>NW_027361829.1:54747500-55347500 GCF_039654945.1 Dendrobates tinctorius
TGATTCCAATGACATCATATTTCTTTTCCTGTGTTAGTAGTTCCAATTTTCCTTGTTTGTTGCCCATGCTTTGTGCATTAGTATAGAAACATTTTAGTTTGTGATTGTTTTCTCTTTCTCCAATATTTTTACTCTTTTTGAATTCTATGAGACATCTCTTAACATTTGGGGTACGTAGTTTCTCCTCCTTCTCGTTAGCTGGATTAGGGAGGAAGGATGGAAGGACTATTTCCTGTGTCCTGTGAAAGCTAGAAACTACCTTAGGTAAGTACGCTGGATCAGGTCTGAGTATTACCCTATCATCCTTGAACTGTATATAAGGAAGATGCCTAGATAATGCCTGGATGTCGCTTACTCTACGAGCTGAGGTTAGAGCTACTAGGAAGGCTACTTTGAGGGACAGGTTTTTTATGGAAGCTGATGAGATGGGTTCAAATGCAGCTTCTGTCATAGCCGTGAGGACTAGGTTCAAGTCCCACGGCATGAATCTATCCTTCACTATTGGCCTGGATCTACCTGCTGCCTTAATGAATCTACTGACCCAGTAATTACCCGCGATGTTGCAGCTAAAGAGGGCCCCCAAGGCTGATACTTGTACTTTAAGAGTACTAGTGGAAAGCCCCATGTCCAGACCTTTCTGAAGAGACTCTAAGATTTGATTTATAGGCGCTGAACCCCCAGCGACTATCCCAGAGTTCTGAAGAAATTTCTTCCAAATTCTGACATAAATTTTGGTAGTAATGATTTTCCTACTTTTAAGTAGGGTGCTAATCAGGTCTGGGGAGAAGCCTTTATCTTTCAGCAGTGTCTGTTCAAACTCCACGCCGTCAGATGTAGGCCAGCCAACTGAGGATGAAAGACTGGGCCCTGGGATAGGAGATCCGGGATGTCCGGAAGAACCCAAGGATCGGACACCGACATGGTCCTGAGGCATGAGAACCATGCCCTCCTGGGCCAAAATGGAGCGA
This sequence comes from Dendrobates tinctorius, assembly GCF_039654945.1. Classification (NCBI taxonomy): domain Eukaryota; kingdom Metazoa; phylum Chordata; class Amphibia; order Anura; family Dendrobatidae; genus Dendrobates; species Dendrobates tinctorius. The sequence goes on from NW_027361829.1 coordinate 54,748,469, forward strand.
TAACTATAACCCTTGCTCTGTCTCTCCTGATTTTTCTCATCACCAGGGGTAGTAGCGATAGGGGAGGGAAGGCGTAGGCTAGCCTGAAGTCCCACTTTATCAGAAAGGCACCTACCGCCAGGGGGTTCTCTTTGGGACTTAGGGAGCAGAATTGTCTTAATTTTCTGTTTTCCATGGTGGCGAAGAGATCTACCTCTGGTTGTCCCCACTTCTGTACAATCAGGTCGAAGATGGAGTTTTTTAGGGACCATTCTGCTTGCTTTAGCAGATTGCAGATTAAGAAGTCTGCCGTGATGTTTTCTTTCCCTTTTATATGTAGAGCTGTTAAAGATAGAAAATGTTGCTCTGCTAGCCGGAACAACCGTTCTGCCACATTCATCAGGGGTTTGGAACGAGTCCCGCCTTGGTGGTTGATATAAGCCACGGTGACCTGATTGTCGGAGAACACTCGCACATGATGGCCCTGTAGATACACAAGTAGCTTCTTAGCTGCATGCTCTACTGTTGTCAACTCTTTCAGGTTAGATGACATTTCTATCTGATGATGCTCCCATAGGCCCTGGACCAGAATCTCACCCATATGAGCCCCCCAACCGGAAGGGCTAGCATCCGTGGTGACTATGCGGGATATGTCATACTCCCAGGGAACCCCTCTGGATAGATTATCCTTGTCTTGCCACCACTCTAGGGACTCCCTTGTGTTTCGGGATAAGGTTAGCTGGCCCTCTAAGTAACCCCCAAGGATTCTCTGATGCACTAAAACCTCGCCCTGTAGCGTTCTTGCATGAAACTGGGCCCACTGGACCGCCGGGATACAGGATGAAAGAGAACCCAGAAGGGACATGGCTTTCCTGAGGGACATGGTAGGGTTATTGGAAGCATTCAGGACCTGATAGTGTAGGCGAACAAGCTTCTCCAGAGGCAGACGGCATTCCTGTTTCTCAGAATCCAGGATCAGGCCCAAGAATTGTTGGACTCTCATCGGCTGTAACCGAGATTTTTTGATGTTAAGCAGCCATCCTAACCGCTCTAGGGCAGACATTGCCTTTTGTAGCTGTTCCAAACAATGTTTCGCCGTTTTCCCTGCAATCAGGAAGTCATCTAAGTAGGGGACTACTAGAATGTCTGATTCACGTAGATGGGCCATAACTTCCGCTACCACTTTAGTAAACACCCTGGGAGCGACTGCCACCCCAAAGGGGAGGGCCGCATATTGGAAATGTTTAACGGATCCATCTAACTGAACTGCCACTCAGGAAATGCTGATGAGCTGCATGAATGGGTATATGGTAGTAGGCATCTTTTAAATCTAACACCACCATAAAGCAATTTTGAAAAAGTAATTTTATTGTTGATTTAATTGTCTCCATTTTGAACAGGCGTATGACCAGAAATTCGTTGAGGGACTTAAGATTTATTATAGTCCTAATGCAGCTGTCTGGCTTGCGGACCAGGAACGGAGGGGAGAGAAACCTTTTCCCCTTTCTCCCTCTGGAACCATAGTTAGGACCTTCTTGCGGCAAAGATCATGCACCTCGGCCTCCAGGGCAGCTTGTTCTGATGTGGAAGACCTGAGTGGGGTGACCTTAAATCGATCTTGGGGAACCCGGGCGAATTCTAGTCGTAGACCCGCAGCTATCAACCCCAGTATCCAGTTACTACTTGAAATCATAGACCAGGCTGGGTAGAAGGCAGCTAGTCCCCCTACCGGAGCAACTAGTCATTGGGGCGGCTTTTTTGTGTCACGTGCTGGACCTTCCTGGCGCCCCCCTCCTCCGAACATGAATCCTGTACCTTTCCTTCTTTTGTCATCCCATCTGCCCAGATCCCTGGACAGCCTTCTACTGAAATATCCTTTCTTGGTAAAGGGACGTCTATAAGAAGGATTCAGCAGACTGGGGAGCTTCTTTTTATCATCCCCGGCTTTCTCTAAAAGTTCATCCAGGACGGGGCCAAACAGATATTCCCCCTCACACGGGATGGAGCAGAGTCGTGACCTGGCCTGGATATCTCCTGGCCAGCATTTTAACCAGAGAGCCCTTCGAGCTGTGTTGGATAAACCTGCGGTCCTAGCCGCCATCCTTGCAGAATCTGCCGAAGCATCAGCCAAAAAAGCAGCAGCACTTTGGATGATCGGTAGAGTTTTTCGAATGGATGCTCTGGAGGCTCCGTCCTTCAGCTGAGAATCCAGTTAATCCAGCCAGACCATCATGGATCTGGCCGTACATGTGGCAGCTATCGCTGGTCTTAGAGCGCCTGCTGACATCTCCCATGTTCCTTTAGAAAAGAATCCGCTTTTTTATCCAGCGGATCTTTTAAGGAGGCCATGTCGTCGAAAGGTATGGCGGATTTTTTGGAGGCTTTGGCTACTGCCGCGTCCAGCTTAGGGGCCTTATCCCATCTGCTTACCATTGGGTCATCAAAAGGGTACCTCCGCTTGAAGGCAGGTGGCAAGGAGCCCCTTTTTTCAGGTCTTTTCCATTCCCTATCTATCAGGGTCTGGACTTTGTCATTTAATGTAAAGGCCCTGCGCTTTCTGGGATCTAGACCCCCGAACATCATGTCCTGTGCCGAAAGTTCTGGATTTGCGTCTGCTACCCCCATGGTGGACCTTATTGCTTTAACTAGCCTATCCATTTGGTCTAAGGGGAAGCAGATTCGGCTAGAGTCTTCCTCCGAAGAAGACAAAGTGGAGGCCGAGGAATCTGAGGAGTCATCTTTCCTAGGGGAGGCCGAGGACCCAGAACCTGAGAAACTAATGTCTTTGCTCCTAGAAGAATCCCCTTTAGATAGGGCCTTCATCTCTGTCCTGATTATCTCCCTCAGGCTTGTGGTGAAGTCCGGCTGTTGTGAGTTCATTTTTCCCTTCACCATTGAGGTCTGATGAACTCCCTCCTCTGGTGAAGGAAGGTAGTGAGGCTGATTACCAAACACATGGGCAGCTAGATGATGACTGGGTGGCTGGAATTGAGGACTGGATATAAGGCTGCCGACGCCCTTCTTCCTGGCTGGTGATTTTCCTGCTGGATTCTTGGAGACCAGTCTGATTCCTGCATCTCAAAGCTAAGTTTTTCTGCTCTGCTTTGTACACTTCAGTTTGGTTTTTGTTTTGCCTTGTTTTTTGGGAGTTCTGCCATCCCCGGCCGGGGGTGAGCTGAATTCCATTTTTGTCTCTGATCTGTTGATCTTTTGCTCTGTCTTCAGAATATACCTGAGTGCTGATATAGTCTTTTGAAGCCTAGCGTCTTCAGGGCCTGTTTTTCCTATCAGTCGGTTGGCTCATTTTGATAGGGGTTTTGCGGATGGCAGACAGCAGCTTTCCTATCCTGTCCTATGTAGTTAGCTTGGGCCCCATCATTTGCTCAGCCTATCTTTCTATCTGTGTTAGTGTTTTCATCTTGCTTCACCGTCATCATATGTTGGGGGCTGCCTATTGCTTTGGGGTCTGCTCTGGGGCAGTTTAGTTTTTCCCCTTTCTGTCTTTAGGCTATATAGTTCTCCGGCTGTGATCGAGGGGTCTAGGGCACCGTAGGAACCCCCCACGGCTACTGCTAGTTGTTGTGGATAGGTTCAGGGGTCTGCAATCCGATAGCTGCCAACCTCTCTGGTTTTTCTGGACTTAGCTGTTATTTTGTTTTTTCCTCTTTCGGTGACTCATCATAACATCCAGCGTTTCTTCCATTACCTGTATGGACGGGGGAGAGTGTAAGGGCCTGTCAATCTACCCCTGGGCCATCGTCCCCTTTCAACCCCTACCGTTTGTCGCACGCATTGCTGACACAACTTTTTAGGGTGGCCATCTGGTAAGGGACAACAACAGAGGGCACATTCCCTGTGCTTCTGTTTTCCGTAGCTTTCCTCCCCTGCGAAAAAACATAAGGGAACACTGCATCAGGGTACATTCACGAAGATCTCTTACCCATGCAGATGAGGCAGGTACCGGATCACGGAGGGAGGCAGGAGGGTCCTTTAGTCTGGAGGAACTGCGGCTCTGTCCGCTCGTTCGTCTCTGTTTCTTCTGCTGGCCACTCGCATGAGGCTTCACCGTGGCCTGTTTCTGTGGGTGCTCCTGCACCTCGTCCTGCTGCTCTATGGGGGCTTCTGTCGTATCCATTGCTGGGCCTTCAGAAGCACCCCAGCCGAGTCACCTCCTGCCATATAAGGCTTCCTGGTGTCCGGGTCAGCAGGGTTCTGGCCGTGGCACCTCCCACCCGGGACCCCCCCGCGACCTCCCCCCCATGCTCCGGCCTCCCTCACCGCTCCGGGCGCCGTGCGCCACCCCGGACAGCCACGCACACGCGGCGCACACCGGGAAGCCGGCTGGCACCCGACTTCCGGTTTCGGCGTTCCCGGCCCCTCCTCTTCTGCCAAGTCACATCCGCCACTCGTCTGAGACCGTGGGAGCGTGCGGAAAGGATCCGGCACGGCGCCCCCTGCTCAGACATGCCTGCAGCCCCCACGTGCGCTGCCCCGCGCCCGCCGACCGGGCGCAACCCCAGCCCGGAAGGAAAGGGAGACCGGACCCTGGGGGGAACGCACCAGGAGGGGCCCGGGGCATACCCAGCACTCTGGAGGCAGCTGTCCACCGGACCCTCTGCTCCACCTGCTCCAACCACTGCCGTGGCGACCTACCCGGCCCCACCGTGGTGCTTCCAGGGACCCCGAGCTTGACCAAGGTAGGAGATCCCCCCGCTACCTGGGTCGGTCAGCCGGTCTGGGAATCCCTCGACGACTCCATGACGGACGATCTGAAGGAAGTCCCGTCCTCTAGGAACAGGAGACCAACTGATGCATGGGAGAGGTGCCGCCCTTTTTGTATCTGTAGGTTACCTGTTCCTAAAGGGCGGATCCCCTCTCTCAGGTGGTGCTGTCATGGACGACCGAATAAAGTGAAGGTAGTAAAAGACTCTATGCATAATGTAATCCTGGGCTGTGATTTTGCCTTGTTTTGGAAGTTGTGGGGGAAAGGTAAAGACTCTGAGGGTAGTCTCTGTACCAGCCCAAGGGAAGAGGGAGAAAGCTCTCTCTTGCAGGTTATATGTATTGGAAAAAAAAAATTGCTTTCTAATGACAGGTTCCCTTTAACTCAACCATAATGTAGCAGCTGGGGCTATTTCTCTTTGGTGCTGCTGATATTAGGCGATATTGATGATGATGTTACTTGTTACTGATTTTTCAGATTTGCATTGGCCTTGAACACAGGTGACTCTACGCAATAACTTTTGTAAGAATTTGCAGCAGTAAGTTGTACTGAATACAAATGTATAATAAACTGCGGGTGTCCTCGCAGTGAAAAATATATCACTGCCCACGTTACATTTACAGAACTCAAGCAATAAGAGATCTGCAGTATATATCAGACACCGAGACTGCCATATACACATCACTTAAGAGACACATAGAGAGCTATATACATCACATAGGTGACACCAAGACTGCTGTATGCATCACATAGGGGACATAAAGTCTGCCAAATACATCACTTAGGAACCTCCGAGACTGCTGTGTACATAACATAGGAGACACCGAGACTGCTGTGTATACAACACATAGGTTACACCAAGGCTGTTGTATATAAATCACAAAGGAGACACTGGGACTGGAGCCTGGAGGATATACCTCTAATAGGATACACTGGGATTGGAGTATATATATTACAAGAGACATGGAGGGTGTATTATATACATCACAGAAGACATGGGGCAGTAAATAAGGGAGAGAAGAGACCAAACAAATGATGGTGTGGTCTCTTCTCTCCCTTATTTACAGTCTGTCATCCAGACTAGGTGTTGCACCCTACTACTTTATTTACCCATGATGTTGACAATTGATAGTTCACCCTGATCTCTCTGTTAGGGACGGCAGAACGCACTGAATATAAAATAATAGAAAGTGCGTTCGCCGCCCCAGGTCCACGGTGCAGAGGTATTAAACTGCTGCTATGTAATGGCAGACGCACAATATGGTGGTATATCGCACACAGGTTGAACGTCACCCGGTGTGCACTGGGCATACTCTGTTATATTCACAGAGTCGCCTTAAGGCATAAACATAAATGCCGAGCCTGTTGACCTCACAGGTCTCAGCGGTGTGCACGCACGGTATATGGTCACAGGACTTGGGCCCAAGACACAGGGTCGGTGTCCATCTAGACCTACCGTGCGTGTGGCATCGCTACCGCGGATGCCCACAAGTGCTGCTGACCGCAGCGCGGCAACTGACTCAGCCGCTATACGACAATACCCAGGAGGGGCGCACTGTCGGACGCTAGCTCTGTGAAGATGAGCACTGTGGCTTGTAGCATGCCACTGACTGGTGCTGACTCTAAGGCTATGTCCCTATCCACACACGTAATATCAGAGGGAGGGGATCTTAATGAGTCATTCGCAGGTTCATGCATCCATCATCATTCACACAGTAGCAATTAGAGACTACACTAGCGCATGGCCAAGTGGCTATGTGGACCTTTTATAGCCATACGGGACCTTCCAGATCTCTGGGATGTACCAATCAGATCAGGAGAAGGACCTGAGCACATGATTTCCGATCTCCAATGGGAGATCATCTCGTGAGCATGCCCAGTAGCATGACGAGAGGACTTAGCCACTGGAGTGGCTTGCTGCAGGGCAGCCTGCGCTGCTATTGCTGAACCAGAGGTGGCAGCAACAACCAGTCCTACAGAGCTGGTCTGAGCAGAGCGCCTGTGACGTCGAGATTGCTGTGCAGGCTCCTGAGTGGTCGGAGAAGAATGGGAGACTGCAGGATGCAGGCTCTGGATTCCTGCTGTGCAGCTGCAGGAACCTGCCGCCTAACACTCTCTTTATCGGGGCTGCGGCATAGACGTCAAAGGAGACATTGGGGCTCCCTCTGCTGCCTTCTTTTGTGAAATGGAAGCACATCACACTCTAACTCCACCCAGAGAGCACATGCAGTCACAGGCTCTGGTTAGTGTCTGGATGTAATCTTTCATTGCATTCATCACAATGTTCAGTAGATACTGTAGAGAAAAAAGAAATTAAAGGTCCGACAGCCTTTAAAATGCAGCAGCCAGCCCAAAAACTGTGGTTCCCGGGGCCGGAGAGAAGTTCATCGAGGGCAGTAAATGACCCGCATGCCTGAGGTTCCCCACTTAAATTGTCTTTAAATATTGTATGCATGTTCTTTCATTCTTATGCGCAATTCGCATTTCGTACGCCCTATATAACATTTTTGGCATGGACAGTTAAAGCAATTAAATATTCCCCTTACAAGTGATACGATCCTAAATATAGTGAAAACTCTTTCTTATGTATTGAATGTAGTCAGTGAATTAATACTATCAGTAAAAAGACACATTGCACGTTTTTTACATGGAAAACTCGCACCCTTAAATACGTTTGCTATCTTCTTATGTGCAACGCTTTCTAATAATAGTGAGGGATGTGTAATTAGCTAGGTTTTTGCTTTAAACATAAAAAAAAGTCTTCTATTTTTGCAATTGAATCCAAGAATTTAAGAGAAATATATACACATATATATACTTCTCAAAAAATAAAAGTAACACTTTAACAGCACAATGTAACTCTAAGTCAATCACACTTCTGTGAAATCAATGTGCCCAGTTATGAAGCAAATCCTATTGTGAATCAATTTCCCCTGATGTTGCACAAATGGAACAGATAATAGGTAGAAATTATAGGCAATTAACAAGACAACCCCCTATAAAGGAGTGGTTTTGCAGGTCACCATCTGCAGAACCACTGCTTTATATGTGTTGTCTTGCAAATTGACCATTTTTCTGTTCTCATTCTTTTTGGCTGTTGTTTTGCCCATTTTTGCATTGTGTCATTGCTTTCACCCTTGAGGTACAGTAGCATGAGTCTATAACCCACAGACATTGCTCCGGAAGTGTGGCTTATCCAGGATGGCACATCAATGTGAGCTGAGGCAAGAAGGGTTGTTGTGTCTGTCAGCGTAGTGTCCAGTGCATGAAGCAGCAGGACTGCTATATCCTCCTTTGTGCAAGGATGAATAGGAGAAGCAGTGCTAGAGCCTTGCAAAATGACCTCCAACAGGCCACTAACATTGAATTTCTGATGTTTTTATAAATAAACACACTTTGGATAGAAGTTTCATTGAACGCAGGTACACTCTGGATATAGCAGGACATTTTTTCTCTTGATTTTCGCTATTGCCTTTTTTCCACTGGTGATGCGTAACATCAGGTAAACACATAATTGTCCTTTGCATTCCATATGAATGTGGATAGTATTGCTTTTATTGTGCATGGTCTATATATAATAAAATATACCATATACTCTTGTGAAAATGAGTTCATTTATTATTTTTGAATTTTAAATTTAGTTACTTTTCTAACTTGTGCAAAATCATTTTCTTGCTTCCCTCGTTCTAATAGTTTAATACAGTCACTGAAATGTTCCTACTTTCATAATCTAACTTTCAATCCATTTTACATCATAAGTATTCTGCTGGAACTACATGTGCTGTAAATTTCTACTCCTTACAGGCTTAAAAACTAACAGGCAGGTACTTGCTACCTACCATCTTGCTGTGCCCGTCGGCAATCTGTGCAGGCAAAAAGCGGTCATAGAACACTTCTGTCAGCAATTCAGCGGCTTCTGCTGATGTCACGTCAAGAGAGTAGTGGCTTCACTTAGCCTCTGCTTGGTTAATGGGGTGTGACTGCCAACATCATACTGACTGACAACCAGCTCCCTGCTGCCTAACTGTGGGGAGACAGCTGTAAATCAGCATGCCAGAAGAAGAAAAGAGCTCTGTTGATGTTGAGCAGCTGAATCACTGGAAGGAGTGGTCAATAACCACTCTGTCTGTGTCGGGTAGAACAGGCAGATAACCAGCTTTTAAGTTCATAGTTAAATGAGAATAGTTCAGGATAAACCCTTTTACATGTATGGTGCCTCCTATTCTTAAATCAAATTGCTACTGTAGGAGGGAGAGTCCCCACTGTGTAACCATACCAGAACCAAGGAGACTGTCACCAAGGTTCCTAGGGAGACTGTATCCAAGGGACATAATTAGAGGATGGACCAGAGACAGTTCTAGAAGGAGAGGGGGCAGAGAAGGTATAAAAGGGGCTGAGAACGGCAGCAGGGGGCACTCGACAGAACGGGAGAGAAGGAGAAGGAAGACTAGGGGGCGCCAGAGAGCCAGAGCCAGAAGGAGTGAGCGACGACCAGAGGGATTGGAGAGAGACTCACCACGGTCAGGGAGGAGACGACACCGAGCTGCCCAGCAGAGGGACACCGACTGCATGACCGCGCTTCCACACCTGTCACGGCACCGCCCCAATTCCAGCCCACGGCTGCAGCCTACCCGCTACCGCCCGCGGCCACCGCCGCCCGACTCCAGTCCGTGGTTGTGGCCTGTCTGCCGCCACCCGCGGCCACCGCTGCCCGACTTCAGCCAGTGGCGGCCGCCCGCCCGCGGCCGCCACTGCCTGACTCCAGCCCGCGGTTGCGACCTGCCTGCCCCGTGTCCTGGCTATCGCCATCCCGCCTCCGCTGGGAGGTGCAATGCAGGGGAACTCTACAGAGGCCTGTTGTGCCCACACTCCACCTGGGCGTAGGAGCGCCAGAAGCTTGCATCAACTCCTCGTCAGCTGGGCCCAGTGGCTGAGATGCAGAAGAAACACCGACCACCACTCTGCCAGATGTCAGAGGAGGCTAAGTGACACATTGTAGTTAATAATATAATAATCTTTATTTTTATATAGCGCTAACATATTCCGCAGCGCTTTACAGTTTGCCCACATTTTCATCACTGTCCTTGATGGGGCTCACAATCTAAATTCCCTATCAGTATGTTTTTGTAGTTGATAACTCGTAGCTCCTGGACCCGTAGTTGGCCATACCGCGGCCTCATAGTTACCGGTTCTGACCGGGTAGTCGTTATCGTGTTACCTGTGTATTATTGTTCTGATCCCTGCGAGGATAATTGTTGTTAACTTACTGGTTACTCGAGATAGCCCTTATAGATATAAATATATATATAAAAGTTACATTCTAAGTTCACTCCGGCTCCCGTCTCGTCACTGCATCCCGCATACCTGTGATTACCACATTTGACGTAGTCGGCAGGATGCAGTCTCCGAGCACGAGAGGAAATGCCGTGGACAAGGGGGGCCACAGTGGCCCCCGGTCCAGTTTATCCTTGGGGGCTATGCTGAGTAACCTGCCAAGGTTCTCCGGCAGCAATACTATGCTGTGGAGCTGGACGGAAAGGATGCGAGGGCTGTTTAGGATGCATCCGATGACCCCTGACCTAGAAGCAGAAGTGGCCCTAACGGCGTTGGACGAGGAGGCCCGGAATTCCGTGATGTTGAGGCTCCCGGGACAGCAAAACACCTTTATCAGGGTCTTACAGATACTGGAGGAGACTCATGGGGACCCGACGGGTATGGGAGAATTGAGAACCTGGCTATTCAGTCGTATGCAAGGGGAAGGGGAGACGGTCACCCAATACATGAACGTCCTTCAAGAGCTATACACAGACATTGAACGGAAGGACGGTGTAGGCGTTGGACCCATTGACATAACCCTACGTGACCTTTTAGTGACCGGGCTCTGAGACCCCCTGACTAAACAGGCACTGTGGGAGCAAGTCTGGGTAAACCCGCATATGACTTTCTCTGAGGTAGGGAGTCAGGCACGTGCGCGGGAGCAAGAACAAGGGCTGACAGTCTCTGTGGGGAAGGTCCAGAGCGCTGAAGTCTCCATGAATGCCAGTGGAGAGCCCCAATGGGTGGAAGAAAAGAAACAAGAGCTGAAGAGCATCAGGGGCGAACTGACCGAGGTGAAGAGAAGGGCAGAGACCGCAAGTGGCCGGCCTGGAATGGGCCCGGCACGCTGGGGCCCTCATAATCCCAGGGGCGGTCGGTCCCTGTGGCCTCAGGAATGCTTTGAATGTGTTGAACTGGGCCACTTTGCCCGAGAGTGCCCGCGGTGTGGGAGATACCCACCCTGGCAGCCATTAAACTAAAGGGCTCTGAGCTGGGGGGACGCCGCTCAGAGCCAGAACCCATGACATGGGGTGGTGGAAGTCCCGAAGATCTGATTGCACAGTGTCCGCTGATATGGGCAGAGTTTGAAGGATGTGCAGTGCGCTATCTGGTGGACACAGGGTCGCAAGTCATCACCATGCCAGAGACCTATTTCCGGCAGCACTTTCCCAAGGCTGTGAGGCCCCAGTTGGGGTCCGTTATAAGGCTACTAGCTGCTAACCAGCTACTAGTCCCTGTCGTCGGAGTAGTGTGGATGCATATTTCTTTGTGCGGCAAACAACTCGGCCGCCGAGGTGTGGTTCTGACATAGGGAGACGCAAACGAAAAACACCCTGTCACCCTGGGTATGAACATATTGAGGGAGTTTGGCAGTCTACTCCTTATCGAACCTACACAAGAGACTCTGAAGCAATGGGGCTCCCGCACTCCTCAAGGGCAAGTCTTCCAACAGCTGGTGCGGGGGGCACGGGTCCTACAGGACTGCCAGGAGGGAGAGGTGCTGGGGAGAGTGATCGGACCTGCTGCCCCTCAGCTCGTGCTGCCGCCAGGGCAGACCGTGGTAGTCCTACCTGTCCAGGCCCATGTACCTCTGGAGGGAGTAGAGGTGCAGGTAGAGCCGTGCTTCTCGGAGTGCCTACCCCCTGGAGTCCTAGTGGCCCGCGCCTTGGCACCTTGAGTAAGGGGACAGTTCTCGTGCGCTGTGTCAACCTAGAAGATCAAGACATCGTCCTAAAACCACGCGCCGAACTGGTGAAGCTGGTGAAACCTCTGGAGGAAGTGCTTCCGGCCTTGGCATTACAGCTCAAAGTGAAGGCGGGAGACCCATGGGCGGTGACTAGAGTTGAGCGAAACGGGTCGAAAAATTTCAAAAGTCGCCGACTTTTGTCAAAGTCGGGTTTCATGAAACGAAACCCGACCCTAGGATGAGGTCGGCCACGAGGTCGGCGACTTACGCGCCAAAGTCGCGTTTCAAAAGTTTGTTTTGCGCTCTTTTTCAGCCAATCAGGATCCACGGACACTGTGGGCAACGTGATGACATAGGCAGGGGTCACCACCATCTTTCAGAAGGGCATGCAAGTGATTGGCTTGCTTTGGTGGGCGTCACAGGGGGTATAAAAGGGCGTGCACGCCGACCGCCATCTTACTTCTGCCGATCTCAGTATAGGGAGAGGTTGCTGCTGATTCTGTAGGGAGAGTGTTAGGCAGGGAAGAAGACAAAAAAACTGCTTCTGCTGCTAGCAATTTGGCCTGCACAACACACCAGTCACTGTGTGTGCAGTGCAAGGGGAGGCTATATAGTGGTGTATCAGTGGTGTTGGTTGTTGGGCTGCCTTCTAAGGCTTCCTGACATTCCTGCATTGCTGTTTACCCACTGCTCCGCAAACTGCTTTTTTAAAAGCAATCCCAATTTTTTTTTTTTGTCCTGCTGAGAAGAAAAAAAAACTGCTTCTGCTGCTAGCGATTTGGCCTGCACAACACACCAGTCACTGTGTGTGCAGTGCAAGGGGAGGCTATATTGTGGTGTATCAGTGGTGTTGGTTGTTGGGCTGCCTTTTAAGGCTTCCTGACAGGCTGGCATTGCTGTTTACCCACTGCTCCGCAAACTGCTTTTTTAAAAGCAATCCAATCTCCCTTATCCTCTAGTCACTTTTGTCACAGCTGTGCCATCGAGCCTGTCACATAGCGCTCAGATATTCATTGGGCCTCACACAATCCAAAAGTGTCCAGTGTCCAAAAGTGTGTGCAGAGATTCAAAATCTCCCTTATCCTCTAGTCACTTTGGTCACAGCTGTGCCATCGAGCCTGTCACATAGCGCTCAGATATTCATTGGGCCTCACACAATCCAAAAGTGTCCAGTGTCCAAAAGTGTGTGCAGAGATTCAAAATCTCCCTTATCCTCTAGTCACTTTGGTCACAGCTGTGCCATCGAGCCTGTGACATAGCGCTCAGATATCAGTGGGCCTCACACAATCCAAAAGTGTCCAGTGTCCAAAAGTGTGTGCAGAGATTCAAAATCTCCCTTATCCTCTAGTCACTTTGGTCACAGCAGCTGTGCCATCGAGCCTGTCACATAGCGCTCAGATATTCATTGGGCCTCACACAATCCAAAAGTGTCCAGTGTCCAAAAGTGTGTGCAGAGATTCAAAATCTCCCTTATCCTCTAGTCACTTTGGTCACAGCTGTGCCATCGAGCCTGTGACATAGCGCTCAGATATCAGTGGGCCTCACACAATCCAAAAGTGTCCAGTGTCCAAAAGTGTGTGCAGAGATTCAAAATCTCCCTTATCCTCTAGTCACTTTGGTCACAGCTGTGCCATCGAGCCTGTCACATAGCGTTCAGATATTCATTGGGCCTCACACAATCCAAAAGTGTCCAGTGTCCAAAAGTGTGTGCAGAGATTCAAAATCTCCCTTATCCTCTAGTCTCTTTGGTCACAGCTGTGCCATCGAGCCTGTCACATAGCGCTCAGATATCAGTGGGCCTCACACAATCCAAAAGTGTCCAGTGTCCAAAAGTGTGTGCAGAGATTCAAAATCTCCCTTATCCTCTAGTCACTTTGGTCACAGCAGCTATGCCATCGAGCCTGTCACATAGCGCTCAGATATTCATTGGGCCTCACACAATCCAAAAGTGTCCAGTGTCCAAAAGTGTGTGCAGAGATTCAAAATCTCCCTTATCCTCTAGTCACTTTGGTCACAGCTGTGCCATCGAGCCTGTGACATAGCGCTCAGATATCAGTGGGCCTCACACAATCCAAAAGTGTCCAGTGTCCAAAAGTGTGTGCAGAGATTCAAAATCTCCCTTATCCTCTAGTCACTTTGGTCACAGCTGTGCCATCGAGCCTGTCACATAGCGCTCAGATATCAGTGGGCCTCACACAATCCAAAAGTGTCCAGTGTCCACAAGTGTCTGCAGAAATTCTAAATCTCCCCTGTCCTATAGACACCTTGTACCTTGTTTTACATTACTATATAGTTTGTTGGATTTTGTCTACATTTCTACCAAAAATGAGGAAGGCTGGTGGAAGAGGCCATGGAATTGGGCGGGGGTTGGCAGCTGGTAATGATGGTGTTGGTGGTGGATCTGATGGTAGTGGCAAGAGCAAAATAGGACCGAATGCAGGAGGTGTTGAGCCTGCGTCATCGTCTGGCTACATAAGGCCTCGAACGCTTAGTTTTCTAGGAGTTGGCAAACCGCTTTTAAAGCCAGAGCATCAGGAAAAAGTTTTGTCTTACATTGCTGACTCAGCCTCCAGCTCTATCGCCTCCTCTTCTTCAGTTGTAAAAAAGTAAAAGCACTGAGTTGTCATTGGAGGCTCATGTTCATGAACCACACCTTTCCTTGTGTCCTTCACCCCAACCAAGATTGAAGGATGACGCAGGCCATACTACTGATTACTCCATGGAGCTGTTTTCACATACCATGCCTGGATTATCAAGTGAAATGGTGAATTACCCAGGCCAAGATGAATCTGACATGGAGTGCACTGATGCACAGCCGCTGATGGATGATTCTGCTGGTACATTCACTCAGAGCACTACATTGTCCTCGCAGTGTACAGAGCCAGATTCTGACCCTGATTAGACTCAGGTGCCCCTTCCCGCACACTATACCACCATACACGGTGACACAGAGGAAGGTGCACATGACATAGAAGAGGAGGTGATGGATGACCCAGTTGTTGACCCAGATTGGCATCCATTGGGGGAAGAGGGTGCTGCTTCCAATAGCTCAGATGAGGAGCATCCACAGCAGACATCGACATCGCAACAGCTGTTATCTGGCAGGCCCGGAGCACTCCAAAGACAGGTTCCAAACATCAAAAGAGTTGCTGGACAGCTTGTCCAGAGGGTCAAAAGATCACAGCGTGCTAGGCCGCAAAATGTCTGCCAAAGTAGGAAGAGTGCAGTGTGGCACTTTTTTGAACAAAATCCTCATGATCAGGCCAAGGTTATCTGTAAGAAGTGCGCAAAGACCTTTAGCCGAGGGAAAAATCTGAAAAATTTGAATACCAGTTGCATGCTTAGACATTTAACCAGCATGCACTTGCAAGCGTGGACACAACACCAAACCTCAAGTGCCACATGTGCAGCTGATCACAACGAAGGTAGTCAGCAACGCTACATTGTTTCCCCCACTGTAAGCCCACCGGTTAGCACAGCAGCAAATGTTGAGGTGTCGTTGCAAGGCCACAGCAGTCAGGGAATCCCACTGTTATATCAACGAAAGACTGATTCTAGGCCATCAGAAAGAACACCAACTCCATCACCATCATCAACCCTCTCTCAGTCCGCCCTGTCCACCGCTACTTCCACCATATGCAGCTCTCAAGTCCAGCTCACCCTCCCAGACACTATGAGTAGGTCAAGAAAGTACTCAGTCTCTCATCCGCGTACACTGGGTTTGAACGCCCACATTGCCAAACTAATCTCGTTTGAGATGATGCCCTTTCGGTTGGTGGAAAGCACAGCTTTCCGCGAACTCATGGCCTATGCAGTACCACGCTATGACCTACCCAGTCGCCACTTCTTCTCTCGCAAAGCCATCCCAGCCCTCCACCATCATGTGAAAGACCGCATTGTCTATGCACTCAAGCAGTCAGTGAGCGGAAAGGTGCACCTCACAACTGATGCATGGTCCAGTCGTCATGGCCAGGGCCGTTACGTGTCCATCACTGTGCACTGGGTTAATGTGGTGGATGCAGGGTCCACAGGGGACAGCGGTGGTGGGACAGTGCTGCCTAGCCCACGGTATAGGAAACAGTTGGCTGTAGGCGTTCGACCCTCCTCCTCCTCCTCCTCCTCCAGAAGCGAAAGCTCGTCCACAGAGCGCAGTTGTACGAGCACTCTATCTGCAGCTGCCACTGTTGCACACGATGTGTCCCCCTATCGAGCAGCTAGTGGAAAGCGTCAGCAGGCTGTGTTGCAGATGATGTGCTTGGGCAACAGACACACCGCCGAGGTGCTGGCCGAGTACTTGAAGCGACAAACTGAGTCATGGCTGGGCAGTGTACATCTTGAGGCAGGCAAGGTAGTTAGTGATAACGGCCGTAATTTTGTGGCAGCCATAGCCCTTTCAAAACTCAGCCACATACCTTGCTTGGCTCACACCTTGAACCTGGTGGTGCAGTGCTTCCTCAAACATTATCCGGAGTTAACAGCCCTGCTCCAGAAGGTGCGAAGACTGTGCGCGCACATCCGCCGGTCGCCTGTACACTCCGTTCGTATGCAGAAGCTGCAGCGATTGCTCCACCTTCCCAACCACCGCCTCATTATCGACATTGCAACAAGGTGGAACTCCACCCTGCACATGGTGGAGCGGCTGTGCGAGCAGAGGCAGGCCATAATGCATTTGTGGGAGGATACACGGCCAGGCACTTTGAGAGCAGACATGGAGTTGACAGGTGTGCAGTGGTCGAAGCTGAAAGACCTCTGTAAAGTCCTTCAGTGTTTTGAGGAATGCACACGGCTGGTAAGCGCAGACGACGCTATCCTAAGCATGAGCATCCCACTTATGCGTCTGCTCATGCAAACTTTGACGCACCTTAAGGAGCAGGCGTCTGCAGCCAATGTTGATGAGGAGGAAGAGGAGGAGGGAATCCTTGATGACATTCAGCCATTGTCTGCTCAGGGACCTCTCCTGGACGAGGTGGAGGAAGAAGAGGAGGAGGAGGATGATGATGGGGATGATTACTTAGGGGAGGAGGATGCATCTCGTGGGGCAAGTGAAAATATTGGCGTGGCAAGGTCTGGTACAGGGTTTGTGCGTGACTGGAGGGATGTGGATTTGCCAGAAAGTGCTCCTCCACCCAGCACTCGCAGTGCATCATTGACACCGGGAATATTGGCCCACATGTCAGATTATGCCTTGCAGATCCTAAAAAGGGACCCCCGCATTGCCAAAATGATGAACGATGACGACTACTGGTTGGCCAGCATCCTGGATCCACGCTATAAAGGCAAATTACAAAACATCATGCCACAGGACAACCTTGACCTAATATTGGCTAATAAACAAGCAACTCTGGTAAATCGGTTGCTTGAGGCATTCCCAGCACACAGCAGCGGTGATGGTTCTCACACGAGCCGTATGGGCCGGGGGCAGCTTGGCAGAGGTGTTCGTGGTGCACACAGCAGAAGTGGCGTTGGAGACAGGGGTTTCATGACAATGTTGTGGACTGATTTTTCAAATACCGCTCACACAACTGGTAATACTGCATCGATGGAAAGTGACAGGAGACAGCAGTTGTCAACTATGGTTACAAACTACTTTTCCTCCCATATCGATGTTCTCCCACACAGGTCATTCCCCTTTGACTATTGGGCCGCTAAACTGGACACCTGGCCTGAATTGGCCCAATATGCCTTACAGGAGCTCGCTTGCCCAGCTGCAAGTGTGCTATCGGAAAGAGTCTTCAGTGCAGCTGGATCAATCCTGACAGAAAAAAGGACCCGTCTGTCAACCCAAAATGTGGATGATCTAACCTTCATTAAAATGAACCATGCATGGGTTTCCAAGGATTTTGTCCCACCTTCCCCTGATGAAACATAGGGTGACAGAAAAATGGCTTGCTTTGGTCCACCTCTTCCTGGAACTTCACCTATTTCGCCTTTTGCATCAGCTGAATGTCCAACATCAACATATGCCACTTTCTAAAACTCCCTAACTGTGCTGCCTCCCCCCCATGGCCGGGGTCACCACCTAGCGCATGACACCGTGTGAGTGCCGTTGCCCTGGACAGGTGGGTAGGCTGACTCTTGGGTGCGGGCACTGGCACAGGGTCCCTCATAGTGCAATCAAGTGTCTCTGACGGTGGTGGTGCACACCCGCCGTCAGAACCACCGCTGTACTATGAGGGGCCCAGTGCCAGTACCGACGCCCACGAGTGGGCCCCCCTTGCTTGGGCAGGGCCCCAGCATTTGCAATCTTTACCTCTCCCTGCTCCTCCGCTGTGTAATCTGGGCCGTCAAATCCATACTGTGCCTGACACCGTCTGAGCCTGCCTCCTGATGTATAGACATATATTTTGAATGTGTACGCTATCCATACATGTTATCCGGGGAAATGGTACCCTTTCTAACCTTTGTGCAATCACGTGCAATCCATACTGGGCCTAACACCGTCTGAGCCTGCCTCCTGATGTATAGACATATATTTTGAATGTGTACGCTATCCATACATGTTATCCGGGGATACGGTACCCTTTTAAACCTTTGTGCAATCACGTGCAATCCATACTGGGCCTAACACCGTCAGAGCCTGCCTCCTGAGACATATATTTTGAATGTGTACGCTATCCATACATGTTATCCGGGGAAACGGTACCCTTTCCAACCTTTGTGCAATCACGTGCAATCCATACTGGGCCTAACACCGTCTGAGCCTGCCTCCTGAGACATATATTTTGAATGTGTACGCTATCCATACATGTTATCTGGGGATACGGTACCCTTTCTAACCTTTGTGCAATCACGTGCAATCCATACTGGGCCTAACACCATCTGAGCCTGCCTCCTGATGTATAGACATATATTTTGAATGTGTACGCTATCCATACATGTTATCCGGGGAAACGGTACCCTTTTAAACCTTTGTGCAATCACGTGCAATCCATACTGGGCCTAACACCGTCAGAGCCTGCCTCCTGAGACATATATTTTGAATGTGTACGCTATCCATACATGTTATCCGGGGAAACGGTACCCTTTCTAACCTTTGTGCAATCACGTGCAATCCATACTGGGCCTAACACCGTCTGAGCCTGCCTCCTGAGACATATATTTTGAATGTGTACGCTATCCATACATGTTATCTGGGGATACGGTACCCTTTCTAACCTTTGTGCAATCACGTGCAATCCATACTGGGCCTAACACCGTCTGAGCCTGCCTCCTGATGTATAGACATATATTTTGAATGTGTACACTATCCATACATGTTATCCGGGGAAACGGTACCCTTTCTAACCTTTGTGCAATCACGTGCAATCCATACTGGGCCTAACACCGTCTGAGCCTGCCTCCTGAGACATATATTTTGAATGTGTACGCTATCCATACATGTTATCTGGGGATACGGTACCCTTTCTAACCTTTGTGCAATCACGTGCAATCCATACTGGGCCTAACACCGTCTGAGCCTGCCTCCTGAGACATATATTTTGAATGTGTACGCTATCCATACATGTTATCTGGGGATACGGTACCCTTTCTCACCTTTGTGCAATCACGTGTAATCCATACTGGGCGTGAGAACGGCTGGCGAGCTGTTAAGCAAGCTACAGCACCTGTGGTTTGCACACGTAAGTTTTTCATTTTTTCAGGAATGACGGTTAGGCCTAATTCCGGAACTGCGGTTGACCTGTACTTACTGGGAAATCATTGTTCGCGGGTAATAATTGTAATCAGTGATCCCCATCACTAACGTTGTTCAGCGGGTTATCTGCACCTGTAAGCGACAAACGCTGGCCTTTTCAGTGTAGCGCACATGCAGCCACGGACATGTAAGGGCATGACACACCAGTTATTGGCCAATCTCATGTGCCAGAGCCTCACGTGTCCCTCTAGTAAGCCGGACTCGGACCGCGGGGCATGACGGAGTCTCGTTCGTTAACGGAATTAAGCTTGCAATGTGTGCATCTGTTCTGTAGCTGGCATGGTTGAGGTTTCCCAGGTGGAGTCGAATTTAACCGTAGGCTCCACTCCTGGTGGTGCCCTTCTGGACATTCCTTTAAGGTTCAGCTTTGCAACCATACTGCCCACGTAAAACAAACACTTTGCCTTCATGAACGCTGTTTGGAGGGTCATGACTCATGGGAATAACGCCGCCCAATCAGTTAACCTGCTAGAGAGATCCTTCGTTGCTCCCAAGCATGACATCACACTCCCTAGGAAGAAGGTAATGCCACTGTGGCGACCGTACTCCTGGGGGGGCCACAAGTGCACTGATGCCCAGCCACTGCTCGATGAATCTGCTGGTACATTGACCCAGACCACTACATTCCCCTCGCACGCTACACGACCTGAATCTGACCCTGATGAAACTCAGGTTACCCTTCCCATATACAGTTCCATCTTACACGGTGACAAAGAGGAAGCTGCAGATGAAAGTGCAGGTTCGGCCCACCCGCCATCAGACACACCACCGTACTATCAGGGGCCCTGTGCCAGTGCCGTCACCAACGAGTGGGCCCCCCCTGCTTGCCCAGGATCACAGCACTTGCAAAGTTGAAATACTGTGCAGTGAGATGGAAGATGGGGACGACGAGGAGTCCAGACAAGTACAGGGATTCCCTAGCGAGGAGACTTATTTGATTGTTTTCAATGTTGGGACAGCAATTTTTGGGGAGCACTATACTCTGGAGAATGATAGATGGGGCCCACCATACACTGGAACATTCCAAAGGTGGACATCAGACACTGGAGCAGCATTTACAGGGCCCATTATACACTAGAGCATTAGAAATGGGGCCCATTATGTTTGGAGCATTATTTGGGCCCATAAGACAGTGGAGCTTCATCCATGGGGACCAACATATACTGTAGCATTATGTGGAGCTCATCATATACTGTTTCAAACATTATATGGGACCAATGATTCTGTATGGAGAAATAGATGGGCCTTGTCATGAGATGTAAAAAGTGAAGTATTTTTCATTGTACTATACCGCTATTTCTCTGCCGTATCGGAGCATGATGAGTTGTGGTATGTGTTAAAGGGGCGCTCTTTCGCCCAGGGCACATGAAAACCTGGAGCCAGCCCCCCCCCACAACTTTAGCCAAATAACCCCCATTTTTCAGTGCGTAACTTGTATTATGAAGTTAATTAAGGTTGACAAGCTTAAGTAAGAAGAATTGATGCTTTTGGCATTCAAATGGGCACTGTAGGTGTGTTTCCTGTCCTCCTCTCACTGACGACTTTTATTCCCCATTGACTTACATTGGGTTTCGTGTTTCGGGACGACCCCGACTTTTCCCTATAATCGGACGATCTTGCTCGACCCGACTTTTGGAAAAGTCGGGTTTCACGAAACGAAACGCGACCCTAAAAAACCAAAAGTCGCTCAACTCTAGCGGTGACTATTCTTTCCATCCAAACCGCCGGGACCTTGCCCAAAGAGAAGGGCCAAGCCATCCTTGAGAAAATGTGGGCAGAACTCTCTGGCCTAACGCCGGCCCAAATACATCAAGTAGAAGCATTCCTGGACCAGTACCGAGAGGTATTCGCCGATCATGAAGACGACTTCGGGTGCACCACGGCCATCACGCACAGCATTTCCACCAAAGGAATGGCCCCTATCAGGGAGCGATACCGACAAATTCCTCTGCAGCTATATCAAGAAGTAAAAACACTACTCGGTCAAATGCTGCGGAAAGGGGTTATCCGGCAAAGCCAAAGTCCTTGGGCGGCCCCCAATTGTGTTGGTCCAAAAGAAAGACTGCACCTTGCGGTTCTGTGTGGATTACCGAAAGTTGAACGCCTGTACCATCAAAGACTCATACCCGCTGCCCCGTATAGAGGAGTCCCTATCAGCCCTAGGGAAGGCAACATATTTTTCTACCCTGGATCTGGCCAGCGGGTACTGGCAGGTACCAATGTCAGAGGAAGACTGCACCATGACCGCATTCATCTTGCCCATGGGACTGTTCGAATTTAATCGCATGCCGTTCGGGCTAGCCAACGCCCCCGGGACCTTCCAATGGATAATGGAGCGATGTCTGGGAGATCTCAACTTCGAGGCCACTTTGATATCCCTGGATGACATCATTATTTACGCTCCCACGTTTGAAGACCACTTGCAGTGGTTGGGGCAGGTGCTTGATCGGCTGCAAAAGTACGGGTTGAAGGTAAAACCCCAGAAATGCCACCTGTTCCACAGATCAAATACCTAGGGCATACCGTCTCCGCCGATGGCATAAGGCCGTCTATAGAGAAGGTCGCCACAATACATGGGTGGCCTACTCCAAAGACAGTAAAAGATGTACGAGCCTTTCTGAGGTTGGCCGGATATTACCGTCGCTTCGTAAAAAACTTCACCCGACGGGCCCGAGCCCTGCAGGACCTGTTGAAGGGGGCCCCTGCTGGGGCCAAAAGTTGGAAGATCCAGTGGCAGGAACCACAGGAAGAGGCCTTCCAAGATCTCAAAACCGTGCTTTCGGAAGCCCCAGTATTGGCCTACGTGGATTTCTCTCAGCCGTTCATACTGCACACCGATGGGATCTTACATGGGATGGGAGCTGTATTGTCACAGGTCCAAGATGGCCAGGAAAGAGTGATCGCTTATGGCAGCCGATCACTCCACGACTCCGAACGCAATCCCGACAATTACAGCTCCTTTAAGCTGGAGCTTCTTGTGGTAGTGTTGGCCATGACGGAGCGGTTCGTGGAGTACCGGGCAGGCTCCGAGGTAGTGGTACGGACTGACAACAACCCACTGGCCCACCTTGACAATGCCAAATTGGGGGCCCTAGAACAACGATGGGTGGCCCAGATGGCCAAATTCCAATACAAAATCATCTACAAACGGGGAGCAGAGAATGTGCATGCCGATGCCCTCTCCAGAATTCAACGTACGGCCCCTGGGCAAAGCTGGGACGAAGAGATGGAAGGAGAAGAGACACCATTCTCTCTGGCCCCTGCCGGAATCACAGCCGTAACCCGAGAGCAATCCCATACAGGGTCTGCATGTTAGACCAATCCCGGGATGAATGGATCCAACAGCAGCAAGAAGATGGTGAGATTGGCCCCCTGCGTCAATGGGTGGCCACAAGATAGCTACCCAACAACACCCAAAGAAAGACATGGACTCGAGACACTCTGCTAATGCTGCACCAGTGGGAGAAACTGGTAATCAAAGGAGGACTATTGTACCGAAAGACAGTGCTAATCACAACTTCAACGACAGCCTGGCAGGTGGTAGTACCGGGAGCCTGGCTCACTGAACTTGCTCATGAGGCTCACGAAAAAGGGGCTCATTTTGGGGCACAAAAGACTTTTCAGTGGTTACAACAAGTAGCCTACCAAACCCGTTTACAAGCCGAACTGGAAGGAATTTGCCGCGCATGCCGCCTCGGTGAGCTAACTAAATCACCTGAGCAACAGGCTCCCATACAAACAATAGTGATGGCGGCAGCCCTCGAACTCCTGATGATAGACTATTTAACCATCAGCCCCGCTCACCAGGGGTACGAGCATTGTCTAGTCATGGTGGACCATTTTACCAAATTCGCCGTGGTGACCCCTACTCGAGATCAAACAGCGGAATCGGCCGCCTTTGCGATATGTAAGAACTTTATGCAAGTATACAGCTGCCCCAGCGGATCCATTCAGACCAAGGTGCAAGCTTCCTGGGAAAAGTAATGGAAGAACTACATCGCTTATACGGTATTGACAAATCCCGAACCACACCATACCATCCTCAAGGGAATGGGGCCTGCGAGTGATTTAACCGGATATTAATCCAAATGCTACGTACCATGGAGGATGACTGAAAAGTCTGCTGGCCCGAATACATCCCCAAACTGGTCTGGGTATATAACAACCGGGTACACCGAGTCACCGGCTATACCCCATATTCGATACTGTTCAGCCGGGAAGGCAAGGGGATCACTGAAGTAGAGTTGAATCCGGAGAAGGAACAGCCATGGATGGGAGTCTCCTTGTGGGTCCGGAATCACCGGTATCGGCTACAAACCCTGCACCGCATTGTCCATACAAAACTTCAGGACCTGGAACATCCGGGGAAGACCCCGTCCCAACCCACCGAATTCCAGGCAGGACATCTTGTACTCGTACGAGATCAGCGCCCCCAAAACAAATTGGGACACCGCTGGGAAGAAAGCCCCTACTGAGTAATGCGGCGAGTAAGCCCAGATGGGCTAGTGTACGAAATACAATCTGAAAAAGAGGGGGATCACCCTGCCCGAACAATACATCACAATATGTTGGGACCCTAAACTTCCACAGACCCTGAACGACTCAATGCCCCTCCTCAGACCTCAGAGCCTCCACCAACAGTATGGAATGAGGACGATGAGGAAGACCTTCCGGCAGTACAAACAGACACTTCAAAAACCAATACCCCAACAACCCTAATCAATCCACCATCTTCCACCACCCCAGAAGATCCCACCACAGTCGAACCACGACGTTCTGTGAGGTCCACAGCTGGCAAACCCCCCCAATCACTATCAACAAGACCAGTTCATGTGGCAAAAAAGACTTGTGCATCAAAA
Source organism: Dendrobates tinctorius (assembly GCF_039654945.1). Lineage (NCBI taxonomy): Eukaryota > Metazoa > Chordata > Amphibia > Anura > Dendrobatidae > Dendrobates > Dendrobates tinctorius. Next base: position 54,772,726 of record NW_027361829.1, read on the forward strand.
AGCAGAGCCAGACCCCTCCAAGCCCTCGCCCGAGGACTGGCGAGCTTACAGGATGGGTGAGTGTAGGAGAGAGAGTCCCCACTGTGTAACCGGACTGGAACCAAGGAGACTGTCACCAAGGTTCCTAGGGAGATTGTTTCCAGGGAACCTAACTAGAGGATGGACCAGAGACTGTTCTAGAAGAAGAGGGGGAGGAGCAGGTATAAAAGGGGCTGAGAACACCAGCAGGGGGCACTTGACAGAACGGGAGAGAAGGAGCAGGAAGACTAGGGGGCGCCAGAGAGCCAGAGCCAGAAGGAGTGAGCGACGACCAGAGGGATTGGAGAGACACTCACCATGGTCAGGGATGAGCTGGCACTGAGCTGCCCAGCAGAGGGACACTGACTGCACAACCGCACTCCCACGCCTGTCACTCCAGCCTGGCTGCCACCCCCCATGGCTGCCACTGCCCGACTCCAGCCCGCGGCAGCAGCCTGCCGGCTGCCGCCCGCGGCCACCGCCGCCCAACTCCAGCCCGCAGTTGCGGCCTGCCTGCCACTACCTGCAGCCACCAGTGCCTGACTTCAGCCCACGGTTGCAGCCTGCCTGCTGCCGCACGTGGCCGCCGCTGCCCGGCCCCAGCCTGCGGCCTGCACGCCCCGGGCCATGGCTATCGCCATCCCGCCTCCACCGGGAGGTGCAATGCAGAGGATCTCTAGAGGGGCTGTTGTGCCCACACTCCACCTGGGTGTAGGAACACCATAACCTTGCATCAACTCCTCGTCGGCTGGGCCCAGCGGCTGAGATGCCGAAGAGACACCGACCACCACTCTGCCGGATGTCAGAGGAGGATAAGTGACATGTTGTAGTTGATAACTCGTAGTTCCTGGACCCGTAGTTGGCCATACCGCGGCCCCATAATTACCGGTTCTGACCGGTTAGTCGTTATGTGTTACCTGTGTATTATTGTTCTGATCCCTGCGAGGATAATTGTTGTTAGCTTACTGGTTACTCGAGATAGCGCTTATAGATATAAATATATATATATATATATATATAAAAGTTACATTCTAAGTTCACTCTGGCTCCTGTCTCGTCACTGCATCCCACGTACCTGCGATTACCACATTACTCCAAACTGAAAGACTGCGAGCAGTTTGATAGACAGGAGACGAGACCCAAGAAGTAGAAATACAAAGGAGTCAATTTATTAAGGCTGAGACTGGCATTGTGCACTGCAGTGTAAGTGAAAGGCTTGTTGTACTGAATTCATTAAGAGTCACATGCTCCAACTCCTCCCCAGCTGTGCCCATTTTGGTAGAGCTGCTTTAAACTGCCAGAAAAATGTCAGATGTTTCAAAATTTCTGCACAATTCAGCTTTGTGCATGAAACTTACGAATTTTCATCTCATTTTACACCTATTTTCTGTGTGACAGTCACTGACTTTGTAGAGGAAGGGAGGTATGTGTCACTGCACTTGCAGCGGTCAGTGATATGTAACCAGAGTATTTTTGTGATTCCAGCATGCTATGTGCTGAAAAGCAGTGTACAGAGTTTAATGGACTGGTTTTATGTGAGCACCCACAGTGCAGGTGGGACGGTGCTCACCGTACCCCTTTTCCCTGCAGGACCTACAGTGATGTCACGATCACGTGACCAGCCATGTCATACCTGGACCTGTGGTTCAGTCTGGGTGTGCTGCTGTGTGAAGAAACTGTACTTCCCGCAGAAGTAAGTACTGGGAGTGGTTTTCCTGAGCAGTGTGCAGGAGGACCCCACACCATGGAGGACTGTATGTTACCATGTATTTGTCTTGTTTTTCTGCTGTGCCCGGAGGGCTTGTTTTTGTTTTTAACACCGTGCTTTATGCTGCATATAATAAACCCACTGGTGCTTTACGTGCACGGGCTCCAGAGTCTACCTGAAGGCTTCTACTGAGTGTGACAACTCCTTACATCTACTATATAATTGTCTAATTCTGTCTGTCTATCTGTAATGGAAATCCCACCTCGACAGTTGCTTAGTCGTCGTGGCAACACGGCCGCATTGCTTATTGTACAGGCACATTACAGCCGTTAAAGGCATCACTGCTGCGTTGCTCATTACACAGGCACAGTCTTGTACATATTCTGGAGTACAATACATTAGGTAATTAGGTAACAGTAGAACAGTGACTGCAGCTCTGGGTGTAACTTTCGTACAATACATTAGGTGACAGCAGAAAAGTGAATGCAGCTCTGGGTGTAACTGGAGTACAATACATTAGGTAAGATCTGAAAAGTGACTGCAGCTCTGGGTGTAACTGGAGTACAATACATTAGGTAAGATCTGAACAGTGACTGCAGCTCTGGCTGTAACAGGCATATAATACATTAGGTAAGAGCAGAACGGTGACTGCAGCTCTGGGTGTAACTGGACTACAATACATTAGGTAAAAGCAGAACATTGACTGCAGCTCTGGGAGTAACTGGAGTAGAATACATTAGATAACAGCAGAACAGTGACTGCAGATCTGGGTGTAACTGGAGTACACTACATTAGTTAACAGCAGAACAGTGACTGCAGCTCTGGGTGTAACAGGAGTACATTAGGTAACAGCAGAACAGTGACTGCAGCTCTGGGAGTAACTGGAGTACAATACATTAGATAACAGCAGAACAGTGGCTGCAGATCTGGGTGTAACAGGAGTACTCTACATTAGGTAACAACAGAACAATGACTGCAGATCTGGGTGTAACAGGAGTACATTAGGTAACAGCAGATCTGGGTGTAACTGGAGTACACTACATTAGTTAACAGCAGAACAGTGACTGCAGCTCTGGGTGTAACAGGAGTACATTAGGTAACAGCAGAACAGTGACTGCAGCTCTTGGAGTAACTGGAGTACACTACATTAGGTAACAACAGAACAGTGACTGCAGATCTGGGTGTAACAGGAGTACATTAGGTAACAGCAGAACAGTGACTGCAGATCTGGGTGTAACTGGAGTACAATACATTAGGTAACAGCAGAACAGTGACTGCAGCTCTGGGTGTAACTGGACTACAATACATTAGGTAAAAGAAGAATAGTGACTGCAGCTCTGGGATTAACTGGAGTACAATACGTTAGATAACAGCAGAACAGTAACAGCAGCTCTGGGTGTAACTTGAGTACAATACATTTGGTAACATCTGAACAGTGACTGCAGCTCTGGCTGTAACAGAAGTATAATACATTAGGTAAAAGCAGAACGGTGACTGCAGCTCTGGGTGTAACTGGAGTACAATATGTTAGATAACAGCAGAACAGTGACAGCAGCTCTGGGTGCAACTGGAGTACAATACATTAGGTAACAGCAGAACAGTGACAGCAGCTCCCAGTAATGCTTAGCGAGAAGGGCCAGAGATGACGTCACTCTCGCGAGAGCGCGAAGTCATCAGCGGTGTTTCGCGCTAAGCATTACTGGGACCGGAAGATGCCAGGAGCGTGGTGAGAGGAGAGAAAGAGTCCGGGGGCCGTCGGGAGGTGAGTATATCACTATTTTTATATTTTAACAGAGACTCTAGAATACCCGATGCGATAGAATCGGGCCACCATCTAGTCTGATATAAAATATTTGACGAATAGAGACCAAACACCCATTCCTACTTTCTGTAATCCATAGTTCTTTGCATACTGTAATGTATTTTTGTTGTTTTTTTATGTTGTTGCCCTTGTGGGTGTCTTTTAATCTGTATGCATTAGGTAGTAGACCTCAATTTTATTATAGTTTTGAAAATTTTTAACATTTCTGTTTCTAACTGTGCTAAAGCATTCTTGTTCGACCAATATCTTAACATAGCCACTTTCTTTAGGTGCCTTTCTTAAAACTTTGGTTACATATAGATTTTTGCCATGCAACCAGAGGCAGGGGTTCTTCTCAGGGGACGGGGGGGAAAACATCTAAGTGGGCCCCTAACCAGGTAACTGTGTGTGCAACAAAGGTGGCGCACCCTAATTGTAGGTATAGGTGAACCACAGCAGATGACTATGCTGTTACTAAAAATCTCTATACAAAGATTAACAATGATATTACTGCCATATAGTGACCATATAGTGATAGATACCAGTCCTGAAGAGCATTTACATGATTACAGTACAGTTATAGATGGTGACTTACAGCTGACGTTCTTTCTGGTGAATTCGTTCAGTTTTCCCTTCTTATCCATCTCGCCCAGACCAACATGACTTCTGCAGCCGTGATTCGTCTACAGATATAACAACAAAGACATATTTGACTGTCACAGCGGTAATTTGCATGCCTCCTTAGCGCGTCCTAGTCACCAAGGTTACCATACAGCTTCTCCTGGCATCAGCCCGGCTCACTGAGTTTTGCCTGTTGCAGAATTACTGCATCTGAGTCAGTTTCCATTTGGCTTTGGCGGGTGTGGGCCTTCTCAGCAGGAATTTAGCGCTGCTTTGTCCTGCCGAGATTAAGTTCCCCGGCCTATCTCGTGCAAGCAGGCTCTATAATAGGCAGCTCCTCCCACCACTTTTGGCCTGGATGTTGGTTCCTAGTCAGTTTGTTCTGCTGGTATCATTTTTGTGCATGTGCATTTGTTTTTCCTGTTATTTACCTGTCTCCTATACCCATCTGACCTCCAGTCCTGATCTCTGTTACTTATCTTGAACCTGTGCTGCCTTCCCCTACCTCAGATCACGTCTGCTGCTGCAGTGCTTGGGACAGCCCTGGAGTGTTACCTGGTGGTTTCCAGCAGCCCAGCCTAATCTCACCACTAAAGGCTCTGGTGAAGACTCCGAAGACATGTAGTCACTCCCCTCCAGGGTAAGCCTACTAGTGTTACATTCACCCACCATTCACCCACCCACCATGTGACTTCTCACATTTTCAGCACCATACCCTTCTATTCCCAACCTGCACAGACTCCTCACCCTGCTAATATCCCAATGATGAGCTGCTGCCGTATGTGTCCCTATTACTGATCCTCCTAGGACCCCATATGATAATGCCAATCACTGTTTCGTACAAAGTAAAATGCTTCCATTGTGCACTTTAGGTGGTAAAATTGCACCCCATGAAATACAGTATGAATACCTTATGTAAATGCCTTAAGGTACTGTCACACTTAGCGATGTACCAGCGATCCCGACCAGCGATATGACGCAGTCAGGATCGCTGGTACATCGCTAAGTGGTCGCTAGTGAGCTGCCACACAGGCAGATCTCACTAGCGACATCGCTGGGGACGGGGATCGCTACTTACCTGTCACACCAGGCGATCCTGCGTCCTCCCGCCCGGCTCCACGCGTCGCTCGTCCTCACAGCAGGAAGCGCCACAGGAAGCTGACGACGAGAAACAGTCCTGAACGTTCTCGCGTGATCAGCGATAACCAGCGGGGGAGCCGGTCGGAGGTAAGTATCAGACACAGAGATATCGCTAGCAATATCGCTATAACGTCACTAGTTATAGCGATATTGCTAGCGATATCTCTTAGTGTGACATGCCCTTTAGAAATGTGCCCAGTCTGCAATCTTCAGACCATGGAGGCTTAGAGGTAGTGCAGTGATATCGTATCTCCCTTCTCTTCCTGCAGAGCTTAACACTATCGGCATGCTGGGTACGCAAATACAGTTTAAAGTAGCTGTTGCTCCAGGTGGTCCCATGTGAGCACGGGGCGATCGCACCCTCTGCCCCCGTTAATTATGCTACTGCATGCAACAGTGAGTAAAAAAACATTTAATCTACTGTGTGTATAGAATCCCGACCAGACTCAGCTCTACTCACATTTCATTATGGTATGATGAACTTAGGTTTGACTACTCCATAGCAGAACCCATGAATTTTCCTAACATGGAGGTAAAAAGTCAATATGCACAAAGCTCCTTAAAATATGAGGCAAAAACGACCATGTTTTGATGTGACTGGTAATTTAGGTCAAAGAATTGGATTGTAATTTCTTGGATCTCTCCAAGTTCTAATGTATAAATGAAAGCTTTGTGTCTTTTTGGCACTTTCTGGAATAAAAAATAGACTAATTACAGCCACTTGGCACTATGATGATTGCCACGCCCTCTTATCAATTACTAACTTTTAAGACAAGTCTCCTCTTAAGTGTGACTAAGCCATGGCTTTTGTAATATTAAACTCTGCTCAGAATATGACAATATGAGTGAAAAATGATCTAATGTGCTGAATAAATGGTTCTCTAAATTCCAAGTGCATTACAAATCAATGTCACCTCGCAGTAAACCATTCTTGGATGATAACCAAAATCACCAGAAATGTCTGTAAGTATAGTAATTGTACTTTAACAATGTCTCAGTAGCACTATTAATGCATTAAAGGGGTTCTCCACTACTAGACATCCCCTGATTAGGCAATTTAGGGCTCTATAGACAATAGAAACAATGTATACTCAACTCCTGCAGTGATGCCATTCCAGCAATGTTGGTGTTTCTGTTCCCGTCAGGTGAAAGAGTAGTATACACTGGGTGCAGAATTATTAGGCAAATGAGTATTTTGATCACATCATCCTTTTTATACATGTTATCCTACTCCAAACTGTATAGGCTTGAAAGCCAACTGCCAATTATATAAATCAGGTGATTTGCATCTCTGTAATGAGGAGGGGTGTGGTCTAATGACATCAACACCCTATAAAAGGTGTGCTTAATTATTAGGCAACTTCCTTTCCTTTGGCAAATTGGGTCCGAAGAAAGATTTGACGGACTCTGAAAAGTCAAAAATTGCAAGATGACTTGCAGAGGGATGCAGCAGTCTTGAAATTGCCAAACTTTTGAAGCGTGATCACCGAGCAATCAAGCGTTTCATGGCAAATATCCAACAGGGTCGCAAGAAGTGTGTTGATAAAAAAAAGGCGCAAAATAACTGCCCATGAATTGAGGAAAATCAAGCGTGAAGCTGCCAAGCTGCCATTTGCCACCAGTTTTGCCATATTTCAGAGCTGCAACATTACTGGAGTATCAAAAAACTCAAGGTGTGCCATACTCAGGGACATGGCCAAGCAAAGGAAGGCTGAAAAACGACCACCTTTCAACAAGAAACGTAAGATAAAACGTCAAGACTGGGCCAAGAAATATTTTAAGACTGATTTTTCTAAGGTTTTATGGGCTGATGAAATGAGAGCGACTCTTGATTGGCCAGATGGATTGGCCCAAGGCTGGATCAGTAAAGGGCAGAGAGCTCCACTCCGACTCAAATGCCAGCAAGGTGGAGGTGGGGTATTGGTATGGGCTTGTATCATCAAAGATGAACTTGTGGGACCTTTTCGGGTTGAGGATGGAGTGAAGCTCAACTCCCAGACCTACTGGCAGTTTCTGGAAGACACCTTCTTCAAGCAGTGGTACAGGAAGAAGTTGGTATCGTTCAAGAAAAACATGATTTTCAAGCAGGACAATGCTCCATCACATGCATCCAAATACTCCACAGCGTGGCTGGCCAGTCAAGGTCTAAAAGAAGTAAAAATAATGACAATGTCATGGTCACGTGTGACTGGACACACCGCCTCCAGCAGGGCGAATTTATATGACACGCATGACCCTGGATACACCGCCTCCAGCAGGGCGAATTTAAATAATAGAACGTGCAGCCGGATACACCGCCTCCAGCAGGCGAATTTCAGTAGTACACGTATGTCTGGATACACCGCCTCCAGCAGAGTGAATTTCAGAATAAAGGGGAAAACCAGGAAAACAATTACAATGGTGGCCCTGCGATATTGTATGGGGACGTGGAGACCTCCTGCATTTCCCTGAGTCATTGTCTCTACACTCCTAACGATCCCTAGGCCGGTTCCGCACCGGGCGCCGATAAGGATACCTGAAATCCCTAGCTCGCCCTCAACCAATCCCTTGCTAGTGAAGTGGATGGTGCAGAAACTAATCCCATCACTGCACTAAAACACACATTGAGGAAAGTGACAAACAGGGAAACACCACTTAGCTTTGCTCTGTTGCTAATGCTCCAAGCAACAGAGTCCGACACCTGAGTGCATCTTTTCCTCCAACCGGATCCAACACCTGAGTGCAGATTTCCAGCAACAGAGTCCCGCATCCGAGTGCAGCTTTACAGCAACAGAGTCCAGCATCCGAGTGTAGCTTTCCAGTAACAGAGTCCAGCATCTGAGTGCAGCTTTCCAGTAACAGAGTCCAGCATCTGAGTGCAGCTTTCCAGCAACAGAGTCCAGCATCTGAGTGCAGCTCTCTTCCAGCATCAGAGTCCAGCATCTGAGTACAGCTTTCACCATAGCTGCCACTCCACCAAGCTTTGCAAGAACTCCTCGCTGACACCATTGCTGCCACTCTACCATGCTTTACAAGAACTCCTCGCTGACACCATAGCTGCCACGCCACCAAGCTTTGCAAGAACTCCACCCTGACACCATAGCTGCCACTCCAGGATTCTGACTGGGCTGCCCGGGACTCTTCTCAAGTTCCTTCCTTCACCAAGGATGGTTGGAAAACACCAATATCACCAACAGTGAGTGAGAATATCTGACACACCTTTATAGTTAGGAGCCAGAGTCTCACACCTGTTAGAGATTCCCGTGCAATAACGCTCACCACCCGTGCTGGAAAACTAGAACAAAAGACACCACTGTGCAATAACCCCAATGACCACCGGGGGCAAAACCAACTCCAAGCAACCAGCTCAAAGGAAAAAAAAGGTTACTTATTCAAAACCTGTCATATCCAACCTGGATCATGACAGACATGGCCCCCTTGTTCACCTGATCTGAACCCCATAGAAAACCTGTGGTCCCTCATAAAATGTGAGATCTACAGGGAGTGAAAACATTACACCTCTCCGAACAGTGTCTGAGAGGCTGTGGTGGCTGTGGCACGCAATGATGATCGTAAACAGATGAAGCAACTGACAGAATCTATGGATGGAAGGCTTTTGAGTGTCATCGTAAAGAAAGGTGGCTATATTGGTCACTGTTTTTTTTTGTTTTGTTTTTGAATGTCAGAAATGTTTATTTCTAAATTTTGTGTTGCTCTGTTGGTTTACCTGGTGAAAATAAACAAGTGAGATGGGTATATATTTGGTTTTTATTAAGTTGCCTAATAATTCTGCACAAACAGATATCCTCCTAAGATAGCCAAATCTAAAAAAAAAAAACCCACTCCAACTTCCAAAAATATTAAGCTTTGATATCTATGAGTCTTTTGGGTTGATTGAGAACATAGTTATTCAATAATAAAAAGAATCCTCTCAAATACAACTTGCCTAAAAATTCTGCACACGGTGTAGATGACAACTGTACATAAATAATAAAGGCAGCAGCAAGTCATCGGCTACTTATTGGCTGCATTGATGACATGACACAACAATGTTGTGTCATCGGGAACAGCAGTCACAGGACCAGTGCCACTGCAGCAGGGGACTGCACATAGTTTTGATTTTCTATATGGCCCTGAATTAATTAAGATGGGGTCATCCAGTAGAGCAGAGTTCCCCAACTCCAGTCCTCAAGGCCCACCAACAGGTCATGTTTTCAGGATTTCCCTTGTATTGCACAGGTGATGCAATTATTACCTGAGCAATACTAAGGAAATCCTGAAAACATGACCTGTTGGTGGGCCTTGAGGACTGGAGTTGGGGAACCCTGCAGTAGTGGATAACCCTTTTAAAGCTACATTATGTAAATACCCCTGTGGTACCACATAGCTGTTTGTAACATTTTTTGCAGCAATGAGGTGCCATAATGTGATAGCTGCAGCCAATAACTATCCTTAGTGGTCACTTGACAAATTTACTGGCATCACCACTGGTCTGTTATAGATAGCAACTCATGGACCAAATATTTAATGAGAATCTGTCTCATTGTACAAGCAGTCTGATCTGTGGGTGGCATGTTGTAGAGAAGGAGACGCTGAGCAAAATGGAACATAGATTTGTTGGAAATGGTTCTGTATAACCTGTATTTTATCCACTAAAATCTCTAGTGTTTGTATGTATATCAGTTCAGTGAACTGCCCTACTATTGACTGACAGCTAACTCCGCATGCAAAGTCTTTAGGGAAGACTGTCAGTCTCTGAATGGGATCAGCAACTGGACTCATATCCAATTATCCAAGCTTCATTGAACCTTTCTAGATAACAATGTCAATCAATCTGATCAGCTCCTCTGGCTCAACAACATCCTCAACATGAAAGGTTCCCTTCAACACCTTAAGCTGGAGTCACACATAGTGACTTACCAGTGACCCCGACAACGATATCAACATGTCAGGATTGCTGGTAAGTCGCTATGTGATCGCTGGTGAGCTGTCACACAGACAGCTTCACCAGCGATCAGCACAGCGACGCCGAGTGCGCGGCGTCGCTGTGTTCGTTAGTTACCAGCGCGCTGATGCAGGGAGCTGGTAACTAACGTACACATCGGGTATCCAAGGGACGCACATCCCTTGGATACCCGATGTGTACACTAGTTACAGCTGATCGCTGGTCTCCCGCCTGTCACACGCAGCGATGCATGCTGGCCAGTGGGAGATCAGTGATGAAAGAAATGTCCAGAGGTTTCTTGCAGCGATCAGCAATACCGGCAGGGGGGCCGTTCGCTGATCGCTGTTACACACATCAATCTCGCTGGTGAGATCGCTGTTGTGTCACAAAACTTGTGACTCAGCAGCGATCTCGCTAGCGAGATCGTTATGTGTGACGGGGCCCTTAGGCCGGGGTCAAACTGCGTTATAGGCAGTTCGTTGACAGACTGCGTTACACCCCAGTATAACGCGGTGTAACGCAGTCCGTTAATGCCACCATTGAGCCCCATTGTGGGGCGCATCGCGACGCATGCCGTAAAGCCGCACACGTTCGCGATGTCCCGTCATTCGCTGACGGAGCCTTGGACGCGGCCTGCAGCGTCTGAGGCTCCGTCACTGCTAGCGCAGATGAATCATCTATGCTAGCACAGATAATTAATCTGCGCTAGTGGGTATATCACAGCGCGATCGCTTTATGCTATACCGTTAGCAGCCCGTCAACGCTATGCGTTGAATGGGCTGCTAAAATGTGATGTAAACCCAGCCTTACCCATACCCGGCAGATAATGGTAGAGTGTCCTAGTGAGGACCTGCTTCTAATAGGCATGAGCGTACACACAGATCATTGTACAAATTCAATAGCAAGCTCAGACTACAAAGTTTTTGAGTGATGCGGGTCTCGGGGTCCAGAACCCCATTTATTTTCAGGCAAAATGCAAGAAAAATAAAAATGTAAAAGAAAATGTGAAGGTTACTTCTTTATGCACAAAAGAGAATAACTACCATATTACATCATTGAAAAAAAAGTTGATAATTTCCATATATTATAGTTATTAGCAGCTAAAAGTACTCTAATTTTTATATTTATTAATCTTTGCAGAAAATATTTCTATCATTCCATTTTTTTTTCTGCCATTCCTTTTATGAACACTACTGTACTCTTAACTTTATTAGACATTGGGGCCAACCCAAATGTTATATTTTTATCAACAATGAGAGCAGAAGCAGATGGTATCTTTACTTTTAAGTGAAGTTTCACAAGTAACTGATTCCTTTTACTAGATAAATCAATAAACATGTAAATAATAGGTTATTTGTCATTTTATAAATATATGGAAAAAAAACTGCAATAGTTTTAGGTAGCAAGTAGTAAGAACACTTTAAAACTATAGAAGTGCTAATAGTTTATTTTATCAATCAACACAATGCAAAGTGAATGAACAAAAGAGAAATCTAAACCAAATCAATATTTGGTGTCACACTCACCACCTTTTACCTTCAAAACAGCATCAATTCTTCTAGGTATACTTGCTCACAGTTTTTGAAGGAACTTGTCAGGGAGGTTGTTCCAAACATCTTGCTAATGATAGATCTTTTGTGAATGCAGGCTGATGCAAATCCTTCTGTCTCTTCATGCAACCCCATACAGACTCGATGATGAGATCAAGGCTCTTTTGGTGCCATACTGTCACTTCCAGGACTTTTATTCTAACGTTTATTATGAAGGTAGTTCTTAATGACATTGGATGTATGTTTTGGGTCATAGGCCTGCTACAGAACATATTTGGAGCCAATAAGATGTCTCCTATATGGTATTGCATGAAGGCTAAGTATTTGGTTACATTCCTCAGAATTGAAGACACCAGGAAATGTGAAATGCTGAGGACAGAAGACACAGTGATTGGCCAAAGAGTCTTAACGTAGCAGCTGAAAGACTCATCAAGCTTATTTCCTTCTAAATCAGATGTTAAGGAGTGTCAGAACAGACAGCAATCAGAGGGACCCAACTGCACCTCTCCACTGTTGAGAGAATATTCACCAAAAGTGGTTTTCACGGAAGAATAGTGGCCAAAAACCATACCTTCAACATGGAAACAAGGCTAAGTTACTCACTTATGCACAACAATATAGGAACTGAGATGCTGAAAATGGCAACAAAGATTCTGGACTGATGAGTCAAAATTTGAAATATTTGGCTATAACAGAATATAGTTTGGTAACCAAAATAGTTGAGATCAATATATTTATGATATCTGCAGATAACAGTGAAGCATGGTGGAGAATCCTTCATCAAATGAAGTTGGGGATTTGCTCAGAATCAAAGGGAACCTGTCAAGTGAATAAACACCATTAACCTCAAATATGGGGCTAATCTGCAGACTAGACCGCTGCACCGAAAGCCTAGATACCAGGAGGAAAAGGAACTTTATTCCTCCTAGAAAACTCCAGCTTTCAGTCACAGAGGCATGGCTGGTGTGGCTTCAGTCACGGATCAAGACATAGTGAGTGGCTGCTGTAACCACTCCCCAGTACTGACTGACAGTCGGCTTTGGACTGATACACTGCTGATCCAGCAGTTAGTGCCCAGGGGTGGGTTCAGTCGCTGCTAACTATGCACTGAGCAGTGACTGAAGCCATGCTGGCCATGCCTCTGATTTCAAGAGCTAATCCATTAAATTGAAAGTAGTTTATTAAGAAATACCTTCAAAATAAAGAACAAAGATTCCTGGAAGTAATGATATTTCTTATGCAGGACCATAATAAAAATATTATCGATTCAGTCTAGTATTACATGAATAGACAGAAAGATTTGCAAGCCTGCATCCACAAAAGATTTGAGGTTAGTTCTTCAAGATATTGGGAACAACCTGCCGAGTTCCATCAAAAACTATGTGCATGTGTAAAGTGTACCTAGAAGAAATTGTTATTTTGAAGGGAAAGCAAGTCACATCAAATGTTGGTTTGATTTAGATTACTCTTTTGTTCATTTACTCTGAATTTTATTAACTGCTAAAAATAAACTATTAACGGTACTATTTTCTGAAAGAATTCTTACTATGCAGCATTTTATCAACACCTGCCTAAAACTTTTGTACTGTACGTGTGTGTATACTATTTATTTACGACAATTTTTTTTTTTTTACATTTTTTTTCAGTAAAGTAATAAAATATTGTCATATTGTGAATGGGACATTTGGGGTGATTGTGGCTTGAAAGACATAATATGTGGTGAAATTTTGCAGCTGTGGCTGTCTAACTTATGTCAAAGAAATGACAATTCATTAAATTGTCATTTTCTTGCAAGGAAAAAATGATGGTTCTTATAGAAGCAACTTCCATTGTCACCTTCCTATTTCTACACTACTTTCTTAAATATTTGGGCCAATGAGTCATATTAAGCTCTCTTGAGGACCATGTAGCTATTACATCTGTCAAACATGGAGGATGGATTAATCAGACTGGTCCCTGTTGGTTAAGGATTACTTTCAAACACTGTGAATAATGCTGGCCTGTCAAAATAACGTTTGACGCTAAATTTTACCCACATTTTGGCTCAGAACATAGAAGTAGCTCAGACACAGCAGATGGATTTTCCAAGCTACTCAAAGGACATATGCACCAATATTCAAAGGCTTTTCACCAGAAGCACAAAGCTAGATAAACCCTTTTCAGAACAAACCAGAGATATTGGGAAAGAAAATAATGCAGTTCCTGCTTGGCTTGTTATTACAGCACTTTGATGCAGAATGCACAGCAGATTAAATAGTTTGTATTATTACTTGTAGATATTGTACATATTGAATTATAGGAGAAGAATTAAATTGCTCCCATCAAATGCACATGTACATACCTCGGCTATAAAAAAAAAAAATTACCTGATAAAATGAATGTTTTTAACCTAATGAAATATTTTTAACCACTTATGGGGGAACTAAGAATACAACACAGGCATATTTTCTAGTTTGCAAAAGAAATCTACATTGTTTACACCAAGTTGGCAAAAAAAGAGAGAAAAAAACTTTAGCAATTATTTTTTTCCTTTACTCCTTCTATATTTAGAATTATTTTCTTTTGTGCCTGAATCTAGATATGATTCATCCAGGAAAATACTTTTATCTGGCCTATTTTATCTTATTTAAACTGAACACTGCACAATCATAGCAAAAACATATTTTGTTTGTATGGAATGTATTAGTTTTAGGCCAAAATGTAAAAAATGAAATATATTACATTAAACTCATTTCAAAAAGTATAGTCAATTAAAGATATGTGTAAAAACAAAAAAGAATGTTTATTTTATGCATTTGGTTCAAGAAGTATTTAGACAGTGACAGAATTTTTTATTTTAGTCTATGTAAAACAGTAGAATAGATTTAAAGCAAAACAATGGCAAACCATTACTGAGCTGGCTAAAGTTATTTTACGTGCCTATTCTAGCTTCCCCGTTACGCACTGCAGTCGTGATAGAGATCAGCGTTCCCAGTCAGGCACAGGACTTTTATAACATTCAGCAGAGTTGGTTTCCATCTCAATTACACTGGGTATGAGGCTTAAACATATAATGGAACTTCACTCTCTCGCTCTCTTTTATCAATATTGAGATTTGTACAAATCAAACTTTATGGAAAAATTTGACAAAGTCACCGAATTCGAGATACAAACAATCCACTCATCTCTACCAGAGGGTTTGTCTTAAGATAAAATCTCTAGTAACACTCAAAAACAGAGACATTTTATTAAGGGACTGCTGATACTGCATTTTACAGTATCTTCATAATTCCATTCATCCATGACCTCCCCAAAAAGTGGGATTCAAATTTACCCTGATGAAACCATTGATTTAAAATAATCCAAACGGAATCCAAGTATGAAACTCTGGGTACTGTTTGCCTTCCTTTCCAATGGTGTAATTTTATCATCTTGGCACAAGAATAAAGTATATGTGGCCCCAAAATATCATACTTCAGACTCCATTTGACTTATTTGTATCCATGGATTCTTCAAATGTTCATCTGAATCCCATTTTTCATGTTTTTTGGGGACTCAGATGAAAGTTCCTGATGGAGAAATGAATGGACTGCAAAATACAGTGAGAACATTTTCTTAGACTGTAAAAACCATGTAATAGTAATAATTTTTACTGCTATAGCATCAACATATTCCACACCAGTTTATACTCCAGACAGTACTTGTACAAACAAGATAAGAAATTCCAGAGTAACGCATAGTTCAACATATTTCAAGTGGAAAGAGGGCCCTGCTGACAAGTCTACAATATATGAGGAAATAGGGGTGACATAAAAAGTAAGTGTTCATAGTGTACAGTCCAGCCATTAATATGATATAGAGGGACATTTAAATAGCGCTGAGTGTCCCAGTCATCAGCGAGTATCTATACAAGTATTGATACAAAATGCTATTGATTGCATAAAAGGGAGAATAGCAAATAGTTAGATTAGTGAGGCCAGGTGATAAACCAGACTACAGAAATGTGTTTAAGGCTTGCTTATGAATACTGGGAATTTACCAGATTGTCTGGGGACCGGGGTAGTACATGCCCGAAAACTGGTGCAGCATAAGAGAAGTCATGGATCGAGAGAGGGAGGTTCAAATTCTAGAGGATGTTAGTCTTAGGTCATTAGTGGAATGGAGAGGATGGGTAGGCTGGTACAAAGAGATGAGGGAGTTGTGAGTCAGTGCAGAACTGTGTGGAGCTTTGTTGGTAAGATTTATATTGGACTCTGTAGCAGATGGGCAACCAGTGCAATGACTGACACAGAGTAGTGGCATCAGGGTAGATTGGAAAGTGGAAAGTTTAGAGGAAGGAAGTCCAATTAGTAGAAATTTGTAGAAGTCCAGGTGAGAGTGAATCAGAGCAACAGTTAAGGCTCATATTTTTGAGACACTGTTGAAGTGAGCAAGCGAATGATCGGATATGGGTAAAAAATGAAAGATTTGAATGTAATATAACCCCAAGACACTAAGCATGAGGCTTGGCAGTTATGGTAAACTTATAACGGAATTGGCAGTTTCAGGTTTAGGTGGGCTACTAAAGGAAGGAAACACAATGAGTTCAGTTTTTGACAGATTCAGCTAGAAATAGAGGAAGGACAGTATGCTAGAGACATCAGACTGACAATCATTTTATTTTGTAGTAATGCTGGGGTGTTGTCAAAAGAAGAAGTGTATAATTGGGTGTCATAAGCATATCGATGACACTGAAAGCCAAATGTGCTCATAGTGTTATGGAGAGAAAAGAGGAGGATACCTTGGACTGAACTATGAGGTACCCTCCTCATAAGAGGAAGGCAAGAAGAGTTGGAAACTGATACACTGAAGGAGCAGTCAGAGAGGTATGGTAGAGCTAAGAGAGGCGGGATGACAGAAAAGGAAAGAAGGTTGTTGTCAGAAACTGGGAGAAGAAAGTTAGTAAGATCATGCACTGAGCAGAATCGGAAGAAGACCAGGTTCAGTGAAGAAGCCCTCCTACTCTGCCCTCTTTACCTGTATTAATTGCACCTGTTTAAACCCGTTACCTGCATAAAAGACTCCTGTGAAGAAACCAGATTGTATCTTAATTTCCCAGACAACTGTGTTTTTGTAAACTAACAAGAATTAACTTTTTATTTGTATATTGGCTTGTGGATTTAAGTGTTTATGTCTGATGGGTCAATAAGACAGACTTTCATACAATTTAACATACTGTGTAAATCTGTAATAGTGTCTTGTACTGTACATAGTGTGTGCTTATCTGTGTTTATTGTGAGTTGATATGCTAATTGTGTATTGTATTCTTTAACCAGTTTGTTGACTTCGAAGGTAGATAGGTAAAGGCTATGAGGGTGTACTAAAGGACACTGGGTAATTCTAAAAATAGCTTACTTGCCTGTTGTATAAAAAGACCCTTAGACAGAGCAGTGGGAATCTCATCTCATCACACAGAGAGCTACCAGTCTGCACAACGCTCAAAGGACAAGAGAGAGGACTGCAGCCAATTCATCATGGCACCATCACAAGGGAGACGGATCTATGATTCTAAGGGAAACAACCGAGGAGTGATCAGCTCAGGTTGAGAGGACACAGATATGATCCAGTGACCATCTCTGAAGCATGTATATGTTTGGAGAAAGCCAGGTTTTGGGACATGCTGGTCACCTGGTTCCAGGGAAATGGTCGGATAAGCCAGGTGGTGACTCTCGTGTCAACTGGCTTTGGACCTAGTATGGACAGTATGGTCTGTCACCTCCCTACGCTTGTTGTTATCTCTTCTCTGTGTGTATATCACAGGTGGAATAGCGACCCTGGCAGCTCTGATGTTGTCAACTGGCTTTGGACCTTGTACGGACTCTATGGACTGTTCTCAGTCATCTCCCTATGCTTGTCAATATCTCTTCTCTGTGTGTATATCACAGGCGGAATATCGACCCTGGGATCTCTGACGTAACATCTACCATTATCCAGGCGAGTCAGCGGAAGGGTTAGGCCCTGTAATGTGCACCATGTTGGGAGTAATTGCTGGGATTGTCCTGTTTGCTATTGGGTGTTGTGGTTCAATAAAGTATTGCCACACTGTTTTACCCAAACCCTGTGTTGTCTGTGTAGTATGTTGCCCACGGGGAGATAGAGCGGGCGTTCAGTGGTATGAGCCCTGGTCCATGCAGTCTTGCTAAAGACAGCTGGGCCAGCGGATGAGAGCACCCACTGACCACGTTTCTCCATACTTGATGGCAGCAGTGGGATACTACTCAGCCCGTTGGAACCGGGGGAGCTGCAGGGGGCTGGTGTTCTCACACACGGTCCAGGCCTCCATAACCAGGGAGGCATACAGACAGATCCAGCAGACAGTTGATGACGCATGCACAGCAGGTTTCGGACGCTACTATGTCCAACCCCACCAACTCGGCCATGGGAAGAAGACCAGAGTGAGTATGTGACCTCAACAAGAGATGGAAACTACAGGAGATGTTCTAGCTTCAACGGATTGAAGGGGACGTAATCCAGGAACCATGGAATGTGGAGGAAGCCATGCTTAGACCCAATGGATACAGTTGCTACTCTTCAACTGAGTGTGGAGATTATTTTCGTAACTAGGACTTGGAATATACTCTGAGGAAACTGGATGATACAATGTTTTGTGTCATTAAGGTGAGACCTCTTACATTCATGACTGTGCATAAAGACATGTTGTGGACTGCTCCCATAAGTGGAGAAGGATGATCGGAATCCTTTCACGTCTGGTTAATTAAGATAGGGGAACAATGTGAAGAAACCAGATTGTATCATAATTTCCCAGACAACCATGTTTTTTTTAAACCCACAAGAATTGACTTTTTATCTGTATATTGGCTTGTGGAATTAAGTGTTTATGTCTTTTGCGTCAATAAGACAGACTTTCATACCATTTAACATACTGTGTAAGTCTGTAATAGTGTCTTGTACATAGTTTCTGCTTATCTGTGTTTATTGTGAGCTGATATGCTAATTGTGTATTTTATTCTTTAACCAGTTTGTTGACTTCGAAGGTACATAGGTAAAGGCTGTGAGGGTGTACTGAAGGACACTGGGTAATTATAAAAATAGCTTACTTGCCTGTTGTATAAAAAGACCCTTTGACAGAGAGAACGGTGGGAATCTCATCTCATCACACAGAGAGCTACCAGTCTGCACAACACTCAACGGACGAGAGAGAGGACTGCAGCCAACTCATCATGGCACCATCACGAGGGACACGGATCTATGATTCTAAGGGAAACAACCGAGGAGTGATCCACTCTGGTTGGAAGGCCACAGATCTGATCCAGTGACCATCTCTGAAGCATGGATATGTTTGGAGAAAGCCAGGTTTTGGGACATGCTGATCACCTGGTTCCAGGGAGATGGTCGGATAAGCCAGGTGGTGACTCTCGTGTCAACTGGCTTTGGACCTTGTATGGACAGTATGGCCTGTCACCTCCCTACGCTTATTGTTATCTCTTCTCTGTGTGTATATCACAGGTGGAATAGCGACCCTGGCAGCTCTGATGATGTCAACTGGCTTTGGACCTTGAACAGACTCTATGGACTGTTCTCGGTCATCTCCCTAAGCTTGTCAATATCTCTTCTCTGTGTGTATATCACAGGTGGAATATCGACTCTGGGAGCTCTGACGTAACATCTACCATTATCCAGGCGAGTCAGCGGAATGGTTAGGCCCTGTAATGTGCACCATGTTGGGGGTAATTGCTGGGATTGTTCTGCTTGCTTTTGCGTGTTGTGGTTCAATAAAGTATTGCCACACTGTTTTACCCTAACCATGTATTGTCTGTGTAGTATGTTGCCCACGGGGAGATAGAGCGGGCGTTCAATGGTATGAGTCCTGGTCCATGCAGTCTTGCTAAAGACAGCTGGGCCAGTGGATGAGATCACCCTCTGACCCCGTTTCTCAACACTTGGTGGCAGCGGTGGGTTACTACTCAGCCCGTCGGACCAGGGGGAGCTGCAGGGGGCTGGTGTTCTCACACACCGTCCAGGGTTCCATAACCAGGGAGGCATACAGACAGACCCAGCAGACCATTGATGAGGCATGCACAGCAGGTTTCGGACGCTACTATGTCCAACCCCACCAACTCGGCCATGGGAAGAAGACAAGAGTGAGAATGTGACCTCAATAAGAGACAGAAACTACAGATGTTCCAGCTTCAACGGATTCAGTGGGACTTAATCCAGGAACCATGGAATGTGGCGGAAGCCATGCGTGGACCCAGTGGATACCAGTTGCTACTCTTCAATTGAGTGTGGAGATTATTTTCGTAACTAGGACTTGGAATATACTCTCAGGAAACTGAATGTTACAATGTTTTGTGTCATTAAGGTGAGACCTCTTACATTCGTGACTGTGCATAAAGACATATTGTGGACTGCTCCCCATAAATGAAGAATGACTGTAAGCCTATCATGTCTGGTTAATTAAGATGGGGGAGCAATGTGAAGAAACCAGATTGTATCTTAATTTCCCAGACAACCATGTTTTTGTAAACCCACAAGAATTTACTTTTTATCTGTATATTGGCTTGTAGATTTAAAAGGGTTGTCCGGGCTTTACACATAATCTCAGTGCATATCTGGGCTGCAGAATGGTGACAATAAGTAATTTACCTTCTGTCACCAGTTTGCATGGTTTTCTAGATATCACTCTCTTGCTTCTGATCAGAACGTCCAAGGGGGGGGTGTTCTGGCATTGAAATGAGAACTGGTCATTTCCTCCTACTCTACTAAAAACCTGCCCTCTATAGCAACAACCCCACCCTCCATAGCAACAGGCCCTCCCCGTCCACATGAACAAGCCCTCCTCACACAGTAACAAATCCTCCCCCTTTAGCAGCCTCAGTGCAGAGAGCAGAACCACCCAGCTGCTCCTCCCCTAATGATACCACTTTGTTGCAGATACAATCTTTTGATTGCCAGTTATTGCATTTTAATGCAATGTTGTGGTGACAAAAAAAATTGCAATTCTAATGTTTTGACTTTTTTCCTCGCTACACCGCTTACGATACCAAATATGTGTATGTTTGTTTTTTAATTGTTTTTTTTAATGGGAAGAAAGGAGGGTGATTTGAACCTTTAGATTGTTTTTTTTTTTTTTTTAATTTTTTTAAAAAAAATTTTTTAGTTTTGGCATCCTTCAATAGTCTCCATGGGAGACTAGAAGCTGCCATAATCCCATTGCCTCTGCTACATATGTGATCATGATCACATCACCTGTATGTTGTAGAATTACTCATTTGCTATGATCGCCGACCAAAGTGCGACACTCACCGCAAGCCGGCAGTGACAACCATAGAGGTCTCCAGGAGACTTCTAGCTGTCATGCCAACCCATTCGTAACTCGCGATCACATGATGGGGGTTACTGATTGGTGGATTTCTGGCTCGGAATCGAATGGTAAATGCCGCTGTCAGCGTTTGACAGCGGCATTTAACGGAATAATAGCCACGAGCAGATGGAGATTCCACCTGTGGCTGTTCTAGGCACATGTCAGCTGTTCTAAACAGCTCACATGTTTCGGGAAAGATGTGGGCTCACCGCCGGAGCCTACATGAAATGGAGAGAGTCCGACGTGAGCGTACTATTATGCCCATCAGAAAGGGGTTAAGAAGTATTTGAAGGTCCTGGAGAGGCCTAGCCAGTCTCCAGACCTGAACCCAATATTATTATTATCTATTCACACTCAGCGCTATGGTTCTGACCCCAGGCTGACAGGATGATGTGGGATATTAGGGGGAGTAGTCTGGTGGCTCTGGCTGACTGGATGATGTGGGATATTAGGGGTAGTAGTCCAGTGGCTCTGGCTGATGGGATGATGTGGGATATTAGGGGTAGTAGTCCGGTCGCTCTGGCTGATGGGATGATGTGGGATATTAGAGGTAGCAGTCTGGTGGCTCTGGCTGACGGGATGATGTGGGATATTAGGGGTAGTAGTCTGGCGGCTGTGACGGGATGATGTGAGATATTAGTGGTAGTTGTCTGGTGGCTCTGGCTGATGGGATGATGTGGGATATTAGGGGTAGTAGTCTGGTGTCTTTGACGGGATGTTGTGGGATATTAGTAGTCCGGTGGCTCTGGCTGATGGGACGATGTGGTATGGGTAGTAGTCCGGTAGCTCTTGCTGACGGGATGATGTGGGATATTATAGTGAATGTGGCTATGCGGAGTGGGCGGGGTTATACACTTAGCTTTATATATATAGATATACTCATTATAATTTGTTATAACTAACTGTAGTTAGTTACTATGCCCGGGCAGCGCCGGGCTCTTCAGCTAGTTTATTTATATAGCACCATTAATTCCATGGTGCTGTACATGAGAAGGGGTTACATACAGAGTTATAGATATCATAGCAGTAAACAAATTTATGCTGCCAGACTGGTACAGAGGGGAGAGGACCCTGTCCTTGCGGACTTACATTCTACGGGAAATCTTGGGAGTGAGCTGAAACTCAATGTTGCCCAGCAACAGCCCCGAAACCTGAATGATCTGGAGAAGGTCATGTAGTGGGCCAAAATCCCTGCTGCAATGTGCGCAAACTTGGTCAAGAACTGACCTCTGTAATTGCAAACAAAGGTTTCTGTACCAAATATTAAGTTCTGATTTTTTTCTATTGTATGAAATACTTATTTCATGCAATAACATCCAAATTAATTATGTAAAAATCATACAATGTGATTTTCTGAATTTTTTTTAAGATTCTGTCTCTCACAGTTGAAGTGTACCTATGATACACACACACATACACACACACTTCTATAGCAATTATTTTATAACAGCTGCTATTTGCATTTAGACAATTTTTCAGTAGAGAGAGATATTTTGTCATTGTCCTCATCAGTATTGTCACCTACATGCTATTTGTCTCATTCTCAGATAAAGACCATCTTGAAAGTAAAGTCCAGCTGAATAGACTGTGTGTAAATCTTGTCTCCATTGAGCCTTCCATCTGGTTGTAAATCTATCAGTCTTCAATTCCCCCTTTAGTATTTATGCGGTGATCACTAACCTGCTGACTTCACTTTTCTCATCTCTCCTGGTTTGAAATGCTGCAAGACATAGATGTGTATTATAGCCCTCTGCGGCAGAGTTACATAAGTCAAGAAAGAACTGTAACTAATTTGTTCATCCTGCAATAGTGTACAGTGAAGGAAATAAATTATTTAATAATTATTAAGACTGCCCACTGACAAAGACATAAACAGTCTATAATTTTAAGGGTGGGTTAATTTTAACATTGATAGATAGAATATCCCAAATAAAATCCAGAAAATGACATTGTATAAATTATATAAATTTATTTGCATTTTGCAGTAAGAAATACAGTATTTGATCCCCTACCAACCATTAAGAGTTCTGGCTCCTACAGACCAGATAGATGCTCCTAATCAACTCGTTACCTGCATTACAGACAGCTGTCTTACATTGTCACCTTTATAAAAGACTCCTGTCCACAGACTCAATTAATCAGTCAGACTCTAACCTCTACAACATGGGCAAGACCAAAGAGCTTTATAAGGATGTCAGGGACAAGATCATTGAACTTGTCAAAGCTGGAATGGGCTACAAAACCATAAGAAAGATGCTGGGTGAGAAGGAGACAACTGTTGGTGCAATAGAAAGAAATTGGAAGAAATA
This sequence comes from Dendrobates tinctorius, assembly GCF_039654945.1. Classification (NCBI taxonomy): domain Eukaryota; kingdom Metazoa; phylum Chordata; class Amphibia; order Anura; family Dendrobatidae; genus Dendrobates; species Dendrobates tinctorius. Next base: position 54,796,140 of record NW_027361829.1, read on the forward strand.
CATAAAGACTATCAATCAACATCGATCTGGGGCACCATGCAAAATCTCACCTCATGGGATATACTTGATCATGAGGAAGGTGAGAGATCAGCCTAAAACTACACGGTGGGAACTTGTTAATAATCTCAAGGCAGCTGGGACTACAGCCACTAAGAAAACCATTGGTAACACATTACGCTATAAAGGTTAAAAATCCTGCTGTGCACGCAAAGTCCACCTACTCAAGAAGGCACATATGGATGATTCTGTGAGTGATTGGGAGAACGTGTTGTGGTCAGATGAGACAAAAATTTATGCACTTTGGCATTAACTTAACTCGCCGTGTCTGGAGGAAGAGAAATGCTGCCTATGACCCAAAGAACACTGTCTCCACTGTCAAGCATGGAGGTGGAAACATTATGTTTTGGGGATGTTTCTCTGCTAAGGGCACAGGACTACTTCACCACATCAATGGGAGAATGGATGGAGCCATATACTGTAAAATCCTGAGTGACAATCTCCCTCCCTCTGCCAGAACATTAAAAATGGGTCATGGCTGAGTCTTCCAGCAAGACACTGACTAAAAATATACAGCCAAAGCAAAAAAGGAGTGGCTCAAAAAGAAGCACATTAAGGTCATGGAGTAGCTTACTCAATCTCCAGACCTTAATCCCATAAAAAACATTTATGAAGGGAGTTGAAGCTCCAGGTTGCCAAGCAACAGCCTCAAAATCTTAATGATTTAGAGATGATCTGCAAAGAGAAGTAGACCAAAATTCCTCCTGACATGTGCGCAAAACTCACCAACAAAAAAAACCTCTGACTGCTGTACTTGCCAACAAGGGTTTTGCCACCAAGTATTAAGTCTTGTTTGCCAGAGGGATTAGATACTTATTTATCACTGCAAAATGCAAAAAACATTATATAATTTAGACAATGTGATTTTCTGGATTTTATTTTTGATATTCTATCTCTCAATGTTAAAATTAACCCTACCTTAAAATTATAGACTGTTCATGTCTTTGTCAGTGAGAAAACTTACTGTGGTGTGACTGGTGGTCATGTGGCTAATAGGAGGTATGTATCACAGGGATGGCAGCTCCCTGTGATGTAGCCCGGAGTGTTTTTCGTAAATTTTTAAGTAGTTGTTGTTCACATTTGGGTCCAGGCTACCGGTAGCTATGAGAGTTGGGAGGGTCTGGCTACCCATGTACTTCACTCTGTGGTGAGGTGGGCTCACTGTACCACATTTTCCTGAAGATATTTGTGTGGTTGTGAATTTGGAGGACCTGTGTTGAGGTCATGATCATGTGACTAGCCATGTGAAAGGTAACTGTGAGTGGTTACAGCTATCTAAGGAAGGTGTGTTGCACTTGTGAGAGAGTGTGTTAGGAGTCTGTCAGCCTGGACAGAGCTCCCATGTTCCAGGCTCGGACATCGCATAGCCTGGGGAAGCCGTGTCGGTGAGTCTGAGCCAAAAGGGAGCGGAGGGTCTTGAAAACAGTGTGATACTGACCGGGGTCAGTGAGAAGTGCTTACAGGATACCTCTGAGGGTAAGAGGGATCCGGGAACCTGCATGACTAGCAGGTAACGGAATGGAGTCCGTGTTACACTGACCAGGGTCAGGATGAGACTGAAGATAAAAGGCATTCGGGAACCTGTGTGGCCGAAACCAGCAGGTAAAGGACAGGTGTCCGTGTGATACTGACCGGGGTCAGTGAGAGACTATTGATTTGTTAAAGCTGAAGGTTTAATGGACAGTGTAATGGCTTCTGCATACTGGTAAATAATAAACCAAATGGACTCAATTTAACCCTGAGTGTGCCAGTGTATGCCTCAAAGACCCGCAAAGTGTGTAATCCCCGTCCACAGACAGTGTGGAACCTTACAATTGGTGCTAGACTGTGGACAACGGTCCAAGAAGCACATATGCAGGTGTTTTGCTGTGGCTCAGTGGGGTCACAAAGTTTTTTTTTCTCAAGACGGCTTGCGGTGGCTCAGTGGGGTCATGAAGGTGACAAGCATCTGGCTGTAACTCAGCCGGATTATGAAGATTGCTGTGGATCGGCAGGTCCACGAAGACTGCACAGCGGAAGCGTGCACGGACTTGTGGTAGTGGGAGCTGCAGTTGCAAGTTGCAGCAAGAGGTTCTGTAGCAGCAGGAGCTGCAGTGACATCAGCAGCTGCTTGTGAGCGGCAATCGGAGGTGCTGGTGATTTGTGGCTACAGCAGGAGCCGTGGCAGTGCCAGCAGGAGCTGGTGAGGTGTCATAGGAGGACAGTGTGAACCAGGTCACATAAGCTCTTAAAGGGCCAGTACAAGCCTGAAAAACATAAAGTGTACTGTATGAACTCTGGCCTAAGAAGGCCGTGGAGGAGTCCACAGGGTGTAGTCCAGAGTGGGGTGGTGCCCAAAAGGGGATGGAGGCCCAAAAGGGGGGTAACCCAGACAGGGATGGTTTCCCAGAAGGGGGTGGAAACTCAGAGAGGCGGGGTGTCCCTAAAAGGGGTGGAGCCCCAGGGAATGGTGGCCCAAAAGGGGTTGGAGCATCCCAACCTCAAACGGGTGGTGCAGACAAACTATTGCCAGGGGCAAATTTACTATATGTGTCCAGTCTGCCTTATGAACTATCTACCCGGCATGATGCTACGGGGGTGTGCTCTACAGATAAATAATGAAGATGTGGTTGGTCTGGTTGACCCTGGGAGCCCAGTGACTCTAGTAAGGGTTGCACCTGAGGGGTTTGAAATACACAGTAGAAAGGTCGGGGTCACCTGCAACCACGGGGGAACTAAGGATTGTCCAGTGGTCAGGGTAATCTTCGGGACAGGCTGGGACATTGTTGGACAGGATGTCGCTATAGTCCCGAATTTGTCTTGTCCAGTGGTTATAGGCCAGGACTCTAAACTGTTCTTTGACTTGTGGAAGAGGGGAGTTCCTCTACAGCAGAAGTTTGGAGGCCTCTCTACTGTTAGGATGGCATGCATTGAGACAGTGATGTGTTGTGAGTTCATTTTCCCCTTCACCGTCGATGTCTGATGAACTCCCTCTTCTGGTGAAAGAAGGTAGTGAGGCTGATTACCAAACACCTGATCTGGTTGATGATGACTGGTTAACAGGAAATTCTGACTGGATATAAGGCAGCCGACGCCCTTCTGAGTCAATGGTGATTTCTCTGCTGGATTCTTGGAGACCAGTCTGATTCCTGCTTCCCAAAGATAAGTTTTTGCTCTGCTATTGAACTTATTAGTTTTGTTTTGTTTACCTTGTTTTTTGGAGTTCAGCCATCCCCGGTTGGGGGTGTGCTGAGTTCCATTTTTGTCTCTGATCAGTTTGTCTCTTTGCTCTGTCTTCAGAATTTACCTGAGTGCTGATATAGTCTTTTTGAAGTCCTAGCGACTTCAGGGCCTGTTTTTCCTATCAGACGGTTGGGACATTTTTTGGTAGGGTTTTTTTACGGATCGCAGACAGCAGCTTTTCTATCCTGTCCTTTTTAGTTAGCTTGGGCCCCATCGTTTGCTCAACCTATCTTTCGATCTGTGTTAGTGTTTTCATCTTGCTTCACCGTCATTATATGTTGGGGGCTGCCTATTGCTTTGGGGTCTGCTCTGGGGCAGGTTAGATTTCCCCTTTCTTTCTTTAGGCCTATTTAGTTCTCTGGCTGTGTTTGAGGGGTCTAGGGCATCGTAGGAACCCCCCACGGCTACTGTTAGTTGTTGTGGATAGGATCAGGGGTCTGCAATCCGATAGCTACCAACCTCTCCGGTTTTCTGGACTTAGCTTGTACTTTTGTTTTTTCCTCCTTCGGTGACTCATTCACAACAGAATCACCAGCCATACTGCAGATCCTAGGGTACTCAATAGCAGGAAAGAATTGTAAAATAAAAAAAAAGAGTTTGTCAGAAATTTTTTTTTTTGTGTGTATATTTTTTCCTCTATGTATCTGAGGCCGTAGGGGGAATATTTTTTTTCTTTCTCAATGGAGATGAAGCAATTGTCTGATTGTGTGGAGCAGCTCACTGCTGAAGTGCGGGGAATTTCCGCCTATCTTGCTCATTCACATGCTGCTGAACCAAAGATCCCTACTCCTGATGTGTTTTTTGGGGATCGGTCTAAATTTTTGAATTTTAAGAATAATTGTAAATTATTTTTTGCCTTGAAGCCTAACTCATCGGGGAGCTCCGCGCAGCAGGTTAAAATTGTCATCTCTTTGCTGCGCGGCGATCCCCAGGATGGGGCGTTTTCTTTGAAACCTGATGATTCTATTCTTACTAATGTGGATGCATTTTTTCAAGCCTTGGGGTTGTTGTATGATGAACCTACTGCTATTGATCAGGCTGAAAAGGCCCTGTTGGCATTGAGCCAGGGTCGGGATTCTGCAGAGTTGTACTGTCAAAAATTCAGAAAGTGGGCTGTACTTACTTCCTGGAATGATGGTGCCTTGGCAGCTCTCTTTCGGAAGGGTTTGTCAGAAACCGTAAAAGATACTATGGTGGGATTTCCTGTTGCCTCTGGTCTTGACGATTCTATGTCATTAGCCATTCAGGTTGATCGGCGTTTGCGTGAACGCAAAACCACACGAGAGGTGTTGCCACCTGTTGAACAAATGTCTGAACCTATGCAATGTGATAGAGTTTTGTCTAGGGCGCAACGTCAGGAGTTCAGAAGGCGTAATAAGCTGTGTTTCTTCTGTGGTGATGCCTCGCATATTATTTCTGTCTGCCCTAAACGAGAGAAACGTTTTGCACACACATTTGCTGTGGGTGGTGTTCAACCTAAGTTTCTTCTGGCAATTACTCTAATCTGCTCCCTGTCCACATTTTCCGCTAAGGCTTTTGTGGATTCGGGAGCAGCTCTGAACCTGATGGACTTGCTAAACGTTGTGGATTTCCTATGACACCTCTGCGGATGCCTATCCCTTTGAGGGGTATTGATGCTACTCCTTTGGCGAAGAATAAACCTCAGTTTTGGACCCAGGTGGTAATGCGGGTCGAACCAGACCATCAAGAGAATTGCAGATTTTTGGTGTTGCATAATTTGCATGATACCATTGTTCTGGGGTTTCCCTGGTTGCAAATCCATAATCCAGTTTTGGATTGGAAATCTGTGTCTGTGGTGAGTTGGGGTTGTCGGTGTGCCCTTAGTGATGCTCCTGTTTTCTCCACCTCTCCCCAGTCGCATGATGTTCCTGACTATTTGGCTGATTATTATGATGTATTTAGTGAGAATGAGTCTGCGTCTTTGCCTCCTCATAGGAGTTATGACTGTGCAATTGAGCTGAGCCCTGGATGTAAATTTCCCAAGGGTCGACTTTTCAATTTATCTGTACCCGAGCACGAGGCTATGCGATCCTATATTAAGGAGTTGTTGGAGAAGGGTCATATTAGACCATCCTCTTCACCCTTAGGTGCTGGGTTTTTTTTCGTGGCAAAGAAAGATGGGTCATTAAGGCCTTGTATTGACTATCGTTCCCTCAACAAAATTACTGTTAAATATCAGTATCCGTTACCCCTGATTTCTGATCTATTCTCCAGAGTTAAAGGTGCTTGCTTGTTTACAAAGCTTGACCTCAGGGGGGCGTATAATCTTATTCGCATTAAGCATGGGGATGAATGGAAGACGGCGTTTAATACTCCGGAGGGACATTTTGAGTACCTGGTGATGCCTTTTGGGCTCACTAATGCCCCTTCTGTCTTCCAGTGCTTCATGAATGATATTTTCCGAGACTCGGTGGATAAATTTTTGATCATCTATCTAGATGATATTTTGATCTTTTCCAAGGATTGGGACTCTCATGTGGAACATGTTCGGACTGTGTTCCGGATTTTGAGGGAGAATTCCCTGTATGTCAAGGGATCGAAATGCCTTTTTGGTGTACAGAGGATTTCATTTTTGGGATTTATTTTGTCTCCGTCAACTATTGAAATGGACCCGGCCAAGGTACAGGCCATTTATGATTGGGTTCAGCCCACTTCTGTGAAGGCCCTCCAGAAGTTTTTGGGTTTTGCTAATTTTTATCGTAAATTTAGAGCTAATTTTTCTGGTATTGCCAAACCATTGACTGATTTGACTAAGAAGGGTGCTGATGTGCTGAATTGGTCTCCGGAGGCTGTTTCTTCCTTTCAGGAGCTGAAGCGAAGGTTCACTTCTGCTCCGGTTTTGCGGCAACCTGATGTCTCACTCTTGTTTCAGGTAGAGGTGGACGCTTCTGAGATTGGTGCAGAAGCTGTTTTGTCCCAAAAAGATCCTGTAACATCTAAAATGAATCCCTGTGCTTTCTTTTCCCGAAAGTTCTCCCCATCCGAACGTAACTATGATGTGGGGAATCGGGTACTGTTAGCCATGAAATGGGCATTTGAGGAGTGGAGACATTGGTTGGATGGAGCTAAACATCAAGTCGTGGTCCTTACTGACCACAAGAATTTGATTTACCTGGAGTCGGCCAAACGCTTGAATCCTAGACAGGCTAGGTGGGCCTTGTTTTTCACACGTTTTGATTTTGTGGTCTCTTTTTTTCCGGGCACTAAGAATGTCAAGGCAGACGCCCTCTCTAGGAGTTTCTTTGCTGATTCTCCTGTTGTGACCAAGCCTGCTACCATCTTAGGTGAGAGGGTTGTTCTTTCTGCCATCTCGCCCGATTTGAGACGTGCTCTGGAAGAGTTTCAGGAGGACAAACCTGAGCGTTGTCCCATTGGAAAATTGTATGTTACTGACCAGTGGAGGAAGAGAGTGATGTCTGAAGTTCATTGCTCTGCATTGGCTGGTCATCCAGGTATTTTTGGTACTAGAGATTTGGTGAGTCGGTCTTTTTGGTGGCCCGCCTTGTCTCGTGATGTCAAGAATTTTGTGCAGTCCTGTGGGACTTGCTCTCGGTCTAAACCTTGTTCTCGCTCTAGTGGGTTGTTGATGCCTTTGCCGGTGACCAGGAGGCCATGGACCCATATTTCAGTGGATTTTATCTCTGATATGCCTGTCTCTCAGAGAATGACTGTTATTTGGGTGATTTGTGATAGATTCATTAAGATGGTCCATCTTGTACCACTCCCTAAGTTGCCATCTTCCTCAGAGTTGGTGCCCTTGTTTTTGCAACAGGTGGTTCGCTTGCACGGGATTCTTGAGAACATTGTATCTGACAGAGGAGTTCAGTTTGTGTCTAGATTTTGGAGGACTTTCTGTTCTAAGCTGGGAATTGAGTTGCCCTTCTCCTCTGCGTTTCACCCTCAGACCAATGGGCAGACGGAGAGAACAAACCAGACTTTGGGTCGTATTTGAGATGTTTTATTTCTGCTGATCAGGATGATTGGGTTTCATTTTTTCCCTTGGCCGAATTTGCTTTAAATAATAGAGCTAGTTCTGCCACTTTGATGTCACCTTTTTTTTGTAACTTTGGGTTTCATCCTCAATTCTCTTCAGGGCAGGTGGAGCCTACTGCCTGCCCAGGTGTTGACACTGTGGTGGAGAGAATGCACCAGATCTGGGACCAAGTGGTGGATAATTTGTCTCTCTCCCAGGAAAAGGCCCAGCGGTTTTCCAACCGGCATAGGACCATTGGTCCCCAGTTTAAAGTGGGTGATATAGTTTGGTTGTCATCAAAGAATATCGCTATGAAGGTGGCTTCTCCAAAGTTTAAACCTAGATTTATTGGACCTTACAAGATTTTGGAGATTCTTAATCCAGTCTCTTTTCGATTGGCTCTTCCTGTTACATTTAAGATCCATAACGTGTTTCATAAGTCTCTGTTAAAGAGGTTTGTTGAGCCAGTAGTTCCCGTGGTGGCACCTCCTGACCCGGTACTGGTTGAAGGTAATGTGGAATATGAGGTTGAGAAGATACTGGATTCTCGCCTGGCTAGACGGAGACTCCAGTATTTGGTTAAATGGAAGGGTTATGGCCAGGAGGATAATTCTTGGGTCCCTGCATCCGATATTCATGCCGAAAGATTAGTTTGTGCCTTTCATTGGGCCCATCCTGATCGCCCTGTTGGCGTGGATGAGGGTTCGGTGACCCCTCCTCAAGGGGGAGGTACTGTTGTGAGTTCATTTTCCCCTTCACCGTCGATGTCTGATGAACTCCCTCTTCTGGTGGAGGAAGGTAGTGAGGCTGATTACCAAACACCTGATCTGGTTGATGATGACTGGTTAACAGGAAATTCTGACTGGAGATAATGCAGCCGACGCCCTTCTGAGTCGCTGGTGATTTCTCTGCTGGATTCTTGGAGACCAGTCTGATTCCTGCTTCCCAAAGATATGTTTTTGCTCTGCTATTGAACTTATTAGTTTTGTTTTGTTTTCCTTGTTTTTTGGAGTTCAGCCATCCCCGGTTGGGGGTGTGCTGAGTTCCATTTTTGTCTCTGATCAGTTTGTCTCTTTGCTCTGTCTTCAGAATTTACCTGAGTGCTGATATAGTCTTTTTGAAGTCCTAGCGACTTCAGGGCCTGTTTTTCCTATCAGACGGTTGGGACATTTTTTGGTAGGGTTTTTTACGGATTGCAGACAGCAGCTTTTCTATCCTGTCCTTTTTAGTTAGCTTGGGCCCCATCGTTTGCTCAACCTATCTTTCGATCTGTGTTTGTGTTTTCATCTTGCTTCACCGTCATTATATGTTGGGGGCTGCCTATTGCTTTGGGGTCTGCTCTGGGGCAGTTATATTTCCCCTTTCTTTCTTTAGGCCTATTTAGTTCTCCGGCTGTGATCGAGGGGTCTAGGGCATCGTAGGAACCCCCCACGGCTACTGTTAGTTGTTGTGAATAGGATCAGGGGTCTGCAATCCGATAGCTACCAACCTCTCCGGTTTTCTGGACTTAGCTTGTATTTTTGCTTTTTCCTCCTTCGGTGACTCATTCACAACAGTCATGCCTCCCAAAGTGGATGGGTCATATGTAGGAGGGACCAGAAAATAGGGTGGGTCTGACCAACTCTGGGACTTAGCAGAGGGGTCTGACACCATTAGAAGTGGGGACTGCTGGTTCCAGGATGACCGATCGAATGGTGGTGACTCCCATTCCAACAGTGACGCAAGAGGAAAGGGTGAGTCTGCCCAACTTACGGACCTGATGTCTCTTGACATGTACCACAGAATGACTGATAGTGATGTGGTAGATAAGACGTCTGGAGCGAACACCCAGTTAGAGGGTAGCTGGAGGGTTCACCATACTGTGGGGTTGTGATTCAGACTCCGGGGGAAACTGTAACTCTAAGATAGAAAGGGAGTACAGTAAGGAAGGTCCCACAAGGAGGGAAAGTCCTCCCGTCGTCAGAGACATGAAGGCTCCAAAGAACCTGTTGCTGAAAAGCTGGAGAGTATGGAGCCCTCTGAAGGTACAAATAGTCGAGAGGTACCTGAGGGTGACAGGGCAGAGCCTCAAGAAAGATTGAAGGAGTCTGAAGTCTTGGCAGTCAAGTCCCAGCTTGGAGAGAAGGAAACACAGGTGTTCCAAGACCTCGCTAAAGTGTTGTCTCGAGAGAAGCACAAGGTGGCAGATTTACAGGCCATATTAAAGATAAAGAAAGAGTATGTAAAACAAGAAACGGTCCTGAGACAGGTGGCTGAGCATAGAGTGGATGAGCTGGAGAAGGAAGTCTCTGAGCTAAGAGGTCAACTGTTATTGTGTCAAACCGAGAAGAAGGCCATATTGGCAGGTATGGAGTTGCTCCGGGAAGCATTAGGAAGTCTAATGCAAGAGAAGAAGTTGGGGGTTGCAGATTTACAGCGGCAGTGCCGGAGTGATAATGTTGTGGAGCTGAAAATGCCCATCTTGGCAAGCGGTCTTGAAGAATGTGAAACTGAGGAAGAGTGGTACCCGAAGACATGCGAGAAGCATGTGCCAGGGAGTCTATGCATGAAGATTTCAAGAAGGCTGTGAGGGCGTGTAAGGTGTATTGGACCCCAGAAGATAAACAGTTAGTGGTACTGTCCACTAGAGATGAGCTACTTTGCCTTTTTTAGGGTCAAGTCGGGTTTCATGAAACCCGACTTTCTCAAAAGTCAAGTCAAACGAAATCGGCCGACTGTCGGGAAAAGTCGGAGGTCCGACTGAAACACGAAACCCAATGCAAGTCAATGGGGAAGCAAAGTCGACAGGGAGTGGAGGACAGTAAACACACCTACAGTGCCCATGTGATGATCACGTGTCACTGGACACACCGCCTCCAGCAGGGCGAAATTCTCTGACACACGTGACCCTGGATTCACCGCCTCCAGTAGGATGAATTCAGAATTACACATGAATCTGGATACACCGCCTCCAACAGGGCGAATTTAAATAATAAAGGGAAACACCAGGGAAACCGATACAATGGAGGGCCCTGCGATAGGGAACGGGGACGTGGAGACCTCCTGCACTCCCCTGAGTCAGTGTCTCTACACTCCTAACAGTCCCTATGCAGGTTCCGCACCTGGCACCGAGCAGGATACCTAAAAACTCTAGCTCACCCTGCACCTAGCCCTTTCTAGTGAAACGGACGGTGCAGAAACTAATCCCACCACTACACTAAAACACAAAAGGAAAGGTACAAACAGGGATAACAACACTTAGCTTTGCTCTGTTGCTCTTGCACTCAGCAACAGAGTCCAGCACCAGAATGCAGCTTTCCTGAATAACTGCCACCTCTTCAAGCTTTGTCAGAGCTGCAAGGAACACCACTCTGTAATTCCTTCCTTCACCAGACTTTACACGAGAGCTCTCCTGAGCTGCAAGGAACTCCTCTCTGTAGTTCCTTCCTTCACCAGTCTTGGTTGGAAATGAGCAATATCACCAACAGTGATTGCAACACCTGACACTCTTTATAGGTCAAAGCCAGAGCAATCACACCTGCTTATTAATCACGTGCACTAAACAAAAGTAACCAGAGTGCAATGACCCTAATGGCCACCGGGGGGCAAAACTAGAACTGAAACCACCACAGTCCAATGACCGCAATGGCCCCCGGGGGCAAAACTAACTTAAGCACACAGCTTAAGGGAAAAAAAAGGTTACTTGTGCATTTATCTGTCATAATCCAACCTGGATCATGACAGCCCATTTCAATGCCAACAACATCAATTCTTACTACATAAGCTTGTCAACCTTAATTTACTTTATAATAATAGTTACGCATTGAAAGCTGGGGGTTATTTGGCTAAAGTTTTGGGGGGAGTAGGGCTGGCTCCAGGTTTTCGTGTGCCCCGGGCGAAAGGGTGTCAGTAGGCCCCTTTAACACGTACCACAATTCATGATGCTCCGATACGGCAGAGAAATATTGGTTTAGTATAATGAAAAATACTTCACTTCTTACATGACATGACGGATATCTATTTTAAATTCTACAATAGCTCAAAAACCGGACAGTATATTACTCCATACAGTATTATGGCCACCACATAGTGCGCCATACAGAATAATGAGCCCCATATATTTCTCCATACAGAATAATTGGTCCCATATAATGTTCCATACAGTATATGATGAACTCTACATAATGCTACAGTATATGTTGGTCCCCATGGATGATGCTCCAGTGTCTTATGGGCCCAAATAATGCTCCATTTATAATGGGCCCCATTTCTAATGCTCCAGTGTATAACGGGCCCCGTAAATGCTGCTCCAGTGTCTGATGTCCCCCATTTGGAATGCTCCAGTATATGATGGGCCTCATGGATGATGCTCCAGTGTATGATGGGCCCAAATGATGCTCCATATATAATCTGCCCCATTTAGAATGCTCCAGTATATGATGGGCCCCATGGATGATTCTCCAGTGTCTTATGGGCCCAAATAATGCTCCATATATAATGGGCCCCATTTCTAATGCTTCAGTGTATAATGGGCCCCATAAATGCTGCTCCAGTGTTTAATGTCCACCATTTGGAATGCTCCAGTATATGATGGGCCTCATGGATGATGCTCCAGTGTATGATGGGCCCAAATGATGCTCCATATATAATCTGCCCCATTTAGAATGCTCCAGTATATGATGGGCACCATGGATGATATGATGTTCCAGCGTCTTATGGGCCCAAATAATGCTCCATATATAATCTGCCCCATTTATAATGCTCCAGTAAATGATGGGCCCCATGGATGATGCTCCAGTGTCTTATGGGCCCAAATAATGCTCCATATATAATGGGCCCCATTTCAAATGCTCCGGTGTAAAATGGGCCCCATAGATACTGCTCCAGTGTCTGATCGGCCCCATTTAGAATGCTCCAGTATATGATGGGCCCCATGGATGATGCTCCAGTGTCTTATGGGCCCAAATAATGCTCCATATACAATGGGCCCCATTTCTAATGCTCCAGTGTGTAATGGGCCCCGTAAATGCTGCTCCAGTGTCTGATCTCCCCCATTTGGAATGCTCCAGTATATGATGGGCCTCATGGATAATGCTCCAGTGTATGATGGGCCCAAATAATGTTCCATATATAATCTCCCCCATTTAGAATGCTCCAGTATATCATGGGCCCCTTGGATGATGCTTCAGTGTCTTATGGGCCCAAATAATGCTCCATATATAATCTGCCCCATTTACAATGCTCCAGTGTCTGATCTGCCCCATTTAGAATGCTGCAGTATATGATGGGTCCCATGGATGATGCTCCAGTGTCTTATGGGCCCAAATAATGCTCCATATCTAATGTGCCCCATTTCTAATGCTCCAGTGTATAACGGGCCCCGTAAATGCTAATCCAGTGTCCGATGTCCACCATTTGGAATGCTCCAGTATATGATGGGCATCATGGATGATGCTAAAGTTTATGATGGGCCCAAATAATGCACCATATATAATCTGCCCAATTTAGAATGCTCCAGTATTTGATGGGCCCATGGATGATGCTCCGGTATCTTATGGGCCCAAATAATGCTCCATATATAATGGGCCCCATTTCTAATGCTCCGGTGTACAATGGGCCCCATAGATGCTGCTCCAGTGTCTGATATGCCCCATTTAGAATGCTCCAGTATATGATGGTACCCATGGATGATGCTCCAGTGTCTTATGGGCCCAAATAATGCTCCATATATAATCTGCCCCATTTAGAATGCTCCAGTATATGATGGGCTCCATGGATGATGCTCCAGACTCTTATGGGCCCAAATAATGCTCCATATATAATGGGCCCCATTTCTAATGCTCCAGTGTATAATGGGCCCCGTGAATGCTGCTCCAGTGTTTGATGTCCACCATTTTGAATGCTCCAGTATATGATGGGCCTCATGGATGATGCTCCAGTGTATGATGGGCCCCATATATCATTCTCCAGTGTATGATGCTCCCCAAAAATTGCTCCCAACCTTTAAAAAAATAAATACCTCTCCTCGCTGGGCACTGCTCTACTCTGGACTCCTCAGCGTTGCCATCTTCCAGCTCTCTGCACTTGGACTGTTTAGGCAGAGGGCATACAGACGTGATGTCATCGCACTCTCTGACCTGAATGTGACTGTCAGGAAACGTGGATGACGTCACGGCGGTGGAGCAGGGAGAGGTAAGTATTGCAAGTGCTGTGGCCCTGAGCAAGCAGGGGGCACACTCGTGGGCGATGGCACTGGCACAGGGCCCCTCATAGTACCCCAGTGTGTCTGACGGCAAGTGGGCCCTCCCACCGGCAGAGACACTTTTGCGTATTATGAGGGGCCCTGTGCCAGTGCTGTCATCCACAAATATGCCCCCCCACCTGCTCAGGGAACCTGTACTTTCATCTGCACCTTCCTCTGTGTCACCGTGTAAGGTGGTATAGTATGCGGGAAGGGGCACCTGAGTTTCATTAAGGTTAGATTCTGGCTCTGTAGAGTGCGAGGGGAATGTAGTGCTGTGGGTGAATGTACCAGCAGAATCATCTAGCAGTGGCTGTGCATCAGTGCATTCCATCTCTGATTCATGTTGGACTGGAGAATTCAGGATTTGACTTGATAACCCATTCATGGTATGTGAAAAGAGCTCCATGGAGTAATCTGAAGTGTTGGCTGCCGCATCCTTCACTTTTGGTGGGAGTGAAGGACAAAAGGAAAGGGGTTGTTCCTGACCAGAAGTCTGCACTGATGACTCAGTGCTTGCATTATTTGAAACTTTAGAAGAGGAGGCGATAGAGCTGGAGGCTGTTTCGGCAATGTAAGCCAAAACCAGTTCCTGATACTCCGGATTTAAAAGCGGTTTACCTACTCCCAGAAAAGCGAGCCTTCCAGGCCTTCTGGAGCCAGACCATGCTGCAGGCTCAACACCTCCTGCCTTAGCTGCTATTGTGCTTTTGGCACTACCAGCAGATGCACCACCACCACCATCAGTACCAACTGGCCCCCCATGCCCACGTCCGCGGCCTTTTCCACCATACTTCCTAATTTTTGTGTAAATGGACCCAAAATACCAGCATATATATGGTACTGTATCAGAGGCGTACAGCTGTATACAGTCTAGGGATAATTGTAAATCTCCGTATATATTTCATGAGTCAGACACAGATGCTCACAAGCTCAGTATGGATTAGGCAATAATATAAAAAGTTGAAAAAGGGTACAGTATCACCAGATACAAGATATATATAGTATAATTTAAACATTCTAAATCTCTGTATATATTTCAGGAGGCAGACACGGACGCTCTCATGCCCAGTTTAGATTAGACAAGAATATAAAAAGTTGAAAAAGGGTACAGTATCACCAGATACCAGGTATATATAGCATAGTTTAAACATTCTAAATCTCCATATATATTTCAGGAGGCAGACACAGACGCTCTCAGGCCCAGTATGGATTCGACAAGAATATAGAAAGTTGAGAAAGGGTACAGCAACACCAGATACCAGGTATATATAGTATAATTTAAACATTCTAAATCTCTGTATATATTTCAGAAAGCAGACACAGACGCTCTCAGGCTCAGTATGGATTAGACAATAATTTAAAAAGTTGAAAAAGGGTACAGTATCACCAGATAGAACGTATATATAATATAGTTTAAACATTCTAAATCTCCGTATATATTTCAGGAGGCAGACACAGATGCTCTCAGGCCCAGTATGGATTAGACAAGAATATAAAAAGTAGAAAAAGGGTACAGTATCACCAGATACCAGGTATATATAGTATAGTTTAAAGATTCTAAATCTCCGTATATATTTCAGGAAGCAGACACAGACGCTCTCAGACTCAGTATGGATTACACCACAATATAAAAAGCAGTAAAAGGGTAATGGATCAGAAGCGTACAGCTGTATACAGTGTAGGGGTCATTGTAAATCTCCGTATATATTTCCAGAGTCAGAAACAGACTCTCACTGACTCAGTATGGATTAGACCAGAATATAAAAATCAGTAAATGGGTAATGTTTCACAAGCGTACAGCTGTATACAGTGTTGGGCTAATTTTAAATCTCGTTATTTATTTCCAGAGTCACCCTCAGACGCTCACTCAGTCTGGATTTGACCATAATACAAAATGTTGAAAAAAGGTACTGGATAACAAGATAGCAAGTATATATATTGTAGGGTACAATTTAAATCTCCATATATATTTCCGTAGTCACCCTCAGACGCTCACTCGGTATGGATTTGAACGTAATGCAAAATGACTAGCAAAGGTAATGTATCACAAGATAGGACCACAAGATAGGAGGTGTATATAGTATAGGGTAAAATTTTTATCTCCGTATATATTGAAGGAGTAAACCACACACGCTCACTCAGTATGGATTATACCGTAATAAAAAATTTAGAACTAAGGTACTGTATCAGCAGATACCAGGTGTATATAGTATAAGTGAAAATGTAAATCTCCCTATATATTTCCGGAGTCACATACAGATAATCAGAAGGTATTTCTCTGTGATACTAGCCGGTACACGGTAGTGTGTGAGGAGAATACAGCTCTATACGGTGTGGGAAATCATGAACGTTCGTTCACTGTGCAGAAAAAAAGAATAAAAGTAGGAGTGCTTTGTAAAAAGCAGTCTGCACAGCACTGTCCACACAGCAATACCGCTATAAGACAGGCTAATAATCAGCGCTGCTGCACACAAGAAAATCCTCCCTGTCACTGGCAGGCAGCCTAATAACTAGCGCTGCTGCACACAAGAAAATCCTCCCTTGTCACTGCACACTAACTGTACACAACAATTGCATTCAGCACAAGCACATAAGAACTTCTGTTTACAGGCCTGTCTCCCAAATGATAAACAGCGTCAGCAACCTCTCCCTACTGTAAAGATGGGCACTGGGCAGAAGAAAAATGGCGGTCGGCGGTGAGGGCTTTTATACACACTCCGTATATACAGGGGTTGGACAAAATAATGGAAACACCTAAAGTTTTGGCATCATAATCTTCGAACATGTTATAAACATGCAAATCGTGACATATGGTAATGTTTTGTAGTTGATTATTTGTGTTATGTGATATGTTTATGTAAATTAACTGTTTGTTTTGCAGAATTGTAAGAACATTGATGAAAACCTGATACCAATGGCAGACCTCTCTAATTTTCAAAGAGGCCAAATTGTTGGTGCTCGTATGGCAGGTGCTAGTGTAACAGAAAGTGCCCGAATGCTTGGCGTGTCAAGAGGTACTGTCTCCAAAGTAATGACTGTGTTTGAAAGAGAAGGAAAAATGTCCGCAGCAAAGCACAGGTCCGGCCGAAAGTCAAAGTTGACTGAGAGAGACTGTCGGACTCTAAAGCGAATTGTGAGATAGGATCGCAAGACCACAGCTCCGAAAATCACTGCTGAGCTCAATGAACACCTTCAGAACCCAGTTTCCACAAAAAATGTTCATCGGGAGCTGCACAAATCTGGATTCCACGGAAGAGCTGCAATTTGAAAACCTCTGCTCTCAATGACAAATGTTTCCAAGCGTTTAGAGTGGTGCAGAAACCTTCAGAATAGGTCCCTGGAGCAGTGGAAACATTTGATATTGTCAGACGAATCATCGTTTACCCTATTTCCAACCTCCGGCCGAGTGTCCGTTTGGAGACAGCCGAAATAAGCATTCCATCCAGACTGCCTTCTCCCAACCGTAAAACATGGCAGAGGTTCTGTGATGATCTGGGGTGCTATTTCATGGAGATCCACTGGGCCAATGATATCCCTTCATGGAAGAATTAACAGCCGAGATTATTTAGGCATTTTGGGCGACCAAGTGCATCCTATGGTTCAAGCACTGTTCCCGGAGGGGAACGCCATCTTTCAGGACGATAATGCACCAATTCATACAGCTAGAATCGTTAAAGTATGGCACGAGGAACATTGTAATGAAGTTGAGCATCTCATCCTGCCCCCACAATCCCCAGACCTCAACATTATTGAGCATTTATGGCCGATTTTAAAGATTCAAGTTAGACGTCGATTTCCGCCGCCATCGTCGCTCAAAGAACTGGAGGGGAGGGTGTTTTAACAGAAAAATTGGCTACAATTCCTTTGGAAACAATTCACACCTCGTATGAATCCATACCTCGGATAATTGAGGCTGTAATCTCCGCAAAAGGTGGACCTACACCATATTAACCTAACTTTTGTTGATGTTTCCAGGTGTTTCCATTATTTTGTCCAACCACCGGATTTCAGGAGTCACCCTCAGACGCTTACTCAGTCAGTATGGATTTAACCGTAATCCAAAATGTTGAAAAAGGTACTGTATCAGCAGATACCAGGTGTATCCAGTCTAGGGGTAATTGTAAATCTATATTTCCGGAGTGAGACAAAGACACTCACAGGCTCAGTATGGACTAGACAAGAATATAAAAAGTAGAAAAAGGGTAATGTATTACAAGCGTATAGCTGCATACAGTGTTGGGGTCATTTTAAATCTCCTTATAGTTTACCAGAGTCAGACACAAACTCTCACAGGCTCAGTATGGATTACACCAGAATATAAAAAGTAGAAAAAGGGAAATGTATTTGAAGCGTACACCAGTATACAGTGTTGGGCTACTTTTAAATCTTCGTATATATTTCAATCTCAGTAAGCCAGTCCAGACTCTCCGCTACAGGAAACTAGATGGATACAAGTACAAGCAGAAAGTCGAGTGATTGCAGAAATTTGGGAATTACTAATCACGGAAAACCTCCCAGGAGAAATTGCAGAGGCAATGCTGCCCCACAATTACATTGTCTGTGGAGACAGCGAACATGGTTCTTTGTGTAGAAAGGGTTGCTGTATCACAGTAGCATGGATCCCATCACCGTTACTCGTCTCCATCAAATTGTGATCAAAGGGAGAGATGTAGACATGGTCCTCACTGCCTAACACGATCTGTCTGGTCACTTTGGAGTGCAAAAGACAGAAGCCACAGGCCGTAGGTGATTCTATTGGATTGGCATGAGAGGAGACATTGAAAACTGGTGGCAGGAATGTCACACGTCTGTGACTAGGAAAACTGTGAAAGCTGATCATAAAGTACCACTGCATCCAATTGTGAGTCGACGTCCATTACAAATGGTAGCCATTGATCATCTGAAGGTAGAGCCCAACAGGACAGGCCATAGCTACATCTTAACCATCATCGATCAGTTCACCAAATTTGTAGTGCCCATCCCTGTGAAGGATTTAACTGCCCAGACTACACAGCGGTTCGAGCAGGGAGAGGTAAGTATTGCAAGTCCTGGGGCCCTCAGCAAGCAGGGGGGGCCCACTCGTGGGCGGCGGTACTGGCACAGGGCCCCCATAGTACGCCGGTGTGTCTAACGGCGAGTGGGCCCCCCCACCGTGAGAGACACTTTATTGTACTATGAGGGGCCCTGTGCCAGTGCCGTCGTCTGAGAGTGGGCCCACCCACCTGTTCAGGGCAACGGCACTTGCCCGGGTGCGCCAGGTGGTGACCCCGGCCCTGGGGGGGGCAGCCCAGTTAGGGAGGTTGAAAAAATGGCATATGTTGATGTGTAGGCTGGACATTCAGCAGCTGCAAATGGAGGAATTGGAGAAGTCCGAGGAAGAGGAGGGCAAAAGTGAGCCATTTTTCTGGCAACCTATGTGTCATCAGGGGAAGGTGGGACAAAATCCTTTGAAACCCACGCATGGTTCATTTTAATGAAGGCTAGATCATCAACATTTTGGGTCGACAGACGGGTCCTTTTTTCTGTCAGGATTGATCCAGCAGCACTGAAGATTCTTTCAGATAGCACACTACCAGCAGGGCAAGGGAGCTCCTGTAAGGCATATTGTGCCATTTCAGGCCAGGTGTCCAGTTTACAGGCCCAATAGTCAAAGGGGAATGACCTGTGAGGGAGAACATCAATATGGGAGAAGTAGTTTGTAACCATAGTTGACAGCTGCTGTCTCCTGTCACTTTTAATCGATGCAGTATTAGCAGTCGTGTGAGCGGTACTTGAGAAATCATTCCACAACATTGTCTTTAAACCCTTGTCTCCAACGCCACTTCGGCTGTGTGCAACACAAACACCTCTTCTATTGTGCCCACTACAGCTTGTGGGAGAACCAGCACTGCTTCTATGTGCTGGGAAAGCCTCAAACGGTTTACCAGAGTTGCTTGTTTGTTTGCCAATATTATCTCTAGGTTCTCCTGTGGCATGATGTTGTGTAATTTGCCTTTGTATCGTGGATCGAGGATGCTGGCCAGCCAGTTTTCGTCATCCCTCATCATTTTGGCAATGCAGGGGTCCCTTTTTAGGATCTGCAAAGCATAATCACACATGTGAACCAATGTTCCGGGTGTCAATGATGCACTGCCAGTGGTGGGTGGAGGAGCACTTTCTGGCAAATCCACATCCCTCCAGTCATGCACAAACCCTGTACCTGACCTTGGCATGCCAACATTTTCTCTTGCCTCCTGAGAAGCATCCTCCTCCCCAAAATAATCATCCCCCTCATCCAGGTCAGTTGCCCTCCCTGACAATGGCTGACTGTCATCAAGGCTTCCCTCCTCCTCCTCTGCTGCAGATGCCTGATCCTTAATGTGCGTCAAAGTTTGCATGAGCAGACGCATAAGTGGGATGCTCATGCTTATGATGGTGTCGTCTGCGCTTACCAGCCATGTGCATTCCTCAAAACACTGAAGGACTTTACAGAGGTCTTTCAGCTTTGACCACTGCACACCTGACAACTCCATGTCAGCCCTCAAACTGCCTGCCCATATATTCTCCCACAAATGCATTACAGCCTGCCTTTGTTCGCACAGCCTCTCAACCATGTGAATGGTGGAGTTCCACCTTGTTGCAACATCTATGATTAGGCGGTGCTTGGGGAGGTGAAGAGATCGCTGCAGCTTCTGCATACGACTGGAGTGTACAGGTGAGTGACGGATGTGTGAACACAGTCTTTGCACCTTATGGAGCAGGGCTGTTAACTCCGGATAATTATTTAGGAAGCACTGCAGCACCAGGTTCAAGGTGTTAGGCGTCGGATTCCTGGCACTGCACAGCGGGAATCCAGAGACAGACATCCTGCGGTCTCCCATTCTCCTCCGACTGCTCGGACTCCTGCTCAGCAATCACGGCAAGCCAGGCATTCTCCTCAGACTCGTTCTGTGAGCCTGGATGTTGCTGCCACCTCCGGTGCAGCAATGGTAGCGCAACCTGCTTTGCAGGGAACCGCTCCAGAGGCTAAGTCCTTGTGCCGTGCTACTGGGCATGCCCGCAATGTGCCCTCTCAGTGGAGAGCAGGGGTCACATGTGCAGGTCCTGTGTCAGATCTGATTGGTCCTTCCCAAAGTATTGGAAGGTCCCGGAAGCGCATGGCTATAAAAGCCCCGCATGGCGGCTCGGCCATGCGCTAGTGTAGCATATTATTCTGTGTGTGTATGGTGATGGATGCATGGACTGGTGTCTGACTCATTATGAAACCCCTACCCTCTGATATTACGAGTGGTGACCGAGTGTGTATAGTCAGCTCCAGGGTTGTGGCAAGCTACATGCCACTTGCTCCACGCCTACACTAGCGTCCGTCGGCGCCCGGTCCTTGGCGCCGACGCTTGCGGCTTTCTCTGCCGCTGCGCTGTAGTAACAGCAGCTATTGGTGTTCGCGTCTGCGACGCCACACGCAGGCCTCTGTGACGCTAACAGGGCCCGCGCCTTTGCTTTAGTGTTTGCCAAGCGACTCTGTGTTTGTACGGAGCCGCCCTTAGCGTTCGGGTGACGTTAACCCGAGCGCAGTACCACACCTACTAGGTGCATCTGCCATTGTTCAGCAGCGGTCTTGTCACCTACCGCACGGTGGACCCCGGGCGGCAAACGCACCTACTATTATTTATATTTGGTGCGTTCCGCCGACCCTAACACAAGGTGTGAGCCAGGCAAGGTATGTGTCTGAGTTTTGCAAGGGCTATGGCTGCCACAAAATTCCGGCCATTATCACTGACTACCTTGCCTGGCTCAAGATGTAGACTGCCCAGCCATGACTCAGTTTGTCGTTGCAAGTAGTCGGCCAGTACCGCCGCGGTGTGTCTGTTGTCGCCCAAAGACATCATCTTTAAAACAGCCTGCTGCCGCTTACCACTAGCTGTTCGATAGTGGGACACCTTGTGTGCAACACTGGCAGCTGCGCATGGAGTGCTCGTGCGACTGTGCTCTGTCGACGAGCTTTTGCTTCTGGAGGAGTCGGAGGGTCGAACGCCTACAGCCAACTGTTTTCTATACCGTGGGCTAGGCAGCACTGTTCCACAGCCGCTGTCCCCTGTGGAGCCTGCATCCACCACATGAACTCAGTGCGCAGTGATGGACACGTAACAACCCTATCCATGCCTACTGGCCCATGCATCTGTTGTGAGGTGCACCTTTCCACTCACTGATTGTTTGAGTGCATGGACAATGCGGTCTTTCACATGCAGGTGGCGGGCAGGGATGGCTTTTCGAGAAAAGAAGAGCCAACTGGGTAAGTCATAGCGTGGGACAGCGAAGGCCATGAGCTCTTGGAACGCTTCACTTTCAACCAAATGGAAGGGCATAATCTCTAATGAGATCAGTTTGGCAATGTAGTTATTCAAAGCCAGTGTACGCGGATGAGAGGATGAGTACTTTCTTGTCCTACTCAGAGTGTCTGGTAGGATGAGCAGCTGGACTTGAGAGCTGCATATGGGGAAACTAGCGGTGGACCTGACTGACTGAGAGGGGGTTGGTGATGGTGATGGTGGTGGTGGTGATAGCCTAGATTCAGTCTTTCGTTGCAAAAACATTGTGATTCCCTGACTGCTTTGGCCTTGCGACGACAGCTCAACATTTCTTGCTGGTGGTGTGCTTACCAGTGGGCTTTCAGTGGGGAAGCGATGGAGCGTTGATGGCTACCTTCAGTCGGAGCAGGTGCACATGTGCTACCTGAGGTTTTGTAGTTCGTCCAAGCTTGTAAGTGCATGGTGATTAAATGTCTAAGCATGCAACTGGTATTCAAATTTCGGAGATTTTTCCCTCGGCTAAAGGTCCTTCCGCACTTCATACAGATAACATTTGCTTCAACAATAGGATTTTGGTCAAAAAAGTGCCACACTGCACTCTTCCTACTATGGTATAAATTTTCAAGGCATGAACGCTGTGCTAATTTGACCGTTTGGCCAAGCTGTCCTGCAACTCTTTTGTTTTTTTACTACGTTTTTGGACAGCTACGGGCCTGCCAGATAACCGCTGCTGCGATGTCAATGCCTGCTGCGGATCCTTCTCCTCTTCTGACCTATTGCCAGCGGCACCCTCTTCCCCTAATAGATGCCAATCCGGGTCAACAACTGGGTCATCCATCACCTCCTCTTCAATTTCATCTGCACCTTCCTCTGTGTCACCGTGTAAGGTGGTATAGTATGTGGGAAGGGGCACCTGAGTTTCATCAGGGTCTGATTCTGGTTCAGTAGACTGCGAGAGAAATGTATTGCTCTGGGTCAAGCAGAATAATCTAGCAGTGGCTGTGCATCAGTGCACTCCATGTCAGATTCATCTTGGACTGGGGAATTCAGGATTTGACTTGATAAGCCAGGCATGGTATGTGAAAAGAGCTCCATGGAGTAATCTGAAGTGTGGCCTGCCGCATCCTTCACTTTTGGTGTGGGTGAAGGACACAATGAAAGGTGTTGTTCCTGACCAGAAGTCTGCACTGACGACTCAGTGCTTGCAGTTTTTGTAACTTCAGAAGAGGAGGCAATAGAGCTGGAGGCTGTTTCGGCAATGTAAGCCAAAACCTGTTCCTGATGCTCCAGCTTTAAAAGCGGTTTACCTACTCTCAGAAAAGGGAACCTTACAGGCCTTCTTGTGCCAGACGATGCCGCATGCTCAACACCTCCTGCCTTAGCTGCTATTGTGCTTTTGGCATAACCAGCAGATGCACTACCACCACCATCAGTACCAGCTGCGTCCCCCCGCCCACGTACGCTGCCTCTTACACCATACTTCCTCATGTTTGGGAAAATGTACCAAAAATACCAGCAGATATATGGTACTGTATGAGGAGAGTACAGCTGAATAAGGTGTAGGGAAAAATTTAAATCTCCGTATATATTTCCTTAGTCACAGACGCTCTCCCAGTATGTATTTGACCGTAATCCAACCAGCAGATATACGGTACTGTATCAGAAGCGGACACCTCTATATGGTGTATGTATGGAAAAATTAAAATCTACGTCTATTTTTTACGGAGTCAAACACAAAGAGCATGTATTTGTCCGTGATACCAGCCGGTACACGGTAGTGTGTGAGGAGCGTACAGCTCTATACGGTGCATGAATGGAAAAATGAAAATCTATGTCTATTTTTTTCTGTAGTCACACACAGACGCTGTCTCAGTATGGATTTTACCATAATCTAAACAACTGATCTACGGTACTGTATCAGAAGCAGACAGCTCTATACGGTGTATGTATGGAAAAATGGAAATGTCCGTATATGTATTTACGGACTCACACACACACGCTGTCTCTGTGTAGATGTGACCGTAATCCAAACAGCAGATATAAGATACTGTTTGAGAAGCGGACAGCTCTATATGGTGTATGTATGGAAAAATGTAAATCTCCGTCTATTTTTTTCCTGAGTCACACACAGATAGCATGTATTTGTCCGTGATACCAGCCAGTACATGGTAGGGTGTGAGGAGCGTACACCTCTACGTATACGGTGTGTGAAAAAATGAAGGCTCGGTAACTGTGCAGAAAAAAAAGAATAAAAGTAGGAGTGCTTTGAAAAAAGCAGTCTGCACAGCAGTGTGCACACAGCTATGCAGCTATCAGGTAGCCTAATAAGGCAGGTTAATAACCACCAGCGCTGCTGCACACAAAAAAATCCTCCCCTGTCACTGCACACTAATTGTACAGTGAAAATCACTATCAGCAGAAGTACAGGTTTTTTTTTCTTTCCTGCCTAACACTCTCCCTATTGAGAATGAGCGGCAGCAACCTCTCCCTATCCTATGATTGGCAGAAGTAAAATGGCGGTTGGCGGTCAGGGCTTTTATAGCCACTGTGAAGCCACACAAAGCAAGCCAATCACTTGAATGCCCTTCTCTAAGATGGTGGTGGCCGCTGCCCATGTCATCATGTTGTCCACAGTGTGCGTCCTTGATCATTGGCTGAGAAAAGGCGCTGGAAGAATTATAGGAAACGCGACGTTAGCGCTCTGGTCAGAGACTGCATGGCCGACCTCACGCAATGGTCGGGTTTCGATCGGCGAAACCCGACTTTAGGTAATGTCGGCGACTTTTCAATTTGACCGACCCATTTCGCTCAACTCTACTGTCCACATCTAGTGTCACAGCAAAAAGAGTAGTTGTCCTGAGTGACCAGCACTGGAGATGTGTGCGGATGAAGTGGTTGATCCAGTTGGAGAATGAAGAAGCTGATAAGTGGCTGGAGCATGTGAGGAAAGGCTCAGAGGCTTCTGGAAGATATAATACATGTACCTATTCCTATGGTGAGGAAAGTCATTGGGAAAAATGGTCGAGCCATGCAAAAGATGGTGAATAAGTCTGGAGTGGTGAAGCTAAGCATCCAGGTGACCATGAAGATCATATACCTAGGGAAAAGGGTATGGTACCATTCTTCATTTTAGGTACGGTGGAGAGTCTTGAAAATGTACAGACTCTGCTGGAGTATCGTATGGCATATCTAAAGGGGATGGAACAGTTAAAGCTGGAAAGACGGCACCTTACGGGACTGCTGGCCCAAATTGGTGAAAGAAAATGGTGAGCCAAAAGGGAGCGGACGGTCTTGAAAACTGTGTGATACTGACCGGGGTCAGTGAGAAGTGCTTACAGGATACCTCTGAGGGTAAGAGGGATCTGGGAACCTGCAAGCTAGCTGGTAACGGAATGGAGTCCGTGTTACACTGACTGGGGTCAGGAAGAGACTGTATTTTGTGTTACGTTTGCCAGATACCTCTGAAGATAAGAGGCATCCAGGAACCTGTGTGGCTGAGACCAACAGGTAATGGACAGGTGTCCGTGGGATACTGACTGGGGTCAGTGAGAGACTATTGAATTGTTAAAGCTGAAGGGACAGTGTAATGGCTGCTGCATACTGGTAAATAATAAACCAAATGGACTCATTTTAACCCTGAGTGTGCCAGTGTATGCCTCAAAGACCTGCAAAGTGAGTAATCCCCGTCCACAGACAGTGTGGAACCTTACATTGCAAAATCAGCAAGGGATCAAATAATTATTTCCTTCACTGCATATACATGTAAGGGAGGGCCAGGACCGTAGTTGTCACCTGTACTCTGGTGGCAGCTGCGCCTAGCCCTTCCCCTACATGAAACAATACTATGCTTCTCGGTATACCTGCATCTCCAGATTTATCTTCACCGGGGCACTTCCCAGGCCATAACAGTCCCTCTTCTAGGCGACTCACATCAAGGGAGACACAGTTCGAGACAACTTTAACACTTTCTTTACTTAGGATTTTGCACGTTACATCCACAGTTGGTACATCATAACCATTGCTTGCTTCCTGATCTTTCCCTTGCTTGCTGTCACTTCTGTGCATTACACGCCCAGAGCGGACCGTACTAGACTGCTTCCCAGGTCCTTCCAGGTCTGACCTCACTACAGTGACATTTCCTTCAGCCTGTTTCGCCCCAGACATGAATTCATCAGTCACTACGTTTGGTGACCCCCGGTGAAGCATCCGGCCCATCTGTACCGATCTCGTCGAAGTGCTAACTCCTTTCTTCTCTTTAGTCCAGCCAACTTCTACCCTAAAAGCATTGGCCCAGGCTGTAAGATGCCACATCTTCCTTTTCCTGTTCTGACCCACTGCTAAGACTTGCAGTGGCCATGGGTAACGTGGGCAATAATGACTTAAGTTACGTGACTGCCAAGCTGTCCTGGCCTATAGCCCATATGGACTCTTGGGCACCCTAGCCCAGTCTGACTAAACCACCCTTCCTCACTCACCTTACTATCGGCAGCCCCTCCTACAATTAATCCCCTAAGAACCTACTACCAGGCCCCAATTGTATACCCCCACCTAGTGGCCCGCAACATAATTACAACTACCCAGCCTATGGGGAAACTATATACTAAGAGTGCCCTTCTCTAATGTCCCAATGAAGGATGCACTAGCTTTCCCTAACTATACATACACAAATGACATATAATATGCACGCAATATTATCGCACAAGAACATAATCAATACACTTATCCATACAATGGTAACACATTCAAGTGGCAATACCATAAATAATGAGCGGTAATACATAATTATACATATAGCAGTACCGCAGGCAATAATCATAAAAACACATCTGTAAACATTAAGGACGGGAAAACAATCAGATGCAAGAGAGGCATAAGAGACATCATATACCACCCCCTTACATACACACATGACATGCAGAAATCGATTAATTATTTAGTAAAGTAAATCTAGATTTACAAAGTTTGTAAAAAAAAATGAAACAGCATAACTTTCTCATTTACTAGAGCATCACTCTGAGCTTCATTTTTCTCTAATTCAAAATAATATTATGAGCTAATATGAACCTGAATTTTTACAATTCTGACCGTCAGTTTATGGGGTTATAGCTCTGGGACACTTCAACGTATCCCACTGAGGCTGTGGGCCCACGTAGCGTTTTAAAACGCTCACTAAAAACCGGACTCCTTCCCAGAAATCGCGCGTTTTTTTCCGTGCGATTTCACCGCGATTTTACCGCGATTATGATCGCGATTTTGCCGCGATTTTCGCGTGCGATATTCAAGCACTTTCCAAGCGATTTGAAGCATCGCTTGGAAAGTGATTGACAGGTTGGTCACACTCGTCAAACATAGTGTTTGACAAGTGTGACCAGATTTTTACTATTGAGGCTGCCTATGCGGCATCAATAGTAAAAGATAGAATGTTAAAATGCTAAAAAAAAATAAAAAAATCGGGGTATATTTACCTTCCTGCGTCCCGCGCTGCATTCCCGGGCCTCAGCGTTCCCAGTAATGCCTTGTGAGACCTGTGATGACGTAGTCTCGCGTTGCTATAGCGATCTCACGAGACCACTAGAGTCACGCGAGACTACGTCATCACAGGGCCTTGCCGCAAGGCATTACTGGGAACGATAGGGCGGGAATGCAGCGCGGGACACCGGAAGGTAAATATACCCCGATTTTTTATTTTTTATTCTTTTTTTTACAGGGGTATGGTACCCAGGGCCTGGAGGACAGTCTCCTCTCCTCCACACCGTGGGTACCAACCGCACATGAGACGCTTAACTTCCCGCATGGTGGGCATAGCCACATGCGGGAAGTAAGCTATTCTCATGCATTCCTATGGGTGCGGAATCGCGGCAATTCTTTGCGATTCTGCACAAAAGAATGAGCATGCTGCGATTTTTTCTGCGATGCGATTCCGCCGTGGAAAAAAGCGCAGCATTAGCACAGCATGTGCGGAATGCCATAGGAATGCATGGGGTGCGTTCTGTACACAATTTTTAAGCGTTTTCGCAGCGTTTTCGTGCCGAAAATCGCGGCAAAAACGCTTAAAAATCGCTACGTGGGCACATAGCCTGAATCTGAGAATGTTTTTTCGTGAGATATTGTACTTCGTGTTAGTGGTAACATTTCTTCGATATAACTTGCGTTTATTTATGAAAAAAATTTAAATTTGCCAAGAATTTTGAAAATTGTGCAACTTTCAAACTTTAAAGTTTTGTACCCTTAAATCAGAGAGTGATGTCACACAAAATAGTTAATTACATTTCCCACATGTCTACTTTACATCAGCACAAAATTTTGGAGACTTTTTTTTGTTAGAACGTTATAAGGGATAAAAGTTGACCAGCGATTTCTCATTTTTCCAACAAAATTTGCACATTTTTTTAGGGACCACCACACAGAAAATACCCAAAAGTGACACCATTCTAAGAACTGCACCTCTCAAGGTGCGCAAAACCACATTCAAGAAGTTTATTAACCCTTCAGGTGCTTCACGAGAACTAAAGCAATGTGGAAGGAAAAAATTAACATTTTACTTTTGTCACAAAAAATTTACTTTGGAACCAATTTTTTTTTATTTTCACAAGGGTATCAGGAGAAAATGGACCACAAAATTTGTTGTGCAATTTCTACTGAGTACGCCGATTCCCCAAATGTGGGGAAAAGCCACTGTTTGGGAGCATGGCACGGCTCAGAAGGGAGGGAGCATCATTTGACTTTTTGAATGCAAAATTGGCTGGAATCAATGGTGGTGCCATGTCGCATTTGGAGACTCCCTGATGTACCTAAACAGTGGAAACCCCCTCAATTCTAACTCCAACCCTGACCCAAACACACCCCTAACCCTAATCCCAACCTTAACCTTATCCCTAACCCCAACACACCTTAGCTCTAATCCCAACCCTAACCACAAACCTGACCCTAATGCACCCCTAATCCTAATCCCAACCCTAACAATAATCCCACCCTAGCCCCAAGTATAACCCTAGCCCCAACCCTTACCCTAACTTTAGCCCCAACCCTAGCCCTAACTTTAGCCCTGTGTCAGACCGCACAGGGGAAGGGGGTATTGACTTTGCTCACCTCGAGGGAGGAGAGACAATGACCCAGTATGGATCAGCTCTCTGGCGCCACGACTTGCCCCTGGTCAGCCAAAGAACTGCACCGAGGACAAATAGTCACCGGAAAGGCTTCCCTTATAGGTACGAGTTAATGACGTGCTCCCAGTGAGGGGGAATATATATATCACCAGTCCAGGCAGCGGACATATATAAACCTCCTGGCCATCACTGCCACAGTTCCTCACTAAAACAGTATGGTTTGCTTCCACCAGTTCCACATTTAAAATAAGCCCCGTCAGAAAGCAGGCTTATATCAGGTCAGAAACCAACCCAGGTAGTGTATAATTACCAATGGGGTGTGCGGATGTGGGGATTCGTATATCGAGATAAAAGAGCAGCCCAAGATTAATTTTATATTTAATGGCCGAAAAGGCGCACTATAAATACAGGTATATATTTACAAGAACAATATACAGGTATACCATCAAGAGTGTAATACTTGGATAGGGTATAGATAAGTTGCAATTACCATGTTATGTAGCATGTGACCACAGAGAGGCACTGATGGATCACAGGTCCAAAACTTAGTTACGTGGTTTTCCTGGCTGCGTAAGCTAACGAATCATCCTGCCAGTAGAAAAACTAAGTCCAAAATGAGGGGCTGCCTTATGTCTCTTAGGCTTCTCCCTCCCAAACTTCCACCCCTAGGCTTGTGCAGCCTCTCTCCTCCCATAGCTGAGAGTATGATTTTTCTGTACAAAACCGTGGAGGCTCCTAAATTTCCGCCCGAAGCTCTGAGTGGAATGGCAGCAGTGCCACTGGATTCTGCTGGATTTTATCTGCTCATAGAGACTAAATATGCCTACCATATGTAATTCCTGGTAGCTATGCTTTATAACTCAATAATGCAGAGTGCTATAGGTGGCTCCCGAGAATGGGTGTGTAGGGGAAGGAATGCCGATTCAGATAATATGCTCAGCTAGGCTCAGAGTTATTGTATTCTGTTAATATAGGTCATTTTCCAGATTCAATACCTCAGAGCCTTGCAGTGACCTGTAGTTCCTGAGATACACAAAATGAATTTAGTTTGGCTGTGCCTGCACTATAACTCACACCCTTGTGCTAACTGGTGGTCACCGAGCTTGAAAGAGCTTGTTCCGGAAGTTTTTAACTAAAGAAAAACATTGCTGTTTATGGCCTTGGGGAATGCATGCCAAGGGAGGGGGGCTGAGTGGTCTGAAGCAAGTATTTTTGGGCCAAACTTTATCTTGATGGGGATTCCATCAGAAATCAAAATATCATTTTCCCAAATATCACAAGCCCCAACCCTAACCCATTCTTTAGCCTCAACTCTAACTGTAACTTTAGCCCCCACCCTAACCGTAACTTTAGCCCCAACCCTAACCCTAACTTTAGCCTAACTCACTTTAGCCCAACTCACTTTTGCCCAGCTCTAACCCTAATGGGAAAATGGAAATAAATAAATTTTGTTATTTTATTATTTTTACCTAACTAAGGGGGTGATAGAGGGGGGTTTGATAAACTATTTTTTTATTTTGATTACTGTGATAGGGTCTACCACAGTGATCAAAATGAACCAATAGGAAAAAATTTCCTATTGTTGCCGGGTGCCGGCCAGCAGATCTCGGCGGGCGCACTGCACGTGCGCTGACCATTTTCTCCCGGAAGGAGATGCCGGCAGCCCGGGGTACTTTACGGGGGGTTGCAGGGACAACGGAGGTACCGGGGGGATCGGGGGACCCTATTTCTTTCTCCTCTGATGTGCGACCACATCAGAGGAGAGAAAAATTAAATGGAAAATTGGACTTTTTTTTGCGGTCGCTGTTATACTGTTAATAACGGCGATCGCAACACCGAGGTTGGTAAAAACCAACCCGAATCATTTTCTCTAGGGAAACTTCACACTAGACCTCAAGCATCTTGGATTGTGGGCCTCTCCACTCTTCTTCCAGACTCTGGGACCTTGATTTCTAAGGTGTAGTATGAAGTTTCCACAATCAGTGATCGTTTGGGGAACCATGTCACCTGCTGGTTTAGGTCCACTGTGTTTTATCAAGACCAAAGTCAGCGCAGCTGTCTTGCTGGAAATTTTAGAACACTTAATACTTCCCTCTGCCGAAAAGCTTTATGGAGATGGAAATTTCATTCTCCTGCAGGACTTGGCACCTGTCCACACTTCCAAAAGTACCAATACCTGGTTTAAGCACAACAATACCACTGTGCTTGATTGGCCAGCAAACTCGCCTGACCTTAACCCCATAGAGAATCTATGGGGTATTGTCAAGAGAAAGATGAGAGACATCAGACCCAACAATGCAGATGAGCTGAAGGCTGCTATCAAAGCAACCTTGGCTTCCATAACACCTCAGCAGTGCCACAGGCTGAACGCCTCCATGCTACGCTGCACTGATGCAGTAACTGATGCAGAAGAAGTCCTGACCAAGCATTGAGTGCATTTACTTAACATGCATTTCAGTAGGCCAACATTTTGGATTTTAAAATCATTTTTCAAGCTGATGTTATAAAGTATTCTAATTTATTGAGATAATGACTTTTGGGTTTTCATTAGCTGTAAGCCATAATCATCAACATTAACAGAAATAAACATTTGAAATAGGTTACTCTGTTTGTAATGACTCTATATAATATATGAGCTTCACTTTTTGTATTGAAGAACTGAAATAAATTAACTTTCTGATGATATTCTAATTTTGTGAGAAGCACCTGTATGTCCTAATAAGGATTATTAACAAGGATTGTCCTGAGTGATGACCTTTTTAAATAAGGTAAATATCTAATTATTTAACCACAGAGTTTCCTCATCTGGTTAATAGCTAAGCAATTTCATTAGTTTTATAATGTAGAGAATTAGACTGGTATATTTCTATCAAAACCTCTCAATAGTAACTACTAGTTGTGATCGAGCACTTAAATGCTCAAGTGCTTGGTACTCTAATCGATCAGGTCATACGTTCGGAGGAACTCGAGTGCCAAGTATAATGAAAGTCAATTGAAAACTGCATATTATTTTCCCAGAGGAGCATTGCAAGGCGAATAAGCCTCCTTACCTTGACAAGCCAGAGCTGGTATGTCATTCTCCACAAGGAGAAACCTTACCCCTTAGACCTCAGTCCAGAGCCTCTCACCTAGCCAAATCAGTTCTCATACTTTGCACTGACGAGGGCCAATAGCCCAAAACACCGTGTCTGCAAATTGAGATTCTGATTTGACTATTATCCTAAGTCATATTACAAGACTTGTTAAAGGGTTGATTGTAACTTGTAGGATCTCTACTACCAACAGGTGGCGCTATAGAGTTCAAGTCCTCTTCCTCTCTGAAGAGACAATTTGCATATAATTGAAAACTGAAGCATTTTTCCAGAATGCCCTTATTGGAGGGCAGGGGAGGCAGGAAAACCACTCAAATGGATGGAAACAGAGCTCAAATGGAATGGGAACAGCTTGGGGAAGACACCTGAATGAATCTCTGACTTGCAGGTTGTTGCTGGGAACAATGTTGTCAGAGCATTAGTCTACTTTTACGGATTGGCAATAAAACATGCAAAACCAAAATATAAAATGGATTTTACAAGAAAAATTGTTAGGAAACATTCTGTCCTGTATAATGACTTGTATATAAGGAAAAATTAAAAAGAGAAAAAAAATAACCGCCACTTCCACCACTTAGGTTCCGTGCCCACGATCAGTAATACTAGCGTACTGGATACTGCGTGTTTTTGCTGCATCCAAATGCTGCATTGTACAGTACAAGCACAGTGGATGGGATTAATAGAAATCTCATGCCCACTGTGCCTCTTTTTTTACTCTGCATAATCTCACCTACTGTACGGGTTTCGGAACAGCAGCATGTCAATTTCTCTTGCAGGAATGCTCAGTCTGTGCGGAACTACCACACAAACTTGCATTAGGTGCAGTACATCTGCAGTTTAAAAAAGCGCATATGTTGTAAGTGCTTTAAGCCTGGATTTAATAAATAATCATTTTAAATAATGACATGGGTCCCCCCTATTTTTGATAACCAGCCAAGGTAAAGCAGACAGACTTATATTATCAGGCTGCAGTTACTGCCGCACCCTCTGCCCCAACCCAAAAATGAAGCGTCGTCAGGGACATCTGTTGCAGGAACTGGGCTAGTCTTTGCTCTACTGAGCACGTGTTGGTTGTCAATTCCAATGCATGCTTGGTAGAATCTTTTCATTCTGCACTGTTCTTCTCAGTGCACAGTGACAATACGTTCTCTCTGGCTCTGATTAGAAATGATGAACCAGCAACAGAGCGCACTGTCGTGGCACATTGTATGAAGAAACCAGTACAGCTTCCGCAAGTGAGGTCACTTTCTTGCTTGACAGTTGATGGCTCCATAATGAACCTATTTTTTCAGTTTGAAAAAAAATTATATTAATTAATGTAAGCATTGAGCTGTTGAGTCATTATGGCAGTTATAGATGTCATGTTTTATGCACTCCTGTGACTATTACATGTCCCAAATGACATGCAGTTCTGTTTCTAAAATTTAAAACATGGAGTTCTAATACCTTGTGGTAGGAAACTTATTATTGTCATTTTGTTTTTGTCTCCATGCTTGGAACACTATCTTTCCGAGTAAACAGAGTAAATGGACCATTCATTCCAGAATTATTAGTCTCTCAGCAATTAGTAAGAGTCTTGACACTCAGTCATTAGGGTTTTCAGTAACCCTTATTTTAATTTTTCAGCGGGATAAGTCACATCACGTTTTAGAATGTGTTACTTTAAGTAAACAGGATCTATGGGACGGAACTTATCGCAAAATATTTTTGTTTCTATCTGGGTGAAATGTTTGGATTAAAAATGCTTTTTTTGTTTTCTTTTGGCCTACTTGATGTGCAGATGTCTTGCATAGTTTTGCTTTACAGCTGTAGCTGGTATTTCAGAAATATTTCGGCATGCTATATGTATGTGAAAATCTACACTCACAGTGAAAGGAGATTAGAGGTTATTTGAGGCTAACAATATAATCCTGTGTATATTACATAATTATATCACTCTTGTTATTTTAAAAAAGTGCTAATTAATGTAGGGAACGTGTCAGATATAAAAATGCTAATTTCTTGCAGGTAACCTGTGGGTAAATTGTATTTATTCAGAGTTTACGGTGTTACTGGCAAAGCGGCTGCAGGGAGAAAATAGAAAAAGTTTTACTCCCATGGCCACTCACTTGTAGTCATCGGTGCCGTGCAAGGAGTTTTACACTCAATAGACAATGAGCGTGCTGACACCAATCTTTTTCATGGATTGATGAATAAACTAATTAAAAGTATCATATATTTTTCAGTGTTAAATATATTGATCCCACGGATGCTATTACTATGCTCTAAATGTCTTGCACAGACTGACACACTTGTATTGGCACTTGTCATCCATGCTGCTGGAAAAAAATGGACTTGTCTCTGTGAATTTTGCGCGGACACATAGTCCGTGTAAAAGCACGAGAATGTGAAGATCACCATAAATCACAATGGGTACATGTTGTATCCATGATTAAAATAGATAGAACAGATTTGTACAACATGAATGAGTGCATGAGGACTAACTAAGAAAAACATGGTTAAAACACATCTTTGCCTACAAACAGTGTTTTTGTAGCTGACAGATTCCCTCTAAAATCTTAGTACTTTCAATTTAAGTGTGAATTATATTACTAATGTATCACTGTAAAGGACATATGGTACATCCTGACTTCAAACAATTGCGGCAGCTAGAATAATAGAACTGGGGATTAGATATTGAAATATCGAAGACTCAGAATCTTAATATCAGGAAGCAGCATGAAAAGTGTGTGTGTTAAAGAGGGGTCACTGGGCTTGTCAAGTTGAAGGTTAGATCAGACTCATCTCAATACACCTGTTGCCACTTTTGACTGCCAGGACATAATTGGCAATAGTAGTCAAGAGCTTATTTTCATGACTGTAAGGCCAACTGTAACTTTCATCAGAATTGCTGGGTCTCTTAATTGACTTGCTAGCAGAAACACTTATAATATTTTTTATAAATGATTTGAACGATTACAAAATACACAAATACAACACACATGGGTATCACACAGCAATACTCTACAGAAACATAGAGTGGACACTTTGGCCTGATTCATTAAGACTGGCATTGTGCACACCAGTATCAATGATGGCACTGCTGGAGTAAGATGTGCCTAATTCTTTAAGAGGCACACACCATTTAATAATTAGGTCCATCTATCAACTGGAGCATGACACTGCCAGAAGTGTAAAGGGACAATAGCCTTTTTTTTCCCTTGTCCAAATGCTGATGGTTCCAGTTGTATTTGTTCCCGCTTTTTAGTTTCCTCCTCTTCAGGTGTCTTCCATTTTCCCTTTTTTGTCTGCCCTATCACATTCTGGGTTGGATTTTATATGTTCACCTTCACTGCACTTCCTTGCTGGCTCCCTTTATGTGGACTTGAGTTCAGCTAAGGAGTTTACTTTGAATGGTGAACACCAGTTGAATTCTTGCAGTGAGTCTGTTTTTTTCTTTCCCAGTTCCTCTTCCTTTCACATCTTTAGGTTTCTTTTAGGTTATTCTTGCTCATTTTATTTTGGACTCTCCTTATCTTTCCCTCTCTGACATATATGAATGTGTTTTAATTTTCTCATCCTGGATATTAATATCTTCCTGCATAATTTTCTCTCCTCTTGTTGGCAGTGTGTTGTGTCCTTCCCTGTGGTTCTCCGGAAGATACAAGGAACCCCTTGATGACCTTTTATGGAGCCAGGTTTGAGGTGGTGCTTTTGAGTTGTTGCGCAAAGGTCTTTCTAGTCTGTACAGAAACCAGTTGGGTGTAGGTGTTCCCTTTTTCCATTACCCATGAGTAAGTGTATGTTACGTTCAAAGCACTAAGGTGGCATAACTTTACATGAGTCTGCCGGTCAAGCTTAGTCATGTCTCATTCTGCCTATGTCCTACCCATACTACATTCAAATTGGCATAGTTGGCCCAAACTGGCCTGTGAACACCAAAAGTAAGAATATTTTTGCAAAACTTTCGAGTTGTACAAAAATATTGTGACTTATTAAGGTGTATCAACCAGAATTCTGGAGTAAACATCTTAATGAATTGTGGCCTTTTAGGGAACCTATCATAAAAAATAACGCTATTAAGCTGCAGATACGGGGTTAATCTGCGGGCTAATAGCGTTCTGACAGTGCGGTGCCAGCACTGAGAGGCCCGCTGCCACAAGAAAGTGAGCTTTATTCCTCTTGGCAGGCTCAGTCTCCAGTCATAGTGGCGATGCAGGCACAGTTTCAGTCACCGCTCAGTGTTTAGAGAGTAGTGGCTGTACGGCACCCCTGGCACTGACTGAAAGCGGGCTATCAAAATGGTAATACAGCACCAGAATCTCCATCAATACAGAAATATATCACAAGAACCATAATCAGCACATGAATACATTACCTGAATCACCATCAGTACAGAAATACAGCATCACATGAATAAATCACCAGAACCACCATCAGGACAGGAATATAGCGCCAAGTTCAAAACAGTGATGAATTGTAATGTCAGATCCATGTACTGTTGTATTGAATCCTACAACTCCGAATATATCCTTAACAATAGTAAGGAGATGCTAGAAGTTGTTTTCAGCCATCATCAGACTGCGGACCATACAGAACTGATGAGGCACCGGCAATATCACAAATAAACATTAACATCCAGGTACCTTTGTTACATACAAAGGCTCATACGATTAGGTGGATCCTTTAAGCTCATGAACTGGGTGGGCACATGAGCCACGGCCATCGGTGCAGCAGCCAGATGCAGCATGCAGAATATGGGCACATAGAATGCAAATTAGAAGTTTAAAAAAGTCCTGGAAACCACAGACAGACAGCAGAGTTACTGAGGACCTTGGGCAGATAGTAGGTTACTGAACAGTTCAGGCAGATAGCAGAGTTACTGAAGTACATTGGCAGACAGGAGACATCATTAGGATACATAGTAGAATAACTGCAGCAAACCATGTAAGTGCTCAAGAAGGGTCCCAAACCAGAGGTATAGTATAAACAAAAACTTGGCACTCAACTTAAGTATCCTGATGAATAAAGTTTAATTGAATCCAGAAGTTTTACAGAGTAGTACAAACGTTTTGGTCGAACAGCCTCACCTTTGTCAGCGGGTTTTATGGCGATGTTTTCATCATTTTTAAGAGATTGCAATGCCTGGAAATCAAGAGGGGTTAAATTGGGGGGGGAAATGTAACTTGCCACTTTCTGTGTCTTCTCTCAATCTTGGAAAGGCCTCATCAATGAAGCCTATAGAGGTTTCCAACACATGTGACCCATGAGGTGGCCTGTATGTGCTCTTAGTACGTAGACCTAGATCTGTCACAGAGAGTGACGTGATACTAGTATTAGGGTTCACATCTAGGGATGAGACAGTGCCTAAAGATGGAATGGAACAAGTCTTAGAAAAATTTTCCTTAAATCTAAGGTTATGGTAAAACCTCTGGAGTTCCATCTCCATAATAAAAGTCCTGAATTTTTATGTAGGGCAGAAGGACAAGCCCCTTTGTAGTAGCTTACATTCTGCTATCCTCAATGTCCTGGAGGAAAAGTTCAAAACCATTCGGCATGTACCAGAGACCGGTTCACTCTTGCTTGGTCAAAATTTCCTCTTTCGCTGCCCTCTTCTGGTCCTTTTCTTCTTTGTGGTCTCTTTTATTGTCCTAAAAATCTCCTTGTCCTGGAAACTGGTTGCGCCCCTCAGGTTTAGAGCCTGATGTAGAGGCTTCCGTGGATGACCTGTAGATTGGTCGTGTTTAGTTCCTCTTGTTGGTGGAGCCATCCCGCCATCGATACACCCTGTTATGTTGATAATCGACTGCATCTCTCTGGAAATTATTCCTCTATTTGTCCTCAGTATCTCATTTGTATTGATCAGTAGCCATCTTAATCTTGGCTTTAAGAGTATTTAGTTCCTCAGATGTGCATGTACATGTCAATTGTGTCTCAGTGTTAGAAATATTTTCCTTGGTAGAAATGATAGTCTTTTGAAGATGTTCTACTGTGAGGAGTATAAGGTCAAAGGAACATTTAGTGGAACATTTTTTTAATATCTGTTCAAATTTGAGACAGAAATCTGGAAGATCGCTGAACGGGATGGGATGAATAAGGACTCTAAGACCCCCTAGGGATCCGTTATACCAATAGGAATTTGGTAAGTGTGGTACATTGGAGCTCGTAGTTTATCAGCTGATGTATCTCACGTTCAAGGTCTCTCCCTCACGTTTCTCTTGAGGGAGCCTCTAAGAAATCACTAGAGAGGCTAGGTTAGACAAGATTTTGGTGGTTTCTGTATTTCTGTATTATATGAGAAAGTTTGTGAAGTCATGACGAGAAAAGGTGTGCTCAAGTATGAGAAAAACAGTGATAGTAGAATAAGGCTATGTGCACATGTGCGGAATTGCCATGGAAATTTCCGCGGCAATTCCGCAACTCCCTGCAGTGGGAAAATCGCAGGAAATTCGCATGTGGAATTCCCACGAAAAACTAGCATTTTGCAAGCTTAATTAGCTTTCAGAATGCTAGTGTTTTCCAAGTGATCTGTAGCATCACTTGGAAAACTGATTGACAGGTTGGTCACACTCGTCAAACATAGTGCTTGACAAATCTTTTTACTATTGAGGCTGCCTATGCAGCTTCAATAGTAAAAGATGTTAAAAAATAAAAAAATAATGTTATTCTCACCTTCCGACGGCCCCCGATCTGCTCTGCGGCACTCCCGGCATCTTCCGGTCCCAGTAATGCTTTGCGCGAAGGACCTGCGATGACGTCACGCTCACGAGAGTGCAAAGTCATCGCGGTCATTCGCGCAAAGCATTACTGGGACCGGAAGATTCCGGGAGCATGTTGAGAGGCGGGAAGGACTTCGGTAGCCGTCGGAAGGTGAGAATAACAATATTTTTTATTTTTATTCTATTTTTTTACAGGATTATGGTACCCAGGATTAAATCCTAGCTCTACAGGTTCTGATTAGATCACCTGGCTAGCCTGCAAATAACCAGGCTAGCTGTTCACTTTAGGAAGTCAGCTCAGGGAAGCAGATCAGAGAGGATGTGTCTTGGAACTAAAGATAGAGACAAAACAGAATTCCTCTCAGAAGAAACTGCTGAGGCTGTGTGCAGAGAACCACAAGTATCAGTAATTGCTATGGACAATAGCTGTTTTCTATGGCCTGTTAAGGATAATTATCTGATTATAAAGATATACAAAACATGGACGCTTATAGAAAATGGACGCTTTACTGAATATGTATAAGAATCACAGATATTAAATGATGTGTGTACGTGCTCTAATTCATGCCTGTCAGCAGGTTATATAAACCTCAAGTGGACTCTGATATGATGGTGTGATCGACTGAGCTAATCAAGAATGAATAATACTGAGTAATGTATAAATGACTGAATATGTCGTACCACACTGTACCACTTGGCTACATGCAAGACAAGATGTCAGCTTGACCTAATAGATTAACCATTAGTAGATTGTAAGCCCACAAAGGCAGGGTCCTCTTCCCTCTGTACTAGTCTGTTAGTTTGTTTACTGAAAGTGATATTTGCTTTTTGATGTAACCCCGTCTCATGTACAGCACCATGGAATTAATGGTGCTATATAATTAAATAAATAATAATAATAATAACCATAAGAGAAATATAGATAATGACATGTGGGCAACAGAAATCAGCAATGAATAGTAATAATTATGAGATAAGGCAAATGTGTGGTAAAACCCCTTATTTCTCTATATAAAATACTGTACATTTCAACCAATAAACCAGAATTAATTTGAGACACGACATCACTGTCCATGTCCTTTGATTTCTCCGGCCGTAAACCTCCAAGATACAGTTTGGCGGCAGACAATCAACGCAAGAACACACGCATTTCGTGTGCCCTAACAGACCGAGCTTGGGCTGGCTCAACCATATATGAGTAGCCAGCAAGGGTCTGTTCTGTTTAGTTATCGCCTGGACAAGGCTAGGAATTTATGCTTACGATTTTATTTTGATCTTGTGCAACCTGTGGAAAGCAATAACAACTGTGCATGTTTAGACCAAAGCTGCAATGCCAGTGTGAATGCTACTTAAGGTCTAATGCCTACCAGAAAGAGTGAAACCCTACAATAGGTAGAAAGCTGCCAATCAGTGGAGGGAGGGGCGGGGTTATGCAGAGTTCTTGAATATGTAGAACCACATGGAAGCAGGTTTACTAGTCATCTAGTGATAATCTACTACTGAATGAATTATTAAAACTACTGTATGTAGCCCAGTAAGTGACACATCGCTGGAATCAGGGACTATGTCTCTACATTTTGCTGCTCTCAGATTGGGTATTAAATGCCTGGTTATGTCAATTCACAATTGATCCAACTAAGGGTACATGCCCACGATCAGGAACAGCAGCATTTTGGAAACAGTTCACCTGCGCTGCATCCAAAACACTGCATTCTACATTAGAAGGACAGTGGGTGGCATTTATCGAAATCTCATGCCCACTGTCCCTCTATTAAACTCTACATAAACTCACCCGCGGGGCGGGCTTACAAGCCGCAGGATGTCGAGTATCTGCAGCAGAGACACTAGTCTCCTCTGCGTAGTCTCACCCATATCCATTCATTAGATGCGGTAAATACGCAGGGTTCAATGAACACATGCTGATTTACCTGCTTGATTAGAATGCAGCGAAAATACACCACATCCAAAACGCTGCTATTTCCCGAT
Source organism: Dendrobates tinctorius (assembly GCF_039654945.1). NCBI lineage: Eukaryota > Metazoa > Chordata > Amphibia > Anura > Dendrobatidae > Dendrobates > Dendrobates tinctorius. The sequence continues at coordinate 54,836,806 of NW_027361829.1, forward strand.
AGCCTAACACATAATTCTAAAAGTTTTATTTTTCGGTTTGCGTTTGAATACTGTCTTCATGCTTTATCCATTTGTTCTTCATTTATTGAAGTGTGATTACTTGTTTTCCGGAACTGGATTGCCACTTTTTTTTTGCAAAATCTATATGAAAAGAAAATTGGAGCATTTACTAGGTAAGTCTAATTTATAAGTCAAGACTTGCCCACTGAATTCAATGGGTGAGCCGAAAAGCAGGGACACAGGAACCTGAATTGGGTCTTTTGGTAGATATGAAATAACAATGTCATATTGATATGGTCTACATATGGGCATGATTTTAGTAAATACAGAATATTCTCCTCTAAATTCATTGTTAAGAGAATGAAAACTTTATGGTGCATTTTGAAGCCTTATTAAATTTCTATGTATTTAGAGCAGGTTTAGTGCAGGTTGGTCAGTTTACATGTCAGATGATATCAAAGTTGCATATATGATCAGTTCAATTTCACCCTTAGTAAGTAGACAAATCTTTATCTGTATTTAGGGCACACTTAGTTTAGTGAGTGTGGTAGAAAATCTGCAGAATATAAATCAAATATTTTTTATTTCAAAGTCCTTACTTCATTTTTTGGTGGGTCTTCTGCGTATGATTGCAAGATAGTGATAAATATTGGAAATATGTTACATGAAAAAAGGTTTCATATTGTGCTGAAAAAGAGCACATCACACAATATTTTAGTGATTTCTTCTGGACATAAAATCTATACCCTATTAAATGCTTGAGTATTTCTTGTATAAGATATGATTGAATGCATGGATCTTTACAGACACACTTCCCAAGTAGAGTATGGAGCTATCCATCACTAATGCAGCACAAGTTCACGACACGTGCGATGATGGCAACATCATGCAGTCGCCACTCACAAATATTTCAGAAATGTCCTCAAATAAATGTTATCATATTATATAAGTACATATATAAACTTTTGTTAAAAAAAAAATGCAAGTTTAAATGTTATGATTTTGTTTTAACCCGTTTATAATTGGGCCATTTTACCCTATTCCTGATCAGGCACATTTTCAGATTTTATCACATATGCCCTTTTATAACGGCCCTTCAAATTTTTTCTAAGGGAACATACTCGTATGTGAGAAGAAAAACGGTCCGTAATCTAGACCGAAAAAAGGGACGAGTGCCATGTGAGTGTCATGCGAGTACAATGCGATTTTTACATCTAGCATCCGATTTACAGCTGAGTGCATTGTGATTGCTATCCGATTGCAATGCGATTTTAACATGAGCGTTACATACAGCAGTTCTATATGTCATTTACACATCGCTTTCAAAGGAAATATTCGTCAAAACACACACACACATATATATATATACAGTATATATACATATAAATTCTAACGGAGATCGACTGAAAACAGAGCATGAACTGCGGTCACCTCATCACTGGCATTTTCACATGGTCCAGAGGTCACCACAGTTCAGGCTGTGAGGGAGCGCAGACTCAATGACGTCACCACTAGTCACTGAGGCTGCACTCGCAGCATCTCCTCATTCACAAGAGGTTTTCAGCAGGGGCGGTCGCATCTTGGCACCGTCCAGGTTGAAAACTATATATGCCCCAGATATGGATTATGTGTGGGACACAACGATGGACAGGTATGGTATATTGTTGGTTTACTATTTTACTTTTATTACAGGAGATCGAGGGCTTTGCAGGAATTAAGGGTGATCATAAGTATGGTTTAATTAAGAATATTAAAGGAGTCTTCTGTGTCTTTATTTCAATTAAAGGATTTTTTACTGGGTGTCTGTGTTTTATTTACAATTTGACTATTGGGTTGGTAAGAGGGGTGTTTTATTGACGCCTTTCCATTATTAAACTCCGGGTTTGATGTCACAAAGGTGACACATCAACCCCCCCAACTATTACCCCACTCTCCACCGCTACAGGGCAAGTGGGAAGAGCAAAGTGCCAGAATTGGCACATCTTAGAGATGCGCCTTTTCTGGGGTGGCTGAGTGCTGATGTTTTTAGCCAGGGGGAGCCAGTATCCATGGCCCCTTCCTAGGCTATTAATATCAGCCCGCAGCGGTCTGAATAGTCTTTGCTATTATAATAATAATACATCTTATTTCTATAGCGCCGACATATTCCGCAGCACTTTACATTATTAATGTATTATAGGGGTCCCCACTTCAATTTTTTTAGGGTTCCCCAATTTAATAGCCAGTAAGGGCTAAGTATACAGTTGTGAGCTGATATTAATAGCCTGGGAAGCTCCATTGGTATTAGCCCCTTCCCAGGCTATAAACATCTGCCCTCAGCCATCGGCATACCCTGTGCTGATTACGAAAATTGCTTGGGAGCCCACGCCATTTTTTTCGGAAAAATAATCTTTTATTAATTAAATACATGTCCAGTAAGTTGCACACACACTGTACTAATTGTATTTGTCACTGACATCTATATATCCACTTATTCCATATGTCTTTACTGTATGTAAACCATCTCTTCTATCCTGTAGGCTCCTGCAGTGATTTTACAGAACCCGGCAGATGTATTACCGGCTTTTCTTCTATCTCTCTATGCAATATAAATACATATACATATATATGTGTGTGTGTGTGTGTGTCACTGCCATATATTTATATATATGTATATATATATATATATGTATGCACTGCTCAAAAAATAAAGTGAACACTCTTATAATACATCCTTGATCTGAATGAATGAAATATTCTCATTTAATATTTTGTTCTGTACAAAGTTGAATGTGCTGACAATGAAATTACACAAAAATCATAAATGGAAATCAAATTTATTAACCAGTATTGTGTGTGGCCACCATGTGCCTGTATGACCTCCCTACTGTATAACGCCTGAGCATGCTCCAGTTGAGGCAGCAGATGGTCTCCTGAGGGCTCTCCTCCCAGACCTGGACTAAAGCATCCGCCAACTCCTGGACAGTCTGTGGTGCAACGTGACGTTGGTGGAGGGAGCAAGACATGATGTTCCAGATGTGCTCAATCGGATTCAGATCTGGGGAACGGGTGGGGCCAGTCCATAGCTTCAATGCCTTCATCTTGCAGGAACTGCTGACACACTCCAGCCACATGAGATCTGGCATTGTCCTGCATTAGGAGGAACCCAGGGCCAGCCGCACCAGCATATGGTCTTACAAGGGGTCTGAGGATCTAATCTCGGTACCAAATGACAGTCAGGCTACCTCTGGCGAGCACATGGAGCACACAAAGAAATGCCACCCCACACCATTACTGACCCACTGCAAAACTGGTCATGCTGAAGGATGTTGCAGGTAGCAGATAGCTCTCCACGGCATCTCCAGACTCTGTCACATCTGTCACATGTGCTCAGCGTGAACTTGCTTTCATCTGTGAAGACCACAGGGCGCCAGTGGCGAATTTGCCAATCCTGGTGTTTTGTGACATTTGCCAAGCGTTCGGCACGGTGTTGGGCTGTGAGCACAACCCCCATCTGTGGACGTCAGGCTCTCAGACCATCCTCATGAAGTCGGTTTCTAACCATCTACGGAGAGACAGATGGGGTATCATACAGAGACTCAGAGCAGGGGAGACAGGTTTGCAGCATCTTCCTGCTCCTTGCTTTAACCCCTGAGGTTCCAACTTCCTTCAGAGCAGAGACTCTAGAGACTGCAAGCGCCACTGTTGTCGGTGCCAACGTTGGAGAAGTAGACCCTTCAATCATGCTTTCCCCGGACTGATAAATTACAATTACCTGAGTTTTAATCCTTTCAATGCCTGCTTAACTGTCTTATTGCTTTCTACTCTTCCTTTGTGCTGTTTTCCTGTTTTATACTGTTACATTTACCCCCCTACTGCTCCTCCCTGTGTGGAGAGTGGATACATTGGCAAGGCTGTGATGGCTCCAAAAGTGCCCACAGCCTAAAAGCTTGTTTATTGACTGCGCTGCAGTCTCTCAACAAACTTTATTAGGCATCCAAATCTGACCAGCAAACCATCCTGTTAAAAGTCAGTGTTTGGGGTTCGGTACCGGACACTAAGTGCCATAGGCTTTAACCTTCTTGATGACATTGCACACGGAAGACACAGGAACATTCAGGTCTTTGGAGATGGACTTGTAGCCTTGAGATTGCTCATGCTTCCTCACAATTTGGTTTCTCAAGTCCTCAGACAGTTCTTTGGTCTTCTTTCATTTCTCCATGCTCAATGTGGTACACACAAGGACACAGGACAGAGGTTGAGTCAACTTTAATCCATGTCAACTGGCTGCAAGTGTGATTTAGTTATTGCCAACACCTGTTAGGTGCCACAGGTAAGTTACAGGTGCTGTTAATTACACAAATTAGAGACGCATCACATGATGTTTCGAACAGTGCCAATACTTTTGTCCACCCTCTTTTTTATGTTTGGTGTGGAATTATATCCAGTTTGGCTTAGGACAATTTTTTTTGTGTTTTTTCATTTAAGACAAATTAAATGAAGATAATAATGCCAAAGAATTTGTGTTTGCAATCATTTTCAGGAAGAAACTGAGTATTATCTGACAGAATTGCAGGGGTGTCAATACTTTTGGCCACAACTGTAAATCATTAGTATTGAGCGTAAGTGCTCGCTACTAGAGTTGAGCGAAACGGGTCAAAAAAATTCAAAAGTCGCCGACTTTTGGCAAAGTCGGGTTTCATGAAACGAAACCCGACCCTAGGATGAGGTCGGCCACGAGGTCGGCGACTTACGCGCCAAAGTCGCGTTTCAAAAGTTTGTTTTGCGCTCTTTTTCAGCCAATCAGGATCCACGGACACTGTGGGCAACGTGATGACCTAGGCACGGGTCACCACCATCTTTCAGAAGGGCATGCAAGTGATTGGCTTGCTTTGGTGGGCGTCACAGGGGGTATAAAAGGGCGTGCACGCCGACCGCCATCTTACTTCTGCCGATCTTAGTATAGGGAGAGGTTGCTGCTGATTCTGTAGGGAGAGCGTTAGGCAGGGAAGAAGACAAAAGAACTGCTTCTGCTGCTAGCGATTTGGCCTGCACAACACACAAGTCACTGTGTGTGCAGTGCAAGGGGAGGCTATATTGTGGTGTATCAGTGGTGTTGGTTGCTGGGCTGCCTTCTAAGGCTTCCTGACACGCTGGCATTGCTGTTTACCCACTGCTCCGCAAACTGCTTTTTTAAAAGCAATCCAATCTCCCTTATCCTCTAGTCACTTTTGTCACAGCTGTGCCATCGAGCGTGTCACATAGCGCTCAGATATCAGTGGGCCTCACACAATCCACAAGTGTCCAGTGTCCAAAAGTGTACGCAGAGATTCAAAATCTCCATTATCCTCTCGTCACTTTGGTCACAGGCAGCTGTGCCATCGAGCGTGTCACATAGCGCTCAGATATCAGTGGGCCTCACACAATCCACAAGTGTCCAGTGTCCAAAAGTGTACGCAGAGATTCAAAATCTCCATTATCCTCTCGTCACTTTGGTCACAGGCAGCTGTGCCATCGAGCGTGTCACATAGCGCTCAGATATCAGTGGGCCTCACACAATCCACAAGTGTCCAGTGTCCAAAAGTGTACGCAGAGATTCAAAATCTCCATTATCCTCTCATCACTTTGGTCACAGGCAGCTGTGCCATCGAGCGTGTCACATAGCGCTCAGATATCAGTGGGCCTCACACAATCCACAAGTGTCCAGTGTCCAAAAGTGTACGCAGAGATTCAAAATCTCCATTATCCTCTCGTCACTTTGGTCACAGGCAGCTGTGCCATCGAGCGTGTCACATAGCGCTCAGATATCAGTGGGCCTCACACAATCCACAAGTGTCCAGTGTCCAAAAGTGTACGCAGGGATTCAAAATCTCCATTATCCTCTCGTCACTTTGGTCACAGGCAGCTGTGCCATCGAGCGTGTCACATAGCGCTCAGATATCAGTGGGCCTCACACAATCCACAAGTGTCCAGTGTCCAAAAGTGTACGCAGAGATTCAAAATCTCCATTATCCTCTCGTCACTTTGGTCACAGGCAGCTGTGCCATCGAGCGTGTCACATAGCGCTCAGATATCAGTGGGCCTCACACAATCCACAAGTGTCCAGTGTCCAAAAGTGTACGCAGAGATTCAAAATCTCCATTATCCTCTCGTCACTTTGGTCACAGGCAGCTGTGCCATCGAGCGTGTCACATAGCGCTCAGATATCAGTGGGCCTCACACAATCCACAAGTGTCCAGTGTCCAAAAGTGTACGCAGAGATTCAAAATCTCCATTATCCTCTCGTCACTTTGGTCACAGGCAGCTGTGCCATCGAGCGTGTCACATAGCGCTCAGATATCAGTGGGCCTCACACAATCCACAAGTGTCCAGTGTCCAAAAGTGTACGCAGAGATTCAAAATCTCCATTATCCTCTCGTCACTTTGGTCACAGGCAGCTGTGCCATCGAGCGTGTCACATAGCGCTCAGATATCAGTGGGCCTCACACAATCCACAAGTGTCCAGTGTCCAAAAGTGTACGCAGAGATTCAAAATCTCCATTATCCTCTCGTCACTTTGGTCACAGGCAGCTGTGCCATCGAGCGTGTCACATAGCGCTCAGATATCAGTGGGCCTCACACAATCCACAAGTGTCCAGTGTCCAAAAGTGTACGCAGAGATTCAAAATCTCCATTATCCTCTCGTCACTTTGGTCACAGGCAGCTGTGCCATCGAGCGTGTCACATAGCGCTCAGATATCAGTGGGCCTCACACAATCCACAAGTGTCCAGTGTCCAAAAGTGTACGCAGAGATTCAAAATCTCCATTATCCTCTCGTCACTTTGGTCACAGGCAGCTGTGCCATCGAGCGTGTCACATAGCGCTCAGATATCAGTGGGCCTCACACAATCCACAAGTGTCCAGTGTCCAAAAGTGTACGCAGAGATTCAAAATCTCCATTATCCTCTCGTCACTTTGGTCACAGGCAGCTGTGCCATCGAGCGTGTCACATAGCGCTCAGATATCAGTGGGCCTCACACAATCCACAAGTGTCCAGTGTCCAAAAGTGTACGCAGAGATTCAAAATCTCCATTATCCTCTCGTCACTTTGGTCACAGGCAGCTGTGCCATCGAGCGTGTCACATAGCGCTCAGATATCAGTGGGCCTCACACAATCCACAAGTGTCCAGTGTCCAAAAGTGTACGCAGAGATTCAAAATCTCCATTATCCTCTCGTCACTTTGGTCACAGGCAGCTGTGCCATCGAGCGTGTCACATAGCGCTCAGATATCAGTGGGCCTCACACAATCCACAAGTGTCCAGTGTCCAAAAGTGTACGCAGAGAATCAAAATCTCCATTATCCTCTCGTCACTTTGGTCACAGGCAGCTGTGTCATCGAGCGTGTCACATAGCGCTCAGATATCAGTGGGCCTCACACAATCCACAAGTGTCCAGTGTCCAAAAGTGTACGCAGAGATTCAAAATCTCCATTATCCTCTCGTCACTTTGGTCACAGGCAGCTGTGCCATCGAGCGTGTCACATAGCGCTCAGATATCAGTGGGCCTCACACAATCTACAAGTGTCCAGTGTCCAAAAGTGTACGCAGAGATTCAAAATCTCCATTATCCTCTCGTCACTTTGGTCACAGGCAGCTGTGCCATCGAGCATGTCACATAGCGCTCAGATATCAGTGGGCCTCACACAATCTACAAGTGTCCAGTGTCCAAAAGTGTACGCAGAGATTCAAAATCTCCATTATCCTCTCGTCACTTTGGTCACAGGCAGCTGTGCCATCGAGCGTGTCACATAGCGCTCAGATATCAGTGGGCCTCACACAATCCACAAGTGTCCAGTGTCCAAAAGTGTACGTAGAGATTCAAAATCTCCATTATCCTCTCGTCACTTTGGTCACAGGCAGCTGTGCCATCGAGCGTGTCACATAGCGCTCAGATATCAGTGGGCCTCACACAATCCACAAGTGTCCAGTGTCCAAAAGTGTACGCAGAGAATCAAAATCTCCATTATCCTCTCGTCACTTTGGTCACAGGCAGCTGTGCCATCGAGCGTGTCACATAGCGCTCAGATATCAGTGGGCCTCACACAATCTACAAGTGTCCAGTGTCCAAAAGTGTACGCAGAGATTCAAAATCTCCATTATCCTCTCGTCACTTTGGTCACAGGCAGCTGTGCCATCGAGCGTGTCACATAGCGCTCAGATATCAGTGGGCCTCACACAATCTACAAGTGTCCAGTGTCCAAAAGTGTACGCAGAGATTCAAAATCTCCATTATCCTCTCGTCACTTTGGTCACAGGCAGCTGTGCCATCGAGCGTGTCACATAGCGCTCAGATATCAGTGGGCCTCACACAATCCACAAGTGTCCAGTGTCCAAAAGTGTACACAGAGATTCAAAATCTCCATTATCCTCTCGTCACTTTGGTCACAGGCAGCTGTGCCATCGAGCGTGTCACATAGCGCTCAGATATCAGTGGGCCTCACACAATCCAAAAGTGTCCACTGTCCACAAGTGTGTGAAGAAATTCTAAATCTCCCCTGTCCTATAGACACCTTTTACCTTGTTTTACATTACTATATAGTTTGTTGGATTTTGTCTACATTTCTACCAAAAATGAGGAAGGCTGGTGGAAGAGGCCGTGGAATTGGGCGGGGGTTGGCAGCTGGTAATGATGGTGTTGGTGGTGGATCTGATGGTAGTGGCAAGAGCAAAATAGGACCGAATGCAGGAGGTGCTGACCCTGCGTCATCGTCTGGCTACATAAGGCCTCGAACGCTTAGTTTTCTAGGAGTTGGCAAACCGCTTTTAAAGGCAGAGCATCAGGAAAAAGTTTTGTCTTACATTGCTGACTCAGCCTCCAGCTCTATCGCCTCCTCTTCTTCAGTTGTAAAAAGTAAAAGCACTGAGTCGTCATTGGAGGCTCATGTTCATGAACCACACCTTTCCTTGTGTCCTTCACCCCAACCAAGATTGAAGGATGACGCAGGCCATACTACTGATTACTCCATTGAGCTGTTTTCACATACCATGCCTGGATTATCAAGTCAAATGGTGAATTACCCAGGCCAAGATGAATCTGACATGGAGTGCACTGATGCACAGCCGCTGATGGATGATTCTGCTGGTACATTCACTCAGAGCACTACATTGTCCTCGCAGTGTACAGAGCCAGATTTTGACCCTGATGAGACTCAGGTGCCCCTTCCCGCACACTATACCACCATACACGGTGACACAGAGAAAGGTGCACATGACATAGAAGAGGAGGTGATGGATGACCCAGTTGTTGACCCAGATTGGCATCCATTGGGGGAAGAGGGTGCTGCTTCCAATAGCTCAGATGAGGAGCATCCACAGCAGACATCGACATCGCAACAGCTGTTATCTGGCAGGCCCGGAGCACTCCAAAGACAGGTTCCAAACATCAAAAGAGTTGCTGGACAGCTTGTCCAGAGGGTCAAAAGATCACAGCGTGCTAGGCCGCAAAATGTCTGCCAAAGTAGGAAGAGTGCAGTGTGGCACTTTTTTGAACAAAATCCTCATGATCAGGCCAAGGTTATCTGTAAGAAGTGCGCAAAGACCTTTAGCCGAGGGAAAAATCTGAAAAATTTGAATACCAGTTGCATGCTTAGACATTTAACCAGCATGCACTTGCAAGCGTGGTCACAACACCAAACCTCAAGTGCCACATGTGCAACTGATCACAACGAAGGTAGTCAGCAACGCTACATTGTTTCCCCCACTGTAAGCCCACCGGTTAGCACAGCAGCAAATGTTGAGGTGTTGTTGCAAGGCCACAGCAGTCAGGGAATCCCACTGTTATATCAACGAAAGACTGATTCTAGGCCATCAGAAAGAACACCAACTCCATCACCATCATCAACCCTCTCTCAGTCCGCCCTGTCCACCGCTACTTCCACCATATGCAGCTCTCACGTCCAGCTCACCCTCCCAGACACTATGAGTAGGTCAAGAAAGTACTCAGTCTCTCATCCGCGTACACTGGGTTTGAACGCCCACATTGCCAAACTAATCTCGTTTGAGATGATGCCCTTTCGGTTGGTGGAAAGCACAGCTTTCCGCGAACTCATGGCCTATGCAGTACCACGCTATGACCTACCCAGTCGCCACTTCTTCTCTCGCAAAGCCATCCCAGCCCTCCACCATCATGTGAAAGACCGCATTGTCCATGCACTCAAGCAGTCAGTGAGCGGAAAGGTGCACCTCACAACTGATGCATGGTCCAGTCGGCATGGCCAGGGCCGTTACGTGTCCATCACTGCGCACTGGGTTAATGTGGTGGATGCAGGGTCCACAGGGGACAGCGGTGGTTTGACAGTGCTGCCTAGCCCACGGTATAGGAAACAGTTGGCTGTAGGCATTCGACCCTCCTCCTCCTCCTCCTCCAGAAGCGAAAGCTCGTCTACAGAGCGCAGTCGTACGAGCACTCAATCTGCAGCTGCCACTGTTGCACACGATGTGTCCCCCTATCGAGCAGCTAGTGGAAAGCGTCAGCAGGCTGTGTTGCAGATGATGTGTTTGGGCGACAGACACACCGCCGAGGTGCTGGCCGAGTACTTGAAGCGACAAACTGAGTCATGGCTGGGCAGTGTACATCTTGAGGCAGGCAAGGTAGTTAGTGATAACGGCCGTAATTTTGTGGCAGCCATAGCCCTTTCAAAACTCAGCCACATACCTTGCTTGGCTCACACATTGAACCTGGTGGTGCAGTGCTTCCTCAAAAATTATCCGGAGTTAACAGCCCTGCTCCAGAAGGTGCGAAGACTGTGCGCGCACATCCGCCGGTCGCCTGTACACTCCGTTCGTATGCAGAAGCTGCAGCGATTGCTCCACCTTCCCAACCACCGCCTCATTATCGACATTGCAACAAGGTGGAACTCCACCCTGCACATGGTGGAGCGGCTGTGCGAGCAGAGGCAGGCCATAATGCATTTGTGGGAGGATAATAATAAATATAAATAATAATTTTTATTTATATAGCGCCAACATATTCCGCAGCACTTTACAATTAAGCGGGGACATGTACAGACAATAAATTCAATACAAGTTAAGACAATTCAAACAATGACATTAGGAGTGAGGTCCCTGCTCGCAAGCTTACAATCTACAAGGAAATGGGGGGACACAGTAGGTGAGAAATGCTTGTTAATTCAGGTCTGGCAATTATAATAGGGATTTTCATATAAAGCTGCATGATCCGGTCATCAGCCCGTGTGTTTAAGTGCAATAGACAAGTATCAAGTGCAGTTATGTGCATGAAGGGTGTGGAGACAGATGAATAGTAGGGTGCAGATTCAGAATAATATTTGGAAGGGGGGAACAGGGCAAAGTTAGCTTGCTGAGTAGTTACACGGCCAGGCACTTTGAGAGCAGACATGGAGTTGACAGGCGTGCAGTGGTCGAAGCTGAAAGACCTTTGTAAAGTCCTTCAGTGTTTTGAGGAATGCACACGGCTGGTAAGCGCAGACGACGCCATCCTAAGCATGAGCATCCCACTTATGCGTCTGCTCATGCAAACTTTGACGCACCTTAAGGAGCAGGCGTCTGCAGCCAATGTTGATGAGGAGGAAGAGGAGGAGGGAATCCTTGATGACATTCAGCCATTGTCTGCTCAGGGACCTCTCCTGGACGAAGTGGAGGAAGAAGAGGAGGAGGAGGAGGAGGATGATGGGGATGATTACTTAGGGGAGGAGGATGCATCTCGTGGGGCAAGTGAAAATGTTGGCGTGGCAAGGTCTGGTACAGGGTTTGTGCGTGACTGGAGGGATGTGGATTTGCCAGAAAGTGCTCCTCCACCCAGCACTCGCAGTGCATCATTGACACCGGGAACATTGGCCCACATGTCAGATTATGCCTTGCGGATCCTAAAAAGGGACCCCCGCATTGCCAAAATGATGAACGATGACGACTACTGGTTGGCCAGCATCCTGGATCCACGCTATAAAGGCAAATTACAAAACATCATGCCACAGGAGAACCTTGACCTAATATTGGCTAATAAACAAGCAACTCTGGTAAATCGGTTGCTTGAGGCATTCCCAGCACACAGCAGCGGTGATGGTTCTCACACGAGCCGTACGGGCCGGGGGCAGCTTGGCAGAGGTGTTCGTGGTGCACACAGCAGAAGTGGCGTTGGAGACAGGGGTTTCATGACAATGTTGTGGACTGATTTTTCAAATACCGCTCACACAACTGGTAATACTGCATCGATGGAAAGTGACAGGAGACAGCAGTTGTCAACTATGGTTACAAACTACTTTTCCTCCCATATCGATGTTCTCCCACACAGGTCATTCCCCTTTGACTATTGGGCCGCTAAACTGGACACCTGGCCTGAATTGGCCCAATATGCCTTACAGGAGCTTGCTTGCCCAGCTGCAAGTGTGCTATCGGAAAGAGTCTTCAGTGCAGCTGGATCAATCCTTACAGAAAAAAGGACCCGTCTGTCAACCCAAAATGTGGATGATCTAACCTTCATTAAAATGAACCACGCATGGGTTTCCAAGGATTTTGTCCCACCTTCCCCTGATGACACATAGGGTGACAGAAAAATTGCTTGCTTTGGTCCACCTCTTCCTGGTACTTCACCTATTTCGCCTTTTGCATCAGCTGAATGTCCAACATCAACATATGCCACTTTCTAAAACTCCCTAACTGTGCTGCCTCCCCCCCCATGGCCGGGGTCACCACCTACCGCACGACACCGTGCGAGTGCCGTTGCACTGGACAGGTGGGTAGGCCGACTCTTGGGCGCGGGCACTGGCACAGGGTCCCTCATAGTGCAATCAAGTGTCTCTGACGGCAGTGGTGCACACCCGCCGTCAGACACACCGCTGTACTATGAGGGGCCCAGTGCCAGTACCGACGCCCACGAGTGGGCCCCCCTTGCTTGGGCAGGGCCCCAGCATTTGCAATCTTTACCTCTCCCTGCTCCTCCTCTGTGTAATCTGGGCCGTCAAATCCATACTGTGCCTGACACCGTCTGAGCCTGCCTCCTGAGACATATATTTTGAATGTGTACGCTATCCATGCATGCTATCCGGGGATACGGTACCCTTTCTAACCTTTGTGCAATGACGTGCAATCCATACTGGGCCTAACACCGTCTGAGCCTGCCTCATGTTGTATAGACATATATTTTGAATGTGTACGCTATCCATACATGTTATCCGGGGATACGGTACCCTTTCTAACCTTTGTGCAATGACATGCAATCCATACTGGGCCTAACACCGTCTGAGCCTGCCTCATGCTGTATAGACATATATTTTGAATGTGTACGCTATCCATACATGTTATCCGGGGATACGGTACCCTTTCTAACCTTTGTGCAATGACGTGCAATCCATACTGGGCCTAACACCGTCTGAGCCTGCCTCATGCTGTATAGACATATATTTTGAATGTGTACGCTATCCATACATGTTATCCGGGGATACGGTACCCTTTCTAACCTTTGTGCAATGACGTGCAATCCATACTGGGCCTAACACCGTCTGAGCCTGCCTCATGCTGTATAGACATATATTTTGAATGTGTACGCTATCCATACATGTTATCCGGGGATACGGTACCCTTCTAACCTTTGTGCAATGACGTGCAATCCATACTGGGCCTAACACCGTCTGAGCCTGCCTCATGCTGTATAGACATATATTTTGAATGTGTACGCTATCCATACATGTTATCCGGGGATACGGTACCCTTTCTAACCTTTGTGCAATGACGTGCAATCCATACTGGGCCTAACACCGTCTGAGCCTGCCTCATGCTGTATAGACATATATTTTGAATGTGTACGCTATCCATACATGTTATCCGGGGATACGGTACCCTTTCTAACCTTTGTGCAATAACGTGCAATCCATACTGGGCCTAACACCGTCTGAGCCTGCCTCATGCTGTATAGACATATATTTTGAATGTGTACGCTATCCATACATGTTATCCAGGGATACGGTACCCTTTCTAACCTTTGTGCAATGACGTGCAATCCATACTGGGCCTAACACCGTCTGAGCCTGCCTCATGCTGTATAGACATATATTTTGAATGTGTACGCTATCCATACATGTTATCCAGGGATACGGTACCCTTTCTAACCTTTGTGCAATGACGTGCAATCCATACTGGGCCTAACACCGTCTGAGCCTGCCTCATGCTGTATAGACATATATTTTGAATGTGTACGCTATCCATACATGTTATCCAGGGATACGGTACCCTTTCTAACCTTTGTGCAATCACGTGCAATCCATACTGGGCGTGAGAACGGCTGGCGAGCTGTTAAGCAAGCTACAGCACCTGTCCAGACAAGTACAGGGATTCCCTAGCGAGGAGACTTATTTGATTGTTTTCAATGTTGGGACAGCAATTTTTGGGGAGCACTATATTCTGGAGAATGATAGATGGGGCCCACCATACACTGGAACATTGCAAAGGTGGACATCAGACACTGGAGCAGCATTTACAGGGCCCATTATACACTAGAGCATTAGAAATGGGGCCCATTATGTTTGGAGCATTATTTGGGCCCATAAGACAGTGGAGCTTCATCCATGGGGACCAACATATACTGTAGCATTATGTGGAGCTCATCATATACTGTTTCAAACATTATATGGGACCAATGATTCTGTATGGAGAAATAGATGGGCCTCGTCATGAGATGTAAAAAGTGAGGTATTTTTCATTGTACTATACCGCTATTTCTCTGCCGTATCGGAGCATGATGAGTTGTGGTATGTGTTAAAGGGGCGCTCTTTCGCCCAGGGCACATGAAAACCTGGAGCCAGCCCTCCCCCCCACAGTTTGTAGCCAAATAACCCCCATTTTTCAGTGCGTAACTTGTAATATGAAGTTAATTAAGGTTGACAAGCTTAAGAAAGAAGAATTGATGCTTTTGGCATTCAAATGGGCACTGTAGGTGTGTTTCCTGTCCTCTCATTGCCGACTTTTATTCCCCATTGACTTACATTGGGTTTCGTGTTTCGGGACGACCCCGACTTTTCCCTATAATCGGACGATCTTGCTCGACCTGACTTTTGGAAAAGTCGGGTTTCACGAAACGAAACGCGACCCTAAAAAACCAAAAGTCGCTCAACTCTACTCGCTACTCCAGTTTGCAACGAGTGCTCGGGTAAGCACCAATATCGCGGGTTCTCGATTGACATGCTTGCACTTCACGTTTCACTGCTGTTAGACACCCCCAAAAAATGGGGGGATCTGCAATAATCCGTGCATACAAGAACACCCAATGCAAACTCGAGTAGCGAGCACTTAGGCTGTACACTAGCCATCATATCGTCACCTTTTTTTTTACTTTTGAAAAAAACCAATTCTATCACAAACCCTAACCTAACACAACCCAAACCCTGACTCCAACCCTAACCAAAAACCTAACTCTAAACCCAATCCTATCTGAAAAGAATGAAAAAAAAATATATATTTTTTTTAATTTTTATCAAACTAAGGGGGTGACAAAGGTGGATTTTATTTACTATTTTTATTTTTGATCACTGTGATAGGGTTTAACACAGTGATCAAAAGGAACCAATAGGAAAATTTCTCTATTGTTGGCTGGTACCAGTAGACAGATCAGTGGGCACATTCCATATGCACCCGCCATTTTTCTTTCCCGGAAGGTGATACTAATATACTTCCAGAATTCCATATCTATGTCAATAATGCAAACATGATCATGTTGTAAAAATATAAACTCCACTAAACTTTTGATCAAGAACAGGAGAATCATGGAGTCATAATCATATGTAGCACCATTTTATTCGCAAACAATTAAAATCAAGTGTGGTGTTCAAAATATGAGAACCAGCAAAAAAGTAGCATAGTAAAACAAGTAGGAAGTACACATATGCAAGAATATCCACACTGAATATTAATAATAATGATAATCTTTATATAGCACCAACATATTCCACAGCGCTTTACAATTCAAGAGTTCATATACAACAGTCACAGCAAAGTAAACGATAATACAATAATTAATGCAATGATATTGCTGACCCTGCTCGTAAGAGCTTACAATCTACAATGAGGTGGGGGAGACACAAAGTACAGGTGCTTATTTACAATGATGGTCCAGCCATCTTGAGGAAATAGGGGATAGATAAATGCTGCAATAGTAATTCATCAGCCAATATTTGTAGTGTTTTTGGAAGCGATGGAGTTGGATGGAGGGTTATGTTCAGAGAAGTAGAGAATGGACTATATATAAAAGGACTTTGATTAGGGAATCTGATAGGCCATCTATGTGTTTTTAGGGAGTGGCTAAAACTGTGTAAGTTGTGGTTAGATCTAGTTTCTTAGGGTAGAGCATTCCAGAGGATTGGTGCAACTTGTGAGAAGTCTTGGAGCCAGGAGTGGATTAGTGTAGATGTTAATAGAAAGTCACTTGCAGAGCTTAGAGAACGGGTAGGCCGATATTGAGAAATGAGTGAGGAGATGTAGGGGGGTGCCGCTCTGTAGAGAGCTTTGTGGGTGAGAACAAGCAGTTTAAATTGGATCCTATAATATATGAGTAGTCAGTGCAATGACTGGCACAGACGGGGGCATCCGAGTACAGATTAGCCAGATGGATGACCTTGGCTGCTGTGTAGGGTCCGAGCAGGTTCTCAGGACGCAGTGACGCGACACGAGACAGGGTATGGGTTGTATAATCAACTTTTATAACTTGGAGCCGCTGGTGGCTATGCTGAACCAGTAAACAGAGGTAACAACAATTGGTCCTCGCAGGGACTCAAAACAATAAAACAATATCTTTATATTAACTGGGAGCAACCTGGCTAGTCCGGATGTCGAAAGACGGAGTATGACAAACTAGGGTACTTAACTGTGATGGTGGGGCGCAACAGGCCCTGAAGAAACTGTGCCGGTGGGGCGCAACAGGCCCTGAAGAAACTGTGCAGATGGGGCGCAACAGGCCCTGAAGAAACGGTGCCGATGGGGCACAACAGGCCCTGAAGAAACGGTGCTGGTGGAGCGCAACTGGCCCTGAAGAAACTGTGTAGATGGGGCGCAACAGGCCCTGAAGAAACTGTGCCGATGGGGTGCAACAGGCCCTGAAGAAACAGTGCCACAACAGGCCCTGAAGAAACGGTGCCAGTGGGGCGCAACAGGCCCTGAAGAAACTGTGCCGATGGGGCGCAACAGGTCCTGAAGAAACTGTGCCGGTGGGGGCGCAACAGGCCCCGAAGAACCGGTGCTGATGGGGCGCAACAGGCGTCTCCTTGCGGCTCTCGTCTCACCGCGGAGTTATGACACAGTCTCTAACTATAACCGTTCACCAACCTCTGCTCAGGGTCCCTTAGCAAACCGGACGTGGGGCCTCTACTGCCACCGGTAGCGAGGTAGCGCCCCCTGGGGCTGGTGATGACAGGGCCGCAGCTGTGGGAGAAGGCAGGGGGGCAGTGTCCTGACCGTGGTAAAGGAATGGTCTGTAGTCACAGCTGTCACTGGAGGTCGCAGACTTGTCACAACAGGGTGGGAAACAGCGGGGGCGGTTGTATGCAACCGTATGAGGGGAGTGGCCGCCGGTGAAAGGCTCTCATGTGTCACTTGTCGGTGAGTGCGCAGCTTCCCTTCCACAGGCCCCTGTCGGTCTCTCGAAAACACACCATCCGCTCCCTCGGTCCTCTCTCTCTCATCCCGCTTCCTGTCTGACGTCCGGCTCTCTGTCAACTGCCACTTCAGCACGCCCCCTGCTCCCTTTAAGCTTGCCCCGCTCCCTGTTTCCCTGACAACTTCAGTCAAGGCTTTCCTTTTACTGTCCTCCCAGTATGGTTCCCTCAGGAACCCTGATGGCGGTCCTCTGAGTACCTGCCCATTCACTGTCTGGGAGTCCTCCTCCCCACAACTGCATCAAGGATGGACTGGAGAGAGGAAAGTCGAGAGGGAGACCAACTAATAGAGCATTATAGTAGTCAAGGCGGGAGTGGATCACGGCAACAGTGAGGCTTTTTGTTGTTTCCATGGTGAGAAAGGAGCAGATTCTAGAGATATTCTTTAGGTGTAAGCAGCAAGAGAGGGCAAGAGATGGTATTTAGGAGGTGAAGGAAAGCTTGGTTTCTCACATAACACCCAGACAGAGCGCCACTATATACAATCCAAGACCCCATCATACAGTAGTATTATGTAATATCTCCAATTACTTATTTGGAATATTTATATATGAAAATATTAAATCAGTACAGGAGCTACTCAGTAGTCAGAGAGAGTCTGATATCTACAGAAACAGGAATTTTTGCAAGCAAGATATATTAGAAATTTAAGTTTCAGCGTTTTTATACTATCAATTTCTGATCAGTAAATTATAATGATGGTTAGTCTTTAACTATTCTTTACTTCAACCATTATTTTCATCCAATGCAGACCCCTTCAATGGGGTTTTATGATTACATATTGCTAACAAGAATTACGAGTAGTTTATTTTTAAAGATATTCACTGCTACATTTCAAAATTACTCCAATGGATGTCAAATTGGAATACTCATTCAGCGAAGGTCATATCTTCTTTTAAGCACAGTGTTTCTAAGGCTTCTGTATAATGCACAAAGTAACATGGAAAAATGCTTGATTTACAACCAATATTCTCGACTCGGAATTGATGAGGGGTCAGAGTGAAATGACATTCAACCAGTGGAGGAAAATACGTGTCAAACCTGCACTGCTGAAAGATCCAGGATGTCGGCTTTAATCTTTAAAATCGTTTATTTTGAACAGGTTTAGCAGTCATCGTGTTTCAAGGTCATACAGGACCCCATCTTCGGGGTGAAAACCTTACAGTGCCTTGCGAAAGTATTCGACCCCCTGGAACTTTTCAACCTTTCCCCACATATCATGCTTCAAACCTAAAGATACCAAATGTAAATTTTTGGTGAAGAATCAACAAGTGGGACACAATTGTGAAGTTGAACGAAATTTATTGGTTATTTTACATTTTTGTGGAAATTCAAAAACTGAAAAGTGGGGCGAGCAATATTATTCGGCCCCTTTACTTTTAGTGCAGCAAACTCACTCCAGAAGTTCATTGTGGATCTCTGAATGATCCAATGTTGTCCTAAATGACTAATGATGATAAATATAATCCAACTGTATGTAATCAGGTCTCCGTATAAATGCACCTGCTCTGTGATAGTCTCAGGGTTCTGTTAGATGCACAGAGAGCATCAAAAAGACCAAGGAACACAACAGGTAGATCCATGATACTGTTGTGGAGAAGTTTAACCCCTTCACCCCCAAGGGTGGTTTGCACGTTCATGACCGGGCCAGTTTTTACAATTCTGACCACTGTACCTTTATGAGGTCATAACTCTGGAACGGTTCCATGGATCCCGGTGATTCTGACATTGTTTTCTCGTGACATATTGTACTTCATGTTAGTGGCAAAATTTCATTCAAATAACTTGCGTTTACTTGTGAGAAAAACGGAAATTTGGCGAAAATTTTGCAATTTTCCAACTTTGAATTTTTATGCCCTTAAATCACAGAGATATGGCACCCAAAAAACTTGATAACTAACATTTCCCACATGTTTACTTTACATCAGCACAATTTTGGAACCAAAATTTTTTTTTGTTAGGAAGTTATAAGGGTTAAAAGTTGACCAGCGATTTCTCATTTTTACAACACCATTTTATTTTTACGGACCACATCACATTTGAAGCCACTTTGAGGGGTCTATATGATAGAAAATACCCAAAAGTGACACCATTCTAAAAACTGCACCCCTTAAGGTGCTCAAAACCACATTCAAGAAGTTTATTAACCCTTTAGGTGCGTCACAGGAATTTTTTTGAATATTTAAAAAAAAAATGAACATCTAACTTTTTTTCACAAAAAAAATACTTGAGGTTCAATTTTTTTATTTTACCAAGGGTAACAGGAGAAATTGGACTGTAAAAGTTATTGTGCAATTTGTCCTGAGTACGCTGATACCTGATATGTGGGGGGGGAACGACTGTTTCGGCGCATGGCAGAGCTCAGAATGGAAGGAGCGCCGTTTGACTTTTTCAATGCAAAATTGTCTGGAATTCAGATCGGACGCCATGTCATGTTTGGAGAGTCCCTGATGTACCTAAACAGTGGAAACCCCTACAAGTGACCGCATTTTGGAAACTAGACCCCCCAAGGAACTTATCTAGATATGTGGTGAGAACTTTGAACCCACAACGGCTTTACAGAAGTTTATAACGTACAGCGGTACAATTAAAAAATCATATTTTTTCCACAAAAATGATCTTTTCACCCTCAATTCTTATTTTTTGAAGAGTAACAGGACCCTAAAAGTTATTGTGCAAATTGTCCTGAGTACGCTGATACCCCACATGTGGGGGTAAACCACTATTTGGGCGCATGGCAGAGCTCGGAAGGGAAGCAGCGCCATTTTACGTTTTTGGCTGGAATTGAGATCGGACACCATGTCGCGATTGGAAAACCCCTGATGTACCTTAACAGTGGAAAACCCCCACAAATGACACCATTTTGTAAACTAGACCCCCCAAGGAACTTATCTAGATGTGTGGTGAGCACTTTGAACCCCCCAGTGCTTCACAGAAGTTTATAACGCCCGGGCGTGAAAATAAAAAATTCGTATTTTTTCCACAAACATGATCTTTTAGTCACCATTTTTTTATTTTCCCAAGGGTACCAGGAGAAATTGGACCCCAAAAGTTGTTGTCCAATTTGTCCTGAGTATGCTGATACCCCATATGTGGGAGAAAACTACTGTATGGACACACGTCGGGGCTCGGAAGGGAAGTAGTGACATTTTGGAATGCAGACTTTGATGGAATGGTCTGAGGGTGTCATGTTGCCTTTGGAGAGCCCCTAATGTACCTAAACAGTGGAAACCCCCCACAAATGACCCCATTTTGAAAACTAGACCACCTAAGGAACTTATCTAGATGTGAGGTGAGCACTTTGAACCCCCAAGGGCTTCACAGAAGTTTATAATGCCCGGGCATGAAAATAAAAAAATCGTATTTTTTCCACAAACATGATCAATTAGTCCCAAATTTTTTCATTTTCCCAAGGGTAACAGGAGAAATTTAACCCCAAAAGTTGTTGTCCAATTTGTCATGAGTACGCTGACACCCCATATGTGGGAGAAAACTACTGTATGGACACACGTCAGGGCTCGGAAGGGAAGCAGTGACGTTTTGGAATGCAGATTTTGATGGAATGGTCTGCGGGTGTCATGTGCGTTTGGAGAGCCCCTGATGTACCTAAACTATTGAAACTTCCCACAACTGACCCCATTTTGGACACTAGACCCCCCACAGAACTTATCTAGATGTGTGGTGAGCACTTTGATCCCCCAAGTGCTTCACAGAAGTTTATAACGTTCAGGCGTGAAAATAAAAAAATCATTTTTTTCCACAAAAATGATATTTTTGCCCCCAATTTTTTATTTTCCTAAGGGTAACAGGAGAAATTGGACCCCAAAAATTGTTTTGCAATTTGTCCTGAGTAGGCTGATACCCTACATGTGGGGGTAAAACACTGTTTGGGCGCATGTCAGAGCTTGGAAGGGAAGGAGCACCATTTGACTTTTTCAACTCAGAATTGGCTGGAATTGAAATCAGACGCCATGTTGCATTTGGAGAGCCCCTGATGTGCCCAAACAGTGGAAACCCCCAATTCTAACTCCAACCCGAACCCCAACACACCCCTAACCCTAATCTCAGCCCTAACCCTAGCCCTAACCCTAGCCCTAAACCTAGCCCTAAACCTAGCCGTAATGGAAAGATGGAAATAAATACTTTTTTTTTAATTTTATTATTTTTCCCTAACTAAGGGGGTGATAATGGGGGTTTGATTCACTATTTATGGCGGTTTTTATGTTTGGCGGCTGTCGCACGCTAAAAGACGCTTTTTATTGTAAAAATAGTTTTTGCATCACCACATATTGAGAGCTATAATTTTTCCGTATTTTGACCCACTGAGTCATGTGAGGTCTTACTTTTTGCGGGACGAGTTGACGTTTTTATTGGTACCATTTTCGGGCACGTGACATTTTTTGATCGCTTTTTATTCCGATTTTTGGGAGGCAGAATGAACAAAAACCAGCGTTTCATGAATTTCTTTTGGGGGGGTGCGTTTACACTGTTCCGCGTGCGGTAAAATTGATAAAGCGGTTTTATTCTTCGGGTCAGTACGGTTACAGCGATACCTCATTTAAGTCTTTTTTTATGTTTTGTCTGTTTTATGCAATGAAAACTATTTTATATAAAAAATAATTTTTGTATCGCTTTATTCTGCGAGCTATAACTTTTTTATTTTTTCGCTGATGATGCTGTGTGCCAGCTCGTTTTTTGCGGGACAAGATGAAGTTTTCAGCGGTACCATGGATATTTATATGCGTCTTTTTGATCGCGCGTTATTACACTTTTTGTTTGGCGGTATGATAATAAATCATTATTTTTTGCTTCGTTTTTTATTTTTATTTTTTAAGGGGTTCCCTAAAGGGGTTAACTAATGGGACAGTTTTATAGGGCGGGCCATTACGGACACGGCGATACCTAATATGTGTACTTTTATTGTTTTGTTTTTTTTTATTTTCAAAAAATGGATTTATTTGGGGGAATATTTTTCTTTTTTGTAATTTATTTGGCGGTTTGTTTAAATTATTTTAACACTTTTTTTAAATTTTTTTTTACTTTATTAAATAGTCTCAGGTGGGACATCACTGTTCTGTGACAGATCGCTGATCTGTCACATCACAGATCACTGTGACAGATCAGCGATCTGTCACAGGCAGTGCACAAGGCTTCCTCATGCCTGCGCTTTGCAGGCACTGAGGAAGCCAGCTTCCTGCAGGCCCCCGAAGGCCCCCGTCGCCATCTTGGATTCAGGGGCCTGCAGGAAAGGAGCCCCCGGCAGCAGCGCTGCACATTGCGCTGCCGTGGGGGGCTCAGGGAAGCACGGAGGGAGCCCCCTCCCTGCCGATGCTACCCTTTAACCCCCGGTACACCGCGATCATGTTTGATCATGTGTGCAAGGGGTTAACGTGATAATCAGCTGACAGCCGGCCGCGATCAGCGGCGCTCACCACGTGGGCGCCGCTGATCGCGGTAGACGTACTATTCCGTCCATGGGCATAGGGGCCCGGGTCCCATGGACGGGATAGTACGTCTGATGTCAGGAAGGGGTTAAAGCCGGTTTTAAATACAAAATGATTTCCAAAACATTAACCATCCCACGGAGCACTGTGCAAGCGATCATATTGAAATGGAAAGAGTATCATACCACTGCAAATCTACCAAGACCCGGCTGTCCCTCTAAACTTTCATGTCAAACAAGGAGAAGTGTTGTGAGTTCATTTTCCCCTTCACCGTCGATGTCTGATGAATTCCCTCTTCTGGGGAAAGAAGTTAGTGAGGCTGATTACCAAACACCTGAGCTGGTGGATTATGACTGGGTAACGGGAACTTCTGACTGGATATAAGGCAGCCGACGCCCTTCTGAGTCGCTGGTGATTTCTCTGCTGGATTCTTGGAGACCAGTCTGATTCCTGCTTCCCAAAGATAAGTTTTTGCTCTGCTATTGAACTTATTAGTTTTGTTTTGTTTACTTTGTTTTTTGGAGTTCAGCCATCCCCGGTCGGGGGTGTGCTGAGTTCTATTTTTGTCTCTGATCAGTTTGTCTCTTTGCTTTGTCTTCAGAATTTACCTGAGTGCTGATATAGTCATTTTGAAGTCCTAGCGACTTCAGGGCCTGTTTTTCCTATCAGACGGTTGGGACATTTTTTGGTAGGGTTTTTTACGGATTGCAGACAGCAGCTTTTCTATCCTGTCCTTTTTAGTTAGCTTGGGCCCCATCGTTTGCTCAACCTATCTTTCTATCTGTGTTAGTGTTTTCATCTTGCTTCACCGTCATTATATTTTGGGGGCTGCCTATTGCTTTGGGGTCTGCTCTGGGGCAGTTTAGATTTCCCCTTTCTTTCTCTAGGCCTATTTAGTTCTCCGGCTGTGATCGAGGGGTCTAGGGCATCGTAGGAACCCCCCATGGCTACTGTTAGTTGTTGTGGATAGGATCAGGGGTCTGCAATCCGATAGCTACTAACCTCTCCGGTTTTCTGGACTTAGCTTGTATTTTTGTTTTTTCCTCCTTCGGTGACTCATTCATAACAGAATCACCAGCCATACCGCAGATCCTAGGGTACTCAATAGCAGGAAAGAATTGTAAAAAAAAAAAAAAGGGGGAAAAAAAAAAAAAAGAAAAAAGAGAGTTTGTCAGAATTTTTTTTTTGTGTATATTTTTTCCTCTATGTCTCTGAGGCCGTAGGGGGAATTTTTTTTTTCTTGCTCAATGGAGATGAAGCAATTGTCTGATCGTGTGGAGCAGCTCACTGCTGAAGTGTGGGGAATTTCCGCCTATCTTGCTCATTCACATGCTGCTGAACCAAAGATCCCTACTCCTGATGTGTTTTTTGGGGATCGGTCTAAATTTTTGAATTTTAAGAATAATTGTAAATTATTTTTTGCCTTGAAGCCTAACTCGTCGGGGAGCTCCGCGCAGCAGGTTAAAATTGTCATCTCTTTGCTGCGCGGCGATCCCCAGGATTGGGCGTTTTCTTTGAAACCTGATGATCCTATTCTTACTAATGTGAACGCATTTTTTCAAGCCTTGGGGTTGTTGTATGATGAACCTAATGCTATTGATCAGGCTGAAAAGGCCCTGTTGGCATTGAGCCAGGGTCGGGATTCTGCAGAGTTGTACTGTCAAAAATTCCGAAAGTGGGAGGTCCTTACTACCTGGAATGATGGTGCCATGGCAGCTCTCTTTCGGAAGGGTTTGTCAGAAACCGTAAAAGATACTATGGTGGGATTTCCTGTTCCCTCTGGTCTTGACAATTCTATGTCATTAGCCATTCAGGTTGATCGGCGTTTGGGTGAACGCAAAACTGCACGAGAGGTGTTGCCACCTGTTGAATAAATGTCTGAACCTATGCAATGTGATAGAGTTTTGTCTGGGGCGCAACGTTGGGAGTTCAGAAGGCGTAATGAGCTGTGTTTCTTCTGTGGTGATGCCTCGCATATTATTTCTGTCTGCCCTAAACGAGAGAAATGATTTGCACACACATTTGCTGTGGGTGGTGTTCAACCTAATTTTCTTCTGGCAATTACTCTGATCTGCTCCCTGTCCACATTTTCCGCTAAGGCTTTTGTGGATTCGGGAGCAGCTTTGAACCTGATGGACTTGGATTTTGCCAAGCGTTGTGGATTTCCTATGACACCTCTGAGGAAGCCTATCCCTTTGAGGGGTATTGATGCTACTCCTTTGGCAAAGAATAAACCTCAGTTTTGGACCCAGGTGGTAATGCGGGTCGCCCCAGACCATCAAGAGAATTGCAGATTTTTGGTGTTGCATAATTTGCATGATACCATTGTTCTGGGGTTTCCCTGGTTGCAAATCCATAATCCAGTTTTGGATTGGAAATCTGTGTCTGTGGTGAGTTGGGGTTGTCGGTGTGCCCTTAGTGATGCTCCTGTTTTCTCCACCTCTCCCCAGTCGCATGATGTTCCTGACTATTTGGCTGATTTTTATGATGTATTTAGTGAGAATGAGTCTGCGTCTTTGCCTCCTCATAGGAGTTATGACTGTGCAATTGAGCTGAGCCCTGGGTGTAAATTTCCCAAGGGTCGACTTTTCAATTTATCTGTACCCGAGCACGAGGCTATGCGATCCTATATTAAGGAGTCGTTGGAGAAGGGTCATATTAGACCATCCTCTTCACCCTTAGGTGCTGGGTTTTTTTCGTGGCTAAGAAGATGGGTCATTAAGGCCTTGTATTGACTATCGTTCCCTTAACAAAATTACTGTTAAATATCAGTATCCATTACCCCTGATTTCTGATCTATTCTCCAGAGTTAAAGGTGCTTGCTGGTTTACAAAGCTTGACCTCAGGGGGGCGTATAATCTTATTCGCATTAAGCATGGGGATGAATGGAAGACGGCGCTTAATACTCCGGAGGGACATTTTGAGTACCTGGTGATGCCTTTTGGGCTCACTAATGCCCCTTCTGTCTTCCAGTGCTTCATGAATGATATTTTCTGAGACTTGGTGGATAAATTTTTGATCATCTATCTGGATGATATTTTGATCTTTTCCAAGGATTGGGACTCTCATGTGGAACATGTTCGGACTGTGTTCCGGAATTTGAGGGAGAATTCCCTGTATGTCAAGGGATCGAAATGCCTTTTTGGTGTACAGAGGATTTCATCTTTGGGATTAATTTTGTCTCCGTCAACTATTGAAATGGACCCGGTCAAGGTACAGGCCATTTATGATTGGGTTCAGCCCACTTCTTTGAAGGCCCTCCAGAAGTTTTTGGGTTTTGCTAATTTTTATCGTAAATTTATAGCTAATTTTTCTGGTATTGCCAAACCATTGTCTGATTTGACTAAGAAGGGTGCTGATGTGCTGAATTGGTCTCCGGAGGCTGTTTCTTCCTTTCAGGAGCTGAAGCGAAGGTTCACTTCTGCTCCGGTTTTGCGGCAACCTGATGTCTCACTCCCGTTTCAGGTAGAGGTGGACGTTTCTGAGATTGGTGCAAGAGCTGTTTTGTGCCAAACAGATCATGTAACATCTAAAATGAATCCCTGTGCTTTCTTTTCCCAAAAGTTCTCCCCATCCGAACGTAACTATGATGTGGGGAATCGGGAACTGTTAGCCATGAAATGGGCATTTGAGGAGTGGAGACATTGGTTGGAGGGAGCTAAACATCAAGTCATGGTCCTTATTGACCACAAGAATTTGATTTACCTGGAGTCGGCCAAACGCTTGAATCCTAGACAGGCTAGGTGGGCCTTGTTTTTCACACGTTTTGATTTTGTGGTCTCTTTTCTTCTGGGCACTAAGAATGTCAAGGCAGATGCCCTCTCTAGGGGTTTCTTTGCTGATTCTCCTGTTGTGACCAAGCCTGCTACCATCTTAGGTGAGGGGGTAGTTCTTTCTGCCATCTCACCCGATTTGAGACGTGCTCTGGAAGAGTTTCAGGAGGACAAACCTGAGCGTTGTCCCATTGGAAAATTGTATGTTCCTGACCAGTGGAGGGAGAGAGTGATGTCTGAAGTTCATTGCTCTGCATTGGCTGGTCAACCAGGTATTTTTGGTACTAGAGATTTGGTGAGTCGGTCTTTTTGGTGGCCGCTTTGTCTCATGATGTCAGGAATTTTGTGCAGTCCTGTGGGACTTGCTCTCGGTCTAAACCTTGTTCTCGCTCTAGTGGGTTGTTGATGCCTTTGCCGGTGCCCAGGAGGCCATGGACCCATATTTCAATGGATTTTATCTCTGATATGCCTGTCTCTCAGAGAATGATTGTTATTTGGGTGATTTGTGATAGATTCTCTAAGATGGTCCATCTTGTACCACTCCCTAAGTTGCCATCTTCCTCAGAGTTGGTGCCCTTGTTTTTGCAACAGGTGGTTCGCTTGTACGGGATTCCTGAGAACATTGTATCTGACAGAGGAGTTCAATTTGTGTCTAGATTTTGGAGGACTTTGTTCCAAGCTGGAAATTCAGTTGTCCTTCTCCTCTGCGTTTCACCCTCAGACCAATGGGCAGACGGAGAGAACAAACCAGACTTTGGGTCGTATTTGAGATGTTTTATTTCTGCTGATCAGGATGATTGGGTTTCATTTTTTCCCTTGGCCGAATTTGCTTTAAATAATTGAGCTAGTTCTGCCATTTTGATGTCACCTTTTTTTTGTAACTTTGGGTTTCATCCTCGATTCTCTTCAGGTGGAGCCTTCTGCCTGCCCAGGTGTTGACACTCTGGTGGAGAGAATGCACCAGATCTGGGACCAAGTGGTGGATAAGTTGTCTCTCTCCCAGGAAAAGGCCCAGCGGTTTTCCAACCGGCATAGGACCATTGGTCCCCAGTTTAAGGTGGGTGATATGGTTTGGTTGTCATCAAAGAATATCACTTTGAGGGTGGCTTCTCCAAAGTTTAAACCTAAATTTATTGGACCTTACAAGATTTTGGAGATTCTTAATCCAGTCTCTTTTCGATTGGCTCTTCCTGTTACATTTAAGATCCATAACGTGTTTCATAAGTCTCTGTTAAAGAGGTTTGTTGAGCCAGTAGTTCCTGTGGTGGCACCTCCTGACCCGGTATTGGTTGAAGGTAATGTGGAATATGAGGTTGAGAAGATACTGGATTCTCGCCTGGCTAGACGGAGACTCCAGTATTTGGTTAAATGGAAGGGTTATGGCCAGGAGGATAATTCTTGAGTCCCTGCATCCGATATTCATGCCGAAAGATTGGTTCGTGCCTTTCATCGGGCCCATCCTGATCGCCCTGGTGGCATGGATGAGGGTTCGGTGACCCCTCCTCAAGGGGGA
This sequence comes from Dendrobates tinctorius, assembly GCF_039654945.1. Lineage (NCBI taxonomy): Eukaryota > Metazoa > Chordata > Amphibia > Anura > Dendrobatidae > Dendrobates > Dendrobates tinctorius. Next base: position 54,865,170 of record NW_027361829.1, read on the forward strand.
GGTACTGTTGTGTGTTCATTTTCCCCTTCACCGTCGATGTCTGATGAACTCCCTCTTCTGGTGAAGGAAGGTAGTGAGGCTGATTACCAAACACCTGAGCTGGTGGATTATGACTGGTTAACGGAAACTTCTGACTGGATATAAGGCAGCCGACGCCCTTCTGAGTTGCTGGTGATTTCTCTGCTGGATTCTTGGAGACCAGTCTGATTCCTGCTTCCCAAAGATAAGTTTTTGCTCTGCTATTGAACTTATTAGTTTTGTTTTGTTTACTTTGTTTTTTGGAGTTCAGCCATCCCCGGTCGGGGGTGTGCTGAGTTCCATTTTTGTCTCTGATCAGTTTGTCTCTTTGCTTTGTCTTCAGAATTTACCTGAGTGCTGATATAGTCATTTTGAAGTCCTAGCGACTTCAGGGCCTGTTTTTCCTATCAGACGGTTGGGACATTTTTTGGTAGGGTTTTTTGCGGATTGCAGACAGCAGCTTTTCTATCTTGTCCTTTTTAGTTAGCTTGGGCCCCATCGTTTGCTCAACCTATCTTTCTATCTGTGTTAGTGTTTTCATCTTGCTTCACCGTCATTATATGTTGGGGCCTGCCTATTGCTTTGGGGTCTGCTCTGGGGCAGTTTAGATTTCCCCTTTCTTTCTTTAGGCCTATTTAGTTCTCCGGCTGTGATCGAGGGGTCTAGGGCATCGTAGGAACCCCCCACGGCTACTGTTAGTTGTTGTGGATAGGATCAGGGGTCTGCAATCCGATAGCTACCAACCTCTCCGGTTTTCTGGACTTAGCTTGTATTTTTGTTTTTTCCTCCTTCGGTGACTCATTCATAACAGAGAAGACAGATCAGAGATGCAGCCAAGAGGCCCATGATCACTCTGGATGAACTGCAGAGATCTACAGCTGAGGTGAGACAGTCTGTCCATAGGACAAAAATCAGTTGTACACTGCACAAATCTGGACTTTATGGAAGAGTGGCAAGTAGAAAGCCATTTCTCAAAGATATCCATAAAAAGTGTAGTTTAAAGTTTGCAACAAGCCACCTGGCAGACACACCAAACATGTGGAAGAAGGTGCTCTGGTCCGATGAAACCAAAATTGAACTTTTTGGCAACAATGCCAAACGATATGTTTGGCGTAAAGGCAACACAGCTCATCACCCTGAACGCACCATCCCTACTGTCAAACATGGTGGTTGCAGCATCATGGTTTGGGCCTGCTTTTTGTCAGCAGGGACAGGGAAGATGGTTAAAATTGATGGGAAGATGGATGGAGCTAAATACAGGACCATTCTTGAAGAAAACCTGTTGGAGTCTGCAAAAGACCTGAGACTGGGATGGAGATTTGTCTTCCAACAAGACAATGATCCCAAACATAAAGCAAAATCTACAATGGAATGGTCCACAAATAAACATATCCAGGTGTTAGAATGACCAAGTCAAAGTCCAGACCTGAATCCAATCGAGAATCTGTGGAAAGAGCGGAAAATTGCTGTTCACAAATTATCTAAAAGCAAGTGGAGGACACCATCAAAAATTATTAGTTCTAAAAAGCGGGGGATCTGCCAATGGCATGTACATAACTGCGATCAACAAAAGAAAAAAAAGGCATGCTATGCCGGTGATCATCCATTAAAGATCAGATATATATTTCAAAAAGGTGTAAATATTTATTAGCACCATATACAGAAAAAACACACACCATTAAAATCGATTAAAACCAATGCCCAAAAGAAAACATGGGTTTTTACCCCACACACCTAAATTCAAGTATTACAATAAATACAAGTCACAATGTGTATATATTATTGTCAATTTTTTGGCATCTGCAAAAAATTAAACACCATATGTTAAGGCAGTATGATGAAAGCACCTACAAAAACCTATACACCATATGAGAAGGCAGTATAATAATGGTAAGACCGATATTGACCGTTTGCAAGAGTTCTAGTATCACCAATGGGGTAAAGAAATAATAGTATATGCCCATTTACAAAAAAGGCTGAAAATTAGCCATACAGTAATGTGCAACAAAGTAGCAAATACTGCCCCACGGACAAGATTTAGGAGCTATAAGACAAAGCAAAGGGTTAAGCTGCAGAGCAAAATAGCTACCACACTAAAAAGATGATCCAAGTGGGGAAGGATGCAATGATATCTATTGAGCATGACCAAAGGAGATACCAAGGACTATATGGAGGTGCTAAGGAGGTCCAGGGGCATAGAAGCCCAACACATGTCGCCACACACAAGGTCGTGACGAAGCCACCTTGTGTGTAGCGACACGCATTGGGTTTCTATGCCGCCAGACCTCCTTGGCACCTTCATATAGTCCTTGGTATCTTTTTGTCATGCTCAATAGAAATTAGACATTATTATACTGCCTTCTCATATGGTGTATAGGTTTTTGTAGGTGCTTTCATCATACTGCCTTAACATATGGAAAGGCTTAGCATGCCTTTTTTTGTCTTTTGTTGATCACAAACGATCTCCATCAAACCCCACTGAGCTCGAGCTGTTTGCCAAGGAAGAATGGGCAAGAATATCTCGATGTACAAAACTGATACATACCCCAAGCGACTTGCAGCTGTAATCGCAGCAAAAGGTGGTGCAACAAAGTATTAAGATATAGGGGACGAATAATATTGCACGCCCCACTTTTCAGTTTTTGAATTTCCACAAAAAATTAAAATAACCAATAAATTTCGTTCAACTTCACAATTGTGTCCCACTTGTTGTTGATTCTTAACCAAAAACTACATTTGGTATCTTTATGTTTGGAGCATGATAAGTGGGAAAAGGTTGAAAACTTCCAGGGAGCCGAATATTTTCGCAATGCACTGTATATGTGTCAAGTGAGATCAATACTGTTTAAATAGGCAGTGTTTTATCGAATGAGGTGCAAAGAGGCATGTGCCTTGCCACAAATCTTACTCCAGTCAATGACTGATGTAAGATTTGTGTAGTAAGGTACACCGCTGCTCATCATGAATGTGCCGATGGGGACTGCCACACTCCATCACATTCTTCCACAGCTTCAACCACTTTATCAGAGCCAGACAAAAATGTCATGAAAACAGCAAATGTCATGAAAACAGCAAGTGTCATAAAAGTTTTATGCAGCCTTGTGATGTTGTGAATTTTCAAAGCTTTATATACTAGTTTTCTGAGATAAAAAAAACTGGCATAACAATAAGCGAAATAGGATTTTAGCCGAGTTACACTGGGGAGACCAAAAGGAATGGTACTCACCTGGTATGTCTGTGTGACCACAACCACCAAAAAAGGCTCACGGTTGCTGCAGACTCAAAGATAAATCAACTAAAATGGACTGAAAGGAATAATTCTGTGCCGTCGTTAGATCCAGGAAGGAGGATAAAAGCGGTCCCCAGAATTGTGGTTTATTAGTTATAGCGTTTCGAAGTTCAAAACTTCTTCATCAGGACAAACCACAATGTCCAGTTTTCTGACTTGAAAGCTTTGATAATTCAGGGACATAGTCTGAAAAAAAGCTAGGCTCTATTGACAGCAGCTTCACGGCATCAGTTCATTACAACAATTAAACCAGGTCATTGGTGAAACAGATTGCAAAAATTCCTTTCCATTCCCCAGTGTCTATTTTTGGAATCTTGCAGATTTCCTCCAGATCCTGATATTTTTGATGGAGAGGATAGTGGTAAAGAAAATTCATTATGATGATTTGTTTTGTCAAAACCTTGTATAACTTTCTTTTCCTGGCTTAAAGTACCTGAGACTTTTCCATATTAATGAAGTAGACAAGGAAATAAGCTCAATAACAGCAATGTGGTCAGTTGAACAACACACTGACAGCAGAGGCAATGAGAGTGGACTTTCTAATACTAACATTTCTTGCGTAGAAATTGTGCTGGATTAAGATGTACATTTAGATGGGAGGAAGGGTTCACTTAATTAAATTAAGAGTGCTTTTCAAGAAAATCTGTTATCACTCAGTGTTGTGACCCTCCTGTGCAAAAAGCAGTGAAGGGCATGCCTCTGCTCTATGTCATACACGGAGAAGCCCAGCAGCTGCAGGTAACTACGTTTTTCAGCTTAGTTCTTGCAGTTCCAGATGTCTTCACTTTCATGCATAATTTGGTTTTGTTTGTCTGCAGAACATCCACAGGGAACGTCAGGCAAGAATCCATAAACATTCTTTTCTTGATTTTATATCCTAAAAAATAGATAGAAATAGGAAAGTGATCAAGGAAAAGTTTATTATTCGAAAAAAATGAATTGTTTCACTTGAGTCAGTGTCATTTATCATATAAGCATATAACAGTCCTCTTCAGGTTACACAAAGCAGTCAATGCCCAAAAAAAATATGGCGCAGTGTATTGTGAAATATAAGTACCCCCTCCTCCCCCGATGTGGTTTTACCGTAACACAAGACATGCACAATATTTGTGATTTCTAGGATAGATAATCATGAGTGACAAGAGAATCGGTCATTAGTTTGTTCAGCAAAATGTGCCAGCTTATAGAAAAAATTAAAGGGTTATTCCCATCCCTGTCTTTCATGGCTGACATGGGAATTTTTAGGCACCATTCACCAGAGGTGTGGTTATAAAAACAGTCGAGCGCAGCTGGCCTTTGCCGTCTGCCAGGGCCGGACTGGGACAAAAAAGCAGCCCTGCCACACAAACCCCACCAGCCCACATACTATAACACTTCCCCAACACCCGATCAGTGTATTTTGCTAGTTTGTCGTGCCATTCAACACTCCTCTTAAAGGCGTTATTTGAAGTGCCATGTGTGAATGCCACCGCAGTGCGCATGATCGACCTCTTTAGAGCCCCGATTCTCAGGATCATGGGGGTCCCAGCGGTCCGACCGCAGCGACTACATAGGTCTCGGGATAGGGGATTACTTGGCTTAATCCATTCAAATGGGTTCTCCAATATATACACCGTATTTTTCGGACTATAAGACGCACCTAGGTTTTAGAGGAGGAAATTAGGGGGGAAAAAAATGAAGCAAAAAATGTGGTCAATTCTGTACTTAATATCATCTATCCTGGTAAATATGGTCCTCTCATCCCCATCCTGATACACATAGCTCCTCATCCCTATCCTGGTAGGCATGGCTCCCTCATCCCTATCCTGGTAAATATGGTCCCCTCATCTCCATCCTAATACATATGGCCCGTCATCCCTATCCTGGTATGCATGTCTCCCTCATCCCTATCTTGGTATGCATGGCTCCTCATCCCCATCATGGTATGCATTCCTCCTCATCCCCATCACGGTATGCATGTTTCCTCATCCCCATCATGGTATGCATGGCCTCCTCATCCCTATCCTGGCAGGAATGATCGCCCTCATCCCTATACTGGTATGCAGGGCCCCATCTCGTCCTAGTATAAATGGCTCCTCATCCACATCCTGGTAGGAATGATCCACCTCACCCTTATCCTGGCAGGAATGATCACCCTCATTCCCATCCTGGTATGCATGGCCCCATCCTTATCCTGATATGATTGGTCCCATCCTTTTATCCTGGTATGCATGGCCCCATCAGAAAAGATTAAAAAAAGAAACAAAGCATTACACTTACCTTCCCTGCGCTCCCTCGCAGCATCTTGCTCCATTGCCAGCAGCTGCTTTATGTTTGTAAGCAGTGCATGGCAGGGACATCATGCGCTGCTTTCAAGCTGAAGGTAATCTCCTGGAATACTCAGTGCTCTCTGCACGCCATGACTGTTCATCACAGAGAGCATTTTTAGCTCTTCAGTAGCGTGCACAGTCTCAGCTGGAGCCTTCCTGCTGGTGCCAGTGGTAACGTGTGCCGATACTTGAGATATTCATTTCTCTTAAGTATCGGCACATGTGACCGCCAACCGCAGCAGGAAGGCTCTGGCTGACACTGCGCGCTACTGATGAGCAATGAATACTCACAGCTCTAAGCGCACACAGTCCCTGCGTGCAGAAAATTGAGTATTCCGGTGGCTGCCCTTCGGCTTGCAAGCAGCGCATGACATCCCTGCCATGCACTGCTTACAAACATAAAGCAGCTGCTAGAAATGGAGAAGGACACTGCGAGGGAGCGCCGGGAAGGTAAGTGTAATGTTTGGGTTTTTTTTAAAATCTTTTCTGATGGTGCCATGCATACCAGGATAAGGAAAGGATGGGACAAATCATATCAGGATAAGGATGGGACCAATCATACCAGGATGCTAAAAAGAAATATTCATTGCCCTCCACGCCCATGGGGGTGGAATGCAGTGAAAATTAATTTCTCTTTAGCAGCACAGGAGTTAGCCGCAGCCACAGGCTCCTGCATCTTTGACCCACTGCTCCGCCGATGCCACTCCCCCACCACAGCCAGAGCCGGTACATCAAGATTTTAAGACGCACCCCCTATTTTCCGTCACATTTTGGGAGGAAAAAAGTGCGCCTTGTAATTTGAAAAACACAGCATTTTTTATTTTCCCATAGTATTCCTGAAAATAATAAACCAATATTAACCCTAACAAAGACCAACGTTGCCTCTCCAACAACAGGACAGGAGTGGAACTGTGCAGTGTATATATACAGGACAGGAGGAGTGGTACTGTACATTGTATATATACAGGACAAGAGGAGTGGTACTGTGCAGTGTATATATACAGGACAGGAGGAGTGGAACTGTGCAGTGTATATATACAGGACAAGAAAAGTGGAACTGAGCAGCAGGGCTGCTACTAGGAATTTTGGGGCCCCCATACTGGCAAAATTTTCGGACCCCCTTGAGACTTCACCCCAGCTCCGCCTCCACACTTCGAACCTTCCACAGTCCCACTGCTCACTCTTGGAAAAACTCAACTTCTCCACCACATCCTCAATCAGATATTAACAGTTCCCATGAAACACCAGATCACATTCATAACCAGTAGCTTTTGTTCTGGCCAAAAGAATTTTTAAGCCGCCACAACGACACTGTAGACTTTTTTGGCCGGATTCTACTCTACTCTAACCTATTAAATATAAATATATTTTTATGTATTTTTCTTTAACGGAATGAGTCACATACATTTTTTTAAAATGACCATTAATACAACATACAAGGAACAAATGCAATCACACCATGACCAGACCACATATTACCACCACATAGTGACCTATAATACCACATACAAGGGACAAATGCCGTCACACCATGACCAGACCACATATTACACCACATAGTGACCAAATAATACCACATACAAGGAACACATACCACCATATCATGACCAAATCACATATTACCACCGCATAGTGACTGAATACTACAATACTGATCATTAATTGAAAAAAACACAATACTAAGTGACATTATACACAGGAACTCTGTATTTACTGTCAGTGTACAGGTAATACAGTGATCACCAGTGACAATATACACAGAAGCTCTGTACATAATATACAGTATCAGTGTACAGGTTGTTAGGCGTCCGGTTTCTGCGTCTGCTCTGCAGGAATCCAGAGCCTCACATTCTGCGGTCTCCTGCTGTCTTTCTACTGCAGAGGAGATTACTTTGCAGCAGACTGCTCCAGAGACCAAGTCCCTCTGTGCTCCTACTGGGCATGCTCACAAGACGATCTCCCATTGGAGATTGGGAATCATGTGCCCAGGACCTGTTCCAGATCTCATTGGTCCATCTCGGAGATCTGGAAGGTCCCGCACGGCTATAAAAAGTGCGCATGGCCGTTCTGCCATGCGCTAGTATAGACTATACTTGTTATCTGTGAATGGTGACGGATTTATGATTCTGGTGACTGACTCATTATAAAACCCCTTCCCTCTGATACTACGTATGTGGATAGGGAATTAGTTTAGCAGTCAGCGCCAGTCAGTGGCAAGTCTTAGGCCACTGTGCACACCACACCGCTACGCTAGCGTCCGACATTGCGCGTGCTTTCTAGCTTTTTCGTCAAGCGCCAGTGTCCTAGGCCGCCCTGCAGTTGCAGCCCTTCTGGGCGCTCGCAGAAGCGACGCCGCACACACGGTAGGTCTAGATGGATGCTGCTCCTCTGTCTTAGGTCCTGCTCCTGTGACCAGATACCGTGTGTGCATTTTCCTGAGGCTTGTGACACTAACAGGCTCAGCGTTTTTGTATGTTTATGTTGCGGCGTCTCTGTGTGTGAACAGAGCCCGCTCTGCGCACTTCGGGTGAAGTTGAACCCGTGCGCATTATATCGCCATATTGCTCCTCTCATTACCTAGCAGCGGTGTAACACCTACTGCACGGTGGACCCCGAGCGGCGAATACACCTTATTATTTATTTTTATTTAGTGCATTCCGTCGTTCCTAACACAGGTAATACAGTGATCACTGACGACATTATACACAGGAGCTCTGTATATAGTGTACAGATAATAGTGATCACCAGTAACATTATACACAGGAACTCTGCATACAGTGTCAGTGTACAGATAATATAGTGATCACTGGTGACATTATATGCAGGAGCTCTGTACAAAGTGTATAGTGTAAGTGTACAGGTAACACACTGACTCACCAGGGACGTCTCTAGCTGAAGTCCTTCATCTTTGCTTTTCTTTTTCATGCAGCGCAGTCCACCATCACTTCTTCCAGCCAGGGCTCATCTCTGCACAAAATAACACAGTTACCTAGAGCAAGAATTCCAGAGCACATTCCTCTCTTTTTTCCCTTTATTCTACACTACACATCTGAATACAGATATGCACCCACCATTAACACATAATTGGGCTATTATGCAACCCACCATTCCAAATATAAATTATAATACACCACTGAGCCCCTTCTAGCTATGCATAGCCACTTTACCCACCTAATAAATATATAAATTAATTAGCACCTGTACTCTTTCCCCCAGTTCATAACCAGTCACTGCATACTCAACGCCCCCCACTATGCACCTCCCCCTCCCCTGACTCATTATACTTGCATGCCCCTTCAGCCCCAATTCATTGTCATGTCTTCTCACTCCCACCCTCTATTCATTATCAACAGCTCTACCCCCACATTCAATACATCAATTATTCCTCTACCCTCAAAATTCATTATTTGCTCTCTCCCCACCTTCAATTCAATTGCTTTCCCTCATGCCTCACTCAGTTAATCATTTGCAGTCTCCCGTCTCCTCCCCCCACTTCATCATGTACAGTCTCCTTTACCCCCACTTCATCATGTGCAGTCCCATTTACCCCATGTCATCATGTGCAGTCCCCCTTTAACCCCCTCCCCACATCATTATGTGCAGTCCTCCTTTAACCCCCTCCCTACATCATCATGTGCAGTCCCCCTATAAACCCCCAAACATCATCTGTGCAGTCCCCCTTGAACTCCCACATCATATGTGCAGTCCCCCTTGAACCCCCTCCCCACATCATCATGTGCAGTCCCCCCTATAATCAACTATCAACATGTGCAGTCCCCCTATAACCCCCTACAGCATGTGAAATCCCCCTTTAACCCCATCCCCACATCATGTTCAGTCCCCCTGACCCCCCACATCATCTGTGCAGTCCCCCTTTAACCAGCCATATATGTGCAGTCCCCCATTAACCCCCACATCATATGTGCAGTCCACTCTTAACCCCATCCCCACATCATGTGCAGTCCCCCTTTAACCCCCCATTTCATATGTGCAGTCCCCCTTTAACCCAACCCCACATCATGTGCAGTCCATTTAACCCCCCCATATAATCTGTGTAGTCCCCCATTAACCCCCTCCCCACATCATCATGTGCAGTCCCCCTTTAACCCCATCCCCACATCATATGTGCAGTCCCCCTTTAACCCCCTCCCCACATCATGATGTGTAGTGCCCCTATATCCCCCTATCATCATGTGCAGTCCCCCTATAACCCCCTACAGCATATGAAGTCCCCCTTTAACCCCATCCCCACATCATGTGCAGTCCCCCTAAAACCCCACACATCATCTGTGCAGTCCCCCTTTAACCCCCCACATATGTGCAGTCCCCCATTAACCCTCACATCATATGTGCAGTCCCCTCTTAGCCCCATCCCCACATCATGTGCAGGCCCCCTTTAACCCCCATATCATATGTGCAGTCCCCCTTTAACCACATCCCCACATCATGTGCAGTCTCTTTAACCCATGTAATCTGTGCAGTCCCCCTTTAACTCCCTCCCCACATCATCATGTGCAGTCCCCCTTTAACCCCCTCTCTCCACATCATCATGTGCAGTCCCCATTTAACCCCCTCCCCAAATCATCATGTGCTGTCCCCCTTTAACCCCCTCTCTCCACATCATCATGTGCAGTCCCCCTTTAACCCCCTCCCCACATCATCATGTGCAGTCCCCCTTTAACCCCCTCTCTCCACATCATCATGTGCAGTCCCCATTTAACCCCATCCCCACATCATCATGTGCAGTCACCCTTTAACCCCATCCCCACATCATGTGCAGCCCCCCTTTAACCCCATCCCCTCCCCCCAATTCATCAAGTGCAGTCCCCCTATAACCCCCTACAGCAAGTGAAATCCCCCTTTAACTCCATCCCCACATCATGTGCAGTCCCTTTAACCCCCCATGTAATCTGTGCAGTCCCCCTTTAACCCACTCCCCACATCATCATGTGCAGTCCCCCTTTAACCCCAACCCCACATCATGTGCAGTCCATTTAACCCCCCCATATAATCTGTGTAGTCCCCCATTAACCCCATCCCCACATCATCATGTGAAGTCCCCCTTTAACCCCATCCCCACATCATCATGTGCAGTCCCCCTTTAACCCCATCCCCACATCATGTGCAGCCCCCCTTTAACCCAATCCCCTCTCCTCAATTCATCATGTGCAGTCTCCTTTACCCCCCACTTCGACATGTCCCATTTACCCCATGTCATCATGTGCAGTCCCCCTTTAACCCCCTCCCCACATCATTATGTGCAGTCGCCTTTAACCCTCTCCCCACATCATCATGTGCAGTCCCCCTATAAACCCCCCAAACATCATCTGTGCAGTCCTCCATTAACTCCCACATCATATGTGCAGTCCCACTTTAACCCCATCCCCACATCATATGTGCAGTCCCCCTTTAACTCCCACATCATATGTGCAGTCCCCCTTTAACCCCCTCCCCACATCATATGTGCAGTCCCCCTTTAACCCCCTCCCCACATCATATGTGCAGTCCCCCTTTAACCCCATCCCCACATCATATGTGCAGTCCCCCTTTAACCCCCTCCCCACATCATCATGTGCAGTCCCCCTATAACCCCCTATCATCATGTGCAGTCCCCCTATAACCCCCTACAGCATGTGAAATCCCCCTTTAACTCCATCCCCACATCATGTGCAGTCCCTTTAACCCCCCATGTAATCTGTGCAGTCCCCCTTTAACCCCCTCCCCACATCATTATGTGCAGTCCCCTTTTAACCCCATCCCTACATCATCATGTGAAGTCCCCCTATAAACCCCAAAACATCATCTGTGCAGTCCCCCTTTAACTCCCACATCATATGTGCAGTCCCCCTTTAACCCCATCCTCACATCATATGTGCAGTCCCCCTTTAACCCCCTCCCCACATCATCATGTGCAGTCCCCCTATAATCCCCTATCATCATGTGCAGTCCCCCTATAACCCCCAACAGCATGTGAAATCCCCCTTTAACCTCATTCCAACATCATGTGCAGTCCCCCTATAACCCCCCACATCATCTGTGCAGTCCCCCTTTAACCACCCACATATGTGCAGTCCCCCATTAACCCCCACATCATATGTGCAGTCCCCTCTTAGCCCCATCCCCACATCATGTGCAGTCCCCCTTTAACCCCCATATCATATGTGCAGTCCCCTCTTTAACCACATCCCCACATCATGTGCAGTCCCTTTAACCCCCATGTAATCTGTGCAGTCCCCCTTTAACCCCCTCCCCACATCATCATGTGAAGTCCCCCTTTAACCCCCTCTCTCCACATCATCATGTGCAGTCCCCCTTTAACCCCATCCCCACATGTGCAGCCCCCCTTTAACCCCATCCCCACATCATCATGTGCAGCCCCCCTTTAACACCATCCCCACATCATCATGTGCAGCCCCCCATTAACCCCATCCCCACATCATCATGTGCAGTCCCTTTACCCCCCATGTAATCTGTGCAGTCCCCCTTTAACCCCCTCCCCACATCATCATGTGCAGTCCCCCTTTACCCCCTCTCTCCACATCATCATGTGCAGTCCCCATTTAACCCCATCCCCACATCATCATGTGCAGTCACCCTTTAACCCCATCCCCACATCATGTGCAGCCCCTTTAACCCCATCCCCTCCCCCCAATTCATCATGTGCAGTCCCCCTATAACCCCCTACAGCAAGTGAAATCCCCCTTTAACTCCATCCCCACATCATGTGCAGTCCCTTTACCCCCCCATGTAATCTGTGCAGTCCCCCTTTAACCCACTCCCCACATCATCATGTGCAGTCCCCCTTTAAGCCCCTCTCCACATCATCATGTGCAGTCCCCCTTTAACCCCCTCTCTCCACATCATCATGTGCAGCCCCCCTTTAACCCCCTCTCTCCACATCATCATGTGCAGTCCCCCTTTTACCCCCTCTCTCCACATCATCATGTGCAGTCCCCCTTTAACCCCATCCCAACATGTGCAGCCCCCCTTTAACCCCATCCCCACATCACCATGTGCAGCCCCCCTTTAACCCCATCCCCACATCACCATGTGCAGTCCTCCTTTAACCCCATCCCCACATCATCATGTGCAGTCCCCCTTTAACCCCATCCCCACATCATCATGTGCAGCCCCCCTTTAACCCCTTCCCCACATCATCATGTGCAGCCCCCCTTTAACCCCATCCCCACATCATCATGTGCAGTCCCCCTTTAACCCAATCCCCACATCATCATGTGAAGTCCTCCTTTAACCCCATCCCCACATCATCATGTGCAGTCCCCCTTTAACCCCATCCCCACATCATCATGTGCAGCCCCCTTTAACCCCATCCCCTCTCCTCAATTCATCATGTGCAGTCTCCTTTACCCCCCACTTCGACATGTGCAGTCCCATTTACCCCATGTCATCATGTGCAGTCCCCCTTTAACCCCCTCCCCACATCATTATGTGCAGTCCCCTTTAACCCTCTCCCCACATCATCATGTGCAGTCCATCTATAAACCCCCCAAACATCATCTGTGCAGTCCTCCATTAACTCCCACATATGTGCAGTCCCCCTTTAACCCCATCCCCACATCATATGTGCAGTCCCCCTTTAACTCCCACATCATATGTGCAGTCCCCCTTTAACCCCATCCCCACATCATATGTGCAGTCCCCCTTTAACCCCCTCCCCACATCATCATGTGCAGTCCCCCTATAACCCCCTATCATGTGCAGTCCTCCTATAACCCCCTACAGCATGTGAAATCCCCCTTTAACTCCATCCCCACATCATGTGCAGTCCCTTTAACCCCCCATGTAATCTGTGCAGTCCCCCTTTAACCCCCTCCCCACATCATTATGTGCAGTCCCCCTTTAACCCCCTCCCTACATCATCATGTGCAGTCCCCCTATAAACCCCCAAACATCATCTGTGCAGTCCCCCTTTAACTCCCACATCATATGTGCAGTCCCCCTTTAACCCCATCCCCACATCATATGTGCAGTCCCCCTGTAACCCCCTCCCCACATCATCATGTGTAGTCCCCCTATAATCCCCTATCATCATGTGCAGTCCCCCAATAACCCCCAACAGCATGTGAAATCCCCTTTAACCTCATCCCCACATCATGTGCAGTCCCCCTATAACCCCCACATTATCTGTGCAGTCCCCCTTTAACCCCCCACATATGTGCAGTCCCCAATTAACCCCCACATCATATGTGCAGTCCACTCTTAACCCCATCCCCACATCATATGCAGTCCCCCTTTAACCCCCCCATATCATATGTGCAGTCCCCCTTTAACCCCAACCCCACATCATCATGTGCAGTCCCCCTTTAACCCCATCCCCACATCATATGTGCAGTCCGACTTTAACCCCCTCCTCACATCATGATGTGTAGTGCCCCTATAACCCCCTATCATCATGTGAAGTCCCCCTATAACCCCCTACAGCATGAGAAGTCCCCCTTTAACCCCATCCTCACATCATGTGCAGTCCCCCTATAACCCGCCACATCATCTGTGCAGTTCCCCTTTAACCCCCCACATTTATGCAGTCCCCCATTAACCCCACATTATATGTGCAGTCCGCTCTTAGCCCCATCCCCACATCATGTGCAGTCCCCCTTTAACCCCCATTTCATATGTGCAGTCCCCCTTTAACCACATCCCCACATCATGTGCAGTCCCTTTAACCCCCAATGTAATAAGGGCAGTCCCCCTTTAATCCCCTCCCCACATCATCATGTGCAGTCTCCTTTAACCCCCTCTCTCCACATCATGTGCAGTCCCCTTTTAACCCCATCCCCACATGTGCAGCCCCCCTTTAACCCCATCCCCACATCATATGTGCAGTCCGACTTTAACCCCCTCCTCACATCATGATGTGTAGTGCCCCTATAACCCCCTATCATCATGTGAAGTCCCCCTATAACCCCCTACAGCATGAGAAGTCCCCCTTTAACCCCATCCTCACATCATGTGCAGTCCCCCTATAACCCGCCACATCATCTGTGCAGTTCCCCTTTAACCCCCCACATTTATGCAGTCCCCCATTAACCCCACATTATATGTGCAGTCCGCTCTTAGCCCCATCCCCACATCATGTGCAGTCCCCCTTTAACCCCCATTTCATATGTGCAGTCCCCCTTTAACCCCATCCCCACATCATGTGCAGTCCCTTTAACCCCCATGTAATCTGTGCAGTCCCCCTTTAACCCCCTCCCCACATCATTATGTGCATCCCCCCTTTAATCCCCTCCTTACATCTTCATGTGCAGTCCCCCTATAATCCCCCAAACATCATCTGTGTAGTCCCCCTATAAACCCCCAAACATCATCTGTGCAGTCCCCCTTTAACTCCCACATCATATGTGCAGTCCCCCTTTAACCCCATCCCCACATCATATGTGCAGTCCCCCTTTAACCCCCTCCTCACATCATCATGTGCAGTCCCCCTATAATCCCCTATCATCATGTGCAGTCCCCCTATAACCCCCTACAGCATGTGAAATCCCCCTTTAACCTCATCCCCACATTATGTGCAGTCCCCCTATAACCCCCCACATCATCTGTGCAGTCCCCCTTTAACCCCCCACATATGTGCAGTCCCCCATTAACCCCCCACATATGTGCAGTCCACTCTTAACCCCATCACCACATCATGTGAATTCACCCTTTAACCCCCCCATATCATATGTGCAGTCCCCCTTTAACCCCAACCCCACATCATGTGCAGTCCATTTAACCCCCCCATATAATCTGCGCAGTCCCCCTTTAACCCCCTCCCCACATCATCATGTGCAGTCCCCCTTTAACCCCATCCCAACATCATATGTGCAGTCCCCCTTTAACCCCCTCCTCACATCATCATGTGCAGTCCCCCTATAATCCCCTATCATCATGTGCAGTCCCCCTATAACCCCCTACAGCATGTGAAATCCCCCTTTAACCTCATCCCCACATCATGTGCAGTCCCCTATAACCCCCCACATCATATGTGCAGTCCCCCTTTAACCCCCCCATCATATGTGCAGTCCCCATTTAACCCCAACCCCACATCATGTGCAGTCCATTTAACTCCCCCAAATAATCTGCGCAGTCCCCCTTTAAACCCCTCCCCACATCATCATGTGCAGTCCCCCTTTAACCCCATCCCCACATCATATGTGCAGTCCCCCTTTAACCCCCTCCCCATATCATGATGTGTAGTGCCCCTATAAACCCCCTATCATCATGTGCAGTCCCCCTATAACCCCCTACAGCATGTGAAGTCCCCCTTTAACCCCATCCCCACATCATGTGCAGTCCCCGTATAACCCCCCACATATGTGCAGTCCCCCATTAACCCCACATCATATGTGCAGTCCCCTCTTAGCCCCATCCCCACATCATGTGCAGTCCCCCTTTAACCCCCATATCATATGTGCAGTCCCCCTTTAACCACATCCCCACATAATGTGCAGTCCCTTTAACCCCCCATGTAATAAGTGCAGTCCCCCCTTAACCCCCTCCCCACATCATCATGTGCAGTCCCCCTTTAACCTCCTCTCTCCACATCATCATGTGCTTTCCCTCTTTAACCCCATCCCCACATGTGCAGCCCCCCCTTAACCCCATCCCCACATCATCATGTGCAGCCCCCCTTTAACCCCATCCCCACATCATCATGTGCAGCCCCCCATTAACCCCATCCCCACATCATCATGTGCAGTCCTCCTTTAACCCCATCCCCACATCATCATGTGCAGTCCCCCTTTAACCCCATCCCCACATCATCATGTGCAATCCCCCTTTAACCCCATCCCCACATCATCATGTGCAGCCCCACTTTAACCCCATCCCCTCCCCCCAATTCATCATGTGCAGTCTCCTTTACCCCCCACTTCGACATGTGCAGTCCCATTTACCCCATGTCATCATGTGCAGTCCCCCTTTAACCCCCTACCCACATCATTATGTGTAATCCCCCTTTAACCCCCTCCCCACATCATGTGCAGTCCCACTATAAACCCCCAAACATCATATGTGCAGTCCTCCATTAACTCCTACATCATATGTGCAGTCCCCCTTTAACCCCATCCCCACATCATATGTGCAGTCCCCCTTTAACTCCCACATCATATGTGCAGTCCCCCTTTAACCCCATCCCCACATCATATGTGCAGTCCCCCTTTAACTCCCTCCCCACATTATCATGTGCAGTCCCCCTATAACCACCTATCATCATGTGCAGTCCCCCTATAACCCCCTACAGCATGTGAAACCCCCTTTAACTCCATCCCCACATGATGTACAGTCCCTTTGACCCCCCATGTAATCTGTGCAGTCCCCCTTTAACCTCCTCCCCACATCATCATGTGCAGTCCCCCTTTAACCCCCTCTCTCCATATCATCATGTGCAGCCTCCCATTAACCCCATCCCCACATCATCATGTGCAGTCCTCCTTTAACCCCATCACCACATCATCATGTGCAGTCCCCCTTTAACCCCATCCCCTCCCCCAATTCATCATGTGCAGTCTCCTTTACCCACCACTTCGACATGTGCAGTCCCATTTACCCAATGTAATCATGTGCAGTCCCCCTTTAACCCCCTCCCCACATCATTATGTGCAGTCCTCCTTTAACCCCATCCCCACATCATCATGTGCAGTCCCCCTTTAACCCCATCCCCACATCATCATGTGCAGCCCCCCTTTAACCCCATCCCCTCCCCACAATTCATCATGTGCAGTCTCCTTTACCCCCCACTTCGACATGTGCAGTCCCATTTACCCCATGTCATCATGTGCAGTCCCACTTTAACCCCCTACCCACATCATTATGTGTAATCCCCCTTTAACCCCCTCCCCACATCATCATGTGCAGTCCCACTATAAACCCCCTAACATCATATGTGCAGTCCTCCATTAACTCCTACATCATATGTGCAGTCCCCCTTTAACCCCATCCCCACATCATATGTGCAGTCCCCCTTTAACTCCCACATCATGTGCAGTCCCCCTTTAACCCCATCCCCACATCATATGTGCAATCCCCCTTTAATTCCCTCCCCACATTATCATGTGCAGTCCCCCTATAACCCCCTATCATCATGTGCAGTCCCCCTATAACCCCCTACAGCATGTGAAATCCCCTTTAACTCCATCCCCACATGATGTACAGTCCCTTTGACCCCCCATGTAATCTGTGCAGTCCCCCATTAACCTCCTCCCCACATCATCATGTGCAGTCCCCCTTTAACCCCCTCTCTCCACATCATCATGTGCAGCCCCTATTAACCCCATCCCCACATCATCATGTGCAGTCCCCCTTTAACCCCATCCCCACATCATGTGCAGCCCCCCTTTAACCCCATCCCCTCCCCCAATTCATCATGTGCAGTCTCCTTTACCCCCCACTTCGACATGTGCAGTCCCATTTACCCAATGTCATCATGTGCAGTCCCCCTTTAACCCCCTCCCCACATCATTATGTGCAGTCCCCCTTTAACCCCCTCCCCACATCATCATGTGCAGTCCCCCTATAAACCCCCAAACATCATCTGTGCCGTCCCCATTAACTCCCACATCATATGTGCAGTCCCCCTTTAACCCCATCCCCACATCATATGTGCAGTCCCCCTTTAACTCCCACATATGTGCTGTCCCCCTTTAACCCCATCCCCACATCATATGTGCAGTCCCCCTTAAACCCCCTCCCCACATCATCATGTGCAGTCCCCTTATAATCCCCTATCATCATGTGCAGTCCCCTATAACCCCCCACATCATCTGTGCAGTTCCCCTTTAACCCCCCAAATATGTGCAGTCCCCCATTAACCCCCACATCATATTTGCAGTCCACTTTTAACCCCATCCCCACATCATGTGCAGTCCACCTTTTACCCCCTCGCCACATCATATGTGCAGTACCCCTTTAACCCCATCCCCACATCATATGTGCAGTCCCCCTTTAACTCCCTCCCCACATTATCATGTGCAGTCCGCCTATAACCCCCTATCATCATGTGCAGTCCCCCTATAACCCCCTACAGCATGTGAAATCCCCTTTAACTCCATCCCCACATGATGTACAGTCCCTTTGACCCCCCATGTAATCTGTGCAGTCCCCCTTTAACCTCCTCCCCACATCATGTGCAGTCCCCCTTTAACCCCCTCTCTCCACATCATCATGTGCAGCCCCCCATTAACCCCATCCCCACATCATAATGTGCAGTCCCCCTTTAACCCCATCCCTACATCATCATGTGCAGCCCCACTTTAACCCCATCCCCTCCCCCAATTCATCATGTGCAGTCTCCTTTACCCCCCACTTCGACATGTGCAGTCCCATTTACCCAATGTCATCATGTGCAGTCCCCCTTTAACCCCCTCCCCACATCATTATGAGCAGTCACCCTTTAACCCCCTCCCCAAATCATCATGTGCAGTCCCCCTATAAACCCCCAAACATCATCTGTGCAGTCCCCATTAACTCCCACATCATATGTGCAGTCCCCCTTTAACCCCATCCCCACATCATATGTGCAGTCCCCCTTTAACTCCCACATATGTGCTGTCCCCCTTTAACCCCATCCCCACATCATATGTGCAGTCCCCCTTAAACCCCCTCCCCACATCATGTGCAGTCCCCTTATAACCTCCTATCATCATGTGCAGTCCCCTATAACCCCCCACATCATCTGTGCAGTTCCCCTTTAACCCCCCAAATATGTGCAGTCCCCCATTAACCCCCACATCATATTTGCAGTCCACTCTTAACCCCATCCCCACATCATGTGCAGTCCACCTTTTACCCCCTCGCCACATCATCATGTGCAGTCCCCCTTTAACCCCATCCCCACATCATATGTGCAGTCCCCCTTTAACCCCCTCCCCACATCATTATGTGCAGTCCCCCTTTAACCCCCTCCCTACATCATCATGTGCAGTCCCCCTTTAACTCCCACATCATATGTGCAGTCCCCCTTTAACCCCATCCCCACATCATATGTGCAGTCCCCCTTTAACCCCATCCCCACATCATATGTGCAGTCCCCCTTTAACCCCCTCCCCACATCATCATGTGCAGTCCCCCATAATCCCCTATCATCATGTGCAGTCCCCCTATAACCCCCAACAGCATGTGAAATCCCCCTTTAACCTCATCCCCACATCATGTGCAGTCCCCCTATAACCCCCCACGTCATATGTGCAGTCCCCCTTTAACCCCCCACATATGTGCAGTCCCCCATTAACCCCCATATCATATGTGCAGTCCACTCTTAACCCCATCTCCACATCGTGTGCAGTCCCCCTTTAACCCCCCCCATATCATATGTGCAGTCCCCCTTTAACCCCCTCCCCACATCATCATGTGCAGTCCCCCTTTAACCCCATCCCCACATCATATGTGCAGTCCCCCTTTAACCCCCTCCCCACATCATGATGTGTAGTGCCCCTAAAACCCCCCTATCATCATGTGCAGTCCCCCTATAACCCCCTACAGCATGTGAAGTCCCCTTTTAACCCCATCCCCACATCATGTGCAGTCCCCCTATAACCCCCCACATCATCTGTGCAGTCCCCCTTTAACCCCCCACATATGTGCAGTCCCCCATTAACCCCACATCATATGTGCAGTCCCCCATTAACCCCATCCCCACATCATGTGCAGTCCCCCTTTAACCCCCATATCATATGTGCAGTCCCCCTTTAACCACATCCCCACATCATGTGCAGTCCCTTTAACCCCCCATGTAATAAGTGCAGTCCCCCTTTAACCCCCTCCCCCACATCATCATGTGCAGTCCCCCTTTAACCCCCTCTCTCCACATCATCATGTGCAGCCCCCCTTTAACCCCATCCCCACATGTGCAGCCCCCCTTTAACCCCATCCCCACATCATGTGCAGTCCATTTAACCCCCATGTAATCTGTGCAGTCCCCCTTTAACCCCCTCCCCACATTATTATGTGCAGTCCCCCTTTAACCCCCTCCCTACATCATCATGTGCAGTCCCCCTATAAACCCCCAAACATCATCTGTGCAGTCCCCCTTTAACTCCCACATCATATGTGCAGTCCTCCTTTAACCCCATCCCCACATCATATGTGCAGTCCCCCTTTAACCCCCTCCTCACATCATCATGTACAGTCCCCCTATAATCCCCTATCATCATGTGCAGTCCCCCTATAACCCCCTACAGAATGTGAAAATCCCCCTTTAACCTCATTTCCACATCATGTGCAGTCCCCCTATAACCCCCCACATCATCTGTGCAGTCCCCCTTTAACCCCCTCCCCACATCATCACGTGCAGTCCCCCTTTAACCCCATCCCCACATCATATGTGCAGTCCCCCTTTAACGCCCTCCCCACATCATGATGTGTAGTGCCCCTATAACCCCCCTATCATGTGCAGTCCCCCTATAACCCCCTACAGCATGTGAAGTCCCCCTTTAACCCCATCCCCACATCATGTGCAGTCCCCGTATAACCCCGCACATCATCTGTGCAGTCCCCTTTAACCCCCCACATATGTGCAGTCCCCCATTAACCCCACATCATATGTGCAGTCCCCTCTTAGCCCCATCCCCACATCATGTGCAGTCCCTTTAACCCCCATGTAATCTGTGCAGTCCCCCTTTAACCCCCTCCCCACATTATTATGTGCAGTTCCCCTTTAACCCCCTCCCTACATCATCATGTGCAGTCCCCCTATAAACCCCCAAACATCATATGTGCAGTCCCCCTTTAACCCCATCCCCACATCATATGTGCAGTCCCCCTTTAACCCCCTCCTCACATCATCATGTGCAGTCCCCCTATAATCCCCTATCATCATGTGCAGTCCCCCTATAACCCCCTACAGCATGTGAAATCCCCCTTTAACCTCATTTCCACATCATGTGCAGTCCCCCTATAACCCCCCACATCATCTGTGCAGTCCCCCTTTAACCCCCCACATATGTGCAGTCCCCCATTAACCCCCACATCATATGTGCAGTCCACTCTTAACCCCATCCCCACATCATGTGCAGTCCCCCTTTATCCCCCCATATCATATGTGCAGTCCCCCTTTAACCCCAACCCCACATCATGTGCAGTCCATTTAACCCCCTTATATAATCTGTGCAGTCCCCCTTTAACCCCCTCCCCACATCATCACGTGCAGTCCCCCTTTAACCCCATCCCCACATCATATGTGCAGTCCCCCTTTAACGCCCTCCCCACATCATGATGTGTAGTGCCCCTATAACCCCCCTATCATGTGCAGTCCCTCTATATCCCCCTACAGCATGTGAAGTCCCCCTTTAACCCCATCCCCACATCATGTGCAGTCCCCGCATAACCCCGCACATCATCTGTGCAGTCCCCCTTTAACCCCCCACATATGTGCAGTCCCCCATTAACCCCACATCATATGTGCAGTCCCCTCTTAGCCCCATCCCCACATCATGTGCAGTCCCCCTTTAACCCCCATATCATATGTGCAGTCCCCCTTCAACCAAATCCTCACATCATGTGCAGTCCCTTTAACCCCCCATGTAATAAGTGCAGTCGCCCTTTAACCCCCTCCCCACATCATCATGTGCAGTCCCCCTTTAACCTCCTCTCTCCACATCATCATGTGCTGTCCCCCTTTAACCCCATCCCCACATGTGCAGCCCCCCTTTAACCTCATCCCCACATCATCATGTGCAGCCCCCCTTTAACCCCATCCCCACATCATCATGTGCAGCCCCCCATTAACCCCATGCCCACATCATTATGTGCAGTCCTCCTTTAACCCCATCCCATCATCATGTGCAGTCCCCCTTTAACCCCATCCCCACATCATCATGTGCAGTCCCCCTTTAACCCCATCCCCACATCATCATGTGCAGTCCCCCTTTAACCCCATCCCCACATCATCATGTGCAGCCCCCCTTTAACCCCATCCTCTCCCCCAATTCATCATGTGCAGTCTCCTTTACCCCCCACTTTGACATGTGCAGTCCCATTTACCCCATGTCATCATGTGCAGTCCCCCTTTAACCCCCTCCCCACATCATTATGTGTAATCCCCCTTTAACCCCCTCCCCACATCATCATGTACAGTCCTACTATAAACCCCCAAACATCATCTGTGCAGTCCCCCATTAACCCCATCCCCACATCATCATGTGCAGTCCCCTTTAATCCCATCCCCACATCATCATGTGCAGTCCCCCTTTAACCCCATCCCCACATCATCATGTGCAGTTCCCCTTTAACCCCATCCCCACATCATCATGTGCAGCCCCCTTTAACCCCATCCCCTCCCCCCAATTCATCATGTGCAGTCTCCTTTACCCCCCACTTCGACATGTGCAGTCCCATTTACCCCATGTCATCATGTGCAGTCCCCCTTTAACCCCCTCCCCACATCATTATGTGTAATCCCCCTTTAACCCCCTCCCCATATCATCATGTGCAGTCCCCCATTAACTCCCACATCATATGTGCAGTCCCCCTTTAACCCCATCCCCACATCATCATGTGCAGTCTCCCTTTAACTCCCACATCATATGTGCAGTCCCCCTTTAACCCCCTCCCCACATCATCATGTGCAGTCCCCCTATAACCCCCTATCATCACGTGCAGTCCTCCTATAACCCCCTACAGCATGTGAAATCCACCTTTGACTCCATCCCCACATCATGTGTAGTCGCTTTAACCCCCCATGTAATCGGTGCAGTCCCCTTTAACCCCTCCCCACATCATGTGCAGTCCCCTTTAACCCCCTCTCTCCACATCATCATGTGCAGTCCCCCTTTAAACCCATCCCCACATGTGCAGCCCCCCTTTAACCCCATCCCCACATCATCATGTGCAGCCCCCCTTTAACCCCATCCCCACATCATCATGTGCAGCCCCCATTAACCCCATCCCCACATCATCATGTGCAGTCCCCCTTTAACCCCATCCCCACATCATCATGTGCAGCCCCCCTTTAACCCCATCCCCTCTCCCCAATTCATCATGTGCAGTCTCCTTTACCCCCACTTCGACATGTGCAGTCCCATTTACCCCATGTCATCATGTGCAGTCCTCCTTTAACCCCCTCCCCACATCATTATGTGCAGTCCTCCTTTAACCCCCTCCCCACATCATCATGTGCAGTCCCCCTATAAACCCCCAAACATCATCTGTGCAGTCCTCCATTAACTCCCACATCATATGTGCAGTACCCCTTTAACCCCATCCCCACATCATATGTGCAGTCTCCTTTAACTCCCACATCATATGTGCAGTCCCCCTTTAACCCCATCCCCACATCATATGTGCAGTCCCCCTTTAACCCCCTCCCCACACTATCATGTGCAGTCCCCTATAACCCCTTATCACGTGCAGTCCCCCTATAACCACCTACAGCATGTGAAATCCCCCTTTATCTCCATCCCCACATGATGTGCAGTCCCTTTGACCCCCCATGTAATCTGTGCAGTCCCCCTTTAACCTACTCCCCACATCATCATGTGCAGTCCCCCTTTAACCCCCTCTCTCCACATCATCATGTGCAGTCCCCCTTTAACCCCATCCCCACATGTGCAGCCCCCCTTTAACCCCATCCCCACATCATCATGTGCAGCCCCCCTTTAACCCCATCCCCACATCATCATGTGCAGCCCCCCTTTAACCCCATCCCCACATCATATGTGCAGTCCCCCTTTAACTCCCTCCCCACATCACATGTGCAGTCCCCCTTTAACTCCCTCCCCACATCATCATGTGCAGTCCGCCTATAACCCCCTATCATGTGCAGTCCCCCTATAACCCCCTACAGCATGTGAAATCCCCTTTAACTCCATCCCCACATGATGTACAGTCCCTTTGACCCCCCATGTAATCTGTGCAGTCCCCCTTTAACCTCCTCCCCACATCATCATGTGCAGTCCCCCTTTAACCCCCTCTCTCCACATCATCATGTGCAGCCCCCCCATTAACCCCATCCCCACATCATCATGTGCAGTCCCCCTTTAACCCCATCCCCACATCATCATGTGCAGCCCCCCTTTAACCCCATCCCCTCCCCCAATTCATCATGTGCAGTCTCCTTTACCCCCCACTTCGACATGTGCAGTCCCATTTACCCAATGTCATCATGTGCAGTCCCCCTTTAACCCCCTCCCCACATCATTATGTGCAGTCCCCCTTTAACCCCCTCCCCAAATCATCATGTGCAGTCCCCCTATAAACCCCCAAACATCATCTGTGCAGTCCCCATTAACTCCCACATCATATGTGCAGTCCCCCTTTAACTCCCACATATGTGCTGTCCCCCTTTAACCCCATCCCCACATCATATGTGCAGTCCCCCTTAAACCCCCTCCCCACATCATCATGTGCAGTCCCCCTTTAACCCCCCACATCATTTGTGCAGTTCCCCTTTAACCCCCCAAATATGTGCAGTCCCCCATTAACCCCCACATCATATTTGCAGTCCACTCTTAACCCCATCCCCACATCATGTGCAGTCCACCTTTTACGCCATCGCATCATCATGTGCAGTCCCCCTTTAACCCCATCCCCACATCATGTGCAGTCCACCTTTTACGCCATCGCATCATCATGTGCAGTCCCCCTTTAACCCCATCCCCACATCATATGTGCAGTCCCCCTTTAACCCCCTCCCCACATCATTATGTGCAGTCCCCCTTTAACCCCCTCCCTACATCATCATGTGCAGTCCCCCTATAAACCCCCAAACATCATCTGTGCAGTCCCCCTTTAACTCCCACATCATATGTGCAGTCCCCCTTTAACCCCATCCCCACATCATATGTGCAGTCCCCCTTTAACCCCCTCCCCACATCATCATGTGCAGTCCCCCATAATCCCCTATCATCATGTGCAGTCCCCCTATAACCCCCAACAGCATGTGAAATCCCAATTTAACCTCATCCCCACATCATGTGCAGTCCCCCTATAACCCCCCATGTCATCTGTGCAGTCCCCCTTTAACCCCCCACATATGTGCAGTCCCCCATTAACCCCCATATCATATGTGCAGTCCACTCTTAACCCCATCCCCACATCGTGTGCAGTCCCCCTTTAACCCCCCCATATCATATGTTCAGTCCCCCTTTAACCCCAACCCCACATCATGTGCAGTCCATTTAACCCCCCCATATAATCTGTGCAGTCCCCTTTAACCCCCTCCCCACATCATCATGTGCAGTCCCCCTTTAACCCCATCCCCACATCATATGTGCAGTCCCCCTTTAACCCCATCCCCACATCATGTGTAGTGCCCCTATAACCCCCCTATCATCATGTGCAGTCCCCCTATAACCCCCTACAGCATGTGAAGTCCCCTTTTAACCCCATCCCCACATCATGTGCAGTCCCCCTATAACCCCCCACATCATCTGTGCAGTCCCCCTTTAACCCCCCACATATGTGCAGTCCCCCATTAACCCCACATCATATGTGCAGTCCCCTCTTAGCCCCATCCCCACATCATGTGCAGTCCCCCTTTAACCCCCATATCATATGTGCAGTCCCCCTTTAACCACATCCCCACATCATGTGCAGTCCCTTTAACCCCCCATGTAATAGGTGCAGTCCCCCTTTAACCCCCTCCCCCACATCATCATGTGCAGTCCCCCTTTAACCCCCTCTCTCCACATCATCATGTGCAGCCCCCCTTTAACCCCATCCCCACATGTGCAGCCCCCCTTTAACCCCATCATGTGCAGTCCCTTTAACCCCCATGTAATCTGTGCAGTCCCCCTTTAACCCCCTCCCCACATTATTATGTGCAGTCCCCCTTTAACCCCCTCCCTACATCATCATGTGCAGTCCCCCTATAATCCCCTATCATCATGTGCAGTCCCCCTATAACCCCCTACAGCATGTGAAATCCCCCTTTAACCTCATTTTCACATCATGTGCAGTCCCCCTATAACCCCCATCATCTGTGCAGTCCCCCTTTAACCCCCCACATATGTGCAGTCCCCCATTAACCCCCACATCATATGTGCAGTCCACTCTTAACCCCATCCCCACATCATGTGCAGTCCCCCTTTATCCCCCCATATCATATGTGCAGTCCCCCTTTAACCCCAACCCCACATCATGTGCAGTCCATTTAACCCCCTTATATAATCTGTGCAGTCCCCCTTTAACCCCCTCCCCACATCATCACGTGCAGTCCCCCTTTAACCCCATCCCCACATCATATGTGCAGTCCCCCTTTAACGCCCTCCCCACATCATGATGTGTAGTGCCCCTATAACCCCCCTATCATGTGCAGTCCCCCTATAACCCCCTACAGCATGTGAAGTCCCCCTTTAACCCCATCCCCACATCATATGCAGTCCCCGTATAACCCCGCACATCTGTGCAGTCCCCCTTTAACCCCCCACATATGTGCAGTCCCCCATTAACCCCACATCATATGTGCAGTCCCCTCTTAGCCCCATCCCCACATCATGTGCAGTCCCTTTAACCCCCATGTAATCTGTGCAGTCCCCCTTTAACCCCCTCCCCACATTATTATGTGCAGTCCCCCTTTAACCCCCTCCCTACATCATCATGTGCAGTCCCCCTATAAACCCCCAAACATCATCTGTGCAGTCCCCCTTTAACTCCCACATCATATGTGCTGTCCCCCTTTAACCCCATCCCCACATCATATGTGCAGTCCCCCTTTAACCCCCTCCTCACATCATCATGTGCAGTCCCCCTATAATCCCCTATCATCATGTGCAGTCCCCCTATAACCCCCTACAGCATGTGAAATCCCCCTTTAACCTCATTTCCACATCATGTGCAGTCCCCCTATAACCCCCCACATCATCTGTGCAGTCCCCCTTTAACCCCCCACATATGTGCAGTCCCCCATTAACCCCCACATCATATGTGCAGTCCACTCTTAACCCCATCCCCACATCATGTGCAGTCCCCCTTTATCCCCCCATATCATATGTGCAGTCCCCCTTTAACCCCAACCCCACATCATGTGCAGTCCATTTAACCCCCTTATATAATCTGTGCAGTCCCCCTTTAACCCCCTCCCCACATCATCACATGCAGTCCCCCTTTAACCCCATCCCCACATCATATGTGCAGTCCCCCTTTAACGCCCTCCCCACATCATGATGTGTAGTGCCCCTATAACCCCCCTATCATGTGCAGTCCCCCTATAACCCCCTACAGCATGTGAAGTCCCCCTTTAACCCCATCCCCACATCATGTGCAGTCCCCGTATAACCCCGCACATCATCTGTGCAGTCCCCCTTTAACCCCCCACATATGTGCAGTCCCCCATTAACCCCACATCATATGTGCAGTCCCCTCTTAGCCCCATCCCCACATCATGTGAAGTCCCCCTTTAACCCCCATATCATATGTGCAGTCCCCCTTCAACCACATCCCCACATCATGTGCAGTTCCTTTAACCCCCCATGTAATAAGTGCAGTCCCCCTTTAACCCCCTCCCCACATCATCATGTGCAGTCCCCCTTTAACCTCCTCTCTCCACATCATCATGTGCTGTCCCCCTTTAACCCCATCCCCACATGTGCAGCCCCCCTTTAACCTCATCCCCACATCATGTGCAGCCCCCCTTTAACCCCATCCCCACATCATCATGTGCAGCCCCCCATTAACCCCATGCCCACATCATTATGTGCAGTCCTCCTTTAACCCCATCCCATCATCATGTGCAGTCCCCCTTTAACCCCATCCCCACATCATCATGTGCAGTCCCCCTTTAACCCCATCCCCACATCATCATGTGCAGTCCCCCTTTAACCCCATCCCCACATCATCATGTGCAGCCCCCCTTTAACCCCATCCTCTCCCCCAATTCATCATGTGCAGTCTCCTTTACCCCCCACTTTGACATGTGCAGTCCCATTTACCCCATGTCATCATGTGCAGTCCCCCTTTAACCCCCTCCCCACATCATTATGTGTAATCCCCTTTAACCCCCTCCCCACATCATCATGTACAGTCCCACTATAAACCCCCAAACATCATCTGTGCAGTCCCCTTTAACCCCATCCCTACATCATCATGTGCAGTCCCCCTTTAACCCCATCCCCACATCATCATGTGCAGTCCCCCTTTAACCCCATCCCCACATCATCATGTGCAGTCCCCCTTTAACCCCATCCCCACATCATCATGTGCAGTCCCCCTTTAACCCCATCCCCACATCATCATGTGCAGTCCCCCTTTAACCCCATCCCCACATCATGTGTAGTCGCTTTAACCCCCCATGTAATCGGTGCAGTCCCCCTTTAACCCCTCCCCACATCATGTGCAGTCCCCCTTTAACCCCCTCTCTCCACATCATCATGTGCAGTCCCCCTTTAAACCCATCCCCACATATGCAGCCCCCCTTTAACCCCATCCCCACATCATCATGTGCAGCCCCCCTTTAACCCCATCCCCACATCATCATGTGCAGCCCCCATTAACCCCATCCCCACATCATCATGTGCAGCCCCCCTTTAACCCCATCCCCTCTCCCCAATTCATCATGTGCAGTCTCCTTTACCCCCACTTCGACATGTGCAGTCCCATTTACCCCATGTCATCATGTGCAGTCCTCCTTTAACCCCCTCCCCACATCATTATGTGCAGTCCTCCTTTAACCCCCTCCCCACATCATCATGTGCAGTCCCCCTATAAACCCCCAATCATCATCTGTGCAGTCCTCCATTAACTCCCACATCATATGTGCAGTACCCCTTTAACCCCATCCCCACATCATATGTGCAGTCTCCTTTAACTCCCACATCATATGTGCAGTCCCCCTTTAACCCCATCCCCACATCATATGTGCAGTCCCCCTTTAACCCCCTCCCCACACTATCATGTGCAGTCCCCTATAACCCCTTATCATCACGTGCAGTCCCCCTATAACCCCTACAGCATGTGAAATCCCCCTTTAACTCCATCCCCACATGATGTGCAGTCCCTTTGACCCACCATGTAATCTGTGCAGTCCCCCTTTAACCTCCTCCCCACATCATGTGCAGTCCCCCTTTAACCCCCTCTCTCCACATCATCATGTGCAGTCCCCCTTTAACCCCATCCCCACATCATCATGTGCAGCCCCCCTTTAACCCCATCCCCACATCATCATGTGCAGCCCCCATTAACCCCATCCCCACATCATCATGTGCAGCCCCCCTTTAACCCCATCCCCTCTCCCCAATTCATCATGTGCAGTCTCCTTTACCCCCACTTCGACATGTGCAGTCCCATTTACCCCATGTCATCATGTGCAGTCCTCCTTTAACCCCCTCCCCACATCATTATGTGCAGTCCTCCTTTAACCCCCTCCCCACATCATATGTGCAGTCCCCCTTTAACCCCATCCCCACATCATATGTGCAGTCCCCCTTTAACTACCACATCATATGTGCAGTCCCCTTTAACCCCCTCCCCACATCATCATGTGCAGTCCCCCTTTAACCCCATCCCCACATCATATGTGCAGTCCCCCTTTAACCCCCTCCCCACATCATGTGTAGTCCCCCTTTAACCCCCCTATCATCATGTGAAGTCCCCCTTTAACCCCATCCCCTCATCATGTGCAGTCCCCCTATAATCCCCCACATCATCTGTGCAGTCCCCCTTTAACCCCATCCCCACATCATCATGTGCAGTCCTCCTTTAACCCCATCCCCACATCATCATGTGCAGTCCCCCTATAAACCCCCAAACATCATCTGTGCAGTCCCCATTAACTCCCACATCATATGTGCAGTCCCCTTTTAACCCCATCCCCACATCATATGTACAGTCCCCTTTAACCCCCTCCCCACATCATCATGTGCAGTCCCCCTTTAACCCCATCCCCACATCATCATGTGCAGTCCCCCTTTAACCCCATCCCCACATCATATGTGCAGTCCCCCTTTAACCCCCTCCCCACATCATGATGTGTAGTGCCCCTATAACCCCCCTATCACCATGTGCAGTCCCCCTATAACCCCCTACAGCATGTGAAGTCCCCTTTTAACCCCATCCCCACATCATGTGCAGTCCCCCTATAACCCCCCACATCATCTGTGCAGTCCCCCTTTAACCCCCCACATATGTGCAGTCCCCCATTAACCCCTCATCATATGTGCAGTCCCCCATTAACCTCCACATCATACGTGCAGTCCCCTCTTAACCCCATCCCCACATCATGTGCAGTCCCCCTTTATCCCCCATATCATATGTGCAGCCCCCCTTTAGCCCCATCCCCACATCATGTGCAGTCCCTTTAACCCCCCATGTAATAAGTGCAGTCCCCTTTAACCCCCTCCCCCACATCATGTGCAGTCCCCCTTTAACCCCCTCTCTCCACATCATCATGTGCAGTCCCCCTTTAACCCCATCCCCAAATGTGCAGCCCCCCTTTAACCCCATCCCCACATCATGTGCAGTCCCTTTAACCCCCATGTAATCTGTGCAGTCCCCCTTTAACCCCCTCCCCACATTATTATGTGCAGTCCCCCTTTAACCCCCTCCCTACATCATCATGTGCAGTCCCCCTATAAACCCCCAAACATCATCTGTGCAGTCCCCCTTTAACTCCCACATCATATGTGCAGTCCCCCTTTAACCCCATCCCCATATCATATGTGCAGTCTCCCTTTAACCCCCTCCTCACATCATCATGTGCAGTCCCCCTATAATCCCCTATCATCATGTGCAGTCCCCCTATAACCCCCTACAGCATGTGAAATCCCCCTTTAACCTCATTTCCACATCATGTGCAGTCCCCCTATAACCCCCCACATCATCTGTGCAGTCCCCCTTTAACCCCCCACATATGTGCAGTCCCCCATTAACCCCCACATCATATGTGCAGTCCACTCTTAACCCCATCCCCACATCATGTGCAGTCCCCCTTTATCCCCCCATATCATATGTGCAGTCCCCCTTTAACCCCCTTATATAATCTGTGCAGTCCCCCTTTAACCCCCTCCCCACATCATCACGTGCAGTCCCCCTTTAACCCCATCCCCACATCATATGTGCAGTCCCCCTTTAACGCCCTCCCCACATCATGATGTGTAGTGCCCCTATAACCCCCCTATCATGTGCAGTCCCCCTATAACCCCCTACAGCATGTGAAGTCCCCTTTTAACCCCATCCCCACATCATGTGCAGTCCCCCTATAACCCCCCACATCATCTGTGCAGTCCCCCTTTAACCCCCCACATATGTGCAGTCCCCCATTAACCCCCACATCATATGTGCAGTCCACTCTTAACCCCATCCCCACATCATGTGCAGTCCCCCTTTATCCCCCCATATCATATGTGCAGTCCCCCTTTAACCCCCTTATATAATCTGTGCAGTCCCCCTTTAAC
This sequence comes from Dendrobates tinctorius, assembly GCF_039654945.1. NCBI lineage: Eukaryota > Metazoa > Chordata > Amphibia > Anura > Dendrobatidae > Dendrobates > Dendrobates tinctorius. The sequence continues at coordinate 54,897,110 of NW_027361829.1, forward strand.
CCCCTCCCCACATCATCACGTGCAGTCCCCCTTTAACCCCATCCCCACATCATATGTGCAGTCCCCCTTTAACGCCCTCCCCACATCATGATGTGTAGTGCCCCTATAACCCCCCTATCATGTGCAGTCCCCCTATAACCCCCTACAGCATGTGAAGTCCCCGTATAACCCCGCACATCATCTGTGCAGTCCCCCTTTAACCCCCCACATATGTGCAGTCCCCCATTAACCCCACATCATATGTGCAGTCCCCTCTTAGCCCCATCCCCACATCATGTGCAGTCCCCCTTTAACCCCCATATCATATGTGCAGTCCCCCTTTAACCACATCCCCACATCATGTGCAGTTCCTTTAACCCCCCATGTAATAAGTGCAGTCCCCCTTTAACCCCCTCCCCACATCATCATGTGCAGTCCCCCTTTAACCTCCTCTCTCCACATCATCATGTGCTGTCCCCCTTTAACCCCATCCCCACATGTGCAGCCCCCCTTTAACCTCATCCCCACATCATCATGTGCAGCCCCCCTTTAACCCCATCCCCACATCATCATGTGCAGCCCCCCATTAACCCCATCCCCACATCATCATGTGCAGCCCCCCATTAACCCCATCCCCACATCATCATGTGCAGTCCCCCTTTAACCCCATCCCCACATCATCATGTGCAGTCCCCCTTTAACCCCCTCCCCACATCATCATGTACAGTCCCACTATAAACCCCCAAACATCATCTGTGCAGTCCCCCATTAACCCCATCCCCACATCATCATGTGCAGTCCCCTTTAACCCCATCCCCACATCATCATGTGCAGTCCCCCTTTAACCCCATCCCCACATCATCATGTGCAGTCCCCCTTTAACCCCATCCCCACATCATCATGTGCAGTCCCCCTTTAACCCCATCCCCACATCATCATGTGCAGCCCCCCATTAACCCCATCCCCACATCATCATGTGCAGTCCCCCTTTAACCCCATCCCCACATCATCATGTGCAGTCCCCCTTTAACCCCATCCCCACATCATCATGTGCAGTCCCCCTTTAACCCCATCCCCACATCATCATGTGCAGTCCCCCTTTAACCCCATCCCCACATCATCATGTGCAGCCCCCCTTTAACCCCATCCTCTCCCCCAATTCATCATGTGCAGTCTCCTTTACCCCCCACTTTGACATGTGCAGTCCCATTTACCCCATGTCATCATGTGCAGTCCCCCTTTAACCCCCTCCCCACATCATTATGTGTAATCCCCCTTTAACCCCCTCCCCACATCATCATGTACAGTCCCACTATAAACCCCCAAACATCATCTGTGCAGTCCCCCATTAACCCCATCCCCACATCATCATGTGCAGTCCCCCTTTAACCCCATCCCCACATCATCATGTGCAGTCCCCCTTTAACCCCATCCCCACATCATCATGTGCAGTCCCCCTTTAACCCCATCCCCACATCATCATGTGCAGTCCCCCTTTAACCCCATCCCCACATCATCATGTGCAGCCCCCTTTAACCCCATCCCCTCCCCCAATTCATCATGTGCAGTCTCCTTTACCCCCCACTTCGACATGTGCAGTCCCATTTACCCCATGTCATCATGTGCAGTCCCCCTTTAACCCCCTCCCCACATCATTATGTGTAATCCCCCTTTAACCCCCTCCCCATATCATCATGTAAAGTCCCCCTATAAACCCCCAAACATCATCTGTGCAGTCCCCCTTTAACCCCATCCCCACATCATCATGTGCAGTCTCCCTTTAACTCCCACATCATATGTGCAGTCCCCCTTTAACCCCCTCCCCACATCATATGTGCAGTCCCCCTTTAACCCCCTCCCCACATCATCATGTGCAGTCCCCCTATAACCCCCTATCATCATGTGCAGTCCCCCTATAACCCCCTACAGCATGTGAAATCCACCTTTGACTCCATCCCCACATCATGTGTAGTCGCTTTAACCCCCCATGTAATCGGTGCAGTCCCCCTTTAACCCCTCCCCACATCATGTGCAGTCCCCCTTTAACCCCCTCCCTCCACATCATCATGTGCAGTCCCCCTTTAACCCCATCCCCACATGTGCAGCCCCCCCTTTAACCCCATCCCCACATCATCATGTGCAGCCCCCCTTTAACCCCATCCCCACATCATCATGTGCAGCCCCCATTAACCCCATCCCCACATCATCATGTGCAGTCCCCCTTTAACCCCATCCCCACATCATCATGTGCAGCCCCCCTTTAACCCCATCCCCTCTCCCCAATTCATCATGTGCAGTCTCCTTTACCCCCACTTCGACATGTGCAGTCCCATTTACCCCATGTCATCATGTGCAGTCCTCCTTTAACCCCCTCCCCACATCATTATGTGCAGTCCTCCTTTAACCCCCTCCCCACATCATCATGTGCAGTCCTCCTATAAACCCCAAACATCATCTGTGCAGTCCTCCATTAACTCCCACATCATATGTGCAGTACCCCTTTAACCCCATCCCCACATATGTGCAGTCTCCTTTAACTCCCACATCATATGTGCAGTCCCCCTTTAACCCCATCCCCACATCATATGTGCAGTCCCCCTTTAACCCCCTCCCCACACTATCATGTGCAGTCCCCTATAACCCCCTATCATCACGTGCAGTCCCCCTATAACACCCTACAGCATGTGAAATCCCCCTTTAACTCCATCCCCACATGATGTGCAGTCCCTTTGACCCCCATGTAATCTGTGCAGTCCCCCTTTAACCTCCTCCCCACATCATCATGTGCAGTCCCCCTTTAACCCCCTCTCTCCACATCATCATGTGCAGTCCCCCTTTATCCCCATCCCCACATGTGCAGCCCCCCTTTAACCCCATCCCCACATCATCATGTGCAGCCCCCCTTTAACCCCATCCCCACATCATCATGCAGTCCCCTTTTACCCCTCCCCACATCATGTGCAGTCCCCTTTTAACCCCCTCTCTCCACATCATCATGTGCAGTCCCCCTTTAACCCCATCCCCACATCATCATGTGCAGCCCCCCTTTAACCCCATCCCCTCCCCCAATTCATCATGTGCAGTCTCCTTTACCTACCACTTCGACATGTGCAGTCCCATTTACCCCATGTCATCATGTGCAGTCCCCCTTTAACCCTCTCCCCACATCATTATGTGCAGTCCCCCTTTAACCCCCTCCCCACATCATCATGTGCAGTCCCCCTATAAACCCCCAAACATCATCTGTGCAGTCCCCATTAACTCCCACATCATATGTGCAGTCCCCCTTTAACCCTATCCCCACATCATATGTGCTGTCCCCCTTTAACCCCCTCCCCACATCATATGTAGTCCCCCTTTAACCCCCTATCATCATGTGCAGTCCCCCTATAACCCTCTACAGCATGTGAAGTCCCCCTTTAACCCCATCCCCTCATCATGTGCAGTCCCCCTATAACCCCCCACATCATCTGTGCAGTCCCCCTTTAACCCCCCACATATGTGCAGTCCCCCATTAACCCCATCCCCACATCATCATGTGCAGTCCTCCTTTAACCCCATCCCCACATCATCATGTGCAGTCCCCCTATAAACCCCCAAACATCATCTGTGCAGTCCCCATTAACTCCCACATCATATGTGCAGTCCCCTTTTAACCCCATCCCCACATCATATGTGCAGTCCCCCTTTAACTCCCACATCATATGTGCAGTCCCCCTTTAACCCCATCCTCACATCATATGTGCTGTCCCCCTTTATCCCCCTCCCCACATCATGTGTAGTCCCCCTTTAACCCCCCTATCATCATGTGCAGTCCCCCTATAACCCTCTACAGCATGTGAAGTCCCCCTTTAACCCCATCCCCTCATCATGTGCAGTCCCCCTATAACCCCCCACATCATCTGTGCAGTCCCCCTTTAACCCCCCACATATGTGCAGCCCCCCTTTAACCCCATCCCCACATCATCATGTGCAGCCCCCCTATAACCCTCTACAGCATGTGAAGTCCCCCTTTAACCCCATCCCCTCATCATGTGCAGTCCCCCTATAACCCCCCCACATCATCTGTGCAGTCCCCCTTTAACCCCATCCCCACATCATCATGTGCAGCCCCCCTTAACCCTATCCCCACATCATCATGTGCAGCCCCCCTTTAACCCCATCCCCACATCATCATGTGCAGCCCCCCTTTAACCCCATCCCCACATCATCATGTGCAGTCCCCCTTTAACCCCATCCCCACATCATCCTATGCAGCCTCCCTTTAACCCCCCTCCCCACATCATTATATGCAGCCTCCCTTTAACCCCCCTCCCCACATCATTATATGCAGCCTCCCTTTAACCCCCCTCCCCACATCATCATATGCAGCCTCCCTTTAACCCCCCTCCCCACATCATCATGTGCAGCCCCCTTTAACCCCCCCTCCCCACATCGACATGTTCACACTGCACCCAGGGTTGGAGCCGCAGGTGGCATCATCCATCACTGCATCTAGTAAAGTTTCCTAAACTTGTTTATGGCCTGGAGTGCGATAGCAGGGAGCAGACTCACCTGGGAGCTGGCTGCTGACATTGCCCGGGCTGGCAGGACTCCCTCGCAGCACAATTATGTGCAGTGTGAGCTGAGCAGCACATGTCCCAGCAGCAGCAGGAGCTCTGCTGCCAGCCGTACCATCCTCTGGGTCCAGGGAGGCTGGCTGGGTGGAGGAGCTGCCGCCATCACTACCACCGCCGCCGCAGCAGCCCCAGTAAAAGCTTCAGGTGAGGGCGGCGGGCTTTTCAAATGTCTGCACAGGCCCTGGCGCGCTCTCTTCCCCCGCTGCGGCCCTGGTCAGAGCGTGCACCGAGAGAGTATGCGCGCACCAAGGCCTGTGCAGATGATTTAAAGGGCCGGCGGCCCATTTTAATGCTCAGAGACGCTGGCCCAGCGGGCATTTGCCCGCCTGGGCATATTATTAATCCGGGCCTGCCGTCTGCCTAATTCACATAGAAATAGATGGGGTTTAAGGAAACAATGTAGCCCTGTGACTTAATACTGTCTCCATGACCAGGAAATCACACAGCCTATCTTGCTTTGGTGAGATACCTACTTACGGTATCTCCTCTCCGTTCCACTCTCTCTCTCTCTCTATATATATATATATATATACTGTGTATATATATATATATATATATATATATATAAACAGTTGTGCTCAAAAGTTTACATACCCAGCAGAATTTTTGCTTTCTTGGCCATTCTTCAGAGAATATGAATGATGACACCGAAACTTTTTCACAACTCATGGTTAGTGGTTGGGTGAAGCCATTTATTGTCAAACTACTATGTTAATGACAACCCAAAACGTCCAAATGACCCTGATCAAAAGTTCACATACTCCATTTCTTAATACTGTGTATTGCCCCCTATAACATCAATGACAGCTTGAAGTCTTTTGTGGTAGTTGTGGATGAGGTTCTTTATTTTCTCAGATGGTAAAGTTGACCCCTCTTCTTGGCAAAAAGCCTCCACTTCCTGTAAATTCCTGGACTGTCTAGCATGAACTGCGCGCTTGAGATCTCCCCAGAGTGGCTCAATGATATTGAGGTTAGGAGACTGAGATGGCCACTCCAGAACCTTCACTTTGTTCTGCTGTAGCCATTGACAGGTCAACTTGGCCTTGTGTTTTGGATCGTTGTCATGTTGGATCACCCAAGTACATCGGATGCCCAGTTTCCGGGCTGATGAGTGCAAATTTGCCTCCAGTATCTTTCCTTTAACTTTGATCATGTTTCCTGTGCCTTTGTAGCTCACACATTCCCAAAACATCAGCGATTCACTTCCATGTTTTACAGTAGGAATGGTGTTCCTTTCATCATATGCCTTGTTGACCTCTCTTCAAATGTAAGGTTTATGTTTGTGGCCAAAAAGTTTAATTTTTGTCTCATTACTCCAAATTACCTTGTTCCAGTAGTTTTGAGGCTTGTCTCTGTGCTGTTTTGCATATTGCAGGTGAGATACTTTGTGGCATTTGCACAGTAATGGCTTTCTCGACAATGCAGCCCATTTTTCTTCAAGTGCCTCCTTATTGTGTATCTTGAAATAGCCACACCGCTAGTTTTCAGAGAATCCTGTATTTCAGCTGAAGTTATTTGTGGGTTTTTCTTTGCATCCTGAACAATTTTCTTCGCAGTTGTGGCCGACATTTTTGTTGGTATACCTGAGCTTGGTTTTGTTTTTACAGAACCTCTGATTTTCCATTTGTTAATCACAGTTTAAACATTGCTGACTGGCATTATCAATTCCTTGGATATATTTTTGCATTCATTTCCTGTTTTATACAGTTCAACTACCTTTTCCCGTAGATCTGTTGAAATTCTTTTGCTTTCCCCATGACTCACAATCCAGAAACGTCAGTGGCTGGATGAAAGATGCAAGAGTCTGTATAGATCCCAGAAACTCAGTGTTCATGCACCTACTCTGATTACAAGCAGACAGGTCACAGGTGAGGGCGTTGCCTTTAGTAGCCATTCTAACCCTTTTTTGTTAACTTATGTGCATGTTATCAGGCCAAAGTCACCAGGGTAAGTTAACTTTTAATCAGGGTCATTTGGATGTTTTGGGTTGTCATTATGATTTAAAAAGAGAAAACACAGTAGTTTGACAATAAATGGCTTCACCCAACCACTAACCATGAGAGGAGAAAAAATGTTGGTGTTATCATACATATTTTCTGAGAAAAGGCCAAGAAAGCAAACATTCTGCCAGGATATGTACAATTTTTAGCACAACTGTATATATACATACAGGGGTTGGACAAAATAATGGAAGCACCTGGAAACATCAACAAAAGTTATTTTAATATGGTGTAGGTCCACCTTTTGCTGCAATTACAGTCTCAATTATCCGAGGTATGGATTCATACAAGGTGTGAATTGTTTCCAAAGGAATTGTAGTCCATTATTCAGTTAAAACACCCTCCAGGTCTTTGAGCAACGATGGCGGCGGAAATTGACGTCTAAGTTGAATCTCTAAAATCGGCCATAAATGCTCAATAATGTTGAGGTCTGGGGATTGTGGGGGACAGATGAGATGCTCAACTTCATTACAATGTTCCTCGTGCCATGCTTTAACGATTCTAGCTGTATGAATTGGTGCATTTTCATCCAGAAAGATGGCGTTCCCCTCTGGGAACAGTGCTTGAACCATAGGATGCACTTGGTCGCCTAAAATGCCTAAATAATTGCGGCTGTTAATTTTTCCATGAAGGGATATCATTGGCCTGGTGGATCTCCACGAAATAGCACCCCAGATCATCACAGAACCTCCGCCATGTTTTACGGTTGGGAGAAGGCAGTCTGGATGGAATGCTTCTTTCGGCTGTCTCCAAACGTACACTCGGCCGGAGGTCGGAAATAGGGTAAGCGATGATTCGTCTAAGAATATCACATGTTTCCACTGCTCGAGGGACCAATTCTGGAGGTTTCTACACCACTCTTGGAAACATTTGTCATTGAGAGCAGCGGTTTTCAAATTGCAGCTCTTCCGCGGAACCCAGATTTGTGCAGCTCCCGACGAACATTTTTCGTGGAAACTGGGTTCTGTTGGTGTTCATTGAGCTCAGCAGTGATTTTTGGAGCCGTGGTCTTGCGATCCTCTCTCACAATTCGCTTTAGAGTCTGACGGTCTCTCTCAGTCAATTTCGACTTTCGGCCGGACCTGTGCTTTGCTGCGGACGTTTTTCCTTCTGTTTCAAACGCAGTCATTACTTTGGAGACAGTACCTCTTGACACGCCAAGCTTTCGGGCACTTTCTGTTACACTAGTACCTGCCATACGAGCATCAACAATTTGGCCTCTTTGAAAAACCGAGAGGTCTGCCATTGGTATCAGGTTCTCATCAATGTTCTTACAAGTCTGCAAAGCAAACAGTTAATTTACATACACATATCACATAACATAAATAATCAACTACAAAACATTACCATATGTCATGGTTTGCATGTTTATAACATGTTCGAAGATTATGATGCCAAAACGTTAGGTGTTTCCATTATTTTGTCCAACCCCTGTATATCTACAGTTGTGTGAAAAAGTGTTTTCCCCCTTCCTGATTTCCTATTCTTTAGCATGTTTGTCACACTTAAATGTTTCAGATACCCAAACAAATTTAAATATTAGACGAAGATAACAGAAGTAAACACAAAATGCAGTTTTTAAAGAAAGGTCTTTATTATTAAGGGAAAAAGAAATCCAAACCTACAGGGCCCTGTGGCGAGATAGACTATTGGAACCGTAGAAGCGCATGTTGTAGTGCGAAACTGCCGTCGTCCAGGTTTCTTCTTCCCTGCACACCTCCTGCCCACCATTTTGCAAAGCACATATGCTTTATTAAAGAATATTTTTCCACAGCTCATAGTGAGTGCTATTTTTTCTTCATTCTCCACACACATTTCTAGCAGGATGCCATTGAGTATTGCAAGCTGAACATAGAAATTCTGGCACCTTTGGGCATAACCCAGTCCGGCAAAACAGATGCACCTGTATCGTTACTTTAGGGGGCAAGCCTCCCTTGTCCCAGATGTTTGGACTGTTACTCCTGGTCCAGAAATGACAGCAGCCAGAGAACTGCTCTCCAGCCCAAATAGTGGAAAGAGTGGTAGTGGACAGCATACTCACTACATTAATACCATACTCACTACATAAATATATACAAAGCTGGGTTGCCCAGGAAGTTCTCCTGAAAGCATATGACCTAGTGAGCCTGGTGGAAAAATACAAAGCTGTGGAGAACTCCTTGGGCAGTCAAGGGAGCCAGAGGTCACCTTTCAGGGATACCCAAAAGAAGGGGCCCAAGACGCCTTCTGAAGAGCGCCCAAGGTTTGCAATGACATGGACGATGGACTGCAGCATTGGCTCATGCAACTAATACTTTGCCTTCCCTGCCTGCAGTGTTGTTCCTCATCCTGGCTAGGGACCTCAGACATGCCAGGTGACTACAAAACAGTGTCTAAGTGATGACACTTTGGGTCAGAGGGAGTTTGGTGGCCCTGGTGAGGGCCATAGTTCCGCATGTGCTAGTCCATAGGAAGGGGTTGAGGGTAAGATCTATACATGGAGATACCAAAAACTATCCTGTGACCCAGGTTAACATATGTACAGACTGTGGTTCTGTGTACCATGAAGTGGGAGTGGTCAAGAACTTGTTGAAAGCTGTGGGACTTGAGGGCTGAAGTGGTAGCGCTCATTAGTCTCATATGCTTCCAGAAGTCGGCTGTGGTGACAATGTGGGAAGGAGGGCCCCCGCAGAGTGTCCGGGCCGGAACCAAGGGGACCGCCATCTAGGTTCCTAAGGGAACTGTACCCGGGGAGCGAAAGAGGGAGGTGGACGGCTGAGAGTGACAGAACAGCAAGGGGAGGGGCGAGTATAAAAAGGACAAGAAACACGCAGGGGAGTCAGTTGGCAGCACGGCAGAGGCAGAGCAGGAGACTGTGAGTTTGAGAAAGCCGGAGCAATGGACACTGAAGGGAGAGGAGACAAGAAGCTTAGGGGACATTTACAGTGGCCTGACGTTAGGAGACGCCGGGATTACCGACCAGAGACTACCGCTTCACTCCAGTCCGGAGTCACGGCCTACCCACGGACATTGCCACTGTACTCCAGCCTGTCACGCACTGTCTGCTGCCTCTCGCGGTGGCTACCGCTCGACTTCAGTCCGCAGTTGCGGCCTACCGCGGCCTCCCGTGGACGCTACCGCGCAGGTGCAGCCCGCGGCTGCGGCCTGTTCATCACCGCCCACAGCTCCCAATCCCCCGCTGCAGTAGGCAGTTGGGGCCTGCTCCTCGCTAGCAGAGAGACTTGGTGCATAGCCCCAGGCCGTGCACGTGGCCTGTAAACCGCCATCCCTGGAAACTGCGACACAACCCTGCTTGGGGGGACTGGAGTCTCCTTAAAACCCATGACTAAGCGTGACCCCGCTGTCTTAATAGGGGGTCGCCACCTCAAAGGACCCCTTCAGGGCCTGTTGTGCCCCTACTCCCCTGGGTGCCGGAGCACATGAAGACGACGCCAGATCCTCAACAACTGGGCCCAGCAACTGCGACACCAAAGTATCTTCTTCAGAGACGCCGAGGGACGACAGAACGGATAAGTGGCAATATAAACACTAAGGACCCGTAGTCGGCCATACCTCGGCCTTATAGTAGCCAGCCTCTGCCGGGGTAGTCGTACTCCCTTTAATAGTGTTGGTTGTTTTGAGTCCCTGTGTGGACATTTATTGTTATTTTTTTCTGGTTGCTTAGTATAGCCCTAGTGACATTCATTTATAAAAGTTATTTTCAAAAGTATACTCAGTCTCGCGACTCGTCACTGCATTCTGTGTACCTGCTTTACCACATTTGGTGTAGTCGGCAGGATGCAGTCCCCGAGCGCAGACAACAGCACGCGAACTCAACAGATAACGGGGGCCCTCGTTCCAGCATCTCGCTGGGGGCTATGCTGAGCTACCTGCCTAGGTTTTCCGGCTCCAATACCATGCTATGGAGCTGGGCAGAGCGAATGCGGGGGCTTTTCCGGATGCACCCAATGACTCCCGACCTGGAAGCTGAAGTAGCCCTCATGGCATTAGATGGGGAGGCTCGGAATTCAGTAATGTTGAGGCCCCCGGGACTCCGCCACATCTTTGGTAGAGTTTTGCAGAATTTAGAACAGACTCGTGGGGACCCGACCAACGTGGGGGAGTTAAGGACCCGGTTGTTCAGTCGTATGCAGGGGGAGGGGGAGACATTTATTGTTATTTTTTTCTGGTTGCTTAGTATAGCCCTAGTGGCATTCATTTATAAAAGTTATTTTCAAAAGTATACTCAGTCTCGCGACTCGTCACTGCATCCTGTGTACCTGCTTTACCACAACAAGGTCACATGATATCTGGTGACAAGGTCACATGATGTGTGGTGATGTACACTTGATGTGTGGTGATGTATAAAGGATGTGTGGTGACAGGGTCACATGATGTGAAGGGTGAATTTCCTCCCTCTGTACTGGATAGAGAGGAGGATGTAGCATACTGAGCTCAGACAGCATCAGTGCATGTGTAGATTAGTGGTCTAACACCCTGTATGCGTGATATGCAGGTGGCAGAGCCTGTATGTATAAAGTGTAGGTGGTGGAAACTGTATGCATGATGTGCGGGTGGTAGAGCCTGTATGTGTGATGTGCAGGTGGTAGACCCTGTATGCGTGATGTGCAGGTGGCAGAGCCTGTATGTGTGATGTGCAGGTGGCAGAGCCTGTATGTGTGATGTGCAGGTGGCAGAGCCTGTATGCATGATGTGCAGGTGGTAGAGCCTGTATGCGTGATGTGCAGGTGGTAGAGCCTGTATGCGTGATGTGCAGGTGACAAAGTTTGAGTGCTTGATATGCAGGCAGCAAAGCATTGCATGAAGTCTGTAGGTGGCAGAGCATTCATGTAGTCTGTAGTGTTAGCTGTAGATAGCAGAACCCTGTGTAAATGTGTGAATGGTGTTCCCCAGGAGCTGGGAACCAATAATTAATTTTGGTAAAGTAACTCCCTGTTGGCACTGTGGGGTGGCAGATGATGCCCAGTCCTCGCCTTTGGGCTGGGATATGTAGCATAGTTGTGAAGGACAGGATTAAATCTCAGCTCTGCAGTGTATGATTAGAAGCACTTGTAGTGTTTCTCTAAGAAATAAGAAGTATGTTCATTGTGTGGCAGTCTCCTGAGGGAGTGTCCGTTTGCAGGATGAATCAGTGATGAATGTGTTAGCTGGTGAATACACAGCTCATGTGCACCAGACTGTGTGATTTATGCTTATGAATTAATTTTGGTGCCTTGCAACCTATGTAAAACAATAAAAACTGCACATGTTTGGACCAAAGCTGCATTATCTGTGTGAACTCTACCTATGGCATGCCTAATGCCTGTCAGAGAGAGTGAATCCCTATAAAATATATAAAAATACGATCTACAGACTATTACTAAAAATCAAATCACTATAGAACAAGGAAGTTTTTTGTGACCAGACAGACTAGTCATTTGTTTCTCAAAATACTTCTGTGAAACTTAGGATTTCTAGGGTGTATATACATTTTATTCAACTAAGATGAAAATTGCTAACCTGCAAGTGGTTGCTATTGTCCTGATCTACGAGAAACTTTGTTCAAATGAATCCATATTTTGTGTGCAAGTTTTCTTGTTGCATCATTCATTATACAAGTCCTCTCTGTCTTTTCTAAACTTCTACAGGAAGAGTGACTCATTCTTTCCAGCTTTTGTTAATTACACGTACATGCTACATGTGGATTCACATGATGGTAGATGACAACACAGGTAATTGTAGCCATATGCAGCTTTTAACTGCACAGAAGCTGAAATAAAAAAATGAAAGGAAATATGGAGCCTAGTTTCATGTCGGACTCTTAGCTATATCTACCCAACTATGGCTCCATGGATTTGTTATTACAGTATTACCTATAAAAAGTTATTGAATGTCTGCTGTTATTAGATCTTGTAACTTCAGTCCCAAGCAAGGAAGATTTCTGCAAACAGAATGTAAAGCTAACATGTCACCTTGGATAATGCTATCTACTTGCAGACATAGGGTTCTTCTGAAAGTAAGTAGCATTTCAAAGTTCCAAGTCCACCTTACTGAAAATGCAGCTACGTACTGGGAGAAAATGAACTTTACTCCTCTTGGTGGCCACCTGCTTCCAGTCATGGAGGGCTTCAGTCAACACTCACAGCACTGTGAGCCACGGCTATAAGCACACCCTGGGACATGAACGACAGCAGGCTCTGCACTGAAGCACTGCAGAAACAGATGTCTATCAAAATGCAGAGTGTAATTACAGCCTCCGAACACTGTATTTTCAGCAATGATGAAAGACACTCCCATTACTGAAACCGGCGGAGTGGCTACAGATACCGTTCGATATACTGAAGTTGAGCTGAGGTTGTAATCATGCTCTGCTCTTTGACTTACAGCTGGCTTGGCAGCATATCAGTGCAGAACTGGATGTCATTCACATCCCCGAGAGCATGACTACAACCTCCACTCACAGTGCTGTGTGTAGTGACTCACGCCAGACTGTGCACCACCTCTATGACTGAAGGCAGGCAGCTCCTGGGAGGAATAAAGTTTATTTTCTCCAGGTAGCTGCACTTTCAGTAAGGCCCCTTTATACGTCCTGGTGATTCCTGTACTGGAAAAAACAGTACTGATGAGATACGTGGTCAATCAATATGTACGTATGTGACATTAGTGTGGCATCCGTGTATCCATTTGCTGTCTGTGCCCATGTGTCCATGGGTCGCATCAGTGTGGCATCCATGTGTTGTACATATCCATGTGTCAGTGTGCTGTCAGTATGCTGTCAGTGTGACACGTGTGTAATGAAATGCAGATCAGAAATTAAAGAGTGTTAGGTATTATAGATGTTCATAGATATAGATGAGAAACAAAATACATGATAGACAGATAGGTAGATAGATATATGTCAATGTGCTATATAATCAGTGCTTTGTGTACTTTTCTTTTTATAAAATAAATAATAATTAAAAAAAAAATGTGTGGGCTTCCATGTAATTTTCAAAACCAGCAGAGGGAAAGCCAACCACTGGAGCTAGTATTAATAATCTGTGAAAAGGGCCATTACCCCTAAATGTTCCCAGACTATTAATAACTATTAATAACAGCTCCTCACTCTTTGCTTAGTGTGACACCCCAGAGTCCGGTTGTCACAGTGACATTGCCTCCCTCTATGAGGTGAAGTCATGCTAGGGGGCAGAAGGGGACCCCCATGCCAGGTAACATAGATTAAATCACAATTCCTGCTGCAGGTCAGAAAAGGGAGCTGCCTTATAAATTCTGTCTAGCACAGGGGGTTGGTGAGTCAGCTAGAAGTGAGCTGAGGGGGTTGTCATAGAAACGAGAGCAGCTGTGAGCTGTGAGGAAAAATGACAAGGCAGTTAAACGTGAGGTAAAAAGATCTTTCGAGAAGATCCAGTTAGTTCAAGGCAGGGAGCTGATCTGTGAGGAGCTGGTGAGGGGGAGCTGATCTGTGAAAAGGGAACGGACATGAGCAGAGACAGAGAGGCTCTGGGGAAGCTAAAAACTGCATATAGCAGGCCCCAGAGCGAAGCGCTAATAGAGAGAGAAAAGGGACGTCAGAGTCCTTGGTGGTCAGTAGCTGTATGTCCTGTCCGCTGAATCTGAAAGTACAGGGGATTGTAAATTCCTGTGTGACATTGAGCACCTGAGGGCACGGCAGCAGATAAGGAGCCCGGGACTGACGGTGAAAAGGACGGTACCCGTGGAATAGGCGCATGCTGACAGCCGTACAGGTTAGTGAAATCATCACGCAATTGAGGGTCGCAACATAGCTATAAACAGCGGAGACCCACACACAAAGCGTAGAAGGAAGGTCCAAAATCCCCACCTGGCAAGGTGGATCCCCTGAATGCCTCCAGGCGAGCCGGACTCATTCCATCACCTGTTATGGTACTCCGGATTGCAACCAATTACCAGTATAAGGTAAAGAAACTGAACCTCTCTGTGGCCTCCTCTCATTTCTCTGCACCCCAATGTTCACAGCCATTTTGACTATTAATCTAACATCTTTGCCATGGAACTATTGCTCTACCTGTGGAGAACTATTTTCACCTCAGCTGCACCACATCAACAGTCTCAGGGGAACAATACCGCATCGCTGGTCACCTCTGACCAGAATACCACAGGTGGCGTCACGTATTTAACCATCTATAAACTTTATCTTCATTTTTACCACATCACCAACAACTTTTTTCCCTTTCCCTTTCATCATTTTATTTAATGGATGCCCCAGGGCCACTGACCGGGTCGCCGCCGCCGTGACACCGTCCCCCATTGAAGTCGACGGGCCCAGTACCGAGTACCCCATGGTCCTGCCTGCACAGTGCGCGCACCCTCGCGCGCTCTCACGCCGCCGCGCACTCGCCTCGGGCGCTCCTCTTAGCATTTACTGGTTAGTTTGTTAATAGCCAGGGAAGGGGCCATCGATATTGACCCCCTCCCAGGGTAATAGCATCAGCCCTCAGCGGCCCCAGAAATGGCGCATGAATAATATGCACCAAATCTCGACTTAGCGTCGTTCTTCCCACTTGCCCTGGTGTGATGGTAAGTGGGGTAATAGGCTATTAATTTCAACCCCCACCTGTCTGTTTAGCCTTTCCCGGTTAGAATTCATAGGAGAACGTAACATCATTTTTTTTCTAGGGTCCCCTGTAAACTAACCAGTAAATGCTAAGCAAACAGCCTAGCTTAACAGCCTGAAAGCTTTTGGGATTTTGTCCTCTTCCCAGATTAGTAACATCAGCACCCAGCCATTTTTTTAATTAATTCTTTATTTTATGTACAATGTACACAGGGGGTACTGAATACAACTCTGATCATTGTTGCTTGGTTGCGCTAAGCTCAGGGAGAGCAGGCGACAATGATGATAGCTGTCTTCAGCACCTGCAACTTGGAACAGCGTGAACTATATAGCTTTTCCCAGGCACCAGAACATGTCACGTTGATGACACACGGATCTCATCCATGCATCATCAGTGTGCAGCAAGCTTTTTGTCCGTGGTGCGCTTAAAAAACTGACAGATCTGGTTGTTTTTCACATAGACACACGGTCCGTGTGAAAAACCCTCACGAGCAAAAGTTAATTTTAATCAATAGATTTTGGAATAATAATAGTGCAGCTTTGATCCCCAGCAGTAATATCTGTATAGTCTTTGGCTTCCTCCCTTGCCCATGATCTGTTGTGTAATAAGACCATGTTCCTGTACGGTCAGACACAGCCATTACACAGTACACAGCAGCGTCACATTTATAAGATTATCTCAGCACAGGAACATTTAATTTAAACATATGCAATTGTGGAACTTGTTAATATTACAAGATCTATTGATTAAAATTAACTTTTGTTTGTGGGAAAACCCCTTTAAGGTAAGAGCTAAAACAATTATGGTTCAAAGTAGTATCTTTGTAGCTGCTTTCTTCAAAGTAGTATCTTTGTAGCTGGTTTCACATCAACATAATGCTTAGTTGTTCTCATAGCTCCCATAGAATTTTACTGCTTCTTAATAGAAATTCCTCTGCAATGTTGTAGTGCAGATGAGAAGAAACAGGTAATTGGGATTTCATAATAGTAGTTGGTGGGGTTTCTAGTGGTTGGGTCCTAGTGATGAGGATGACAGTGATTAATCATTAATCACTTATTCTGGTTTAAAGATTCTAAAGGAGTTTTTCTACATTTCGAAAAAAAAGTAGATTTAACTGGTAATCTCCTTCCTCTCCAACGACTCCATACTGGCAATCTTTCAAGTCGTTGTGAGTTGTTTCACGGTGATGACGTTCCAATCACGTGCATCCGATGGCTACTGCCGATCAGTGCTCTCAGTGGGTATGTGCCAACTCTGCTTCCAACAGAACTAAAGACCGTGATTGGCTGTAGCAGATGTATATTCGGCACATCATCACTAAAGGACAATTTGCAAAGTTGGGATCACCATAGGGCAATGCTGGAGCAGCAGGGGATTTACCACTAGTATTAGCTCATTTTATTACACTCCCTGAATTTTATTTATAAAGAAAAATAAACCTTAACAATGTAGTACAGAGAACTGCAAATTACTGCACTGTGTTTTTTATGAATGCACCTATACACAGAAAAGGCTGTTTTAGGTCAGTTCTTTCTCTAAATATTCTCTATAAGTAGAGGAAATACGAACCTTAGTTGCCCTGTTATTTCCAGAGACATTAGCTTCTACCCATATAAGACTAGGGAGTTAAACCAATGAGGAATGTAACCAGTGAAGCATACAAGGAAAGGCAAAAGGGGTATTGTATTTCATCTAACTTTATTTTCACTATTTAATCCAGTTTTTCCTCCACTACATTATTATAATACTTTCATTCACCTTTATTTCCAATGACAAGCTCAAATACTACTGCTGCTAGCCCTACATTCCCTGTCTTCACTGTCACTAATAGCAATACAAGAATGAATGAATAAATAAATAATAACAGAAAGCCTGCTATAATAAAGCAACGAAGCAGTGATTAAAACAGTCCAAAAGCCCATAAGAAGTATATCACCTCGTGCTGCATTTTGGCATGAAGTTACTCCACTGAAACTGAAGCCAAAAGATTTAGAGGAAGATGGAGGCCAAAAACCCAGAAAGCAATTTTACAAGGGTAGAGTTATTATATTTTTACCATCCCACCACAAATCTATAATGAGTACGGAAAGCCAGAAACAAGACAGGCTGAGCTAACGCAGGCCTCACTTTTCCCAGTGTTTTAAGGAAAGACATTGCATGGTAAATTAAGCTTAGTTTGTTTCTTGTCCAACATCTGGACTTTCACACAGATGTACTGTATCTATAGTGTGTAGTTACTGTACGCAAGTTCCTTTTATAACTCATTCACTTCACTTTTGTTCGGGATATGCTGTATGCCTAAACTCACGTGAAATACATTCACTACATTATTTCTTAAAAAGATTAATTTTTCTAATTGGCATTGATACCAATTTACATCTTGCGTGTTTACCATAGTAAATGATAGAATTTTGTTTTAAGTATATGGAGCGCCCCGCAGGGCCGGGGGTTACTCGGTACCGGGCCGGTCAGACTCTTTTAAAGGGGAAGTGTGTCACAGTGGTGATAGTGACCCGGTCCATGGCCCTGGGTGTCCAGTGGAGGTGGAAGTTCAATGAGGGGGGGAGATGGTTGGAAAATGGTAGGAAAAGGGGAATCGTGATGCCACCCGAGGCTTATCGCACTACCCGTGCCCCTAGGACCCCTTCTATTCTCCTAGGAGCTTCCTTTCTTCTAGATGTTTCTCTCTCTGACTCTTACTCTCACCATGTCCGTCATGCTCATCCGCTGTCCAGCCACCGACTGACAACTTTCTGGAAAGATCTACCTACCTCAGGGCTAGCTCCTCCCACTCACTCTCTGATTGGCTACATTCCTTGCCACACCATCTCCTTCACTCCTCCCTCTTCTCTACCTTTCCCCACTTCCTCCCCAACACCCTTTCCTAGACATTCTAGAATGAGGCCATCCTCCCAAAAGGTTACACCCAGATGCCCTGACTGAACTAGCGTGTGTTGGGTGCAAGTGTTGAAGTCCCAGGTGGTTCTCCCTCCTTACCTGAGGGTGGGATACCACACCTCTGGATGAGGTGCAGTACCTCCTTGTCGACCGGACCCTCAGGGGCGCCACATATGCTTTGATATTTTAACTAGATATAAACGGATCCTTTAAAGTTTGAATTTGTCAACTTCACCAAATTTTCTCAATCATTTTCAATTTGCTGCAAATAAATTCGCAAGAATCTCAATGCTGCAAAGCTTGCAATTTCTTGGAAAATTCATATGGGGAAGGGAGAAAGAGAGGGAGGACTCTGTTGACCATAAGAGCTTACACACTGCTGGAAATAAAGTGGACTCCACTGCTCATAAGAGCTTGTACTCTACATGAAAAAGAGAAAGAGAGTGAAGACACTGCTGAATATAAGAGCTTACACTTTACAGGAGAGAGAGAGGACACTGCGGACCATAAAAGCTGACACTGTATAGGAGAGAGAGAGAGAGGACACCGTTGACCATAAGAGCGTACATTGCATAGATGAGAGATAAAGAGGACAACGTTAACCATAAGAGCTTACACTATATAGGAGAGAGATAGAGAAGACCCTGCTGACCATAAGAGTTTACACTATATAGGAGAGAGATAGAGAAGACCCTGCTGACCATGAGAGTTTTCACTATATAGGAGAGAGATAGAGAAGACCCTGCTGACCATAAGGGTATGTGCACACGTTGCAGAAAATTTCTGCACAAAATCCTGAATCCCTTCCCAGAAACCGCACCTATTTTTCCGCGGCGGTTTTTGTGCGTTTTTTGCGCTGTTTTGATGCGTTTTTGATGCGTTTTTTACCGCAGCGGTTTCTAAAAGCATGGGAGAAGCCTAAACCGCGGGAAAAAACGCAAAATTAATGTGCATGCTGCGGTTTTTACCGCGATGCGGTTTTTTTTCGCGGTAAAAAACGCATCAATGTGCACAAAAAGTGCAAAATGCATAGAAATGACTGTGCATCTTATTTTTAGCGGTTTTATAGCGGTTTTATAGTGAAAACCGCGGTAAAAACCGCTAAAAAAACGCTGTGTGTGAACACAGCCTAAGAGCTTCCATTGCATAGGAGAGAGATAGAGAGGACATCGCTAACCATAAGAGCTTACACTATATAGGAGATAGATAGAGAGGACACTGCTGACTATAAGAGCATACAATTTACAGGAGAGAGATGGAGAGGACACCACTCACCATAAAAGCTTACACTACATAGGAGAGAGAGGGATTTCCACTACTCATAAGAGGTTCTACTCTACATGAAAAAGAGATAGAGAGGAACCTGTTGACAATAAGAGATTACACTCTACAGAAGAGAGGTACTAACCCAGTGATTTTGTACATGGAAAACAATGCTGCCGTAGAAACTGTGCTCTACTGAAAACCCCTGATTTGTGGTTATATAATTGTACAGGATATGATAATTCAATAGCTGTCATAGCTGCAAGGCAGTATGGGGAAGCCCACATGGCTATATAAAAAGACTGCAAATTGAATCTCAAACCGCATGTTTTAGGAAATTTGACTCCAACTTAATCATTCACAGAAAAAATCTGCTCTTCTCTACTTTTAACTATGTAAATCGTTTTATTTACCATAATTATATGAAGCAAACAGATTTAAACAGTTTTGAAGTCAACAAAGGGGATATATGTTAACAAAACAGAATCACTTTTTGTATATTTGAAATAGGACGGATATTACAATTTTTAAAATGTGTTCTCTAGTGTGAGATGTTTATTTGTTTTAGTATTATACACAATGGTGTAGAGACACTTGATAGAAGAGAGTCTAGTACAAAAAAAGACTGACAATAGTTCATAGTGTTTTGTATGGATAAAACTCCTGTGTCTATGCAAAAAAATTGGATTGACCTTAGATAACTGTTTGAAATGTTGAGAGGAAAACAGATTGGATATACCGTATTTTCGCTTTGTAAGATGAACTTTTTTCCCCAAAATTTTATGGGGAAAATGGGGGAGCGTCTTACAAAGGGTACATGCCTTACCATAGGCCATGATCAGGGGGTGTCCGAAGGTTGTTGTCCAGTGCTGCGGGTGTCTCTGGTGCCCAGCGGTGCTGCGTGTGTGTCCGGCGCTGCTGTGTGTCCCGAGATCACATTTGTGCATGTGCCGGCGACCATTTTTTACCGGAACCACCGCACACACAGGGAACCAAGGAAATGCCGGGGCTCTGGCCTATCACAAAATGTCAGCAGAGCCCCGGACACACACGCAGCACCGCTGGGCACTGGAGACACCCGCAGCATCGGCCAGCAACCGCCGGGCACCCGGAGACACCCGGCAGCAGCACAAGACCCCCCGCAGCAGCGGTGCACATCAGAGCCCCCCCTCATCCCTGCCTGCGGCCTGCTGGATCACCCCACTCCTGCCTCCTCCAGCAGCATCCCTGGGACCCCGCTACACCGCAGCCACCACTCCCAATAAGCAATAAGATGCAAGGGTTATAAGAAGCACCACCATTTCATTAAAAAAATATATTTTTCTTATTTTTCTCCTCAAAATTTGGGGTGCGTCTTATAATCCAGATCGTCTTATAAAGTGAAAAATACGGTACATTCGTTTTGATATGCTGGGCCATGTGTAAATTAGTGTCTTTCTGACTAAGTCCAGAGTCACACTCAACATCTAAAAAATTGATCCAATTTTGACGGCAGAGAATCGCACCAATTTTCTCTGTATGGTGATCCGTATGTAATCTGTTTGCAATGCGATGATAGCAGTTCTCTGTCATTGACATATCGTTTTAAAACGAAATATTCTTCAAAACATATATATGCATCACTGACATATATATACAGTGTGGAAAAAAAGTATTTAGTCAGTCAGCAATAATGCAAGTTCCACCACTTAAAAAGATGAGAGGCGTCTGTAATTTACATCATAGGTAGACCTCAACTATGGGAGACAAACTGAGAAAAAAAAATCCAGAAAATCACATTGTCTGTTTTTTTTTCATTTTATTTGCATATTATGGTGGAAAATAAGTATTTGGTCAGAAACAAGCAATCAAGATTTCTGGCTCTCACAGACCTGTAACTTCTTCTTTAAGAGTCTCCTCTTTCCTCCACTCATTACCTGTAGTAATGGCACCTGTTTAAACTTGTTATCAGTATAAAAAGACACCTGTGCACACCCTCGAACAGTCTGACTCCAAACTCCACTATGGTGAAGACCAAAGAGCTGTCAAAGGACACCAGAAACAAAATTGTAGCCCTGCATCAGGCTGGGAAGACTGAATCTGCAATAGCCAACCAGCTTGGAGTGAAGAAATCAACTGTGGGAGCAATAATTAGAAAATGGAAGACAGGTTAATAAGTGGCTCAGGAATTGGTGTAGGAAGGAGGGGTTTGGGTTCCTGCAGAACTGGGCCGACTTCTCAGTTGGCTACAGGTTCTACGCTAGGGACGGGCTGCACCTCAATGGGGAGGGTGCCACTGTGCTGGGGGAGAAAATGGCTAGAAGGTTGGAGGAGTGTTTAAACTAGGGACGGGGGGGAGGGTATTCCTTTTATAGGAGGGGAAGACAGTGCAGATAGAGACCTGGGCACAAATAATGACATTGGGGGTGGAGGTGGCATGGGGGGTGGGGTTAGAACAGTTAATAATTTAAGAAAGAATAGAGGTACAGAGAGATACATAAAGTGCATGTATACTAATGCCAGAAGTCTCGCCAACAAAATGGAGGAATTGGAGTTAATGTTGTTGGAACATAATTATGACATGGTGGGGATATCTGAGACATGGCTGGATGAGAGCCATGACTGGGCTGTTAATTTACAGGGCTATAGTCTGTTCAGAAATGACCGAACAAATAAGCGAGGGGGAGGCGTGTGTTTATATGTAAAATCATCCTTAAAACCCATCCTTCGTGATAATATATATGAATCTAATGAAAATGTAGAGTCCCTGTGGGTAGAGATAAGGGGAGGGGGGAAAAATAATAAATTACTGATAGGGGTTTGTTATAAATCTCCAAAAATAATGGAAGCTACAGAGAATATCCTCATAAAGCAAATAGATGAAGCAGCGACTCAAGGAGAAGTCATTATTATGGGGGACTTCAACTACCTTGGAATACATTGGGGAACCGAAACCTGCAGTTCCAGCAAGGGTAATAGGTTTCTGACAACGATGAGAGACAATTACCTTTCACAACTGGTTCAGGACCCAACAAGAGGGGGGGCACTGCTAGACCTAATATTAACCAACAGGCCAGACCGCATATCAAATGTAAGGGTTGAGGGTCACTTGGGTAATAGTGATCACAAATTAATAAGTTTTCATGTATCCTTTAATAAGATGTGTAGTAGAGGGGTTACAAGGACACTAAACTTCAGGAAGGCAAATTTCCAACGGATGAGAGATGATCTTGGTGCAATTAACTGGGACGATATCCTGAGACATAAAAATACACAAAGAAAATGGGAGACGTTTATTAGCATCCTGAATAGGACCTGTGCACAATATATACCGTATGGGAATAAACATGCGAGAAATAGGAGGAAACCACTATGGCTAAATAGAGCTGTAAGGGGCGCAATAAGAGATAAAAATAAAGCATTTAGAGAATTAAAGCAAGTAGGTAGTGATGAGGCATTAAATAAATACAGAAGATTAAATAAATTCTGTAAAAAGCAAATCAAGACAGCAAAGATTGAGACAGAGAGACTCATTGCCAGAGAAAGTAAAAATAATCCCAAAATCTTCTTTAACTACATAAATAGTAAGAAGCTAAAAAATGATAGTGTTGGTCCCCTTAAAAATAGTCTGGGTGAAATGGTGGATGAGGATGAGGAAAAAGCCAATATGCTAAATGACTTTTTTTCAACAGTATTTACACAAGAAAATCCCATGACGGATAACATGATCAGGGATAAAAATTCTCCATTAAATGTCACCTGCTTAACCCAGCAGGAAGTACGGCGGCGTCTACAAATCACTAAAATTGACAAACACCCGGGCCCGGATGGGATACACCCCCGAGTACTGCAGGAATTAAGCACAGTCATAGATAGACCACTATTTTTTATCTTTAAAGATTCCATAATAACAGGGTCTGTACCACAGGACTGGCGTATAGCAAATGTGGTGCCAATATTCAAAAAGGGGACAAAAACTGAACTTGGAAATTATAGGCCAGTAAGTTTAACCTCAACTGTGGGTAAAATCCTGGAGGGTTTTCTAAGAGATACTATACTGGAGTATCTGGAGAAGAATAACCTTATGACCCAATATCAACATGGGTTTACAAGAGACCGTTCCTGTCAGACTAATCTGATAAGCTTTTATGAAGAGGTAAGTTCCGGACTGGACCAAGGGAATGCAGTGGACGTGGTGTACATGGACTTTTCAAAAGCTTTTGATACGGTGCCACACAAAAGGTTGATACATAAAATGAGAACAATGGGGATAGGGGAAAATATGTGTAGGTGGGTTAAGAGCTGGCTCAGGGATAGGAAACAAAGGGTGGTTATTAATGGAGCACACTCGGACTGGGTCACGGTTAGCAGTGGGGTACCACAGGGGTCAGTTTTGGGCCCGCTTCTTTTTAACATATTTATTAATGACCTTGTAGGGGGCATAGAGAGTAGAATTTCAATATTTGCAGATGACACTAAACTCTGCGGGGTAATTAATACAGAGGAGGACAATTTTATATTACAGGAGGATTTATGTAAACTAGAAGCTTGGGCTGATAAATGGCAAATGAGCTTTAATGGGGATAAATGTAAGGTCATGCACTTGGGTAGAACGAACAAGTTGTATAATTATGTGCTTAATTGTAAAACACTGGGCAAAACAGTCACTGAAAAAGACCTGGGTGTATGGGTGGACGACAAACTCACATTTAGTGGCCAGAGTCAAGCAGCTGCTGCAAAGGCAAATAAAATAATGGGATGCATTAAAAGAGGCATAGATGCTCATGAGGAGAACATAATTTTACCTCTATATAAGTCACTAGTGCGACCACACTTAGAATACTGTGTACAGTTCTGGTCTCCGGTGTATAAGAAAGACATAGCTGAACTGGAGCGGGTGCAGAGAAGAGCGACCAAGGTTATTAGGGAACTAGGGGGTCTGCAATACCAAGACAGGTTATTACACTTGGGGTTATTTAGTTTGGAGAATCAAAGGCTTAGGGGTGATCTTATTACAATGTATAAATATATGTGGGGACAATACAAAGACCTTTCTAATGATCTTTTTACTTTTAGACCTGTGACGGGGACAAGGGGGCATCCTCTACGTCTGGAGGAAAGAAGGTTTAAGCATACTCACAGACGCGGATTCTTTACTGTAAGAGCAGTGAGACTATGGAACTCTCTGCCATATGATGTTGTAATGAGTGATTCACTACTAAAATTTAAGAAGGGACTGGATGCCTTTCTTGAAAAGTATAATATTACAGGGTATATACACTAGTCTCCTTAATATTGCGTTGATCCAGGGAGCTAGTCTGATTGCCGTATGTGGAGTCGGGAAGGAATTTTTTTCCCCAATGTGAAGCTTACTGTTGCCACATGGGTTTTTTTTGCCTTCCTCTGGATCAACATGTTAGGGCAAGTTAGGATAGGATATGGGTTGAACTAGATGGACTTAAAGTCTCCCTTCAACCTTAATAACTATGTTACTATGTTACTATGTTACAAGACCACTGATAATCTCCCTCGATCTGGTGCTCCACGCAAAATCCCACCCCGTGGGGTCAGAATGATCACAAGAATGGTGAGCAAAAATCCCAGAACCACGCGGGGGGACCTAGTGAATGAACTGCAGAGAGCTGGGACCAATGTAACAAGGCCTACCATAAGTAACACACTACGCCACCATGGACTCAGATCCTGCAGTGCCAGACGTGTCCCACTGCTTAAGCCTGTACATGTCCGGGCCCGTCTGAAGTTTGCTAGAGAGCATTTGGATGATCCAGAGGAGTTTTGGGAGAATGTCCTATGGTCTGATGAAACCAAACTGGAACTGTTTGGTAGAAACACAACTTGTCGTGTTTGGAGGAAAAAGAATACTGAGTTGCATCCATCAAACACCATACCTACTGTAAAGCATGGTGGTGGAAACATCATGCTTTGGGGCTGTTTCTCTGCAAAGGGGCCAGGACGACTGATCCGGGTACATGAAAGAATGAATGGGGCCATGTATCGTGAGATTTTGAGTGCAAACCTCCTTCCATCAGCAAGGGCATTGAAGATGAAACGTGGCTGGGTCTTTCAACATGACAATGATCCAAAGCACACCGCCAGGGCAACGAAGGAGTGGCTTCGTAAGAAGCATTTCAAGGTCCTGGAGTGGCCTAGCCAGTCTCCAGATCTCAACCCTATAGAAAACCTTTGGAGGGAGTTGAAAGTCCGTGTTGCCAAGCGAAAAGCCAAAAACATCACTGCTCTAGAGGAGATCTGCATGGAGGAATGGGCCAACATACCAACAACAGTGTGTGGCAACCTTGTGAAGACTTACAGAAAACGTTTGACCTCTGTCATTGCCAACAAAGGATATATCACAAAGTATTGAGATGAAATTTTGTTTCTGAACAAATACTTATTTTCCACCATAATATGCAAATAAAATGAAAAAAAAAAACAGACAATGTGATTTTCTAGATTTTTTTTTTCAGTTTGTCTCCCATAGTTGAGGTCTACCTATGATGTAAATTACAGACACCTCTCATCTTTTTAAGTGGTGGAACTTGCACTATTGCTGACTGACTAAATACTTTTTTTCCCCACTGTGTATATATATATATATATATATATATTCTATTTGTATATATCTATTCTTTTCTGAACTGTCAGTGTGATTTTACTATACACCACACATGATTTGCCGGCTTTTCAAAGGACACTGGTGCGTATTTCTCGTAAATCACAAGGATGGTCTGTGTGTGGTGTGCGATTTTTTTCTTGCACCCATAGACTTACATTTGTGAGTCTTGGCCGATATACGCAGCAAATCGCAGCATGCTGTGATTTCACTTGCACGTATAATACGGCCGAGAAAAAAAACCGTGTTGGGAGCTGCCCCATAGCTTAACAAGAGTCCGAGTGCTATGCAATGTTTTATCGCATAGCACCCATCCGTATTCCTCGCCAGTGTGACTACGGCCTAAAGGCACTAAAAACACTGCAGATCTTATTATTGTAGTTCGTATTATTGTACGGTTATTACCATCTTAGACATTAAGGCAGACATTTATTCTTTGGATATTTCATAAATATCCAAGATGCAAATAATCCTTTGATATAATGTCTATAAAGTGTCAAAGACTTGATATACAGCTCTGGCAAAAATTAAGAGACCACTGCACAGTTTATAAAAATGAGCTTCTGTACATGTCTGACAGCCATTCCATTCCAGTGTCAGTTGTATTCCAACCAGAGGACACCTCTTTCTACTTAATGTGCTTCTGTTTAGGTAATCACAAGAACCAAATCTTATCTAATCAAGGAAAGTATAAAAAAAAAACCCTGCCGTGGTGTTCACAATCCTCTTGCAATAGGACAAGCTGGATGGCAAAACAAGTGCTAGTAGTATCCCAAAAGTAATAGGAATGAAAAAATAACTTTTAACCATGCCTAAGGCGTTGAAAAGAAAAGTCTTGAGTGAGGAAAAGAAGGGCTGAATTCTGGCTTTACTAGCAGAGGAATTCAGTGGGCGTCATGTTGCCTCCATCCTTAAAATTTCTAAGACAGCAGTCCATTACAACAAGGTCAAGCAGTAGACATTGGGGACAACAAAGCTACAGACTGGCAGAGGGTGAAAATGACTCTCCACTGACAGGAATTACCATCATCTTATTCGAATGTCACTCAGCAACTACAGGATGACATCAAGTGACCTACAAAATACCATGTCCCTTGTGCTGGTCTCCATATGTGCATTCTGCCCCCATCAGATATCCATTTTGGCCCCATATATCTTTTGTCCTGGCCTCCATATGTGCATCCTAGCCCCCTTATACACTACCATTCAAAAGTTTGGGATCACCCAGACAATTGCACCGAGGGACATATCTGGGACTTTTCCCCAGACTTCTATTTTTGTTTGTTATTTTATGAAGATGAGACAGGGACAACGCATCCTATTGAAAGGATCCGATTTCCCCAAACCATCAACGGGTGAGCATGTGCAAGTATCCCTCCACGTATCCTTTCCCGTGACGTGGGACATTATGCCAGACTTAGCCCTGTCCACCCCTAGGTATTGAAACCATGGGCTTGCACAGAGGCACAAGACTAGTCTGTGCGGCCCCCACTGCTCCACCAACTCTAGGCGGCGGTGCTGCAAGGTGGCGGACGGTGCCTCTCCTCACCCCCTGAAGGGGTTAGATGGAGCTAGGGTGCCTGCACCATCCTATTTTTTATCAAAGACCCCCTCACATACCTGCGCTCAGGCTGAAGAGGATCATCGGTGAGGAGAGGGTCGGGGAGAGCTCCTGCGAAGATTTCGGGCTGGAGCCCACAGCCGCAGCACGCCTCGCGGCGTCCACTAGCCATGCAAAAGAAGGGCTGGATCCGTCAGGACAGGAACGCTGCGCCGGTGAGTAGCGCCACTTTCGGGACCGTGCCCCCCCACCCCGATCGGGTAGGGGAAAAATTGAGGCCGCGGCTTCGGCCGGAGCTAGGCCGCGGCCGTAAGTTCCACCCTCAGGGCCGCATGTCACTTCGGCAGCCCGCCCCGCACTCGGCGGCGGTAAAAATCGAGGCCCGGCTTTGGAGCACGGGCTAGGCCGCAAAGTGGGAGTACCGCCCCTAGGGCGATTTTACAGGCTGGTGTGCGCCACAGATGTCGGCGCGCGATTTAAAGGAAGCATCCTGGTCGGGGGGGGCGCAGGACTGGGGTAAGTGCTGCCCGAGAGGCCACGCTATAGGGAAGAATGAGGGGCTACCTCTTCCCCATATTCCCAGCAGCGGACAGATACAGCATGTCCGAAAAAAGCAAAGACGCACACGCCCTTTTACGTGGCATGCATCTCTTGTCGGGTTACGTTTCTGCGGGCGCAGAGCAAGCATTTATGCGAAGCCTGTGAATCCAAACGCGCCCAGGAGCCCTCCCCTGTGACCGCGACTAATGTGTCAAATCCCCTGGAGTGGGCCCGATCACTGTCACAGTACATGGCGTCGCTTACGAGAGCAGAGTCCCTTCAAGCCCCAGATAGGGGCAGGGACAGTGTCTCGCCACCTTTAGAGGGAACCTCCACCTCACAGGAACCTCCGGCCTGCAGGGGCCGCCCTCATTCCAGGCAGACCCGGGGGAAACGAATCCACACGGTGTCGCCCAGTCCATCCGGTGCCTTCGGCATCCGTAAGATCTGCTTCTCGCTCCCCGTCACCAGTGGTTGATAGCGAGCAGACCTCAGATTGCGACTCAGACGAGCCCATTGACCTGGACACTCCAGAGTCACATGAAACAGTGGACAGTCTCATAGAAGCCATCAATCAGACCCTGGGGATTGAGGATGATACCGCAGCGGCTACGGGGCATAAAATGGCATGTAAACGAGTGAAGCGGCCGCACAGAATTTTTTTTTCCTCTCACCCTGAGTTTGAGGACATAGTGCAGCGGTACAGAGAACGTCCAAAACGGCATTTTTCTCGGGTTAAAGGGCACTCGAAACGCGTTATCCGTTTGCTCCGGACCTCCGTAAACAATGGATGGAATCCCTGATAGTGGATCCTCCGGTTTCACGCCTGGCCACTAAGACCCTGTTATCTGTCCCTAGGGTTTCCTCGATTAAAGATCCCACGGACTGCCTTATTGAGAGCTTAGCTCGTTCAGTATATGAGGCGTCAGGGTCTGCACTCGCTCCCTCGTTCGCAGCAACTTGGGTAGCCAAGGCTATGATATCATAGTCAGAAACATTAAACAAGGTCGCGCAGGACCAGGAGCTGCCTGCAGAGATCACGGAGGTCACATGTCAGATGACGATAGCCGGAGATTATGTATTGAATGCGTCTTTGGATGTGGCCAATTGTTCAGCACTTGCTGCCGCTAATGCAATCTCTATCTGAAGAGCCCTATGGTTGAGGACATGGCGGGCCGATTCTACTTCCAAGAAGTCCTTGACTTCCCTGCATTATCAGTGCCGGCGCCTATTTTTGGATCAACTTATCTCCGACTCCACAGGAGGAAAGAGCGGGTTTCTCCCTCAACAGAAGGCGAAATCGTTTTTTCGTCACCCGGTTCAGGCACATTTCCGGGCCTTTCGCAATGCCACTGGCCATTCTAGGCCGGGCGTGACGGCATTGGTCAGGTGGCGGCCGCTAAGCAGCCTGAGCCTGGTCCGGGACCCGCATAGGAGACCGGTCAGGGGTCATGCGTTAAAAGACTCCGGGTGGACTACGGGGCCCAATTCCGCCACCTCAGGCCGCCCCAGTCCAGGACAGGGAGCGGCAGGTCATATAGAGCCAACCCATTGGGGAGAATGCGTGCTCAACAGACCAGATCGAGGGGACCCAGATCCTAAGGATCATCCGCCAAATGACTCGAGGTCTTTACCAGACGACACCAGCAAAGTGGGCGGCCGCCTACTCTGTTTTCACCACGTCTGAGCCAATATGGCTCACGACGCATGGGTAAAAGAATTGGTGTCCTCAGGCTACAAAATAGAATTTGTCAGATACCCTCCAAGATGGTTTTTTCTCTCCCGGCTTCCCAGGGTGGATACCCAGGTAAGGGCTCTATTGGGAGCCATCAAGTCGCTCCTGCACAACGGAGTCATTGTTCCAGTGCCGGAACACGGAAGAACTCAGGGGTTCTATTCCAACCTTTTTGCGGTTCCCAAAAAGGACGGGTCTGTCAGACCTGTTTTTGGACCTAAAGCTTCTGAACAAATTCATCAGGATCAGACATTTCCGGATGGAGTCTCCGTTCAGTCATAGCGGTCATGGAGCAGTGAGAATACTTGGCCTCAATTGACAGCCAGGACGCATTTCTGCATATTCCCATTTTTTCCTCCTCATCAGAGGCGGCTACGCTTCGCCATCAGCGTTCAGCATTTTCAGTTCGTAGCGCTACCCTTCAGGCTAGCCACGGCTCCCAGAGTGTTCACAAAGGTTATGGCAATTGTCAGGGCCACACTGCATTCTCGAGGCATAGTCGTCTTGCCTTATCTGGACGACCTCTTGGTCAAGGGCCCGTCAATACGGGCATGTGAGGAAGGTGTCAACATCACGCTAGATACTCTTGCCGCTTAGATGGTTGGTCAATGCAAAGAAATCATCCCTTGTGCCAGCTCAGAGGATCTCCTTCCTAGGAATGATCTTCAACACTTGCTGAAGGTTGATAATTCTCCCTCAGGAAAGGGCGCTAGTCTCCAGCAGGGAGTCCGGACACTACGCCAACCAGTCCCTCATACCATCCGATCCGCGATAAGGATCCTAGGGAAAATGGTGACAGCAATCGAAGTGATACCTTTCGTCCAGTTCCATCCTTCACCCCCTGCAGCACGCCTCGTGTCAGCCTGGGACAAGAATCCTTTCATGCTCGATCGGCGGTGCAAACTGTCCTCTCAAGTCAGGCAGTCGCTCGGATGGTGGATAACCAGTTCCTCTCTGGCCTAGGGGAAACCTTTCTCCCCATGTCATGGGCTGATAATGACAATCGACGTCAGTCTCCTTGGTTGGGGAGCGGTGTTTCGCCACCACACAACCCAGAAACGGTGGTCGCCACAGGCGGCACGCCTCCTGATCAACTTATTGGGGATACGAGCAATTCGGCTGGCTCTGCAGAAGTTTCATCACTTTCTAGCAGGCCGCCCCGTCCGGATTCCATCAGACATCATCACGGTGGTGGTTTACATAATTTTTCAGGGGGGCACCCGCAGCAGAACAACCATGCGCGAGGTGGAGCACGTTCTTCAGTGGGCCGAAGCAAACCACTCAGTGATTTCGGCTGTCCACATCCCGGGCGTGGAAAATTGGGCGGCAGACTTCCTCAGCCGGCAGGGTCTTGCATCCGGAGAGTGGTCTCTACATCCCGAAGTTCTTCAACAGATTTGTCAACTGTGGGGAGCTCCGGATGTGGACCTGATGGCTTGCAGAGTGAATGCCAAGGTGCCCACATATGTCGTTCGGGCCAGGGACCCGCAGGCATTCGCGGTGGATGCGTTGGTTCTGCCATGGAACCAGTTTCGCCTCCCATATCTATTTCCCCCAGTGCCACTACTCCCGAGAGTCAGCAAAGGGATCAAGACGGAACGGGGGCCGGCGATTCTGCTGGCTCCAGACTGGACCCGTTGAGCGTGGTACGCAGATCTAAAACAGCTGCTCGCCGATGTTCCTGGGCACCTGCTAGAGCGCCCAGATCTATCGTCTCAAGGGCTAATTTGCCACCCGAACTCAGGGACCCTGTGTTCGATGGCAGGGCCGTTGGATCTTGGATTCTAACCCAGGCAGGGTTCGGGAGCAAGGTGGTCGCTACAACGATTAGCGCCCGGAGTCCTGCTTCAGCATGAATTTACCACCACACCTGGAAGGTGTTCTTTTCTTGATGTCGAGGCCGCGGTGTTTCTCCGCTAAGATTCTCGATCTCCAACATCTTGGTTTTTCTCCAGTCGGGCTCAGAGAGCCCGGATAGCTCAGTCGGTTGAACATTAGACTCGGGCTTTGCCCCAGGTTTCCGCAGGAGACAAATGTAGGCCTTATCCGTCCTGTTCCAGTGCAGGGTTGCTACCAATTTGCAGGTGAAAACTTTTAATCCGGGGAGTGTCCCACTTGATACCTCCCTATATGGCGCCGATGGACGCCTGGGTTCTTAACATAGTCCAAAGTGTTCTGCAGGAAGCTTCATTGGAACCGCTTCAGGATATCGCTTTGAGGTACCTTTCCTGGAAAGTTGTTCCCCTAGTGGCCATCACTTCCATCAGGCAGGTTTCAGAGCTGGCGGCTCTATCCTGCCGAGCTCTGTTCCTCACTTTCCATGGGTATAAGGTGGTCCTCAGACCAGCCCCTCCTTTTCTGCCGAAGGTCGTGTCCTCTCTTTCACATCAATGAAGATGTTGTTTTGCCTTCATTTTGTCCAGCACCGGTGCACCGTGTGGAAGAAGGCTCTTCACACGTTAGACCTGGTAAGAGCCCTCCGGAGGTACGTGTCGCGGACGGCACCCTTTCCTCAGATGGACACGCTGTTCGTGCTCTCTGAAAAACGCAGGAAGGAACTCACTGCCTAAAAGTCGACCATAGCCAGATGGATTTGTTTGACTATTCAGGAGTCCTACTGTATTAGAGGCACGCCGATTCCAGCAGGGATCAGAGCGCACTCTACCCGGGCGGTGGGGACCTCTTGGGCACTTCGGCATCAGGCTTCGACGGAACAGGTTTGCAAGGCAGCAACCTGGTCCAGCCTGCACACATTTGCCAAACATAATATTCATGCTCAGGCCTCGGCGGATGCAAGCCTGGGTAGAAGGATTCTTCAAGCAACGGTGGCGCACCGTTAAACAGGAGGTCCATGTAGCTTGGATCGGTGAGTCAATCTCCCACCCAGGGACTGCTTTAGGACGTCCCACAGTATCTGTGTCCCCCAATGAGACGAAGGAGAAACATGGATTTTTGTGAGTACTCACCGTAAAATCCTTTTCTCCGAGACACTCATTGGGGGACACAGCACCCACCCTATTAGCCAGTTGGCTCTTGTTTAAATGAATATGTGTTTACTTATTTGATATAAGGGTGGTGTTTTCCTTTGGACATGTTTTACCTGTATTAAGGCTGATTTGTTGTCCTCCTACTGCTTTGGCACCAAACTGATTTCCGCCCACAATAGGGGCGATGGTGTATACTGTGGAGGAGGAGCTAACCTCTTTTTTTCACTTAGTGTCAGCCTCCTAGCGGCAGAAGCATACACCCCACAGTATCTGTGTCCACAGTATCTGTGTCCCCCAATGAGCGTCTCGGAGAAAAGGATTTAACGGTGAGTACTCACAAAAATCCATGTTTCTCCTTCAAACGTTGCTTTTGTCAAAGAATGCTCCCTTTGCAGCAATTACAGCATTGCAGACCTTTGGCATTCTAGCAGTTAAGGCTACTTTCACACTAGCGTTTTCTAGCGGACGTCACAATGCGTCATTTTGTGAAAAAAACGCATCCTGCAAAATCTCCCGCAGGATGCGTTTTTTTCCCATAGACTTGTCACGCGTCGTGTACGTCGTGCAACGGATGCGTTGGAATTTGGCAGCCCATCGTCTGGAAAAAACGTTGATTGTAACGTTTTTTATCTGTGTCGGGAAAACATGTCGCGACGCATCCTGTGGCTTGCGTTGCTGGCTAGAATGGAAGCCTATGGGCGCAGGATCCGTCGTGACACGTCGTATGACAGAATGCAGCGCTGCAATACGTTTTTTTACACTGAGCATGCTCAGAATCAGGATTTTGTAGCCAATTCACCAGACACCCCCAAATCTATATAAACCTGGCCTGGGGCTTCATCCCCAAATGTGCCAGCAAGAAGTCAGAAGACTGCATCCAGCCAGCATCCAGCCAGCATTCAACCAGCATCCAGCCAGCGTCCAGCTGCTATAAAACCTAGCCAGAGGCCTGACTGTGCTGCCAGAAGCCAGCATCACGCTACAGCCTTCCAGCCAGTGTGAGTACTGCCATTTTTGCGTACATCTGTGTGCATGTATTTGTGTCTGTATGACGTACTGAATACAGCCAGAGCTAAACCTGAATACAGCCAGAGGCCTGCCAGCGTCCTGCCAGAGTCCAGCTCCAACCTGAGGCCTGCCACTGTGAAGCCAGCCAGCATCCAGCTCCAGCCTGGGGCCTGCCAGCATCCAGACAGTGGGACTCCTGCCATTTTTGCGTGTGTCTGTGGGTGCATGCGTGTGTGTGTGCATGTCTGTGTGCGTCTTTGTGTTTTGGTCTGCCTGTGTGCTTTTGTGCATCTGTGTGTGTTTGCATAGCCTGTGTGTTTTTGTGTGTGTGCTTTTGTGTGTGTGTGCGTTATGCCTGCGCCTGTGTTATGCCTGCGCCTGTGTTATGCCTGCGCCTGTGTGCTTTTGTACATGTGCATTCGTTGTGTATATTCACCTGTGTGCTTTCGTGCGTGCGTCTGGGTGATTGCAGGTGCATGCGTCCGTGCAACTGGGTGAGTGCACGTGCATTTTTTTTTAATGTGATGTACTTACCAAGTGTGGTATGTGCAGCATGTGGTTTCAGTGTGTGAGCATGTGTCTTGCGTGTGTTTGTTTTTTTTCTTTAAATTTTTGTTTTTTGTTTTATTGTTGAAACCATTTCCAGTTGATGTACTTGTATTTAAAATAAAGAGCATTTTAGCTCCTAATTGTGATGGTAAAAAAAAAAGAAAATTAAAAAAGTATTAACAAAAATTTTCTATAAAAAAGGCCGTAGTATCATTTCACAAACGTAAATTTGAACCTGGTGTATGTACAAATGGCCACACATGCAATACTGAGTTGGTTGAGGGTTTATTTTTTAAGAAAAAAGTTCATAGAAAATTTTTAAAGGGTTTATTTTTTTTTTGTAGTAATTTTTAAAGGGATATTTTAAAATCACATATGTGGTCAATACATTTTCACATGGTGTTTAGGCCTTTCAATTTTAAAGGTTTTTTTTTTTTATTTTTATTTTTTTTGTTTGGGTGGGTGGAAAAGGTTTCACAGCTTGCACATACTAATGAAGTAGGTAATCCTGCTCACACTGGTGTGACTTGGGTCTATTTGTTTTTGGGTTTGTTTCTCAAAACTGTTGGTGTTGGCCTGCATGAACATTGCTCACATAATTTGAACAGGGTGGTTATTAAATCTTTCAGATTACCTAGTCTGTGGGGTGGGTCTAACTATAAATTATTTTTACTTACAGAGCCACCAGGGCCCACTTTACAGGAATGTACTCTTCTGAGAGCCCTCCTCCAGAGCGACAGTGTGCAGCGGTAAGTTAAAAAATGTTTAGTTTTTGGTGTCAAAGTTAAAATTTCTGTTAATCACTATATGCATTAAT
Organism: Dendrobates tinctorius; assembly: GCF_039654945.1. Lineage (NCBI taxonomy): Eukaryota > Metazoa > Chordata > Amphibia > Anura > Dendrobatidae > Dendrobates > Dendrobates tinctorius. The sequence goes on from NW_027361829.1 coordinate 54,932,252, forward strand.
TATGTTTTCTCAGGAAGCTGAAGCAGCCGAGGGCCTCTCAGAAGGGGACGAGATGGGTGGAGAAATACAAGGAGCGGGCGCACAGAGTATAAGTTGTGGCGAAACAGTTACTTCACACATCGCAGTGCACCCAACACAAAACAGATCACCATACATCACTGTACACATACAACATATGCCTACATCAAAGATAATTCTTTTTCTTTTGTTTTAGTCTGCTGCACATTCTGGCCAATGCCATGAAGGTCCTCCCTGCCGCTCCCAGAGTCGGCGTCATCATCGCTGCAGCGGCCAGCCAGCAGTGAGTTGTTATTTTTTTTTTCTTTTTTCTCTTGGTAGTTTTGGGTTTCAGTGTACTAATTATGTATTTATTTTTTTTCTTTTCAGTCTTCACAGCATGCTCCCAACTCAGATGGTGAGGACGGCGGCCTTGATGTGGACCGCCTCATTGAGGAGGTCCGCGAGCGGGAGCCGCTGTGGAATATGGCTGACCGCAGGCATGCTGATACACATGTGACCCGTCGGCTCTGGGAGGAAGTATGCCAAAATCTTTTGCCGAGGTGACCTTCAGCCAAGGCAGCAGACTCGAGAATGTAAGTATTCACTTTTCAGTAATGTTTAGAGCTGAATGGAATGTATTGTAATTAACCCTTTTTTTAATTTCATTCTTGTCTTCACAGGTGAAAGGGTTAGGAAGCGGTGGACGTCACTCAGGGATCGCTTCAAGAGGGAGTTTAACCAGGAGATGCAGGCCCCAAGTGGCTCAGCAGGACGGAGAAGGACTCGGTATAAATACAGCCGTGCCCTGGAACAATGCTGAGTAGTACGTAAGTATTCAACAGCCCATTGAATAAATCAACATGTTTACCTGTCAAACTTTTTTGGTTTCAGTCAGGGCTTTTTCCTATCAATATATTAATTGTTTTTTTTCCTATTTCACAGCACCGTCTGTAGCCATCGGGTGCCTGCATCTACCTTGGACCCCTCTGGAGCAATCTCTCAGAAGTCCGCCACCGAGGGCCACGTCGGTAGATCCCCCCTCTGACCCCTCATCTGACCCTTCCGGTACCTCTGCCTCATCCACTTCCGCCAGCACTGGAGCATCATCGCAGCCTTCGTTACTTGAAGCTGCTGGTCAAGACTTAGCGTTCCCTTTACCACACCCCTCTTATCCTGCCACCTCGAGACCACCATTAGGTTCGTTGCGGCAGCGACAGAGGGGTCCGGAAAGGAGCTATGCTCCTGAGTTCTTGCATCTGAATGCATCCTTCCAAAGCTCTTTTAAAATTTTGGGAGAGCAAGTGACTGCTGGGTTCAACATGGTGCAAACACGCATCAGTGAACACAGCAGTTGCTTGGATAAGCTGCATTCAGATACAAGTCAATCTCCAAGCAACCTTTTTTTTCAATCCATGCTCAGGAGCATGGAACAGCTAACTCTTGACCAGCAGATGTGGGTAATGCAAGCCAGCCATGCTGCTCTAGTGCAGGTCCTGTCCGAAGCCCCTCCAACACCCACACAGCCACTACAACTTTCCCATCCTGGCCCCAAATCCCAGTGTCTTCCCCAGTGTTTTCTTCCTTGTCCAGCTTTCCTTCCCCATTTAGTATTGCACCTTCCCCAACACCACCCCCCCTGCTCAGCCTCCTGTTTCTCCCCCCCCTTCCACTACACCCCAACCCAGTAGGCTTTCCCCACCTATCGAAGTGATCCAACCTGCCAGCCACTCTGCTAGTATCTCCACCCCACACTTTACTGACCTATGAAAGTTGTTTTCATTGTTAAAAAATGATTATTGTTATGTTAAAAATATTTTTCAAAAAAATGTAAAAACATAAAAAAAAGTTAAAAGTGGTTTGGTACCGTGTTAGCCAGTAGAAAAAAATATATAAAGTGCTCTCAGTGAGAGCACTTTATATATTTAAAAAAAGTTGTAACACAAAAAGTTTTATTCGAAAAAAATATGACAAGGTTTTGAAGAAAAATTTCAAAAAAATTTAAATAAAATTTATTTTGGTTTAAACTCTACTATTTGTTTCAGTGCCTTCATTTAGGTAAGCTGGTATGGTAACAAACAAAAGGTAAAAACAAATTACACACCACATGTTAAAAGGTATAACAAATTTGGTTTATTACCAAAAATATCAAACTTTTGGGAACTAATTAATAAAACTTGGTGTCAATAAAAACACTTTGTACAGAAACACAAATCACCGAGACATGAAATAAAGATCTCACACTATGTTGTCTTGCCAAGGAACCCTGCCTACAGGTGACACAAAATACTCTGCAAAGTGGTCCCTCATTCTGGAAACAGAACCTGCGGAGCGAACAGAGCTACTTTGGTAATCCCACAAGGTTGTTTCTGAGCCTTCATCATCCACGGAAACAGGCTCCTTGGAAAGTACATAGTTATGCAGCACCACACAGGCCTTGACAACCTCATCCACTGTTTGTGTGTACAGTCTTATGGCAGTTAGCAGAACTCGCCACTTTGCGGTTAAAATTCCAAAAGCACACTCCACCAATCGTCTGGCTCGAGTTAAGCGGTAATTAAAGAGTCTTTTGGTTCTGGTCAAGTCTCTGATTGCATACGGTTTTAGTAAGTGTGGTGACAACTGGAATGCCTCATCACCAACACAGACATATGGCATAGATGGTCCAGTTGTTCCCGGGAGTGGTCTGGCTGGTGGAAAATCATACGTAACTCCATACGAACAACAGCCCATCAGAGAAGTTTTGAAGACTTGCGAGTTGTTGGACCGGCCATAGGCTCCAATGTCCACAGCCATGAATTTACAGTTGGCATCTGCTATGGCCATGAGTACTATAGAAAAGTACTTCTTGTAGTTAAAGTACTCTGAGCCAGATCCTGCCGGTTTTGCAATACGGATGTGTTTGCCATCTACGGTACCCAAGCAATTTGGGAAATGGCACAGTTTCTCAAAAAGTTCTGCACTTGTCAGCCAGATGTCCTTTGTCGGTTGTGGAATGTACTCCTAATTAATAAATACAGACAGGGAATCAGCAACACCCAGTACCACACAAGGTGAGGTTGGTAAACATGAAGTCACTAACAGAGATATAGGCTGGTATAATAAATAATCAAATGCATCAATTTAGTCAGAGAAGATTCAAATATTCAACAGTGTTTTAAGATAAAGTGCAAAAACAGTTCAAAAACAGTACCAATCTTCTCAAAGGAGATCTGTATGGTATTTGACTGAGTAATACCAGGATTAAAAAATAGTAGTCTATAATATCCCATAAGTAGCACAAATAGGCCATACAGACTGACGTTAAGCAGACCCAAAAAAGGCCATACAACCCATATGTGTATATATATATAGAAAGTGATGCAATATGACTGCCAAACGAGGAAATTAAACCGCTCTCATAGATAGAAGCCAAATATATCTAAAATCATATTGTGCCATAAACCAACCTTCTCACGAAGTGTGGGCAGGGAAACCCCACCGCGTGTTTCGCATACGTGCTTACCTCATTAATCCTCTACCATGTTGCCCCTGCCATACAAGCCACACATCTCCTGACTGCCCACTGTGTTTCATAGTGCTTGACTATAGTAATGCTGCTGGGAAACATATTCTCATGTTCTCAAGAAGAACCTGAAGACCCACCTGTTCCGACAAGCCTACAGCCTGCAATGATCCTCGGTCTACTGAACCACCGCACGACCTACTCTACCCTCTCCTACTGTATCCTCACCCATCCCTGTAGACTGTGAGCCCTTGCGGGCAGGGTCCCCTCTACGTATGTACTTGTGTGTCCCTTGTCTTACACGTTTATTATACTTGTCTATATTTCCCCTTTTCACATGTAAAGCGCCATGGAATAAATGGCGCTATATAAATGCATAATAATAATAATAATAATAATAATGTTTTTTGTACCCTCAATTAACATTCCTGAAAATAAGGCAAATTTTTTAAAAGGCTTTTTGACTACAAGCTAGAACTTATTTACGTTCAAAATAATGCTCTCCAGAAATAAGGAGCTGCTTTTTATACAACTTGATAAAAATCCTTTGTAATTGCATAATGTTTTTGTGATTAGCAAACTAGTTGCAAACCACAAAAAAGGATAATTTTGTTAACATCTGCTTGAGAGGCCAAAACAGTACAATATACCTGTTTTGACTCCATAATAAAGGGATAATTTTTGGATGACTTATAAAAAAAGCTATCATTTCTACATTTAGAAAAATGTAAATCTACATCCCAAAAAGGGATAATTGTTGCACCCAACCATGTGAAAATGCCACATTTTTTAATATTACATCACCACCATTTACACTACATGACTATACATAACAGCAATGCATGCATTTGTCCACCCCCCAAAAAAATGGACAATTTATAGACTGTTTATACAATTTAGGTAGCCTAAAAAGACTGATACTCCAGTGAGTGAAATATCTCTGGTTACCATTAGTTTTCGTCTAGCCAGATAGTGGATGTGATTTGGACATTAAAATGCCTGTGTTTACATTACAGAGCTCACAACGAGTGATGAGCAAGCACTGAAATGCTCAGGTGCTCGTTGTTCGGGTCGAGCAAATTGGAATACTCGGGTACTTGTCCCGAGCAACGAGCCCAATGTAGGTCTATGGGAAAACCAAGTATTTTTACCGTGACCCCTCTGGGGGTCCTTCTAATGTAAAAAAAAATCTGAAAATGATGGAAACAGTGCTCCAGTGACATGGGATCATCATGGTGAATGCCCCTGGAAGCATTTCTGATTCCCAGGTCTCAGCTGTGAAAAATGTTGTCAGAGTCTTACGCCATTTTTACAGTTGCACCAAAAAAAATACAAAAACTAAACCAAAATGGATTTTCCTGGGAAATATGTTAAGGAACATCCTTTCCAGGGTAATGACTTTTATACAGTCATGGCCAAAAGTATTGACACCCCTGCAATTCTGTCAGATAATATTCAGTTTCTTCCTGAAAATGATTGCAAACACAAATTCTTTGGTGTTATTATCTTCATTTAATTTGTCTTAAATTAAAAAACACAAAAGAGAATGAAGCAAAAAGCAAAACATTGATCATTTCACACAAAACTCCAAAAATGGGCCGGACAAAAGTATTGGCACCCTCAGCCTAATACTTGGTTGCACAACCTTTAGCCAAAATAACTGCGACCAACTGCTTCCAGTAACCACTAATGAGTTTCTTACAATGCTCTGCTGGAATTTTAGACCATTCTTCTTTGGCAAACTACTCCAGGTCCCTGATATTTGAAGGGTGCCTTCTCCAAACTGCCATTTTTAGATCTCTCCACAGGTGTTCTATGGGATTCAGGTCTGGACTCATTGCTGGCCACCTTAGAAGTCTCCAGTGCTTTCTCTCAAACCATTTTCTATTGCTTTTTGAAGTGTGTTTTGGGTTATTGTCCTGCTGGAAGACCCATGACCTCTGAGGTAGACCCAGCTTTCTCACAATGGGCCCTATATTATGCTGCAAAATTTGTTGGTAGTCTTCTGACTTCATAATGCCAAGCACACGGTCAAGCAGTCCAGTGCCAGAGGCAGCAAAGCAACCCCAAAACATCAGGGAACCTCCGCCATGTTTGACTGTAGGGACCGTGTACTTTTCTTTGAATGCCTCTTTTTTCTCCTGTAAACTCTATGTTGATGCTTTTGCCCTAAAAGCTCTACTTTTGTCTCATCTGACCAGAGAACATTCTTCCAAAATGTTTTAGGCTTTTTCAGGTAAGTTTTGGCAAACTCCAGCTTGGCTTTTTTATGTCTCGCGGTAAGAAGTGGAGTCTTCCTGGGTCTCCTACCATACAGTCCCTTTTCATTCAGATGCCGACGGATAGTACGGGTTGACACCGTTGTACCCTCGGACTGCAGGGCAGCTTGAACTTGTTTGGATGTTAGTGGAGGTTCTTTATCCAACATCCGCACAATCTTGCATTGAAATCTCTTGTCAATTTTTCTTTTCCGGCCACATCTAGAGAGGTTAGCCACAGTGCCATGGGCTTTAAACTTCTTGATGACACTGCGCACGGTAGACACAGGAACATTCAGGTCTTTGGAGATGGACTTGTAGCCTTGAGATTGCTCATGCTTCCTCACAATTTGGTTTCTCAAGTCCTCAGACAGTCCTTTGGTCTTCTTTCTTTTCTCCATGCTCAATGTGGTACACACAAGGACACAGGACAGAGGTTGAGTCAACTTTAATCCATGTCAACTGGCTGCAAGTGTGATTTAGTTATTGCCAACACCTGTTAGGTGCCACAGGTAAGTTATAGGTGCTGTTAATTACACAAATTAGAGAAGCATCACATGATTTTTCGAACAGTGCCAATACTTTTGTCCACCCTCTTTGTTATGTTTGGTGTGGAATTATATCCAATTTGGCTTTAGGACAATTCTTTTTGTGTTTTTTCATTTAAGACAAATTAAATGAAGATAATAATACCAAAGAATTTGTGTTTGCAATCATTTTCAGGAAGAAACTGAGTATTATCTGACAGAATTGCAGGGGTGTCAATACTTTTGGCCATGACTGTATAAGGCAAAATAATTAACCCCAAACAAAACCTTTCTTCCACCACTTGGGCTATGTTCACAAATAGCGTTTTTGATGCGTTTTTCAACTTTAGCATTGCTTTCAACCAAGACAAATGCATTCACTGGGTAATGTAATTTTAACAGTTTACAACCTTCGGTGGCCATGTGGTGTGTGACACATCATCAGACACATCCTGTTTCATTTATAAAGGAGGGACTCTGAAAGTCAAAAAGTCTATTTTTAGAAGGCCAGCAGTCGGCTCTCACTATTCTTAGAGAGCCAGCAATTGGCCTTCACTATTCTTAGAGAGCCAGCAGTCGGCTATGCTTTATTGTTCCCATTATTAAACATTGGGTCTCTTATACTGTTATTGTGTATGCAGTGAATGACAGGGCTGCCCAAAATTTGGATGCACCCCTACAACCCATTAAACAGACGAAATGGATGACCACAAGCAACCATAGTTCCCAGTATTCATTTGGTACTCCCATTCTGTTTGAAAAAAGAAAGATTTAGTTCAGCTCACCCCTTTGTTCATTAATGATGTAGCAGAGTCCGAGCAAGGACACGTCTCCACTTAGACATCTTGAAATGCTTCACAGAGAAAGAGAAGTCCAGTTCAAGGAGTAAAATCCAAAGTTTTCTTTATTTGTTACATTAAAATGCAAGCATGGTTGCTATGGTCATCATTGCGGTTTTTACCCTGACATGGGATGGCCGCACAGAGAGTGCCCAGGAGGTTCTGTATGCGTTTCGAGCGCTACGCGCTTAGACTGAGAGCGCATAGCGCTTGAAACGCGTAAGGAACCTCCTGGGCACTCTCTGTGCGGCTTTCCCATGTCAGGGTAAAAACCGCAATGATGACCATAGCAGCCATGCATGTCATGTATTTTAATGTAACAAATAAAGAAAACTTTGGATTTTACTCCTTGAGCTGGACTTCTCCTTCGCTGTGAAGCACTCCCATAATGTATGCTTATGCACTAAATGCAAGGTCTGCCCTGCACCAAAGTTTCTTGTACCCCAATAAGCCTTTGAAGCCACATACTGGATGGCCACATGCAACCATAATTCCCAGTATTCATTTGGTACTCCCATACTGTTTGTTTATGCATTGATGCAAGGACTGCCCTGCACCAAAGTCACACGCATGCCAATAAATCTTTGAACCGAGGTACTGTATGGCCACATGCAACCAAAGTTCCCTGTATTCATTTGGTATTCCCATACTGTTTGCTTATGCATTGAATGCAAGGCCTGCCCTGCATCAAAGTTACACGCACCCCAATAAGCCTTTGAACACACGTACTGGTTGGCCACATGAAACCAAAGTTCCCATTATTCCGATTTTTTATGTCACCTAAAGTTTGCCCATGAAGTGAATACAAGGTCTGCCCAAAATTTGCACACACTCCAAACCCCAAGGAAAAAATGTGGAGGATGGTCTCCGCAAAATGTTTTCCCAGTTTACAGGAGCGGGACTCCTATACTTGTAATGCCCATACAGTAAGTGTATGGGCTGACAAACATTTCCCCTTGGGGGGTACACATCAACCTACTGTGTAAATATTTTTTTACTGCCATCATAAACACCCTGACAAAAAAGTTAAGTGGCTGTTGCATCACGGAACATGTTCACCCTCGTGTTCTAGTGGTGGTGTCTGAAGAGACGTGGAGTATGGCCTCCGAAAACTGTTTTCCCAGTCTACAGGAGCGGGTCTACTATACTTGTAATGCCCATACACTAAGTGTTTGGGCTGACAAACATTTCCCCCAGGGGAATACACATCAGCCTACTGTGTAAATATTTTTTTCCAGCCATCATAAACACCCTGGCAAAAAAGTATAGTGGCTGTTGCTTCACGGACCACGATTACCCTGGTGATCTAGTGGTGGTGTCGGAAGAAACGTGGAGGATGGCCTACTAAAACTGTTTACACAATTTACAGGAGCCTGTCTCCTACACTTGTAATGCTCATACACTAAGTGTATGGGTTGAAAAACATTTTCCCCCGGAGGAGAGCACCTCAACATATAGTGTAAACATTTTTGGAACGGGCATCATAAACACCCTTGCAAAAATTTCTAGTGGCTGATGCATCACAGAACAAGTTCACCATGGTGATCTAGTGGTTGTGGATCATGAGGATGAGGAGAAGGAGGAGAATAACAGCAAATATCCAAAGTCATGAAGCATATACCCATGTGTGGGTGTGAAGAGGTGCATGGGAATATACCTAACAAAAAAAGACACTGGATTTGAGGTTAGGATTCACTGTTATCATGCGATGGTGGACAGAAGTCTGCCCCAATCCAGCCCTTGTTCATTTTCATAAGAGTCAGCCTGTCCGCATTTTCAGTTGACAGGCGGATGCGCTTACAGTTATAATTCCACCAGCAGCATTAAAAACGCGCTCTGACAAAACACTAGGGGCAGGACAGACCAGCACCTCCAAGACGTAGAGACCTAGTACATGCCATGTATCCAGCTTTGAGACCCAATAATTAAAAGTCACCGAGGAATCTTGGAGGACGTTGGTACTGTCAGCAAGGTACTCCCTCTCACCATCTTCCAAAACTTTGCACTCCTTGTAAGAGTACGCCACGCATCATTCCCACTGTGATGGGAGGGTCTGAGAAAACTCTCCCAGAATGTTGCCAGTGTTCCCCTGTCTCTACTGGATTGGAGTTGTGTCTCTTTCCTGTACTCCTTGGTTGTCCAACGAACTGTGACCTCTGCTGCCAGGGTTTTCAGATGGGAATTTTTTTAGTAACTCTGCAAGAAGGGCCCTCTGGTACAGCACCATTTTAGTACCCCTGTCTGCCTCTGGAAGAAGAGATTGAAAGCTCTCCTTGTAGCGTTGGTCTAGAAGAGTCACTAACCAGTAATAACTGTCAGCCAAAATTTTGACAATACAAGGGTCACGGGAAAGGCAGCGCTACATAAAGTTAGTCATGCATGGCAGACTTCCGTGTCTTCACCCAGAAGACAAATGACCATGCTCTCCTCCTCCTCTTCCTCCTCCTCTCTGTTCTCAGGGCATCCACGCTGAACAGACAATATGATAGTTGTGCTTGTAGTACCGTCTATAGAGCATGAAATTAGCTCCTGTTCTTCCTCTTCCTCCTCTTCCTCATTGTCAACCAATCCACGTTGGGATGACATGAGGCTGGGCTGTGTGTAATCACCCTGTATGCTTCCTCACTCCATCATATCATGCTCAGCCTGCAATGCCACCTCTTCGATTGTGAGCAGAGAGTGTTTCAGAAGACAGAGAAGCGGGATGGTGATGATAGTTATGGCATCATCGCCGCTCACTATCTTGGTGAACTCCTCAAAGTTTTGTAGGATGGTACATAGGTCTGACATCCTTGTCCACTCCTGAGGTCTTATGTATGGATTCTAAACTAAATACTGACAGCATTGTTGATGCTGGTAATCAACAACCGCCCTCTTCTGTTCACAAATCCTTTACAACATGTGCAGTGTTGAGTTCCAACACATGGGGAGTGGGGACATCACACACTAGTCGGTGAGTCGAAAGCTTCAAATGCTGCTGAAGCACGGCAAGGGTGGTGGAAGCTGGAGCTGACTTTCTAAAATGGGCACACAGGTTGCGTACTTTGACAAGCAGATCCGGCAGCTCCAGGTATTTTTTAGAGAGAAATGTGCTGCCCACTGTCAGAAAGCTTGGTCTCAGTCGCAAGTCATGGGTCTTGCAACAGGATAATGACCCAAAACACTCAGCTAAAACACCCAAGAATGACTAAGAGGAAAATATTGGACTATTCTGAAGTGGCCTTATATGAGCCCTAAGCTAAATCCTATTGAGCATCTTTGGAAAGAGCTGAAACATGCTGTCTGGAAAAAGGCAACCTTCAAACACGAGACACCTGGAGCAGTTTGCTCTTGAGGATTGGGCCAAAATACCTGTCGAGAGGCACAGAAGTCTCATTGACAGTTACAGGAATCATTTGATTGCAGTGATTGCCTCAAAAGGTTGTGCAACAAAATATTGAGTTGCTAAGGGTTCCATCATTTCTGTCCAGGCCTATTTCATGAGTTTTATTTTTTTTTAAATTCTGTGGAAGCTTGGTTGAAAAGCAATGTCTGACTTTTATTTGTTCATTTTCATAGATTTTTGATTTATTATTATTTATGTCAGATTCAAGTTATTTCTGCCACCATTGTGGGTTTTTCTGTAATTGAGTAAGGGGTATCAAGAGTTTTGACCACATGTATATGTTGTTGTTGTTGTTGATATACATTTTTTTTTTTTTACCAATTAATTTGATATCCCTTTATCATTTAACTGCTTTTTTAATAGATTTTATATTGTATTGTAGTTATTGTATGATTAAATAATATATTTTTTAAATAATATCTATATTGTAGTCATCATTATAGGTTTATTTATACAACTTGTAGTTGGAAAATATGCATAAAAATGATGATATGGTCAATATACTCACATGCCTAATCACTGTGCAAAAAGTGAAGTAGTTGAACCTTCTGGTTTATACTCCTGCATTTTACAGTATATCTATTCTTGCGTTTAATTAGGTTATTTATAGTTGTTTTTAATGGACAAAATACTATCAACATATGGATATTTTTTTTAAAATAATTATTTATTGACTTTATTACCACTTTTTACAACACTAAGAGGATTAGAAACTTAATTATTAAATAAAATATAAAAGCGCAATAGGGTGTTATTAAGTATACAAGAGGAAAGAAAAAATAAATGCACTCACCTTGCAGTCTGATGTGTGACACAACCGGCATGTACGTTTGTCCTGAAGAAGGAGTCGGTGTGACTCTGAAACCCATTGACAATGAACCAGCATATTATATTCAATTGTGGATGTTATTTTCCAGTAAGCGCAAAATACTTCCATTGCACGGACAACTTTTTTCAGAAACTTCATTATGCACAGGTCAACATGAATATGTTCAACTATGAAAAGTGTTTTGTGATTGTCTCATCAATGTTCTTCTCTTCTAGAATTCATGTTCAAAATATGCTGCACTTCACTGTCGAACCATTAATTTTACAAATAAGCCACAAGATGTACAGTGGAGAACGCGTCGTATGTTTTATGTGCCCCTCTACCAACTTTAACATGTTGAATACAAATACATTTGAAACAAATTAGGATGTGTTCAACATCTGTCTCATTTTATAGGAACATTTTATTGTTATAAATACAATGCAGACATTTAAAGGCAGACTCAGCGAAACAGAGTGTTGTCCACAGTGGGAACTGTAAAGTAGATCTTTCTGCACACGAAAAGATTAGGATTCAACTGATATTGATTGCTTATAAATTTAAAAGTGACAGGTGACACAAAGAGTTAGGCCTTGTTGGTCCTAGATGGACACATTGTATGCAGGTATAGAGACCATATTACAGAACAGGGGTGGGCAATTAATTTTCCAAAGGGGCTACATGAGATACTGTGACAGTAATGGAGGGCCAAACCAAGTGGCTGATCTTAACTCTGATTAATTCATATTACAATAGGGCTTATCGTGTTTTCTTACCTTTATCAGGTAACCAACACCATATAGTTTACTGCTTTAACCCCTTCCTGACATCCGACGTACTATCCCATCCATGGGACCCGGGCCCCTATGCCCATGGACGGGATAGTACGCCTACCGCGATCAGCTGATTATCACAGCTGACACCCGGCACAATGTGTCAGGGGCGGTCACGGAACGCCCCCGACACGTTAACCCCTTGCACACCGCGATCAAACATGATTGCGGTGTACCGGGGGTTAAAGGGAAGCATCGGCAGGGAGGGGGCTCCCTCCGTGCTTCCCTGAGCCCCCCACGGCAGCGCAATGTGCAGCGCTGCTGCGGGGGGCTCCTTTCCTGCAGGCCCCCGAATCCAAGATGGCGACGGGGGCCTTCGGGGGCCTGCAGGAAGCTGGCTTCCTCAGTGCCTGCAAAGTGCAGGCATGAGGAAGCCTTCTGCACTGCCTGTGACAGATCGCTGATCTGTCACAGTGATCTGTGATGTGACAGATCAGCGATCTGTCACAGGACAGTGATGTCCCACCTGGGACTATTTAATAAAGTTAAAAAAAAATAAAAAAAAGTGTTAAAATAAATTTAAAAAAATCGGCAAATAAATTAGAAAAAAAAAAAAATATTCCCCCCAAATAAATCCATTTTTTTTAAATAAAAAAAAAAACAATAAAAGTACACATATTAGGTATCGCCGCGTCCGTAACGACCCGCCCTATAAAACTGTCCCATTAGTTAACCCCTTTAGCGAACCCCTTAAAAATAAAAATAAAAAACGAAGAAAAAAATAACGATTTATTATCATACCGCCAAACAAAAAGTGTAATAACGCGCGATCAAAAAGACGCATATAAATATCCATGGTACCACTGAAAACGTCATCTTGTCCCGCAAAAAACTAGCCACGATACAGCATCATCCGCAAAAAAATAAAAAAGTTATAGCTCGCAGAATAAAGCGATGCAAAAATAATTATTTTTTATATAAAATAGTTTTCATTGCATAAAACCGACAAAACATAAAAAAAGACCTAAATGAGGTATCGCTGTAACCGTACTGACCCGAAGAATAAAACCGCTTTATCAATTTTACCGCACGCGGAACGGTGTAAACGCACCCCCCCAAAAGAAATTCATGAAACGCTGGTTTTTGTTCATTCTGCGTCCCAAAAATCGGAATAAAAAGCGATCAAAAAAGTCACGTGCCCGAAAATGGTACCAATAAAAATGTCAACTCGTCCCGCAAAAAATAAGACCTCACATGACTCGGTGGGTCAAAATATGGAAAAATTATAGCTCTCAATATGTGGTGATGCAAAAACTATTTTTACAATAAAAACCGTCTTTTAGCGTGCGACAGCTGCCAAATATAAAAACCGCTATAGTAAATAAAACCCCCCGTTATCACCCCCTTAGTTAGGGAAAAATAATAAAATAAAAAAAATGTATTTATTTCCATTTTTCCATTAGGGTTAGGGTTAGGGCTAGGGTTAGGGTTAGGGTAGGGTTAGGGCTACGGTTAGGGTTAGGGTTAGGGTTAGGGCTAGGGTTAGGGTTAGGGCTAGGGTTAGGGTTAGGGTTAGGGCTAGGGTTAGGGTTAGGGTTAGGGCTGAGATTAGGGTTAGGGGTGTGTTGGGGTTCGGGTTGGAGTTAGAATTGGGGGTTTCCACTGTTTGGGCACATCAGGGGCTCTCCAAATGCAACATGGCGTCTGATCTCAATTCCAGCCAATTCTGAGTTGAAAAAGTCAAATGGTGCTCCTTCCCTTCCAAGCTCTGACATGCGCCCAAACAGTGTTTTACCCCCACATGTAGGGTATCAGCCTACTCAGGTCAAATTGCAAAACAATTTTTGGGGTCCAATTTCTCCTGTTATCCTTAGGAAAATAAAAAATTGGGGGCAAAAATATCATTTTTGTGGAAAAAAATGATTTTTTTATTTTCACGTCCGAGCGTTATAAACTTCTGTGAAGCACTTGGGGGTTCAAAGTGCTCACCACACATCTAGATAAGTTCCGTGGGGGGTCTAGTGTCCAACATGGGGTCACTTGTGGGGAGTTTCAATAGTTTAGGTACATCAGGGGCTCTCCAAACGCACATGACACCCACAGACCATTCCATCAAAGTCTGCATTCCAAAACGTCACTGCTTCCCTTCCGAACCCCGACGTGTGCCCATACAGTAGTTTTCTCCCACATATGGAGTGTCAGCGTACTCATGACAAATTGGACAACAACTTTTGGGGTCCAATTTCTCCTGTTACCCTTGGGAAAATGAAAAAATTGGGGACTAATTGATCATGTTTGTGGAAAAAATACGATTTTTTTATTTTCATGGCCGGGCATTATAAACTTCTGTGAAGCCCTTGGGGGTTCAAAGTGCTCACCACACATCTAGATAAGTTCCTTAGGGGGTCTCGTTTCCAAAATGGGGTCATTTGTGGGGGGTTTCCACTGTTTAGGTACATCAGGGGCTCTCCAAAGGCAACATGACACCCGCAGAACATTCCCTCAAAGTCTGCATTCCAAAATGTCACTACTTCTCTTCCGAGCCCCGACGTGTGTCCATACAGTAGTTTTCTCCCACATATGGGGCATCAGCGTACTCAGGACAAATTGGACAACAACTTTTGGGGTTCAATTTCTCCTGTTACCCTTGGGAAAATAAAAAAATTGGGGACTAATTGATCATGTTTGTGGAAAAAATACAATTTTTTTATTTTCATGCCCTGGCATTATAAACTTCTGTGAAGCCTTTGGGGGTTCAAAGTGCTCACCTCACAACTAGATAAGTTCCTTAGGGGGTCTAGTTTTCAAAATGAGGTCATTTGTGGGGGGTTTCCACTGTTTAGGTACATTAGGGGCTCTCCAATGGCAACATGACACCCGCAGACCATTCCATCAAAGTCTGCATTCCAAAACGTCACTACTTCCCTTCCGAGCCTCGATGTGTGCCCATACAGTAGTTTTCTCCCACATATAGGGTATCAGTATACTCAGGACAAATTGGACAACAACTTTTGGGGTCCAATTTCTCCTGGTACCCTTGGGAAAATAAAAAAAATGGTGACTAAAAGATCATGTTTGTGGAAAAAATACAAATTTTTTATTTTCACGCCCGGGCGTTATAAACTTCTGTGAAGCACTGGGGGGTTCAAAGTGCTCACCCCACATCTAGATAAGTTCCTTGGGGGGTTTAGTTTACAAAATGGTGTCATTTGTGGGGGGTTTCGACTGTTTAGGTACATCAGGGGTTTTCCAATCGCGACATGGTGTCCGATCTCAATTCCAGTCAAAAACGTCAAATGGCGCTGCTTCCCTTCCGAGCTCTGCCATGCGCCCAAATAGTGGTTTACCCCCACATGTGGGGTATCAGCGTACTCAGGACAAATTGCACAATAACTTTTAGGGTCCTGTTACCCTTGGAAAAATAAGAATTGAGGGTGAAAAGATCATTTTTGCAGAAAAAATATGATTTTTTAATTGTACGGCTTTATGTTATAAACTTCTGTGAAGCCCTTGGGGGTTCAAAGTTCTCACCACACATCTAGATAAGTTCCTTAGGGGGTCTAGTTTCCAAAATGGTGTCATTTGTGGGGGGTTTCCACTGTTTTGGTACATCAGGGGTTTTTCAATCGCGACATGGTGTCCGATCTGAATTCCAGCCAATTTTGCATTGAAAAAGTCAAATGGCGCTCCTTCCATTCTGAGCTCTGCCATGCACCGAAACAGTCGTTCCCTCCCACATATCAGGTATCAGCATACTCAGGACAAATTGCACAATAACTTTTGCAGTCCAATTTCTCCTGTTACCCTTGGTAAAATAAAAAAAATTGAACCTGAAGTATTTTTTTTGTGAAAAAAAGTTAGATGTTCATTTTTTTTTAAATATTCAAAAAAATTCCTGTGACGCACCTAAAGGGTTAATAAACTTCTTGAATGTGGTTTTGAGCACCTTAAGGGGTGCAGTTTTTAGAATGGTGTCACTTTTGGGTATTTTCTATCATATAGACCCCTCAAAGTGGCTTCAAATGTGATGTGGTCCTAAAAATAAAATGGTGTTGTAAAAATGAGAAATCGCTGGTCAACTTTTAACCCTTATAACTTCCTAACAAAAAAAAATTTTGGTTCCAAAATTGTGCTGATGTAAAGTAAACATGTGGGAAATGTTAGTTATCAAGTTTTTTGTGTGCCGTATGTCTGTGATTTAAGGGCATAAAAATTCAAAGTTGGAAAATTGCGAAATTTTCAAAATTTTTGCCAAATTTCCATTTTTCTCACAAATAAACGCAAGTTATTTGAATGAAATTTAACCACTAACATGAAGTACAATATGTCATGAGAAAACAGTGTCAGAATCACCGGGATCCATGGAAGTGTTCCAGAGTTATGACCTCATAAATGTACAGTGGTCAGAATTGTAAAAATTGGCCCGTTCATGAACGTGCAAACCACCCTTGGGGGGTGAAGGGGTTAAGTAAAGTTTATATAAAGCAGTAAATCACACTGCTCCTTTTATTCAGCCCTTGTATTTTGGTCAACAGCTCCCAATAAACTTTGATGCCACAGTCCTTACACACTGTTTTATGCCTCCACATAGAATGATGTCACCACAGAGCCCCTCAACATTATGAAGTCCCCACACAACCCCTATAAAGTATAAAATCCTCACAAAACCTCACTACACACTATTATTCCCCACACACTACTCCATGCTGATTATGTCCCTAGACAGTCCCCTTGCACAGCATCATGTCCCCACATACCCTTCTTAGACAGTATTATGTCCCACACAGCCCCCTTACACAGTATTATGTCCCCACACAGCTCCATGAAGAAAGAAATCCCCACACAGCTCCACTACACAGTATTAAGTCCTACAACTCTCGTCCACCGCAGTTATATAAAAAAAACTCCACTCCTAACCCTTTTTCCTTGCAGATCCAGTCTGCGCAGTATACTGTCACACTGCTGACACAAAGTAATGATGTCATCACACCTGCTGCACTCTTAAGCGCACAGATCCAATGATGGAATAGGGAGCTGACAAATGTAATAAATTGATGCTCAAAGCGTTCTCAATTTTTCCTATTTTCTAAAGAAGTAATGCAATTCATAATTCATATATTTCATGGAGGTTTTAAATACAGCAGGAACCTACCTTCCCTTGTAATTGTAGACTTCAATCTGGGATAGGATTCATATGTCCCAGCAGAGAGATTTGCCTTATCGTGGCTGCTGGATACACATGAATTGGACAATTTATGCGCTAAGAATTCTCAATTCTTCCTATTTTCTGGAGCAGTAATCTAGTCCTCTTCCTCTCTGGAGAGACAATTTTCTAGAGCAGTAATGCAATTCATATTTCATATACTTCATGTTTGCATGCTATGGCATACAGAGTGCTATTTTATTTGTTAGTTTTATGTGGAAATGGCTTCTCTACAACTGTACACACTTGTCTTTCTGTTTGGAAGTGACGGTCAGTCTTTTAATATTTGTAATATCCAAAAGACATTCACGCTATGGTTCTATTTTGTATATGGCTAAAGCACATTCCTCTAAATTAGGTCATAAAGGGGTTGGTCAATTCCTTGTAAATATATTTTATTATTCCCCCAGTAAGGGGGGAAATAGGAGAGCAGGGCAGGCTAGACAGGTGCTGGTAGTGGAGACTGAATTAATAGTGGAACAGATAGGGCAATCTATCACAAAGACAGGGATCGTCGAATGGTGTGCTGCCTACCTGGCGCTTGAGTCTGACACATAACTGACAGATTGACAGATTACTGGGAGGGGCTGGTGAAGACCCAGAAGTCATGGTGCACATTGGCACAAATGACAAAGTTAGAGGTAGGTGGAAGGTTCTTAAGGATTATTTTAAGGAATTAGGCTGCAAACTTAAAGCAAGGACCTCCAAGGCGGTATTTTCTGAAATACTGCCTGTACCATATGCCACGCCAGAGATTCAACGGGAGACTAGGAAGGTTAATAAGTGGCTCAAGAATTGGAGTAGGAAGGAGGGGTTTTGGGTTCCTGGAGAACTGGGCTGACTTCTCAATTTGCTACAGGTTCTACGCTAGGAATGGGCTGCACCTCAATGGGGAAGGTGCAGCTGTGTTGAGGGAGAAAATGGTTAGAAGGATGGAAGAGTGTTTAAACTAGGGATTGGGGGGAGGGTATTCATTTTATAGAAGTGGAAGACTGTGCAGATAGAGACCTTGGCACAAATAATGAAATTGGGGGTGGGGTGGCATGGGGGTGGGGTTAGAACAGTTAATAATTCAAGAAAGAATAGAGGTACAGAGAAATACATAAAGTGCATGTATACTAATGCCAGAAGCCTCCCCAACAAAATGGAGGAATTAGAATTAATTTTGTTGAAGCATAATTATAACATGGTAGGGATATCTGAGACATGGCTGGATGAGAGCTATGACTGGGCGGTTAATTTACAGGGCTATGGTCTGTTCAGAAATTACCGTACAAATAAGCGAGGGGTGGGGGCTGTGTCTATATTTAAAATCATCCTTAAAACCCATCCTGCGTGATAATATATGTGAATATAATGAAATTGTAGAGTCTCTGTGGGTGGAGATATGGGAAGGGGGAAAAAATAATAAATTACTGATAAGGGTTTGTTATAAGTCTCCAAAAATAATGGAAGCAACGGAGAATATCCTCATAAAGCAAATAGATGAAGCTGCGACTCAAGGAGAAGTCATTATTATGGGGGACTTCAACTACCCTGAAATACATTGGGGAACTGAAACCTGCAGTTCCAGCAAAGGTAATGGGTTTTTGACAACTATGAAGGGCAGTTACCTTTCACAACTGGTTCTGGGCCCAACAAGAGGGGGGGGGCACTGCTAGACCTAATATTAACCAACAGGTCAGACCGCATATCAAATATAAGGGTTGGGGGTCACTTGGGTAATAGTGATCACAAAATAATACGTTTTCATGTATCCTTTAATAAGATGTGTAGTAGAGGGGTTACAAGGACACTAAACTTCAGGAAGGCAAATTTCCAACTAATGATAGATGATCTTGGTGTAAGTAACTGGGACGATATCCTGAGACATAAAAACACACAAAGAAAATGGGAGACGTTTATTAGCATCCTGAATAGGACCTGTGCACAGTGTATACCCTATGGGAATAAACATGCTAGAAATAGGAGAAAACCACTATGGCTATATAGAGTTGTAAGGGGTGCAATAAGTGACAAAAATAAAGCATTTAGAGAATTAAAGCAAGTAGGTAGTGATGAGGCATTAACTAAATGCAGAAGATTAAATAAATCTGTAAAAAGCAAATCAAGACAGCAAAGATTGAGACAGAGAGACTCATTGCCAGAGAAAGTAAAAATAATCCCAAAATATTCTTTAACTACATAAATAGTAAGAAACTAAAAATGATAGTGTTGGACCCCTTAAAAATAGTCTGGGTGAAAAAATTCTCCATTAAATGTCACCTGCTTAACCCAGCAGGAAGTATGGCAGCATCTAAAAATCAATAAAATTGACAAATCCCCAGGCCCGGATGGGATACACCCCCGAGAACTGCAGGAATTAAGTACAGTCAAAGATAGACCATTATTTTTAATCTTTAAAGATTCCATAATAACAGGGTCTGTACCACAGGACTGGCGTATAGCAAATGTGGTGCCAATATTCAAAAAGGGGACAAAAACTGAACTTGGAAATTATAGGCCAGTGAGCTTAACCTCTATTGTGGGTAAAATCATGGAGGGTTTTCTAAGAGATACTATACTGGAGTATCTGGAGAAGAATAACCTCATGACCCAATATCATCATGGGTTTACAAGGGACTGTTTCTGTCAGTCACTAATCTGATAAGCTTTTATGAAGAGGTAAGTTCCGGACTGGAGCAAGGGTATGCAGTGGACGTAGTGTATATGGACTTTTCAAAAGCTTTTGATACAGTGCCACACAAAATGTTGATACATAAAATGAGAACAATGGGGATATGGAAAAATATATGTAAGTGGGTTATGAGCTGGCTCAGGGATAGGAAACAAAGGGTGGTTATTAATGGAGCACACTCGGACTGGGTCACGGGTAGCAGTGGGGTACCAAAGGGGTCAGTATTGGGCCCACTTCTTTTTAACATATTTATTAATGACCTTGCAGGGGGCATAGAGAGTAGAATTTCAATATTTGCAAATGACACTAAACTCTGCAGGGTAATCAATACAGAGGAGGGCAATTTTATATTACAGTAGGATTTATGTAAACTAGAAGCTTGGGCTGATAAATTGCAAATGAGCTTTAATGGGGATAAATGTAAGGTCATGCACTTGGGCAGAAGAAATAAGATGTATAATTATGCGCTGAATTGTAAAACACTGGGCAAAACTGTCACTGAAAAGGACCTGGGTGTATGGATAGACGACAAACTCACATTTAGTGGCCAGTGACAGGCAGCTGCTGTAAAGGCAAATAAAATAATGGGATACATTAAAAGAGGCATAGATGCTCATGAGGAGAACATGGTTTTACCTCTATATAAGTCACTAGTGCGACCACACTTAGAATACTGTGTACAGTTCTGGTCTCCGGTGTATAAGAAAGACATAGCTGAACTGGAGCGGGTGCAGAGAAGAACGACCAAGGTTATTAGGG
Source organism: Dendrobates tinctorius (assembly GCF_039654945.1). Taxonomy (NCBI): domain Eukaryota; kingdom Metazoa; phylum Chordata; class Amphibia; order Anura; family Dendrobatidae; genus Dendrobates; species Dendrobates tinctorius. The sequence goes on from NW_027361829.1 coordinate 54,952,983, forward strand.
AACTAGGGGGTCTGCAATACCAAGACAGGTTATTACACTTGGGGTTATTTAGTTTGGAAAAACAAAGGCTTAAGGGTGATCTTATTTTAATGTATAAAAATATGAGTGGGCCAATACAGAGACCTTTCTAATGACCTTATTACTCATAGACCAGAGACAGGGACAAGGGGGCATCCTCTACCTCTAGAGGAAAGAAGGTTTAATCATAATCACAGATGCGCATTCTCTGCCATATGATGTGGTAATGAGTGATTTCCTACTAAAATTTAAGAAGGGACTGGATGCCCTTCTTGAAAAATATAATGTTACGGGTTATATATACTAGTTTCCTTAATATTGCGTTGATCCAGGGAGCTAGTCTGATTACCATATGTGGAGTCGGGAAGGATTTTTTTTCCCCAATGTGAAGCTTACTGTTTGCCACATGGGTTTTGTTTTGCCTTCCTCTGGATCAACATGTTAGGGCAGGTTAGGATAGGATATGGGTTGAACTAGAAGGACTTAAAGTCTTCCTTCAACCTTAATAACTATGTTACTATGTCAAGTTGTAAATAATACAAATATACCTTAATTATGAATTCTGCTGAATTTCTCGCTTTTACCTTTGCTGTATCACCATAACCAATACTCTACTAGTCAGCAGTTGTTTCTCAACCATCTGACACCTTATGGTGAGATTCACCTGACACATACACACATCTTTGACTCTGTGATGGCTATTTTCCTTTAGATTTTACAGCATATATTCCAAATGACCGGTGTGTACCCTGTGCAGTAGATGTGTCTCAGCGCTGCACTCATTTATCTTCTATTGTGCATGCCCCAATTTCCCTGCTCGTTGCATAAGCAGAAGTAGTTTACGGTACTTATCTATTTATAGTAAAGATTCTTATTTACTATAGAAAGAACAACTTCTACTTCACATGTGCTAAACCAAGTACAGTAAAGATAAAAGGAAGCAATACATGACCTGTAGAGACAGCAAAAGTTATGGGGTTACATCAACAGGAAATATCACAATTTCTGCAGAATTTATGTTTTTAATAATATACATATATTAGTTATCTTTACAACTTTACATACTATGTTTAGATAAATATATTTATTGGACATTCTCCCACACATTACTGTATATATTTAACCAGAATAACCAAAGAATAAATTAACTATATCCATTTATATTGAACTAGCTATTGAATCCGTTCTATGACCTTGTGGTGAGCATTTTTATTGGGACATTTATACAGTGTCTTCAATAAAATGGCACCGGAGATCTCAGTATGCTCACACACTGAGTTCGGCGTCATTTTATTGAAGTAATGTTCTACTGTACAACATTAACATAGCAGTGCACGTGCGCCAGGCATAGGGATAATGGGGATGGCCAGCACGTGCACACTACTATGTTGACATTACATTAGAATTATTCAATAAATTGGTGGTGAAGTCAGAATTCACATATTCAGTTTCTTCAATAAAATGATGCCATAGTGCGGTATGCGCACGCATTGACTCTGGTGTTACACTGCACAGGCACCACCCATCCCGACTTTGGACAGAAGGATGCATCCACCATTATATAAGATGATTATCCTGGTTCTCTGTGGACTGATCTTTAGGAATACTGTTAGTTTTATTTATTTATTTTTTATTATTATTATTATTTTTATTTGTTATCTTTTATTATCATACCCACCTTTTTGTAACCCCTTAACAACCGCCAATACACCATTTAACAGCAGCAGTTAAGAGTTCTTATTTTTCAGCTCCACTTTTTAACGGCGCAGAGAAATAAAGTTATAGTGCCCCCCACCGTCGGAAAATCTCCGGGGTCTCAGCTAGCGGGGGTTGCTGAGATTCCGGAGAACATGATTCGGGTTGATTTTTACTGTCCCCAGTGTTGCGATGTGCCGTGAATAGTGACAACAGCAAAAAAAAGGTCTGATTTCCCATTTATTTCTCTCTTCTTTGATATGATCTAGCACATCAGAGGAGAGAAAAATGGGGTACCCTGACCCTCCCTGGTACTTGCGGTGTCACCAGATCCCTCTGGCTCTGTCCCCTGGCCCTCGGTGTCTTCTTCTGGGAAGAAAATGGTGGGCGCATGCGCAGTGCGCCCGCCGAGATCCGCCGGCTGGCACCTGGCAACAATAGGAGATTTCTCCTATTGGTTCATTTTGATCACTGTGATAGACCCTATCACAGTGATCAAAATAAAAAAATAGTAAATCAAACCACCCTTTATAACCCTTTTAATTAGGTAACAATATTAAAATAAAATGTATTTATTTCCATTTTTCCATTAGTGTTAAGATTAGGGTTAGAGCTAGGGGTAGGGTTGCGGCTAAATTTGGGGTTAGGGTTAGGGTTGGGGCTAGGGTTATGGTCCTGTTGGGGTTACGGTTGGGGTTTTGGGGTTAGGGTGGTGTTGGAGTTGGGGTTAGTGTTGTGGTTAGGGTTGGGATTAGGGTTAGGGTTGGGATTAGGGTCAAGGGTAGGGTTGTGTTAAGGTTGAAGTTAGAATTGGGGGTTTCCACTATTTAGGTACATCAGGGTATCACCAAGTGTGGCATGGCGCACGCCATTGATTCCAGCCAATTTTTTGCACAAACGGTGCTCCCTCCATACTGAGCCTTGCCATGCGCCCAAACAGTGGCTTCCCCCTCATGTAAGGAGGTATCAGTGTACTCAGGCGAAAATGCACAACAAATTTTGTGGGCCATCTTCGATTGTTACCCTTGTGAAAATAAAAAAAAGTTTGGGTCTAAAGTAAATTTTTTGTGAAAAAAAGTAAAATGTTCATTTTTTTCCACATTGCTTTAGTTCTCCTGAAGCACCTGAAGGGTTACTAAACTTCTTGAATGTGGTTTTGAGCACCCTGAGAGGTGCAGTTTTTAGAATGGTGTCACTTTTGGGTATTTTCTGTCATAATGACCCCTCAAACTCACTTCAAATATGATGTGGTCCCTAAAAAAATGGTTTGTAAATTTTGTTGGAAAAATGAGAAATTGCTGGTCAATTTTTAACCCTTATAACGTCCTAACAAAAAAATTCTGTTTCTAAAATTGTGCTGATGTAAAGTAGACATGTGGGAAATGTTATTTATTAACTATTAACAATATGACACTCTGCTTTAAGGGCACAAAAATTAAAGTTTAAAAATTGTAAAATTTTCAACATTTTTGCCAAAATTCATTTTTTTTCAGAAATAAATGCAAGTCATGAAGTACAATATGTTACGAAAAACATTCTGAGCATCAGTGGAATACGTGGAAGTGTTTCAGAGCTAGAACATCATAAGGTGACAGTGGTCAGAATTGTAAAAATTGGCTTGGTCATTAAGTACAAAATTGGCTCTCTCACTAAGGGGTTAATTATCTGGGGAAGATGTTTTTTTTCCAGATTTCTTAGGACTTGTTGCCTCACTAATAACAACATTAGATATGAAGTAGCATCGCGACAGTAGATATCAGAATTTCTGCAGATTTCACTGTATTACTAATTCATATGTATTGCAAAATTTTACAATTTTGTGTACAAATTAACATATTTATAGGAGATAGGTCAACAATTATAAGGTATAGATTTATTTAGCCAGAATAAACAGAAAATAACTGAATTGGATGTCATTATTAACAATGTTATTTGTGGTGTGATCTTTAGGGATATTGTTTGTTTATTTGTCATTATTATTTTTATTAATATTACATTACTATAGTTACCCAACTTTTTTCTCACTTTATCTAAGGAAAAGATTTTTTTTCCAATTTGTTCTCACTCAGAAGTCATTGTTCCCCCTATACATTGATATTTTAGGCTTTTACAAAATTGCACAAGGCATGTTATTATTATTAGAGCATTTTATTTTTTTATACAATCTTTCATTCTATGTAAACAACATAACTTTTCCAATACAGACAACATTTCAGTATTTGACTCATTGAAGTCATAAAATTGTTACCTTCAGTCTAGAAGGGAAGCTTCTCCTTATCCGGATCATTACCATTAATCAGATTTTAAGAGAAAATCTGCTTTCTCAATGAATAGGAAGGTGATGATGTTCCTGGGAAGGTCAGAAATTTCCTGAAAATCCCCTCTATCTGTTTTTCCAATATTCCCATTACTATATGTAGCTATAATTGGTAGTCAAGAAATTTGACCTCTATATGTTAGACTTCTAAACTTTATAACATACATTAAAAGTATTCTACAGCCACAACAGAAACAAACAAAACTTTATTTGGCACAAGTGGTTTAAATTAAATGGGTGTAAAGATCATCACATTTATTTTGCGAACATAACATCTTTCAGCAAGTACTTTCATTTCAGTGAGTCTTTTCCCCTTGGACTTTTATCTTCCCCACTATAGCGTAGCATAGCCAAACACTAAGGAGCCAAGACCTGATTACTGCCGCACAGTTTACGATACAGTAAATTGGATACTCCTGCCATCATAGCCTAAGGGATGGATAGGTCCAGGGGAATAATGAAGGTTACATGTCCTGCTTTTCTGTCTTCAGATTATTGTTATCTTAAAACAGTTGATTTACAGAACATGTAAAAATCAGACAAGTTTATAACTAAGAGTTGCCAGGCTCATTTACATGGGAGCTCTAGCTTAAACAGAAATATAAGAAAATAAAAGAATTTCTCACTAATTGGTTGTGCAAGTAGAAAAATCAGGTTCATGTAACAAATTACTGTAATATTTGAACTTAATCTAAACAACTATTGCCTAAATCTAAAGTCCAAATGCGCAGTAAAAAACTAATCGAGAATGTGCAGGTTCCTCCGTAAAATGCCAACATGACTATGTAAGAAGTAATTTTGCAAAAACTTTACAAAATCTAGAAATAATTATTATAATAATATTGATGGGGTTTGAGGAATCTTTAGTGTAATGGCATGGTGGGTCACAGGGGCTTTGGAGGAGACCTGGGCAAATGCTTGGTGCAAAATGTATATTTTTCTCCTCAGAGGTAATAGGCTGAGTGGTTACAATTAGATTTTTGTGTAAATCAATAATTGGTACAGAGGTGGAACACCATGATAGTATACATCAATAAATCTCGTGTGTAGTGTATGGGAATGATCATCCTCCGAGAGTGGCTCAGACTCCAAATGCTCTGTATTCTGCAGCCTGCAGCAGTAATTTCACTTGGCAGTTGTGCCATGCCTGATACTCACAACTAGCATTCTCCCTCTTTTTGGTCTTTATAGCTCTCTGGGCCAATTTTCTATGCTAGGACCAGCAATAAAACAAAACAAAAATAAGCCGTCTATCAGACCTTTAGAATTTTTTGCTGCCGGAATTAAGGTAGATGTCGTCTGTACAGTGTTTAGTAAAATAATATTTCACAAATTTAAAGCACCGCTCCAGTGCATTTTTTTTATTTCGGCACTGGCGTGGTGCTACTAATCTAAGATTCCTAGTAATATAATTACCAGCCTCCATTTTCAGCTTTTCCCAGCACCACTCCGGTCCTGTGCCACTATCTTGTGACCGCAACTTCTAACTGGCCAGAAGTCAGAGATAACGGCCATAAGTTCTCAACGGAGGTCAGTTAGAGCCTCATTCTGGCCTCGTTCTGGCTCTCATAGACTTATATTGAGTAGTAACCTCTGCCTCTTCCAGCAAACACTGGAGCGATCCCAGCAGTTCACAGCCTGCAGAAGACCAATTGAAGCGGCACTGAAAACAGATGAAGACTGGTAAGTATAAAACTAGGAGCAGGCAACTTAGATTAGTAATACCACTCCAACCCTTCAATAGAAAAAACACTGTAGTGGTGATTTAACCAATGCCTCAACTGCAGCAACTCTTACCAATATCAAAGCTTGCATTACTATAAAAATTACTATAAAAATAACCGCTTGATGAGGTCTAAACACCCAAAGTATAATTTCAATTTTCCTTTCCATCTTGGGGTTTTCCTGAAAGGCTTGCTTATATTCTCTAGTTCTACAGCTCACAGTAATTATTCCAGTAATAAATTAGATATTTAATATGTATGAGTCTGTAGGAAATATAGCAAATTTATTAATTAAGGGTACCTGTCTGGTCATTGGATTTGTCTATTTTAGTAAATACTTTAAATCCCTATAAAATAACAATTATGGAAAATATGTTATTAATACAGTTATTCTTTGTCAAAATTTACACATATCATGAAAACTGGCTGTTACCAGTCCACCTGTCAATGTGGCACTGCTTAGATTGTCAGGTAAACCTTAATGACAAGGAGAATAGTAACACCTAGTTGTAACTGTATTTATAATGCAAATTGTCTCTTCAGAGAGGTGGCAGGCTCGCACTCTAGTGCCTCCTATTGGAAGTAGGAATCCTAAAAGTCAATATCAACCCTTTAACGAGCCTTGCCACATGACTTAGGATAAAAACCAAAACCAGAATCTAAATTTGCAGACAATGTGTTTCAGGGTACTGCCCCTCGTCAGTGCAAAGAGTGAGATCTGGTGTGGCTGGGTGAGAGGATGTGTGAGTTTTTGTCCGCTTCCTCTCTGAAGAGACAATTTGCATATTTAGTTTCCCAGAGGAGCATTGCAAGGTTTTAAAGTTTCCTCACCTTGGCATGTCAGGCTTGACTTGTCACTCTCCCTAAGGAAAAACATTACCCCTTGGATAACTGTTTTTATGTGTAATTCAAGGATAAATATATAATATTGGAGCAGCAAGTTCTTTGAGAGTGTTATTTAATTGGCCTCGTTGTTACATTTGTAGCACTGGGGTCCTGGGTTCAACTCCACCTAAGGACATCACATCATCTATATGGAGTTTGCATGTTTTCATTGCTTTTGCATGTGCTTATTCTTGGTTCCCCGATATCCTCACAAACTCCGAAGTCATATTTGTGAGCGATTTAGATTGTGAGAACCTCTGGTGAAAGCAATGTTTGTAAAGTGCTGCAAAATATATTGGTATTAAAAAAGCAACAATAATAAATACTTTGGGAATGCAAGTGTTCCCTAACATATTCATTTCAGCAGAACTGAGGAGCCCACCAAAATGTCTAAGAAAAGTATTTACTCCATATAAATTAAAGATTTAAAGCATAAATGGAAAAAGAAATTATATCACGATACTATAATGAAGCTTGAGAAATTTGATGCTATTGTATCTTGTATCCCAATCTAGCTGGAAATGATTCTACTCTGCTTCATAAACTGCGACATGAATGCCTACTTCTCAAAGCAGTGTGAGATATAAGCAAAATCATTCTTCAAGAAATTCTGTATGATCTGCTTGGTTTCCACTCCCATCACCACTGCGTGAAGGGAATCAAGTGGTAAGATAAAGGTTGATGCAGAAATCAATGGATAACAGAGCTTTCATCACCCTCATTCCAAAGGTAGCAACTCCACAGGTTATTGCTACTCCTCCTCCACACAGTTTCACACCATTAGGCCTTTGTTGTGAAATTGCTTTGGTTGTTTCTTCTTGCAGGGATTCTAACATGATGGTGCTGACCTCAAGGTCACCCACTACTCGCTCAGAGTTCATTAAATAAAGTCTGAACACGGCAACTGTACTGCAAGTCCCTTGATGCAGGTATGGTATGGAAGCTTGGGGATAACGATGGAGATGAGGGAAACGTAAACATTTGCTTGTTTCAAAGAAGCCCACAGCTGTGGGTATTGCAAGGTTTTAGAGATTGAAAAAACTGTTCATGTAAAGTTCAAGTAATATTCTTCTTTAATTTTTCTATGTGGTTCAACTTTGGTTTGTGATTTTTTTGGGGGGTAAAATATATTTAATTTCTAAAAAGGTACTTCATTGAAGATATTACCAATCGATGATATTAGTAACATAGGCAGAACTGTGATTTCCTTCTGGGCAATTCATAAACATGGAGAATTTCAGAAGAATAATGTGAACATGATAAAATTTATGAATGCCTGGCTAGCGAGCCAAAGAGAATTAGTATGGGGATCGTCTATCGATAATTCACAGCATTGTATTTCCTATTCTTTCTTACAGCAATGGGTTTCAATCTTACCAAAACAATTTTACCCTGCTGTCCCATGGTACCATCGCATTCTCCAGTTCTATTCTCCAGGTCTTTAATTTGCCTAAAAGGTGTAATAACATTTATTATTTCACTGGTAATGCAATTAGATGAACCCTTATGAAAAAGTTCTTTGTTTAGTATTAATGACCTGAAAATTGGCAACTGGAAACAGCTAAAAGAACAAAGAATGATGCAGAGAAAAGTCTGTAGCTTTTAGGCATGGTGGGCCACATTTATAAAAAAACTGCACTTTACTGAGTGGTAAGGAAATCTAAAAGATTTCTCTAACTTGCGCTATATATTTCTATTTTTATCCCTACCTATTTTTATACCTACCACTTTTTATTGCAACCATTCACTGTACAAAAGTGATGGAAAATATTATGTCTTATTGAAAAAGGTGGTTTGTAGAGATGAGCTAATCGATCAGTGGACGATCGAGTTCGAATCAAATTTTCTGAAATTCAGTTTCACATGAATTCGAACATTTCAAGAGTCAATTCACTGTTCACAAGAAAAAATTGTCTGCCACCATTTCCTTTTATGATCCTTGGGGTCCTTGTTCTCTACCTTTCCTGTAGAGTTTAAGCTCTTATGGCAAATAAGGTCCTCTCAAGCTCTCCTGTACAGAAGAGTGGGGTTCTCTCTCGCTCCCAAATATGTGTTTTGCACGCAATTGCAAACTTTACTATATGGAGATTTGTACATATTGTGCAAATTCGAACGTTCGGTGAAGTCGTCAAATTTGAATGTCAAAAGATTCAGTCATATCTGGTTATTTCTGTCAGGAATACGGTCAGGAAATCTGGCAAAAGCTAATATTCCAAAACACTTGCTATAAATTTATGACATACAGTGGGGAAAATAGTATTTAGTCAGAAACCAATTGTGCAAGTTCTATCACATAAGAGAGAGGCCTGTAATTGACATCATAGGTAGACCACACCTATGAGAGTCAAAATGAGAAAACAAATCCAGAAAATTACCTTGTCTGATATGGCAAGATTTACTTTTCAAATTATGGGGGAAAATAAGTATTAGGTCACATAAAAAAATGCAAGATTTCTGGCTGTCACAGACCTGTAACTTCTTCTTTAAAGGTACTGTCACACTTAGCGATGCACCAGCGATCCCGACCAGCGATATGACACGGTCAGGATCGCTGGTGCATCGCTAAGTGGTCGCTAGTGAGCTGCCACACAGGCAGATCTCACCAGTGGCATCTTACCTGTCATACTAGGCGATCCTGCATCCTCCTGCCCGGCTCCACGCTCGTCACTCGTCTCTCCACTGGTAGTGCCGCAGGAAGCTGACGACGAGAAACAGTCCTGGACGTTCTCGCGCGATCAGCGATAACCAGCGGAGGAGCGGGTCGTAGGTAAGTATCAGACACAGTGATATCGCTAGCAATATCGCTATAACGTCACAAGTTATAGCGATATTGCTAGAGATATCGCTTAGTGTGACAGGCCCTTAAGATGCTCCTCTGTCCTCTACTCATTACCTGTAGTAATGGCACCTGTTTGAACTTGTTATCAGTATGAAAGACACCTGTCCACAACCTCAAGCAGTCACACTCCAAACTCCAATGACCAAAGAGCTGTCCAAGGACACCAGAAACAAAATTGTAGCCCTGCACCAGGCTGGGAAGACTGAATCTGCAATAGGCAAGCAGCTTGGTGTGAGGAAATTGTCAGGCTCGTGCCTTGGCTGATTGGCGCAAGCCGGGGGGTTGTGGCCCCACTGTGCCAAAAAAACAGACTACCCTGGAAGGGGCGTGACAACAACAGCTACCTTGGTATTCACTGGAGCCTCTGATGGTGAGGTCAGGCTTGTGCGGCAGGTAGCTGCCGGGTGCCACTCCAGGGTGGTGTCTGACTGTGGTTGCTGATCCCACTGAGGGACAAGTCACTTGGACAGTTGCGACTGAAAGGCAGGCAGATAGGCACGGCAGGCACGGCTGGTGCCCAAGCAAGCATGGCTGAGATACAGGGCAAGCTGGCACGACTGACACATAGGGCAAGCAGGCATGGCTGTGACACAGGGCAAGCAGGCACAGCTGAGACACAGGGCAAGCAGGAATGACTTGAGACACAGGGCAGGCAGGCACGGTTTGAGACACAGGGCAGGCAGGCACAGCTTGAGACAACAATTCAGGCACAGCTTGAGACACAGGGCAGGCAGGTATGGCTTGAGACAGAGGGCAGGCAGGTGTGGTGTACGAAAGATCACGTAGGGACCTGTTCACACAGGGGATGCAGGTATGGGTACTGATAGGAGGGAGTGGAATATGACAGGACAGGTTTGGACCTGTTCACGCGGGAGGAGCAAGTACGGATACAGGCAGGAGTGTGGAGCAGGCGGAGCCGCAGGAGTAAAGCTGATCCACAAGGTCTGTGGAGAGAAGCTGCAGCAAGAGGTTCTGCAGTAGCAGGAGCAGAGCAAAGCTGAACCACAAGGTCTGTGGAGAGAAGCTGCAGAAAGAGGTTCTGCAGCAGCAGGAGCAGAGCAAAGCTGAACCACAAGGTCTGTGGAGAGAAGCTGCAGAAAGAGGTTCTGCAGCAGCAGGAGCAGAGCAAAGCTGAACCACAAGGTCTGTGAATAGAAACTGCAGCAAGAGGTTCTGCAGCAGCAGAAGGGGAGCACAGGCAGAACAGAACTGAACCGCTAGAATATGGAGCACAAGCAGACATGGAGGACACCAGGAAAGACACAGCAGGGAAAGGAACCACAGACAAGGAGACTGACAGACAGAGGTTGGACAGAGTTCAGACAAGGCATAGGTGTGAGGCAAGGTATAGAACTAAGGAGACAGATACAAAGCAAGGCTGGACCAAGACAAGACAAGGAGTAATGGCACCGGGACCAGGATATTCTGCCTCCTGGAGGGCGGACAGAGAAGTACTAGGCTAAGTACAGAGACAGGGATAGGACAAGGCACAGAGTCCATGATATTCTGCCTCCTGGAGGGCAGACAGAGAGTACCAAGCAAGGCAAGGGAAAAACCTCCAAAGAAGGAGATACACAGGAGAGGACCTGGCAGGCTCAGTAGCAAGATAATAACTAAGATTAGACATTGCTCAGGCAAGGTTCCAGTGGGTGGGGCAGCCCTAAATAGTAGAGGGCTCTAGGTAATTGGTCAGGGACACATTAGCCAGGTGCACCCTGACTCCATAAGTGACTTCTTATACACACAGTCAGGAAACATGAACACAGCAGACTGGAGACAAAGCAAGGAGCTGGCAGTAAACAGAATTCACAGCATGGCCTGTAGCAGTGAGCAAGTTGGTGAGTGGGGAATGGGAGGCCAAGCAGCGATGCCAGAAAGGTTGTTACAGAAATCAAATGTGGGAGCAATAATAAGAAAATGGAAGGCATACAAGACCACTGATAATCTCCTTTAGTCTGGGGCTCCATGCAAGATCTCTCAACGTGAGGTCAAAATGATCACAAGAACGGTGAGCAAAAATCCCAGAACCACACGGGGGACCTAGTGAATGACCTGCATAGAGCTGAGACCACCGTAACAAAGGCTACCATCAGTAACACACTACGCCACCACGGACTCAGATCCTGCAGTGCCAGACGTGTCCCCCTGATTAAGCTAGTACATGTCTGGGCCCGTCAAAAGTTTGCTAGAGAGCATTTGGATTATCCAGAAGAGTATTGGGAGAATGTTATATGGTCTGATGAAACCAAAGTAGAACTGTTTGGTAGAAACAAAACTTGTCGTGTTTGGAGGAGACAGAATGCTGAGTTGCATCCAAAGAATACCCTACCTACTGTGAAGCATGGTGGTAGCAACATCATACTTTGGGGCTGTTTCTATGCAAAGGGACCAGGACGACTGATCCGTGTACATGAAAGAATGAATGGGGCCATGTATTTCGAGATTTTGAATGCAAACCTTCTTCCATCAGCAAGGGCATTGAAGATAAATCGTGGATGGGTCTTTCAGCATGGTAATGATCCCAAGCACACCGAAACGGCAACGAAAAAGTGGCTTCGTAAGAGGCATAGGAAAGTACTGGAGTGGCCTAGCCAGTTTCCAGATCTCAATCCCATAGAAAACCTTTGGAAGGATTTGAAAATCCATGTTGCCCAGCAACAGGCCCAAAACATCACTGCTCTAGAGGCGATCTGCATGGAGGAATGGGCCAACATATCACCAACAGTGTGTGCCAACTGTAACAACCCTTCTAGCATCACTGCATGGCCTCCCATACCCACCAGCCTTACTCACTACTCCGGGCCATGCTGTGAGTTCTGTCTGTTGCCGATTCCAAGCTGGGTGCCTCTTGTCTTCTGACTGTTCTCTGCATACTTCCTGGCTGTGTGCATAGGTGTGCGGCACTGGCACTCTCTGGTTCTTATAGAATTAGTGTGCACCTGCCTATGGTGTTCCTAGTCAATTACCAAGAGGCCTCAGATATTTAAGGTAGCTCCACCCGGTGGAAGCTGCCTGAGCAACGCCTGTACTTGGTCATTATCTTGATGCTGAGTTGCCAGGTCCTGTCCTGTCTCTGCCTGTTCTGGGTCATAATACCCAGATCTGTTTCTGTGTGCTGTGTGTCATGTTCTCCGCCCACCAGGAGGCAGAATATCCTGGTCTCTGTATCCCTGTCTCTGTGCATTGACTCGTACCTTGCCTTGTCTGAACTCAGTCCTACCTCTGTCTGCTGGTCTCCTTGTCTGTGCCTCCTTTCCCTGCCGTGTCTATCCTTGTGTCTTCTCAGTCTGCCTGTGCTCTGCACTCTGGCGTTCCTGCCTGTGCTCTGCACTCTTGCAGTTCTGCCTGTATTCCACACACTTGCAGTTCTGGCTGTGATCCGCACTCTTGCGGTTCTGCCTGTGCTCCGCTTCGGCTGCTGCAGAGCCTCTTGTTGCAGCTTCTCTCCGCATACCTTGCAGTTCCGCTTTACTTCGCCCCTGCTGTTGCAGAACCTCTTTCTGCAGCTCCTCTCCGCATACCTTGCGGTTCCGCGCTATTTCCCTTCTGTAGCTCCTGCTGCTGCAGAACCTCTTGCTGCAAACTGCAGCACCTCTCTGCAGCCTTGCGGTTCTACCCTGCTCCGCTCCTTGGGGATCTTCTCTGCTCCGCAACCCTGCATTTCTGCTTTGCTTCTGTTCCGCATCTTGCAGATCCTTGTCCTACCCATCTGTATTGGTTCCTAGTCAGTACCAACTTCTCCCGTGTGTAGAGCTCTCTACCTGTTCCCTCATACCCTTCATACCTGTCTATGTTTCCATCCTTCCCGAACCAGTTCCTGCACCGCCAGTGTGAACAGCCCCCTACCTGTTCACATATTCTACTCGTCCCAGTCCGAGTCTCTGTCCAGTCACTATCTAGTCAGTTCCTGTCATTTCTGTCTCAGCCGTGCCCACCTGCCTGTCAGTGCCTCAGCCGTGCCTGCCTGCCAGTATCTCAAGCCGTGCCTGCTAGAGTACCCGTCGTGTCCATTTGTACAAGCTCGCACCTGCTCGCAGTATCCAGTCCCTCCATGGGATCAGCAGCCACAGCCAGACACCTCCCCGGAGTGGCACCTGGCAGCTACCTGCCGCACAAACCTGACCTAAACATCAGAGGCTCCAGTGAACACCAAGGTAGCTGCTTAACTACGCTCCTTCCAGGGTAGTCTGGTTTGTAGTCCAGTGGGGCCACACCCCCCATGCTCGCACCAACCAATCAGGGCACGAGCGTTACACCAACCTTGTGAATACTTACAGAAAACTTTTGACCTCTGTCATTGCCGACAAAGGATATATAACAAAATACTGAGATGAACTTTTGATAATGACCAAATACATATTTTCCACCATAACGTGCAAAATAAATCTTGCCAAATCAGACAAGATTATTTTCTGGATTTGTTTTCTCATTTTGGCTCTCATAGTTGTGGTCTACCTATGATGTCAATTACAGGCCTCTCTCATCTTTTTAAGTGGGAGAACTTGCTCAATTGGTGGCTGACTAAATACCGTATATACTCGCTTATAAGCCAAGATTTTCAGCCCTTTTTTTGGGCTGAAAGTTCCCCTCTCGGCTTATACGCGAGTCATATGTGCCAGGGGGTCAGTGGGGGAGCGGGGGTGTCAGATCATACTGACCCCCCTGGTGCAGTCTCTCCAGTCCCCTGCTTCTCCGGGTCTCAGGCTCCTTCCTTCAGCGGCGCATATTCATGCCTTTAATGAGTGAAGGAAGGAGCCTGAGACCGGGAGAAGCGTGGCTGCAGACACCGTGCCAGGAGGGGGTAAGTATATGCAATATTCACTTGTTCCCGGTCCATCGCTGCACGCTACTCTGTCCTCTGCATCTTCTGGCTGTAATGTTCAGGTTAGAGGGCGCGGTGACGTAATTAGTGTGCGCCGTGCCCTCTGCCTGAATAGTCACTGACAGAAGACCTGGAAGAGATAGAGCGGGTGCAGCGATGAAGTGGGGACAGGTGAATATTGCCAGTGCGGGGATCCTGAGCCAGCGATGACACCAGCACCTGTCCCCACCTGCTCAGGGCCCTGGCACCTGACCCCCAGCGATGGAGAGGTGAGTATGTCATTTTTTATTTGCAGCAGCAGCATATAGGGCATAATCTATGGAGCATGTTATGGGGCATTTCATGGGGGCATAATCTATGGAGCAGCATATGGGGGCATAATCTATGGAGCATCTTATGGGGGTATAATCTATGGAGTATCTTATGGGGGAATAATCTATGGAGCATCTTATAGGGTCATAATCTATGGAGCATGTTATGGGGTATAATCTATGGATCATTTTATGGAGCATCTTATGGTGGTATAATCTATTGGGCATCTTATGGGTCATAATCTATGGAGCATCTTATGGGGCAGCATATGGGGCATAATCTATGGAACATCTTATGGGGCATAATCTATGGAGCATCTTATGGGGCATAATTTATGGAGCATCTTATGGGGCACAATCTATGGAGCATCTTTTGGGGCCATAACCTTTATGGAGCAGCATATGGGGCATATTCTATGGAGCCTCTTATGGGGCCATTATTAATCTTTGTGCAGCATTATGTGGGGCGTATTTTGTATGGAGCATCTTATGGGGCCATCATGAGCTGTATGAAGAATTATATGGGGCTTCTGATTCAATATGGATATTCAAAAACATTTAACCTACTGATGTCTCAATTAATTTTACTTTTATTGGTATCTATTTTTATTTTTGAAATTTACCAGTAGCTGCTGCATTATCCACCCTAGGCTTATACGTGAGTCAATAAATTTTCCCAGTTTTTTGTGGCAGTATTAGTGGGGTCGGCTTATACACGGGTCGGCTTATACACGAGTATATACAGTATGGTACTTTTTTCCCCACTGTAATTGTATTGATACATGACCACCTATATCTGGTAGCCAGTCTTCCTCAAATGACTTATTCACAATAAAGCAAGATTGTCACTGTGCTGCCATTAGAGAATGGGAAAAGTAGACATATGCATGTTAGTACTTTAATTATGTCATTCCCCATTTAAACCTACTTTAATAATAACATTTTTCTGCAAATGCTTAAAAAATGAGATCGGTATTAAACCACACCATATTACGAAATGCAGAATCCAAAAAATAGTTAACCATTTGAGATCACAGCTGCTGGTATTTCATATCAAAAAGTTGTCTCTTTCATGGTACTGAATAGGAGAAGCACTTTTTAATAAGGATTATTTGTAGGATAGTTCTGGGTTTTGCCGCTTGTATCTGTTCTAATGAATAGTTTATTATAGAGAAAGAAAACCTATGTCCTTTCTCTTATTTGTGTTGGCTGATGGATCACGAGGCCTCAAAGTGTGACATGATTTGGCAGCCAAAGGGACAGTATTAATGGGAACGAACACACTTGTGCTTTATGTGCACAACTTCCTTAGCAGCCAGAAAACACCATGCCTCAAATCTCTTGTCACAGTGCCCAGCTACATCTGTCTTACATAAACATAACCAAGGCTGCGTTTCGGGCTTCCAAGGGATGGCTTAGTGCTCTGAGAATTTCTTTTGCCAGTAAACACACCTTTTGTTGCAGCTACTGCACTAATGTTTTATCCCGACTTTTGCTACACTTTGCTCATATTGGCATCATAAATCAAACATGAATGTCTGAATCTGAGTCTAAGGACATGCATACATTAAAAGTATTTCTAATTCATCATTTTGTATAGACATGGACTGAATAAAAATGCTACTTTTGATTAACGAAGCTCAACAAGTCTTCCGCAGACTTTGTACATAGTCTTCCTTAAGGGGAAGCTCAGACAAATCTAGAAGGGATTCTGAATATCAGAATGATAAATGTTTTTTTCCTGTTGGTGCCTTTATCATTTTGTATCAGATACCCAATATCAGATTGCATAGCAATAAATTAGACTATAATGATCAATTTGCTATTCCCGAGTCAACGAAAATTAGCCTGCGTCACTCATATAGTTACTTAGGTGTGTGACTGTGCACATATTTCAGGAAAAAATGCTGCAGAGTAAAACTGCTTTAAAAAAAAATAAAAAAGCTAATAGTTTCTATTTATCAATTAACAAAATGAAAAATTGAATGAACAAAGGGGAAATCTAAATCAAATGAATAGAGGGTTTGCATTAAAACAGAATCAGTTCTTCTAGGTTTTTGCAGTTTTTGAAGGAACTCGGCAGGGAGGTTGTTCCAAAAATCTTGGAGAATTAACCACAGGTCTTCTGTGGATGTAGGCTTGCACAGTCCTTTTTTATCTTCATGTAATCCCAGACATGTTGAGATCAGGACTCTGTGGGGGTCATATAATCAATTCCAGGACTTTGTTATTCTTTCATGTCTCAAGTCATACATCATTGCAAGACTGAGTACAGGAACAAGACAAAAAGTAGTTCTTCTGCATCAGCAAGGTCTCTCCCGGGAAAGTGGGCTGTGGTTTGAAGATGTGCTGTTCAAGTTCTTTTAAAGAAACAACAAGGAATGGGCAATATTGGGAGAATAGATGCAATTGTTGTGCTAATTAAGCATAGTGCATGTTATAGATATAATTGCAAATCTATAAGATGTCTCATAGTTATCATAGTTAATACTGAAGCAAGGCTAGCAACTAATTTAAACTTTAGTTGACCTTCACTGTGGCTGGGAAAAATCTAACTCCCTCTTTTAAACAGGTACAGTCATACCTGACTGGGATGATTTAGCGAATCCTGCTTTGAGCAGGGGGTTGGACCAGATGGCCCAGGAGGTCCCTTCCAACTCTACGATTCTATGATTCTATGATTCTATGATAACCAAAAGTGTTGGCACCCTTGAAATTGTACCAGAAAATGAAATAATTCTGCCATAAAGATATTGAAATTACACATGTTTTGTTATACACATGTTTATTTCCTTTGTGTGCATTTGAACAACACAAAAAAACAGAGGAAAAATGGCTTATTGGACATAATTTCACACTAAACTCCAAAAATAGGCCAGACAAAATTGTTAGGACATTTCCAATATTTTGGGTAAACAAAATTTTGTGATGCTTGTTCAAATACACCTGTTGAAAGTAACAGGTGTGGGCAAAATGAAAATCATGCCTGTAGCCAGGTAAAAAGGGAGAAGTTGACTCAATCTTTGCAACACAAAAAGAGATAGAAAAAGGCAAATTGAACAAAATTTCACACTAAAGCAAAAATGGTCCAGACAAAATCGTTGGTACCCTGAACTTAATATTTGGCTGCATATTCTTTGGAATAAATAACTGCAATCAATCACCTCCTATAACGATCAACAACATTTTTGCACTACTCAACTGGAATGTTGGACTACTCTTCATTTGCAAACTGCTCCAGGTCTCTCATATTTTAAGGATGCCTTATGCCAACAGCAATTTAAGATCTCTTTTCCACTGAAATAACATAAATCACTGATCTACACATATGCAAGCACTTATTATGTGAATTCCACGCAGGCGCAGTGTATCATTCGGCTGACCGTGTACGGAGCATACCACTTCTCCTGGGCAGGGGAGGAATGAAAAGACAATACTGACATATTTAGAGCATGGCTGAATGGATCACGACCTTCAAAGCCGTTCACTGTCCCAATGATATGGAGAGAGCAGAGAGATCATGTAACAGATTGATACTTCTACCTTACAAATGTAACAGGATATTCAGCAAAGAACAAGAAATCAATAGAATATCATAGTCTTACTTCAGCCATAAGGCCAGTTCAATACGATGAAAGTCTTCGTGTTCCAAAGCCACCCAAAGTATGGACAATGGAGGACGACGAAGATGAACTAACAATGTCAGTGGAAAATGAAACTGCTGCAAACCCAGACTTTGTACCTACTACATCTAATGCACATCTGTTCAGTCAAGCTGATCTGAGTGACTTGGTATGAGTAGGGATGGGCGAATCTACTCGTTAGGACTCGTTACTCTGCGAGTAGTAGGGGACTCGCAGGAGTCGGTACTCTGCGAGTTTCCAAGCGATTACTCGCACAGTAACGAGTCCAATACAAATCAAAGGCAATCCTAGTTTTTTCAGAGTTTAATACAAGCAATCCTAGTTTCTTAGCGATTTTGTGTCCCCCTGCTGACACAAAATCGCTAAGAAACTAGAATTGCTTGTATTAAACTCTGAAAAAAAAAAATAGAAGTCTTAGCGATTTTGTGTCCCCCTGCTGACTAGTGTTGAGCTTTCCGATTGGCTGCCGAAATGAAGGTCATCATGATGCGCTGTCTGTGCGCATCATGATGCGCCATCAGTTCGGGCTTTCGGGGGGGCTGTGCCGACTGTCCGGGGGTCTGTACCGGCCTGCCGGTGGTCTGTGCCGGCCTGCCGGTGGTCTGTGCAGGCTCCGGGGGTCTGTGCTGGCCTGCCAGGGGGCTGTGCCGGCCTGCCGGTGGTCTGTGTCGGCCTGCCAGGGGGCTGTGCCGGCCTGCCAGGGGGCTGTGCAGGCTCCGGTGGTCTGTGCCGGCCTGCCGGGGGGCTGTGCCGGCCTGCCGGTGGTCTGTGCAGGCTCCGGTGGTCTGTGCCGGCCTGCCGGTGGTCTGTGCAGGCTCCGGTGGTCTGTGCAGGCATCGTCCGATGGGACTACAAGTCCCATCGGGCGATGCCTGCTACAATGACAGTGATTGACACATTAGCCAATGATGGGACAGTAGTAGTCCCATCATCCGGCTAATGTGTTGAATGTAAAAAAACAAAAAAAAAAAAAAAAAAATTACATGCTACATACATACAACATGCATACTACATATATACTACATGCAACATACATACTACATATATACTACATATATACTACATGCAACATACATACTACATACTACATGCATACTACATACATACTACATACATACAACATATATACTACATATATACTATATATACTACATGTAACATACTACATATATACTACATGCTACATACATGCAACATACATACTACATACATGCTACATACTACATGCATACTACATACATACAACATATATACTACATATATACTATATATACTACATGTAACATACATACTACATATATACTACATGCTACATACATGCAACATACATACTACATACATGCTACATACATACTACATACATACTACATGCATGCAACATGCATACTACGTATATACTGCATATATACTACATGCATGCAACATACATATATACTACATACAATACATACATATAGACATACAGTACATATAACATAGAGTACATACTCACCGTCACTTGTCACTTTGATCCCCGAAGCCATTGTCGTCTGAGGAATAAATATCAAAATACAAAAACACCAATATACTTACCCCGATCCGCAGAAGTCCACGAGGGTCCCACGTCCATCTTGCGTGGAGAACAGCAGCATCAGCTGATGCTACCGTTCTCTACCAGCTCCAGGAATACAATGACGGAAGGTAGGTATCCTTCCGCACTGTATTCCTCCACCACTTTAAAAAAAAAAAAAAGTCCCTAGTCTCACTTTATGCCATTGCTGCGTGGGAAATTCCCACGCAGCAATGGCATAAAGTGAGACTAGGGACTTTTTTTTTACAGTGGTGGAGGAATACAGTGTGGAAGGATACCTACCTTCCGTCATTGTATTCCTGGAGCTGGTAGAGAACGGTAGCATCAGCTGATGCTGCTGTTCTCCACGCAAGATGGACGTGGGACCCTCGTGGACTTCTGCAGATCGGGTAAGTATATTGGTGTTTTTTTATTTTGATATTTATTCCTCAGATGACAATGGCTTCGGGGATCAAAGTGACAAGTGACGGTGAGTATGTACTCTATGTTATATGTACTGTATGTCTATATGTATGTATTGTATGTAGTATATATGTATGTTGCATGCATGTAGTATATATGCAGTATATATGTAGTATGCATGTTGCATGCATGTAGTGTATGTATGTAGTATGCATGTAGCATGTATGTAGTATGTATGTTGCATGTATGTAGCATGTAGTATATATGTAGTATGTATGTTACATGTAGTATATATAGTATATATGTAGTATACTGTATATGTTGTATGTATGTAGTATGTATGTAGTATGCATGTAGTATGTAGCATGTATGTAGTATGTATGTTGCATGTATGTAGCATGTAGTATATATGTAGTATGTATGTTACATGTAGTATATATAGTATATATGTAGTATATATGTTGTATGTATGTAGTATGTATGTAGTATGCATGTAGTATGTAGCATGTATGTAGTATGTATGTTGCATGTATGTAGCATGTAGTATATATGTAGTATGTATGTTGCATGCATGTAGTATATATGTTGTATGTTGCATGCATGTAGTATGTATGCAGCATGTATGTAGCATGTATGTAGTATGTAGCATGTATGTAGTATGCATGTAGTATGTAGCATGTATGTAGTATGTATGTTGCATGTAGTATATATGTAGTATGTATGTTGCATGTAGTATACAGTGGGGAAAAAAAGTATTTAGTCAGTCAGCAATAGTGCAAGTTCCACCACTTAAAAAGATGAGAGGTGTCTGTAATTTACATCATAGGTAGACCTCAACTATGGGAGACAAACTGAGAAAAAAAAATCCAGAAAATCACATTGTCTGTTTTTTTTTCATTTTATTTGCATATTGTGGTGGAAAATAAGTATTTGGTCAGAAACAAAATTTCATCTCAATACTTTGTGATATATCCTTTGTTGGCAATGACAGAGGTCAAACGTTTTCTGTAAGTCTTCACAAGGTTGCCACACACTGTTGTTGGTATGTTGGCCCATTCCTCCATGCAGATCTCCTCTAGAGCAGTGATGTTTTTGGCTTTTCGCTTGGCAACACGGACTTTTAACTCCCTCCAAAGGTTTTCTATAGGGTTGAGATCTGGAGACTGGCTAGGCCACTCCAGGACCTTGAAATGCTTCTTACGAAGCCACTCCTTCGTTGCCCTGGCGGTGTGCTTTGGATCATTGTCATGTTGAAAGACCCAGCCACGTTTCATCTTCAATGCCCTTGCTGATGGAAGGAGGTTTGCACTCAAAATCTCACGATACATGGCCCCATTCATTCTTTCATGTACCCGGATCAGTCGTCCTGGCCCCTTTGCAGAGAAACAGCCCCAAAGCATGATGTTTCCACCACCATGCTTTACAGTAGGTATGGTGTTTGATGGATGCAACTCAGTATTCTTTTTCCTCCAAACACGACAAGTTGTGTTTCTACCAAACAGTTCCAGTTTGGTTTCATCAGACCATAGGACATTCTCCCAAAACTCCTCTGGATCATCCAAATGCTCTCTAGCAAACTTCAGACGGGCCCGGACATGTACAGGCTTAAGCAGTGGGACACGTCTGGCACTGCAGGATCTGAGTCCATGGTGGCGTAGTGTGTTACTTATGGTAGGCCTTGTTACATTGGTCCCAGCTCTCTGCAGTTCATTCACTAGGTCCCCCTGCGTGGTTCTGGGATTTTTGCTCACCGTTCTTGTGATCATTCTGACCCCACGGGGTGGGATTTTGCGTGGAGCACCAGATCGAGGGAGATTATCAGTGGTCTTGTATGTCTTCCATTTTCTAATTATTGTTCCCACAGTTGATTTCTTCACTCCAAGCTGGTTGGCTATTGCAGATTCAGTCTTCCCAGCCTGGTGCAGGACTACAATTTTGTTTCTGGTGTCCTTTGACAGCTCTTTGGTCTTCACCATAGTGGAGTTTGGAGTCAGACTGTTTGAGGGTGTGCACAGGTGTCTTTTTATACTGATAACAAGTTTAAACAGGTGCCATTACTACAGGTAATGAGTGGAGGAAAGAGGAGACTCTTAAAGAAGAAGTTACAGGTCTGTGAGAGCCAGAAATCTTGATTGCTTGTTTCTGACCAAATACTTATTTTCCACCATAATATGCAAATAAAATGAAAAAAAACAGACAATGTGATTTTCTGGATTTTTTTTTCTCAGTTTGTCTCCCATAGTTGAGGTCTACCTATGATGTAAATTACAGACGCCTCTCATCTTTTTAAGTGGTGGAACTTGCACTATTGCTGACTGACTAAATACTTTTTTTCCCCACTGTATATGTAGTATGTATGTTGCATGTAGTATATATGTAGTATGTATGTTGCATGTAGTATATATGTAGTATGTATGTTACATGTAGTATATATGTAGTATGTATGTTGCATGTAGTATATATGTAGTATGTATGTTACATGTAGTATATATGTAGTATGTATGTTGCATGTAGTATATATGTAGTATGCATGTTGTATGTATGTAGCATGTAATTTTTTTTTTTTTTTTTTACATTCAACACATTAGCCGGATGATGGGACTACTACTGTCCCATCATTGGCTAATGTGTCAATCACTGTCATGGTAGCAGGCATCGCCCGATGGGACTTGTAGTCCCATCGGACGATGCCTGCACAGACCACCGGAGCCTGCACA
Organism: Dendrobates tinctorius; assembly: GCF_039654945.1. Classification (NCBI taxonomy): domain Eukaryota; kingdom Metazoa; phylum Chordata; class Amphibia; order Anura; family Dendrobatidae; genus Dendrobates; species Dendrobates tinctorius. The sequence goes on from NW_027361829.1 coordinate 54,975,927, forward strand.
GACCACCGGCAGGCCGGCACAGACCACCGGAGCCTGCACAGACCACTGGCAGGCCGGCACAGCCCCCCGGCAGGCCGGCACAGACCACCGGAGCCTGCACAGACCACCGGCAGGCCGGCACAGACCACCGGCAGGCCGGCACAGCCCCCCGGCAGGCCGGCACAGACCACCGGACCCTGCACAGAACACCGGCAGGCCGGTACAGACCCCCGGACAGTCGGCACAGCCCCCCCGAAGGTCCGAACTGACGGCGCATCATGATGCGCATAGACAGCGCATCATGATGACATCATTTCGGCAGCTTGTATTAAACTCTGAAAAAACTAGGATTGCCATTCCCCATTCATTAACATTGGACTCGCTAGGCTTGCAACGAATAGCGCGTTTCCGACGCGGACTCGTTACAGTCTAGCGATTCCGAGTATTTCAGGATTCGCCCATCCCTAGGTATGAGATTTGAAATTGTCAAAGAGGCAGGCAAAATTATTGGGATCAAGGCTACAAGAACGGAATCTCTTATTACAAAGAAAAAAAATTTCTGTTTTTCACAGTCATCAAGAAGACCTTAAACAATTTTTCAACCATGTCGACAATTTAACCTTTTGCAATGACATCTTGGGGTTGTTTGGTGCTCTTGGATGCGAACATGACCCGAAGGAATGGCGACTGATCATTGACTCGTCAGTTTTAAGTCTGAAGGCTGTTTTACTACACAACAGAAAAAGCTATCCTTCTATACCTATTGGACATGCCGCATACATGAAAGAAACATATGAGAATATGGAGTTACTGTTGACCCACATTAATAAAAATTATAACTGGAAAATATGTGGTGATCTAAAAGTTGCTGCACTTCTTCTTGGACTGCAGCTTGGATATACCAAGTACTGTTGTTTTATTTGTGAGTGGGACAGTCGTGCATGAGAAATGCACTATTTCAGAAAGTACTGGCCACTCTGCAAAAACGTGGTTGCTGGACAGAAGAATGTTAAACATAATCCTCTCGTTAATCCAGCAAAGATATTTCCCCCTCCTTTGCATATAAATTAGCTTAGGCTTATGAAGAATTTTGTCAAAGCAATGAACAAAGAATCGAAAGCCTTTTCTTATTTGTGACAGAAATTTCCAAGAATAAGTGATGCAAAGATTAAAGAAGGTATTTTTATTGGCCAACAGATCAGAGATATAATGAATGACAGTAGCTTTGATGGTTTTTTGCAAGGAGCTAAACAAGTGGCATGGAGAACCTTTAAAGATGTGACCTTCAACTTCCTTGACAACAGCAGGGCACCGAACTTTGAACAACTCTTGGACAACATGCGCACAGTATATCATTTGATGAAATGCAATGTCACTAAAAATGCATTTTCTACATTCTCACTACGACTTTTTTCCAGCCAATATTGGTGCCGTTAGCGATGAACACGTGAAAGATTTCACCAAGACATTGCTTTGATGGAGAAAAGGTATCAGGGAAAGTGGAGAATGTCAATGCTGGCTGACTATTGCTGGACTCTTATTCGAGAAGCATCTGACATGGATTGTAAACGAAAGTCATCTGCAAAACACTTTTGAACAATTGCTTTTGCTACTGACATTGATGCACATGTATGTAGTGTCTCGGACATCATAATGTAGACTATAATCTGTTAGAATCAATTATACAGTCAAGGATTTTCCTTAAATTGCAGAAAAGGAATCCCTTTCAGTATTGCTTTGAACACACTGCTCTATGGATGCTGGGAATGTGGTGAAATCCATTGAAGAGGATATGGAGAAGGTATTGGAGGTGAATAAGTTCAATAGGTTGTAGAACCATGCTTAGTGCCCCAACCATAGAAACTTCACCACAATTCCTGGTTGCTGTATTATATTGCTGTCAATCAAAACATTGGTCCAGTGGCCTGTGAAATACATCTACAGTCCCTGCTCATAGTTGTTGCTCCATGTGTCTACAGTACATATGAAAGACAGACAAAGAAGCATGCCAAACAAGGGATCACCCTTATAGCAACATCAGTTTATTAGTAGAGTATCAAAAAAGCAAACAAAAACACATGCTGATTAAAAGCTATTAAAAAAACAAAAGATGGCTATATTGACAAATCGTGACATGCTCACAATAAAGAATGTGTCTGACCTCCTATGCCCAGTAATTTTGTGATACAGACCACTAATTACATTTCATGATGTACACAAGCATGCTAATGTAATGCAATATCCCAAGACATAGGACATTTCTAACCTCTTAAGAACCCATAACATTAGTGAAGAACAAAATATTAATATTTGATATTTAAGTGTATATTTCCAGAACAATGCACCAAAACCTGATAATTTTAGGCTGCACTGATATACTGTACAATAATATTGCAGAGAAAAAGAGTGCAAAAAATGCTAAATAATACAATCACATAGTGAGGGGTACGGATACCAGAAAAAAAAATCTTTATAAAAGGATGTGTGTAAGACACCCTCTTAAAATAGAACATGTAATGCTTGGGTCTCCCTGTCCTCCAAATTGTTTGCCCATCTGCATGGCCTCTGCTTATCTTTTACATTGATATGGTCAGGTGTTGACTGCAGCCTCTCAGAATTGGTGCCTTTGGCATCAGTACATTTTGCTTTATTTGATCAGCATTGTCCACATACTGAATTTTCTATTTTGGGATGTTTAGCTTTTCTTGTGTAGCTAGGTTTGACTGCAGTTTGTGGGAAATATTTTTTGTCATCAGTACGTTCCTCTGTATTTTGACTATCACTGTTAGGATTTGCGGAACACACCAAATGTAAACTGTTGTGAGTTCATTTTCCCCTTCACCATTGAGGTCGGATGAACTCCCTCTTCTGGTGAAGGAAGGTAGTGAGGCTGATTACAAAGCACCTGAGCAGAATGATGATGACTGGGTGACTGGGATTGCTGACTGGATATAAGGCAGCCGACGCCCTTCTGCCTTGCGGGTGATTACTCTGAGGGATTCTTGGAGACCAGTCTGATTCCTGCACCTCAAAAGCTAAGTTTTCTGCTCTACTTTTTGCACTTCTGTTTTGGTTTTGTTTTGCCTTGTTTTTCTGGATTTCTGCCTTTCCCTGCTGGGTGAGCTGAATTCCTTTTTGCTCTGTCTTCAGATAATACCTGAGTACTGATATAGTCTTTTTGAAGCCTAGCGTCTTCAGGGCTTTTTTCCCTATCAGTCTGTTGGCTCTTGTTTTTGAGAGGGTTTTGGCGGATTGCAGACAGCAGCTTTTCTATTCTGTCCTATTTAGTTAGCTTGGGCCCCATCATTTGCTCAGCCTATCTTTCTATCTGTGTGAGTGTTTTTTGATTCTGTTATGAATGAGTCACCGTAGGAGGCAAAAACAGAAATACTTACTAAGTCCAGAAAACCAGAGAAGTTGGCAGCTATCGGATTGCAGACCCCTGAACCTAACAACAACAACTAGCAGTAGCCGTGGGGGGTTCCTACAGTGCTCTAGACCCCTCGATCACAGCCGGAGAACTACATAGCCTAAAGACAGAAAGGGAAATCTAAACTGCCCCAAAGCAGACCCCAAAGCAATAGGCAGCCCCCAACATATAATGACGGTGAAGCAAGATGAAAAAACACTCACACAGATAGAAAGATAGGCTGAGCAAATGATGGGGCCCAAGCTAACTAACTAGGACAGAATAGAAAAGCTGCTGTCTGCAATCCGCCAAAACCCTCTCAAAAACAAGAGCCAACAGACTGATAGGGAAAAAAGCCCTGAAGACGCTAGGCTTCAAAAAGACTATATCAGTATTCAGGTATTATCTGAAGACAGAGCAAAAAGGAATTCAGCTCACCCAGCAGGGAAAGGCAGAAATCCAGAAAAACAAGGCAAAACAAAACCAAAACAGAAATGCAAAAAGTAGAGCAGAAAACTTAGCTTTTGAGGAGCAGGAATCAGACTGGTCTCCAAGAATCCTTCAGAGTAATCACCCGCAAGGCAGAAGGGCGTCGGCTGCCTTATATCCAGTCAGCAATCCCAGTCACCCAGTCATCATCATTCTGCTCAGGTGCTTTGTAATCAGCCTCACTACCTTCCTTCACCAGAAGAGGGAGTTCATCAGACGTCAATGGTGAAGGGGAAAATGAACTCACAACAGTAAACTATAATAAGGTGCATTCGCAACCCTGGGTCCAACATGCGGTGATGGCAAAACCACAGCTAGAGGACAATGGCGGAGAGTAGCCGCGAGTAAGCACCGTAAACACACAGAGTTAAACGTCACGCTGTTACTCCACAGAGCAGTGTGGAAACTGAGAGCCCTCTAAGCTATGCCCTGTTAAACGTCACAGGAGCATAGAAGGATTGACGCTAGTGGGGCCCCTCACTACGCTGGTGATTGAACCTGCTCTAACACATGGTGAATTTTGAGCCCTAGCCTGAGGACGCCCGATGCAGCTGATACGTTCAAGCGTGAGTTCCCACCCTACACTGCCTGTCTAGAAACACACTCGCAGTGCTATTAGCGGCACACATCCACACAGGGTGGTAGTTGTCCCAGCTACACACACACAGCAAATAAGCATGATACTAGTGCACAGGCATGTGCCATTGAGAGCTTTTTATACCTTTAGCTAAAGTCCAGACAGACAGGACCTTGCCTGTGGACCAATCAGAAGCTGCCACCTCACCAGAGCAGCTGACGTCCGAGCACCAATGAGAAGGTGCCACATCAAGGAAATGCTCAGTAAGGTGAAATCCGGACTTAGTCTCCAGAGCACAACACTGCACGTGTACACCAGTAGTCACCATAGGCTTAGCTGGAGAGCCAGCATCACTATACATGCAGCATGAGCTTGGGCAAGGTGCTGGGTCTGGAGTCTGTGCTGAGTGGCCGAGCCTGAAGGGGAGACCGCTGCACCAAACAATACTTGGGATCTATCTCGTGCAGCAGGAGAATCCCAGTGGCTAAAAATCATTGCTAAAGTATAACATGTTCTATTTTAAAAGGGTGTTTCACACATATCCTTTTATTCATCATTTTTTCTGGTATCTGTAGCCCTCACTACATGATTGTATTGTTTAGCATTTCTTGCACATTCTCTGCACTGTTATTGTATATTAGTGCAGCCTAGAATTATCAGATTTTGGTGCATTGTGCTAATAATACACTCTTATATATCAAATGTTAAAAATTGTTGTGTTTCACTACTGTTATGGCAAAGGAGCAGGAGTAGTTGGGTGTATGAGTAGATGGTGATGATGATGACAACACATGCTACTTGATGCAAGCTGGATATGTGAAAGGATGTTAATAAGAAAAAGGACGAGGAGGACAGCTTGAGCCTTCCTCATATTTCATGCTAGTTTGATTTTCCCATGAGAGAATGTGATGCTGCTTAATGTGATGACGAAGAGTGATTGCAGCTTATTTTCATCCTGCATAATCTGCACATTGTGAAAGATTCATCAGCCAGCAAGATGGAATAAAATTTCCACACCCAAGATGACCGCACATATTGTAGGACTCACTATGATCGCGACCTTAACCAGAGCTTTCAGTCACTACTAAGCCTCCTCTTCACCACCAGCAGTTAGGAATCATTTTCTCCTAAACTGACTGCAGGAGAAGATCTTCCCCTGGAAGATCTTCTACATAGTAACATAGTAACTAGTTATTAAGGTTGAAGGAAGACTTTAAGTCCATCTACAGTAGTTCAACCCATATCCTGCCCTAACAAGTTGATGCAGAGGCAGACAAAAAAAACCCATGTGGCAAACAGTAAGGTTCACATTGGGGAAAAAAATTGCTTCCCGACCACATACGGCCATCAGACTAGATCCCTGGATCAACGCAATATCCAGGAAACTAGTGTATATAACCTGTAATATTATACTTTCGATGAAAGGCATCGAGTCCCTTCTTAAATTTTAGTAGAGAATCACTCATTACAACATCATATGGCAGAGAGTTCCATAGTCTCACTGCTCTTACAGTAAAGAATCTGGCTAGATGTCAGCTCTGCTCCCTCTCTCCTATTTGAAAACAGCACATCTTTATCACCCCAGTTTCGGTTCATAGGTGTTTTTCCTTTTTAATAAATTTGCAAAAATGTCTACATTTCTGTTTTTTTTTTCAGTCAAGATGAGGTGCAGAGTGTGCTTTAATGAGAAAAAAATGAACTTTTTTGAATTTACCAAATGTCTGCAATAAAACAAAGAGTGAAAAATGTAAAGGGGTCTAAATACTTTGCGTACCCACCGTAGACTGCTTACTGCAGCTGTATCTTGTCGCTATCTCTACATTTTACTACTATCAGAAAAAAATGTTATTAAACAGAAAACATATACAAGTTTAAATCAACCCCATTTCCCCTTTCAAAATTAAAGAAATTAAAAGATATTATTAGTGTTGTCATGTTAAAAAATCAGTTCTATCAAAATACAAAATAATTTAAGCTGTATATTAAACATTGAAACAAAAAAAATTGAATGCTATAATTGCCAATGGTCACTGCACTTCCCCCAAAAATGCTATAAAAAACTATTAAATGTAACACCAAAATGGTATTAATAAAAACATCAGCTCAGTCAGGACACAGAAAACATACAACTCCATTTTTTTTATTTCACTGGTCTTGGAATTTTTTTTCCTATTTTTCAGAAAAGGATTTCCAGTTTGTCAAGGAGCTGTTTTGAGCTGCAGGCCAGCAGATCCAAACGATTACTCCAGTACCCAAACACAGGGTTATACGCTGAGCAACAAGACACCAAAAAGGTGAGAAGAATTTTTTATTTCTATCTGACATAATTAAAACTCTGCACTTAGATCTGCACCCCCCTTCTTTTTCTGGATATTCCTTGAAATACTCGGAGTAATTAATGAATCAGCCGGAAGCACTCCTTGACAAACTGGAAATCTTTCTCTGCTTTCCTATTTTTCAGTAAATTGTATGACAAAATTAATTTCATCATTCAAAACTAAAATTTGTTCTGCAAACAAACAAGCCTTCATATGGCAATGTCAACCAAAAAAATAAAAAAGAGGAAGAAAAAACATAAGTGCAGAAATTAAACTATTAAGGTAAGACAGGATGTTGAGGAGGCCGAACTTTGAAATTCCTATTTTACATCTGTTTTCTCTCAGAAAGGAAATGTAACATCAACTGATCTTCACTGTCATATTAAGGGAATAGAAGAATCCAGGATATCTATAAACAGAAAGATAGTGAAGAAACACTTAGCTAACCTATATGAATTCAAGTCTCCAGGTCCAGATGAATTACACCCCAGAGTATTGAAGGAGATAGCAGAAGAAATTTTTGAACCACTCGCCATAATCTTTGAAAAGTCTTGGAGAACAGGAGAAGTCCCAGAAAACTGGAGAAGAGCAAATGTTGTTCAAAAAGGGCAAGAAGGTGGACCCAGGGAACTATAGGCCAGTGAGTCTGACTTCTATATCAGGAAAGATCTTTGAACAAATTATTAAACAACATGCATGTAAGTACCTGAATAAGAATGAAGTGATTAAACAGAGTCAGCATGGGTTTGTAATTAATAAGTCATGTCAGACTAACTTAATTTCCTTCTATGACAGAATCACTGACTGGGTGGATCAGAGAAATGCTGTAGATTTAGTATATCTTGACTTCAGCAAAGCATTTGACAAAGTATCTCACACAATTCTTATTAAAAATGACTAACTATGAAATGGACAAGGCAACTGTTAGGTGAATTCATAACTGGCTTAGTGATCAGACCCAAAGAGTGGTCGTAAATGGCTGCACATCCAGTTGGAAAAATATCTCAAGTGGGGTACCACAGGGCTCTGTCCTGGGCCCTGTATTATTCAACATCTTTATCAATGATTTAGCTGAAGGAATTGAGAGTAAACTGATTAAATTTTCTGATGACACAAAGCTAGGAGGGATAGCTAATACTAGAGAAGAGAGAGAGAGAGGATTCAAAAAGATATAAATAAACTGGAGCAGTGGGCAGCAACTAACAGAATTGTTTTAACAGGGAAAAATGCAAAGTAATATATCTGGGCAATAAAAATGAAATAGAATGGGAGGGATAGGGCTATTCAACAGCACATGTGAAAAAACTTGGGTATACTAATAGCTCACAGACTGAACGAGTCAACAGTGTGATGCAGCAGCAAAAAAGGCAAATACAACTCTAAGATGTATTAACAGAAGCATACAGTCTAGATCACGTAAAGTCATTATTGCTTTCTACTCCTCTTTGGTCAGAACTCATCTGGAATACTGTGCCCAGTTTTGGACACCACATTTTAAAAAGACATCAACAAACTGGAGCAAGTTCAGAGAAGATTGACCAGAATGGTGACCGGTCTGCAAACCATGTCCTATGAGGAATGATTGCAGGATTCGGGAATGTTTAGCTTGCAAAAGGGAAGATTGAGAGGAGACTTAATAGCTGTCTATAAATATCTGAAGGGCTGTCACATTGTAGAAGGATCATCTTTATTCTCATTTGCACAAGGAAAGACTAGAAGCTACGGGATGAAACTGAATGGGAGGAGACACAGACTAGATATTAGAAAAAACTTTTTGACAGTTAGGGTGATCAATGAGTGGAACAGGCTGCCACAAGAGGTGATGAGTTCTCCCTCAATAGAAGTCTTCAAACAGAGGCTGGACAGACAAATGTCTGAGATGATTTAGTGAATCCTGCTTTGAGCAGGGGGTTGGACCAGATGGCCCAGGAGGTCCCTTCCAACTCTGCTATTCTATGATTCTATAAGGGGGTTAAATGTATTGGTGTTGTCTGGTTTAGAAAAGCTATGTTTTAATTTACTAACAGGACGAATAAAAGAAGAAATTCCTCCTTTCAGAATACACAATCACAGTGAGATAGTTTACAAATATTATCTCTATTTCATGACTCAGAATGAGCATATTGCATGAACAGCCTACATCTTTTTCAAGCAGGTTTCATTGCAGAAAATTCTCAAAAGAATGAACAAATCGATTTCTATGTAAAAAAAACTACTTACTATGCATATGTGTATGCTTTTGAGTGCCTTTTAACCACTTCAGGTTTCAAAAGATGACAAGTGGCTAAAATAAGTGACATGATCATTCTTAAGGTATTTTCCAATCTGAAGTACTCCTTACTTTACAATACAAATCAATGGGATATCTGAAAACACGGCCAGGGGTCTTTTTGAGCATTTTTGCTTCAAAATCTGCTTGTGGTTTCTTCACTGGTGAATAGAGAAAGAAAATGGTAAGGAAACGCAAGTAATAAAGACAACCAAAAAAACATGGAAAAATGCTCCAAAAAAACCCATCGGTGCTAAAAACAACGAAGCAAGTTCTCAAGAAAAAACAAAAATACACAGCAAAAAAATGCATTAGGACTAAAAATGCCAACATATTCTGAATAGTGATAAGTGCAAGTGCTCATTACTTGAGTTTGCAGAGGGTCGTCCGGTATGCGCTGAGTATCGCGGGTGCTCGAGTGAGATGTTTGCGTCCCCGCGGTCACATGTTCTGCAGCTGTTAGACAGCCAGAAAACATGGATTGCCCTTGTTTTTAAAGAAGCCCCCGCATGTTTTGTGGCTGCCTGACAGCTGCAAAACATGCAGCCGAGAGGCACCACACCGGGATATCTCGAGCAACCGCGCTACTCTATGCATACCTGAGCACCCTCAGCAAACTTGAGAAATGAGCATTTGCACTCATCACATCACTAGTTCTGAAGTATCTTCCTCTTTAAAAACTAGGTGAATATGCCAGAGTCTAAAAGATGCTGTGTATACATACCCAAAAGGGGTTTTCCTGCTATAAATAAAAAGCTCTCAACAGACACTGATACAGTTCTAATACTAAAGGAAAAAAATTTGTACTCACCCTTTTATTCCCCTCTATTCCAGCTCTCCATCCCTGATCCTCTCACTGGGCTTCTGATTACCTTAGCATCACCTTTAGCTCATCTGACGCTGCAGCCAATCATTGTTCTCCTTGGCATACAACACAAGACCTCTAAAGAAGAAGTAAGTAAAATGGTAAATGTATAATACATAAATTGTAACTGTCTGTTTTTTAGCATAAATCTATAGTACACCTAAAAATAAGAAACTTTGCAACAGAAATCTTCTTTCTCCTCCTGCAATGATTATTCATTCTCAAAATTCTCAATTCATGGGTAAAATCTGTCTTCAATGAGAACAGACTTTTCCATTACTAAGATAGTGAGATAGAGAGAGGTGGTGGAAAGCAGACACAGATTCCCTGCTGAAAGCTCTCCTGAAACAACAGTTAACCTTTAATACTCAAAGGAAAACTAAGTAAAATGATGAATAATGAGAACATTTGGGCTTTGAAAGTGAATCAGAACAAGAAAAGACCCTGCACATAAGACTTTATGATTTAATGATCTATTTTTTATAGTATTCTATCTTTATATACCCATAAAGCGAACTGTGATGTAGAGTAAACATTAATTGACTGTTGTTTATGTTTATTAATGGATCACGTAAGTCTAGATTTATCACACCTACTACTCATAGTAAAAGTGTTACTTTTCTGATTTAGTAGGCTTCTTTATCAATTTTAGTTCAGCTTTAATTTTTCTTGAATTATTTTACCAAAAGTTTCAAAATCTACTAATTTCAAAGATTTTTAGTAACAGCCTATTCTGTATGCAAGACAAGTGCCAAACTGTGGTTGATTTACATTGGGAGGATATGAGTCACACATCTTTGTTCCACTGCTCAATGTACATCAGTTTTCAGTCACCCCATGATCCAAGGAGCCTGAATAATTTCATTAGCGCAAAGCTCTCTCTGTCGTTTACATGAATTAAGCAAATTATTCTGCTAAATGGGCATCTGCACACTAAAGTAAAGCTGAAAATACCAGTCTAAGTATTAGTTATTCAAAGCAATGAATGTAACTAGTTTTCTCCATTTTACTAATTTAGATGTAAAAGTCTAATTTCAATTCTGTTTTTAGACAGGAAATCAAATATCAAAGATTGACCACCATTTCCTTGTGTGCCCAACAGCCAGGACAAGGCAATCTTCTTTGCTGGGAACCTAGCTGTCATGATCCATGCTGGATCATGACAGATAAAAGCACATGTAACCTTTTTATTTCCTTAAGCTGTGTGCTTAAGTTTGGTTTTGCGCCCGGCGGCCATTAGGATTATTACACAGTGATGTCTTTTGTTCTAGTTTGCCCCCGGTGGTGGTGAGTGTCATTGCACTCTGGTTTCTTTAGTGCAGTGATTATAAAGCAGGTGATTGCTCTGGCTCTGCTATAAAAGAGTGTCAGGTGTTGCAATCACTGTTGGTGATAGTGTTCATTTCAACCATCCTTGGTGGAGGAAGGATCTAGAGAGAGGTCCTGGCAGCTCAGTCAGAGCCCTGTTGTGGAAGGAGTCAGAGGGAATTTCCTTGCAGCTCTGACAGAACTTGGTGGCAGCTATTCAGGAGGAAAGCTGCATTCTGGTGGTGGACTCTGTTGCTGGGAGCAAGAGCAACAGCGCAAAGCTAAGTGGTGTTTCCCTGTTTGTATTTTTCCCTGGTGTGTATTAGTACAGCGGTGGGGCCAGTGCCTGCATCACCCAGCTCCCTAGCAAGGGATAGGTGTAGGGTGTGCTAGGGTGACAGGTATCCTGATCGGCTCCTGGTGCTTAACCGGCCTAGGGAACGCTAGGAGTGTGAGGGACACTGACTCAGAGGAGTGCAGGAGGTCTCCACGTCCCCGTTCCCTATCGCAGGGCCCACCGTTGTAACTGTTTCTCCTTCCCCGTGTCTTGTTGTTTTAGTTACCGGCCTGCGGGCCGTGTCACACAGGACAGTTTCATGTGCCGTGTCTTGTTGTTTCAGTTACCAGCCTGCTGGTCGCGTCACACAGGACGGGTCCACGTGACACTAGCCTAATGTGAATCATCTCCTGGGCTGATTGTAACCTCCATAAGCTGATGGGTGGAATGCTCAGAGTGCCTAAGTATTCAAATATCAAAGACTGACTTTCACCTTCAAACAAAACAGGTGTTTACAAATGCTTACGAAGAGTAGCCATCTCCATATATTATTAACTAACAAATAAAGTTGCACTCTGTAAGACTATAGCATGCAAACATGAAATATGCAAATTTGGAAGAGCATTACTGCATTACTGCCCTAGAAAATAAGAGAAAACAATACTTAGCGCATAAATTGGCCAATTCATGTATGCCCGGCAGCCATTACTAGGTGATCTTCTTTGCTGGGTACCTAGCATAATGTGAATCCTCTCCTGGGCTGATAGCCTACGTTTATATGAAAAAAATATTACCCATATATTTAGCAAATTATCCACTAAATGGGCATCTGCTTACTAAAGTAAAGCTGAAAATAAGAGTCTAAGGATTAGCTGTCCAAAGCAATGAACTGATCTAGTTTTCCCCATTTTACTAGTTTAGTTGTAAAAGATTGTTCTTAGACAGGGAGTCATCTGCTGCTCCCCCAGGTCAGTACTATTTCAGAATTGCTATCGTGGGAGTTGGGACACTGGTAAGATTTAGTAACCCTAGGGTACAACGGTGAAAGTAACTTCACTTTCACTCCAAAAATCACATGATGTGATTGCATATAGGTCTGAGGCTTTATGGAACAGGTTTGGTAAGGTTATGAAAAAGCTATTACAATTATGGCTGTGATCTATGTAATAGTTAGAATTATTATTAATAGAGACATCATCACCATTACAATATTGCCAGAGTGCCTTCAAATGTATGATCTTCCCACAGTGCCCCCGACACAGCATGATGTCCAATATAGATCCATTACACAGTATGATGTCCACATAAATCCCTAAAATAGTATAACGCACCTACAGTATAAGGCACCTACAGTCATCCACACAGAATGACGGATCCCACAAAGCACAATGCCCCCACAGCCCACCTCACAGCATTATGGCTTCCAAAGTCAAATACTGAAAACTATTTCCATCACAATCAATTGAAATTATACATTTTTTATTAAACCAAGTTCAATGTGAAGTGGTGGAAGATAAAGTTGAAATGGATCGACCAGTCATTTGTGTTGTACATTGTACCGACCCAATGTGTGCTCGATTCTAAGAGGCCACAGTCTCATTTTGTAATGATTGCTGTCATCATGACTGTTCCACATGCACAAGAAGCACATATGCCTTGTGTACCCTAAATGTAGGCCAAGCAGCAGTGCTACCACGTTCAGGTCAACACAAATTTTCCATTTATGTTCTGAGTATTTGACCATTTTTACAATTAACTCTATACAAACATGGGTCTTTCATTCCAAGCACATGAGCCAATGGAACATATTTTTATTTGCTACCCTTGAGCAACAAAGACAGCTTTCACGCTCGTTTTGTTAGAGTCAATGAATAGCCTGCAATCATCGGTAACATGTGTACCATCTAACTCCATCACAAGACCACTTACATTGATACAGAAACAGACATGGCTTTCCATTGCATAGTATGCAGCTTACTTGGTGTGTCGATGATGAAAGTGTAAAGTTGTGGTACCTCGTTGTACCAAATTCCATTCCATAAGTCTAGAAGCTACTTGTTGTGATTTGTCTTTAGATAATGACAGATCTCTTACAAGATCATCTAAATCTGATTGGCTCACCCTCCAGTTGTACTGGATCAGGAAATACATCATGCCAATCAACATCTTCTTCCTCATCAGGATCAGAACCTTCAGTTTCAATTACCATTCTTGCTGCTGAGGGACAGGCAGTTGATTCTCTACATTGTGTGGTACCAGTTTAAGAGCAGTTTCACTGTCAGGATACACAATTTGTGACTTGTTTCTCTTTGATTTTAATCATTCAAAAATAACAGTGTGAATGGTGATTTTTCTGCTCATGGCAAACCATCGCCATTGCAAAAGACATTCCTCTCCTTTTAACATTCAACCGCTGCATTAGCTCAGAGTAACACACAGTGAAACAAGCATGAGGGGTTCAGCTTTTCTCTCTCCAAATTCACACAAAATAACACTTGTAAGCAAAACCTACTCACTTTATCAGATTCTTGCACTGATCTGAAGTAGTGTATTTGCCACATACATAGCAGAAATTGTCCGGATTGTTAACACATTTTCACCTATCCATCTCAAGCCTCTAAACCGATAGCACTATAACAGATCACTTTATTGATTTCTGTCAAGCTTGCCTTTTATACTTACTGCTGATATCAGGGAATAGACCTGTTTGAGCGCGTCTGGACAGGTCCGGGAATGTCAGTTAAAATACTTCCAGTATATAATGCTTTAAGATTATAAGTCAATAGGCTTGGAATGTATACCTTAAAATCTAAGAGAAGGCTGGTAGTGCAATAAGAGACTGCGCTGCTGTGGTAGAATTCAAGATATCTTTAATGCCAACGTGTTTCCTGAGCCAGTCCCAGCTCACTTCATCAGGGCATGTTACAGAAGATGATTGCAGGGGTATATATACATTAAAAAAAAAAAAAAAAAAAAAAAGGGGGAGGCGCCAAGAATAATAGGGTGACACGTCAGCATGGATACATATACATGAATCATACAAAACAATATGTTATATTTGTTTATATTTATGTTTCTCCCTCTCCCATATTGATAGTTCTGCTTCACGTCACTTGTCTTATCTATTGCATTTTTTCTAGGCTGTATTGTGCATAAATATGTGACTTCAGATTTTGTATTAGTCTAGCCTGATGAAGAGACCTGAGTAGTCTCGAAAGCTTGCAATGTGTTACCATCTTTTCAGTTAGCCATTAAAAGGTATCAACTACTGAGGACTCTCAATCCTGAATATTTTACAAAACAATAAAACTTTATTACAACCATATTAAAAACTATGTTTAAATTGCCATAAAAAGAGTGTTGGTATAAAAAACGTGATTAAAAAATAAAAAGACACAGGGGGATCACGAGGTAAAAGATGGCTCTTGAGTTCTGGAGTGGATTAGAACTTGCCTCAGAGGATATAACTCATGGTATTAGTCCACTATGCTACATGTGAAACTGGAAAGTAAGGAGAAAATGGTTAGAATCATGTGTAAATAGCTAAAACGTCTCAAATATCTTTTTTCTAGGTGGAGAAAGGAGAATAACAACAAGAAGAAACTCTCTGGAATAGGTGATAGAAAAATGGTTAAAAATTGAGTGTTAAGACTTAATAAAAATAAAAACTAAAAAAAAAATTTTTTTAAATTTAAAAAAAAAAAATTCATGGGTAAAAAAAAATGCATAAAATTTTTTTTCTTTAACCCCTTCACCCCCAAGGGTGGTTTGCACGTTCATGACCGGGCCAATTTTTACAATTCTGACCACTGTACCTTTATGAGGTCATAACTCTCGAACGCTTCCATGGATCCCGGTGATTCTGACATTGTTTTCTCGTGACATATTGTACTTCATGTTAGTGGTAAAATTTCATTCAAATAACTTGCGTTTATTTGTGAGAAAAACGGAAATTTGGCGAAAATTTTGAAAATTTCGCAATTTTCCAACTTTGAATTTTTATGCCCTTAAATCACAGAGATACGGCACACAAAAAACTTGATAACTAACATTTCCCACATGATTACTTTACATCAGCACAATTTTGGAACCAAAATTTTTTTTTGTTAGGAAGTTATAAGGGTTAAAAGTTGACCAGCGATTTCTCATTTTTACAACACCATTTTATTTTTAGGACCACATCACATTTGAAGCCACTTTGAGGGGTCTATATGATAGAAAATACCCAAAAGTGACACCATTCTAAAAACTGCACCCCTTAAGGTGCTCAAAACCACATTCAAGAAGTTTATTAACCCTTTAGGTGCGTCACATGAAATTTTTTGAATATTTAAAAAAAATGAACATCTAACTTTTTTTCATAAAAAAATACTTCAGGTTCAATTTTTTTTATTTTACCAAGGGTAACAGGAGAAATTGAACTGCAAAAGTTATTGTGCAATTTGTCCTGAGTACGCAGATACCTGATATGTGGGGGGGAACGACTGTTTCGGCGCATGGCACAGCTCAGAATGGAAGGAGCGCAGTTTGACTTTTTCAATGCAAAATTGGCTGGAATTCAGATTGGACGCCATGTCACGTTTGGAGAGTCCCTGATGTACCTAAACAGTGGAAACCCCCTACAAGTGACCCCATTTTGGAAACTAGACCCCCCAAGGAACTTATCTAGATATGTGGTGAGAACTTTGAACCCACAAGGGCTTTACAGAAGTTTATAACGTACAGCGGTACAATTAAAAAATCATATATTTTCCACAAAAATGATCTTTTCACCCCAATTTTTATTTTCCCAAGGGTAACAGGACCCTAAAAGTTATTGTGCAATTTGTCCTGAGTACGCTGATACCCCACATGTGGGGGTAAACCACTATTTGGGCGCATGGCAGAGCTCGGAAGGGAAGCAGCGCCATTTGACGTTTTTGGCTGGAATTGAGATTGGACACCATGTCGCGTTTGGAAAACCCCTGATGTACCAAAACAGTGGAAACCCCCCACAAATGACACCATTTTGGAAAATAGACCCCCTAAGGAACTTATCTAGATGTGTGGTGAGAACTTTGAACCCCCATGGGCTTCACAGAAGTTTATAACATAAAGCCATACAATTAAAAAATCATATTTTTTTCCACAAAAATGATCTTTTCACCCTCAATTCTTATTTTCCCAAGGGTAACAGGACCCTAAAAGTTATTGTGCAATTTGTCCTGAGTACGCTGATACCCCACATGTGGGGGTAAACCACTATTTGGGCGCATGGCAGAGCTCGGAAGGGAAGCAGCGCCACTTGACGTTTTTGGCTGGAATTGAGATCGGACACCATGTCGCGTTTGGAAAACCCCTGATGTACCAAAACAGTGGAAACCCCCCACAAATGACACCATTTTGGAAACTAGACCCCCTAAGGAACTTATCTAGATGTGTGGTGAGCATTTTGACCCCCCCAGTGCTTCACAGAAGTTTACAACGCCCGGGCGTGAAAATAAAAAATTCGTATTTTTTCCACAAACATGATCTTTTAGTCACCATTTTTTTATTTTCCCAAGGGTACCAGGAGAAATTGGACCCCAAAAGTTGTTGTCCAATTTGTCCTGAGTATGCTGATACCCCATATGTGGGAGAAAACTACTGTATGGGCACACGTCGGGGCTCGGAAGGGAAGTAGTGACGTTTTGGAATGCAGACTTTGATGGAATGGTCTGCGGGTGTCATGTTGCCTTTGGAGAGCCCCTAATGTACCTAAACAGTGGAAACCCCCCACAAATGACACCATTTTGTAAACTAGACCCCCCAAGGAACTTATCTAGATGTGTGGTGAGCACTTTGACCCCCCCAGTGCTTCACAGAAGTTTACAACGCCCGGGCGTGAAAATAAAAAATTCGTATTTTTTCCACAAACATGATCTTTTAGTCACCATTTTTTTATTTTCCCAAGGGTACCAGGAGAAATTGGACCCCAAAAGTTGTTGTCCAATTTGTCCTGAGTATGCTGATACCCCATATGTGGGAGAAAGCTACTGTGTGGGCACACGTCGGGGCTCGGAAGGGAAGTAGTGACGTTTTGGAATGCAGACTTTGATGGAATGGTCTGCGGGTGTCATGTTGCCTTTGGAGAGCCCCTAATGTACCTAAACAGTGGAAACCCCCCACAAATGACACCATTTTGTAAACTAGACCCCCCAAGGAACTTATCTAGATGTGTGGTGAGCACTTTGACCCCCCCAGTGCTTCACAGAAGTTTACAACGCCCGGGCGTGAAAATAAAAAATTCGTATTTTTTCCACAAACATGATCTTTTAGTCACCATTTTTTTATTTTCCCAAGGGTACCAGGAGAAATTGGACCCCAAAAGTTGTTGTCCAATTTGTCCTGAGTATGCTGATACCCCATATGTGGGAGAAAACTACTGTATGGGCACACGTCGGGGCTCGGAAGGGAAGTAGTGACGTTTTGGAATGCAGACTTTGATGGAATGGTCTGTGGGTGTCATGTTGCCTTTGGAGAGCCCCTAATGTACCTAAACAGTGGAAACCCCCCACAAATGACACCATTTTGTAAACTAGACCCCCCAAGGAACTTATCTAGATGTGTGGTGAGCACTTTGACCCCCCCAGTGCTTCACAGAAGTTTACAACGCCCGGGCGTGAAAATAAAAAATTCGTATTTTTTCCACAAACATGATCTTTTAGTCACCATTTTTTTATTTTCCCAAGGGTACCAGGAGAAATTGGACCCCAAAAGTTGTTGTCCAATTTGTCCTGAGTACGCTGATTTCCCATATGTGGGAGAAAACTACTGTATGGACACACGTCGGGGCTCGGAAGGGAAGCAGTGACGTTTTGGAATGCAGACTTTGATGGAATGGTCTGCGGGTGTCATGTGCGTTTGGAGAGCCCCTGATGTACCTAAACTATTGAAACTCCCCACAAGTGACCCCATTTTGGACACTAGACCCCCCACGGAACTTTTCTAGATGTGTGGTGAGCACTTTGAACCCCCAAGTGCTTCACAGAAGTTTATAACGCTCGGACGTGAAAATAAAAAAATCATTTTTTTCCACAAAAATGATATTTTTGCCCCCAATTTTTTATTTTCCTAAGGGTAACAGGAGAAATTGGACCCCAAAAATTGTTTTGCAATTTGTCCTGAGTAGGCTGATACCCTACATGTGGGGGTAAAACACTGTTTGGGCGCATAGCAGAGCTTGGAAGGGAAGGAGCACCATTTGACTTTTTCAACTCAGAATTGGCTGGAATTGAGATCAGACGCCATGTTGCATTTGGAGAGCCCCTGATGTGCCCAAACAGTGGAAACCCCCAATTCTAACTCCAACCCGAACCCCAACACGCCCCTAACCCTAGCCCTAACCCTAGCCCTAACCCTAGCCCTAGCCCTAACCCTAGCCCTAACCCTAGCCCTAGCCCTAACCCTACACTAACCCTACCCCAACACACCCCTAGCCCTAACCCTAGCCCTAACCCTAATGGAAAAATGGAAATAAATACATTTTTTTTATTTTATTATTTTTCCCTAACTAAGGGGGTGATAACGGGGGGTTTGATTTACTATTTATGGCGGTTTTTATGTTTGGCGGCTGTCGCACGCTAAAAGACGCTTTTTATTGTAAAAATAGTTTTTGCATCACCACATATTGAGAGCTATAATTTTTCCGTATTTTGACCCACCGAGTCATGTGAGGTCTTATTTTTTGCGGGACGAGTTGACGTTTTTATTGGTACCATTTTCGGGCACGTGAAATTTTTTGATCGCTTTTTATTCCGATTTTTGTGACGCAGAATGAACAAAAACCAGCGTTTCATGAATTTCTTTTGGGGGGGGTGCGTTTACACCGTTCCGCGTGCGGTAAAATTGATAAAGCGGTTTTATTCTTCGGGTCAGTACGGTTACAGCGATACCTCATTTAGGTCGTTTTTTTATGTTTTTGTCGGTTTTATGCAATGAAAACTATTTTATATAAAAAATAATTATTTTTGCATCGCTTTATTCTGCGAGTTATAACTTTTTTATTTTTTCACTGATGATGCTGTATGGCGGCTTGTTTTTTGCGGGACAAGATGACGTTTTCAGCGGTATCATGGATATTTATATGCGTCTTTTTGATCGCGCGTTATTGCACTTTTTGTTTGGCGGTATGATAATAAATCATTATTTTTTGCTTCGTTTTTTATTTTTGTTTTTTAAGGGGTTCGCTAAAGGGGTTAACTATTGGGACAGTTTTATAGGGCAGGTCATTACGGACGCGGCGATACCTAATATGTGTACTTTTATTGTTTTTTTTTTTTATTATTTTCAAAAAATGAATTTATTGGGGAATATTTTTTTTTTTTTTTACTAATTTATTTGGCGATTTTTTTTAATTTATTTTTACACTTTTTTTTAATTTTTTTTTTACTTTATTACATAGTCCCAGGTGGGACATCACTGTCCTGTGACAGATCGCTGATCTGTCACATCACAGATCACTGTGACAGATCAGCAATCTGTCACAGGCAGTGCACAAGGCTTCCTCATGCCTGCGCTTTGCAGGCACTGAGGAAGCCAGCTTCCCCAGGCCCCCGAAGGCCCCCGTCGCCATCTTGGATTCGGGGGCCTGGAGGAAAGGAGCCCCCCGCAGCAGCGCTGCACATTGCGCTGCCGTGGGGGGCTCAGGGAAGCACGGAGGGAGCCCCCTCCCTGCCGATGCTTCCCTTTAACCCCCGGTACACCGCGATCATGTTTGATCGCGGTGTGCAAGGGGTTAATGTGTCGGGGGCGGTCCGTGACCGCCCCTGACACATTGTGCCGGGTGTCAGCTGTGATAATCAGCTGACACCCGGCCGCGATCAGCGGCGCTCACCACGTGGGCGCCGCTGATCGCGGTAGACGTACTATCCCGTCCCCGGTCATACGGGCCCGGGTACCGTGGACGGGATAGTACGTCTCATGTCAGGAAGGGGTTAAAGAACCCATGAATTTTTTTTTTTTAAATTTAAAAATTTTTTTTTATTTTTAGTAAGTCTTAACACTCAATTCTTAACCATTTTTATATCACCTATTCCAGAGAGTTTCTTCTTGTTGTTCTCTTTTCTCCACCTAGAAAAAAGATATTTGAGACTAGTTTTAGCTATTTACACGATTCTAACCATTTTCTCCTTACTTTCCAGTTTCACATGTAGCATAGTGGACTAATACCATGAGTTATATCCTCTGAGGCAAGTTCTAATCCACCCCAGGACTCGAGAGCCATCTTTTACCTCGTGATCCCCCCGTGTCTTTTTATTTTTTATTCACGTTTTTTATACCAACACTCTTTTTATGGCAATTTAAACATAGTTTTCAATATGGTTGTAATAAAGTTTTATTGTTTTGTTTGATTCATGTATATGTATCCATGCTGACGTGTCACCCTATTATTCTTGGTGCCTCCCCCTTTTTTTTTTTTTTTTTTAATGTATATATACCCCTGCAATGATCTTCTGTAACATGCCCTGATGAAGTGAGCTGGGACTGGCTCAGGAAACGCGTTGGCATTAAAGATATCTTGAATTCTACCACAGCAGCGCAGTCTCTTATTGCACTACAACCTTCTCTTTGTACCAAGTCCTTGGACCTCGTGCAGACTGCTGCAGCTGTTTTATGCGATTATAGGTGTTGTGACTCTCACAACCCTAACAGGTGAGCCTAACACTTGCTGTGCCCTCATCTACTTTTCATACAGACCTATGCATTGGAAGCGCCCTGTCTCCCCCTTTTCTTTTCATACCTTAAAATCTAGACATGTCAGACAAATTCGGAGTTCATATTTGGAATTTGCACGTTCAGTTTAATATGAATCACATGTTTATTAGAGATGAGTGACTTTGGTTTTTTTAGGGTCAAGTCGGGTTTCATGAAACCTGACTTTCTCAAAAGTCGAGTTGAACGAAATCGGCCGACTATCAAGAAAAGTCAGAGATCCGACTGAAACACCAAACCCAATGCAAGTCAATGGGGAAGCAAAGTTGGCAGGGAGTGGAGGACAGTATACACATCTACAGTGCCCATTTGTCATGGTTAGGACATGGTTAATGTCCTGTTCTCACAGCGTTAACTTTTGCCGGCCTCTCTTTGGATCTGGGAGAGGTATTTATACTCACTCCAGACTAGCATTCTCTGTCAGCTATACCGTTATTCTGGCTGTGAGTCTGACCGACCCCCCTGGTGTGCGTGTATTCTGCATTACTTGTTTGATTCCTGTGTATGACCCGGCCTGTTCCCTCACTCTGTACTCCGTCTCTCGTTTTAGTACTATTGTCTTCTCCGGTTCTGACCTCCTGGCTTGGCTATTGTTACTCTGTTGCAGTTTGTCCCTATTGTACCATCCATTGCCCGTTCTGGTTTTCTGATCTATTGCTACGTCCTGACTATTCGCTCTGTCTAACCCTTTGGTACCGTCCTGCTATCTCGTGCTTTGACTCGGCTTGATCGGGTTTCTGTCTCTGTCTATGCCCCTTGGTAACATTGTCCTGTAGTTACCTTTCTAGGAGTTTCCCTGCAGCTCCTAGCTCTGTGGAGCTTAGGCCACACCCCAGCAGTCACGTGCTTAAGGTCCTGGAGCATGCATCGTCACCGCTGCTGCCCGCTCCACAGGTATCTTTGAGCACTGTTTTTGTACTCAGGACATGTGCACTGGCTCAGTGAGCAAGTGCAGTGCGGTGTTCCTGACATTATAGCTGACCATTTCAGTTTTTTTTTCTCTAAAGAGAAAAAAAAAGTGTTATCCTCATGGATCCCATACAAGCTTTGGCTGATCAGGTCAAGCACCTGACTCAAATGTTCCACAAACTTAATGTGGACAGCGCACGATGGCTCATACCCAGCAACAGTTGGTGGATACTGTGCAGGGGGCTGTCACTGCAGGGGCTTCTAGTGCTGGGGATAGAGATGTGTCATTGGCATCCCCCGAATCTCCGGTCAAATTGCCAGACCCTCAGGGGATAAAAGGGAGTTCAGGCCATTCAGAGAAGGATGCAAGCTTTTTTTTCTCTGAGACCCCGCTCCTCCGGGAATGAGTTCCAGAGGGTGGGGGTCATCGTTTCTCTACTTCGCGGGGCTCCACAGGCATGGGATTTCTCTCTCTCTTCCTCTGCTCCTGAATGTATGCCTGTGAATTTGATCTTTGAGGCTCTGGGGCACATATGTGATGAGTCTGATAGAGTGCAACTGACAGAGGATATGGTGATGAGTGTGACACAGGGGAGGCACTCTGTGGAATGGTTCTGCTCAGAGTTGGACCGCCGAAGTATCCTGGAATGACGCCGCCCTGAGGGGGTTGTTCCGCAGGAGCCTGTCTAACCATCTGCAGGACGCTCTGGCATTACATCCTCCCCCTGATACCCTGGAGGATGCCATGATGCAGGCAGTCTGTATGGACCGGAGACTCCATGCTAGAGGAATGATGCAACAAGAGTCTCCCTTGTACCCCAAATTGTGTGACACTGCACCTGTATCTGAGCCCATGGAGGTTTGGTCAGTCTCGGTTAAGGAGAAAGAGAGAAGGCACCGTAGAGACAACCTACTATGCTTTTACTGTGGAGCCTCTGGACATTGGAAAAGGAATTGCCCCTCCTGCCCTTCTTCAGAGAAACCATCAGAGAAACAACTGAGTCTGGGCAACAATCGAGGAGGTTGTCCAGACTCCCAGGTACAATTTTTCTCATGTACAAAGATGGTGCTCCTGGTTGAATTGGAACTTGCTGGTGGTCCTGTTATGACTACCGCCTTTGTTGACTGTGGTTCCTCCATTAATCTGATTGATGCCCAAGTTGTGACTAAGATAGGGACAGTCAGGGTAAAAGACCCTGTTAAATTTGTGGCTGTTGATTCATCCCCTCTTACCCGGGATGGAATTTGCTTTATGTCTGAAGCTTTTTCTATGAAAATGGGTTCCACTCCTGTGTAAAAGTTAAGTTGTTATATTATGAATAATCTGCCTGCAGGACTGGTATTGGGTATGCCCTGGTTGCAACACCTCAATCCTCTCATTGATTGGGTGAAGGGGGAGATCATCTGATGGTGATGTAATGATAATGGTCTGTGTTGTAACCCGGTTCCTTTTGTCAATCCGATAAGATCTGCATCTGTGTCGTCTGTCGGTCTGGATGGTATTCCGGAGTACCTGAGAGACTTTGAAGACGTATTTTCCGAAAGCGAGGCTGAGGCGCTCCCACCACATATACCATTTGATTGTGCTATCGATTTAGTACCTGGAGCCAAATTACACAAGGCTCGTTTGTTTAACTTGTCCTGGCCTGAGCGCCAAGCTATGAAAGAGTACATCAAAGAGAGCCTTCGCAAAGGGCATATTTGGTCCTCGGTCTCACCCGTGGCAGCGGGGTTTTTCTTTGTAAAGAAAAAAGAAGGTGGGTTGTGACTGTGCCTCGATTTTCGGGAACTGAACAAAATTACTGTTAAGAACACGTACCCTCTCCCGTTGATTCCTGATCTATGCAACCAACTCACGGGGGCCAAATGGTTTTCTAAGCTCGATCTACGAGGGGCTTATAACCTTATGAGGATCCGGGAGGGGGACGAATGGAAAACAGCGTTCCTGACAACTGAGGGGCTGTTTGAAAACCTGGTTATGCCCTTCGGCCTCACTAACGCTCCTGCTGTTTTTCAGAACTTCATTAATGTTGTTTTTTCTGACTTGATTGGGCATTAAGTAGTCATCTACTTGGATGACATCTTGGTATACTCTGAGGACAGTCAGTCACACTTACACCATTTATGTACCGTTCTTATGAGACTCCGGGAGAGCCATTTGTATGCTAAGCTGGAGAAGTGCTCATTTTTTATGCAAGAACTGTCTTTTCTGTGTGTAATTGTATCCGGGAAGGGATTCCGCATGGATCCAGGGAAGGTTCAGGCCATTACCGATTGGGTGCAGCCTCATGACCTGAAGGGGTTGCAGCGATTTCTGGGCTTCACTAATTATTATAGGAAGTTCATTAAAGGTTTCTCGCAGGTGGTGAAACCCTTGACTGACCTCACTTTTAAAGGGGCACATGTAAAAAATTGGTCCGTGGCCGCAAAATATTCCTTCCTTACACTAAAGAAGTGTTTTACCACAGCCCCTGTGTTGGTACAACCCGATTTGTCAAGACGTTTTATCGTCGAGGTCGACGCTTCGGAGGTGGGGGTGGGGGCAGTATTGTCACAGGGCCCCTCTACCCTGACTAACCTCAAACCCTGTGCCTTTTTCTCTAAGAAGTTCTCTTCGACCAAGAGAAACTATGATGTCGGTAACAGGGAATTGTTAGCGGTTAAATTGGCCTTCAAAGAATGGAGGCATTTTTTGGAGGGGGCCACTCATCCCATTACGGTCATCACTGATCATAAAAACCTGGCCTATATCGAGTCTGCTAAGAGACTGACCCCCAGACAGGCTCGGTGGGCACTTTTTTTTTCTCGATTTCATTTTACCATCACGTTCTGACCAGGGTCTAAAAATGTAAAGGTAAATGCCTTATCCCGAAGTTTTGATTCTGTGTCCCCTCCAGAACCTCCTTCCTCCATTCTTCAACCGGGAGTGGTTGTAGCTGAAATCTCCTCTGAGTTACTGAGAGAGATTCTGGAAGCACAAGCACAACCTCCCAGAAATAAACCCCCAGGTAAATTGTTTGTACCCGAACAATTCCATCTCACACTCCTTCAAGAATTTCATGATTCTGTGTTAAGTGCACACCCTGGTATTGCAGCTACCCGGGGGGGGGGGCAGTAACTAGGGGTTTTTGGTGGCCCTCTATGGGTACTGATATAAAAAGGTTTGTAAATTCTTGTGGGGTGTGTGCGCGCTCTAAAAGCTCAGGTCCGGCCGGCCGGGGAATTGGTGCCTTTGCCAATTCCGGATAAACCATGGACACACCTGTCCATGGACTTTATCACTAATCTTCCAAGGGCAACTCAGTGGTATGGGTAGTGGTTGATAGATTTTCTAAGCAAGCTCACTTTGTGCCATTACCTGCGTTACCATCTGCTGAAACCTTGGCCCGCTTGTTTATACAGCACATTGTTCGATTGCATGGAGTGCCCGTGAACGTGGTGTCGGACAGGAGTGTGCAATTTGTGGCCAGAAATTGGAGAGCGTTTTGTATGAAGTTGGGGGTCACGTTGTCATTCTCCTCTGCCTATCACCCGGAATCCAATGGACAGACAGAACGCACCAACCAGTCATTGGAGCAGATTCGGAGATGCCTGGCCTCCTCCAGACAGGAAGACTGGTGTGAGGTAATGCCCATGGCAGAATTTGCATTCAACTGTCGTATTAATCAGTCTACCGGACAATCTCCCTTTCAGGTCAATTATGGGTTCGTTCCGCAGTTTGGGAAATTTTCCTGTATGGATTCGGATTGCCCTGGTGCAGAGGGGATTTTACAACAGTTAAAAACCCTCTGGAGGGAGGTGCAGGGGAACATCTCGAAAGCCCAGAAGAAGTATAAACATTTTGCGGACAGGAGGAGGGGGTTGGGTCCTGCGTTAACAGTGGGGGAAAAAGTCTGGCTGTCCACCCATAACATCAAACTTAAAATACCCTCTACGAAGTTGGGCCCAAAATGTATTGGCCCATACAAGATTGTAGAGGTGATCAACCCGGTGGCATACTGATTACAGTTGCCCACCTCCTTCAAAATATCTAACGTCTTCCACAGGTCCATATTAAAACCTGTGGGGACAGTTAGAGAAGATCCCTCATCGGTGGCTCCATCAGTGTTGGTAGAGGGTCAACTGGAGTACGAGGTAGGGGGCATCATTGATTCACGGTGGGTGCGCCGGACACTTCAGTACTTTTTTCATTGGAAGAGATATACCGTGGAGGATTGGTCATGGGTTCCGGCCAGATTGGTGCACGCTGATCGACTGGTGCGGGCTTTTCATGCCAGATACCCTGAGAAACCTGGGGGTCCAGTGGCCCCCCATTAAGAGGGGGGTACTGTCATGGTTAGGACATGGTTAATGTTCTGTTCTCACAGGGTTAACTTTTGCTGGCCTCTCTTTGGATCTAGGAGGGGTATTTATACTCACTCCAGACTAGAATTCTCTGTCAGCTATACTGTTATTCTGACTGTGTGCCTGACTGACCCCCATGGTGTGCGTTTTTTCTGCATTGCTTGTTTGATTCCCATGTATGACCCGGCCTGTTCCCTCACTCTGTACTCCGTCTCTCATTTTGGTACTATTGTCTTCTCCGGTTCTGGCCTCCTGGCTTGGCTATTGTTACTCCGTTGCAGTTTGTCCCTATTGTACCATCCATTGCCCGTTCTGGTTTTCTGATCTATTGCTACGTCCTGACTGTTTGCTCTGTCTAACCCTTTGTTACCATCCTGCTATCTCGTGCTTTGACCCGGCTTGATCTGGTTTCTGTCTCTGTCTATGCCCCTTGGTAACATTTTCCTGTAGTTACCTTTCTAGGAGTTTCCCTGCAGCTCCTAGCTCTGTGGAGCTTAGGCCACGCCCCCAGCAGTCACGTGCTTCAGGTCCTGAAGCATGCATTGTCACCGCTGCTGCCCGCTCCACAGGTATCTTTGAGCACTGTTTTTGTACTCAGGACATGCGCACTGGCTCAGTGAGCAAGTGCAGTGCGGTGTTCCTGACACCATTTCAATGCCAACAATATCAATTCTTATTACTTAATCTTGTCAACCTTAATTTACTTTATAATAACAGTTACGCATTGAAAACTGGGGGTTATTTGGCTAAAGTTGTGGGGGGGGTAGGGCTGGCTCCAGGTTTTCGTGTGCCCCAGGTGAAAGAGTGTCAGTAGGCCCCTTTAACACATACCACAATTCATGATGCTTCGATTCGGCAGAGAAATATAGGTATAGCACAATGACAAATATTTCACTTCTTACATTACATGACTGATATCTATTTTAAATTCTACAATAGCTCAAAAAACGGACAGTATATTCCTCCATACAGTATTATGGCCACCACATAGTGCGCCATACAGAATAATGAGCCCCATATATTGCTTATATTGCTCCATACAGAATAATTGGTCCCATATAGTGTTCCCTACAGTATATAATGAGCTCCACATAATGCTACAGTATATGATGGTCCCAATACAATGTGCCATACAGTATAGGACGGTCCCCATAGAGTAGAATGAGCCCGACATATTGCTCCATACAGTATAATATGTCGCATATAGAGCTCCATACAGTATATGATGGGCCCCATATATTGCTCCATACAGAATGGCTCCATATAATACTTCACACACTATATGATGCCCCATAAATAATGAACCCCATATGATGCTCCAGTATATGATGGGCCCCATGGATGATGCTCCATTGTATGGTGGGCCTATATAATGCTCCATATATAATGGGCCCCATGTGATGCTGCAGTATATGATGAGCCCCATGGATGATGCTCCATTGTATGATGGGCCTATGTTGTGAGTTCATTTTCCCCTTTGTCACTGGGGTCTGGTGAACTCCCTATTCTGGTAAAGGAAGGTAATGAGCCTGATTATCAGGTACCTGAGTCTAATGAGGATGATTTGTGAGTGGAGTCACGGACTGGATATAAGGCTGCCGACGCCCTTCTGCCCTGCGGGTGATTTCTCTGTGGACTTCTAGGACACCAGTCTGATTCCTGCTCCTCTAAAGCTAAGTTTTCTGTTTTGCCTGTTAGCTTTTTTGTTTTGTTTTTTGTTTTCCTTGCTTTTCAGTATTCTGCCATTCCCTGCTGGGGTGAGCTGAATCTCCTTTTGCCTGTAGCTCTGTCTTCAGTATATTCCTGAGTACTGACATAGCTTTTTTAGAAGCCTAGCATCTTCAGGGCCTTTTTCACTGTCAGTCTGTTGGCTCTTATTTTCATAGGGTTTTTCACGGATTGCAGACAGCAGCCTTCCTGTCCTTTTCTATCTAGTTAGCTTGGGCCCCTCTTTGCTCAGTCTATCTTTCTGTCTGTGTTAGTATTTTCATCTTGCTTCACCGTCATTATATGTCGGGGGCTGCCTATTGCTTTGGGGTCTGCTCTGGGGCAGTTTAGATTTCCCCTTTCTTTCTTTAGGCCTATTTAATTCTCTGGCTGTGATCGAGGGGTCTAGGGCATCGTAGGAACCCCCCACGGCTACTGCTAGTTGTGTTGATAGGTTCAGGGGTCTGCAATCCGATAGCTGCCAACTTCTCTGGTTTTCTGGACTTAGCTAGCATTTCTGTTTTTGCCTCCTACGGTGACTCAATCATAACAGGCCTATATAATGTTCCATATATAATGGGCCCCATTTGATGCTCTAGTATATGATGGGCCCCATATGATGCTCCAGTATATGATGGACCCCATATGATGCTCCAGTATATGATGGGCCCCATGGATGATGTTCCATTGTATGATGGGCCTATATAATGCTCCATATATAATGGGCCCCATATGATGCTGCAGTATATGATGGGCCCCATGGATGATGCTCCAGTGTATGATGGGCCTATACACTGTGTGCAGAATTATAAGGCAAATGAGTATTTTGATCACATCATCCTTTTTATACATGTTGTCCTACTCCAAGCTGTATAGACTTGAAAGCCAACTGCCAATTATGTAAATCAGGTGATTTGCATCTCTGTAATGAGGAGGGGTGTGGTCTAATGACATCAACACCCTATATAAGGTGTTCTTAATTATTAGGTAACTTCTTTTCCTTTGGCAAAATGGGTCAGTAGAGAGATTTGATGGACTCTGAAAAGTCAAAAATTGTGAGATGTCTTGCAGAGGGATGCAGCAGTCTTGAAATTGCCAAACGTTTGAAGCGTGATCACTGAACAATCAAGCGTTTCATGGCAATAACAGTGTCGCAAGAAGCGTGTTGATAAAAAAAGGCTCAAAAAAACTGCCCATGAATTGAGGAAAATCAAGCGTGAAGCTGCCAAGATGCCATTTGCCACCAGTTTTGCCATATTTCAGAGCTGCAACGTTACTGGAGTATCAAAAAGCATAAGGTGTGTCATACTCAGGGACATGGCCAAGGTAAGGAAGGCTGGAAAGTGACCACCTTTGAACAAGAAACATATGATAAAACGTCAAGACTGGGCCAAGAAATATGTTAAGACAGATTTTTGTAAGGTTTTATGGACTGATGAAATGAGAGTGACTCTTGATGGGCCAGATGGATGGGCCCGAGGCTGGATCAGTAAAGGCCAGAGAGCTCCACTCAGACTCAGACGCCAGCAAGGTGGAGGTGGAGTACTGGTATGGGCTGGTATCATCAAAGATGAACTTGTGGGACTTTTTTGGGTTGAGGATGGAGTGAAGCTCAACTCCCAGACCTACCTCCAGTTTCTGGAAGACACCTTCAAGCAGTGGTACAGGAAGAAGTCGGTATCGTTCAAAAAAAGCATGATTTTCATGCAGGACAATGCTCCATCACATGCATCCAAATACTCCACAGCGTGGCTGCCCAGTAAAGGTCTAAAAGAAGAAAAAATAATGACATGGCCTCCTTGTTCACCTGATCTGAACCCCATAGAGAACGGTCACTCATAAAATGTGAGATCTACAGGGAGTGAAAACATTACACCTCTCGGAACAGTGTCAGGGAGGCTGTTGTGGCTGCTGCACGGAATGTTGATCGTAAACAGATCAAGCAACTGACAGAATCTATGGATGGAAAGCTTTTGAGTGTCATCATAAAGGAAGTTGGCTATGTTGGTCACTTTTTTGGTTTTAAATGTCAGAAATGTTTATTTCTAAATTTTGTGTTGTTATATTGGTTTACCTGGTGAAAATAAACAAGTGAGATGGGTATATATTTGGTTTTTATTAAGTTGCCTAATAATTCTGCACAGTAATAGTTACCTGCACAAACAGTTATCCTCCTAAGATAGCCAAATCTAAAAAAACCACTCCAATTTCCAAAAATATTAAGCTTTGATATTTATGAGTCTTTTCAGTTGATTGAGAACATACAGTAGTTGTTGCTCAATAATAAAAATAATCCTCTCAAATACAACTTGCCTAATCATAATTATGCAGTGTATAATGCTCCATATATAATGGGCCCCATTTATAATGCTCCAGTGTATAATAGGCCCTTTATATAATGCTCCAGTGTATGATGGGCCCATCTAATTCTCCATATATAATGGGCACCATATGATGCTCCAGTGTATAATGGGTCCTATCTATGATGCTCAAGTGTATGATGGGCCCCATATATAATTCTCCAGTGTATAATGCTCCCCATATATTGCTCCAAACATTAAAAAAATAAATACCTCTCCTCGCTAGGCACTGCTCTACTCTAGACTCCTCAGCATTGCCATCTTCTAGCTCTCTGCACTTAGACTGTTCAGGCAGAGGGCGTACAGACGTGACATCATCGTGCTCTTTGACCTGAATGTCACTGTCAGGAAAAGCGGAAGAGGTCACAGCGGTGCAGCAGGGAGAGGTAAGTATTGCAAGTGCTGGTGCCCTGAGCAAGCAGGGGGGGCCCAGTCGTGGGCAACGGCACTGGCACAGGGCCCCTCATAGTACGACGGTACTATCAGAGACACCAACGTACTGTGAGGGGCCCTGTGCCAGTGCCATCACCCACGAGTGGGCCCCCCCACCTGCTCAGGGCACCGCCACTTGCCCGGGTGCACCAGATGCTGACGCTGGTCCTGGGGAGGGGTACAGCCCAGTTAGGGAGGTGGAAAAACTAGCATATGTTGAGGTGTAGGCTGGATGTTCAGCAGCTACAAATGGAGGAATTGGAGAAGTCGGAGGAAGAGGAGGACAAAGCGAGCCATTTTGCTGGCAACCTATGTGTCATCAGGGGAAGGTGGGACAAAATCCTTTGAAACCCATTCATGGTTCATTTTAATGAAGGTGAGATCACCGACAGTTTGGGTCGACAGCCGGGTCCTTCTTTCTGTCAGGATTGATCCAGCAGCACTGAAGACACTTTCTGATAGCACACTACCAGCAGGGCAAGCGAGCTCCTGTAAGGCATATTGTGCTAATTCAGGCCAAGTGTCCAGTTTACAGGCCCAGTAGTCAGAGGGGAATGAACTGTGAGGGAGAACATCGATAGGGGAGGAGAGCTTATTTTGAACCATAGTTGACAACTGCTGTCTCCTGTCTGTTGCAATTAATTCAGTATTAACAGTCGTGTGAGTGGTACTCGAGTAATCAGTCCACAACATTGTCATGAAACCCCTGTCTCCAATGCCAGTTCGGCTGTGTGCTCCACGAACACCTCTTCCATTTGGCCCAGTATGGCTCGTGGTAGAACCTGCACCACTACTGTGTGCTGGGAATGCCTCTAACAAACGGTTTACCAGAGTTGCTTGTTAGCCAATATTAGCTCCAGGTTCTCCTGTGACATGATGTTTTGTAATTTGCTTTTATAGCGTGGATTGAGGATGCTGGCAAACCGGTAGTCGTCATCCTTCATAATTTTGGCAACGTGGGGGTCCCTTCTTAGGATCCGCAATACATAATCACACATGTGGGCCAATGTTCCAGGTGTCAATGATTCACTGGCAGTGGTGGGTGGAGGAGTACTTTCTGCCAAATTCACATCCCTCCAGTCATGCACAAACCCTGTACCTGACCTTGGCAAGCCAACATTTTCTCTTGCCCCCCGAGAAGCATCCTCCTCCCCAAAATAATCATCCCCCTCATCCTCCTCCTCTTCCTCTTCTTCCTCCACCTCGTCCAGGACAGTTCCCTGAGCAGACAATGGCTGACTGTCATCAAGGCTTCCCTCCTCCTCCTCCTCTTCCTCCTCTGCTGCAGATGCCTGATCCTTAATGTGCGTCAAAGTTTGCATGAGCAGATGCGTAAGTGGGATGCTCATGCTTATGATGGCATCGTCTGTGCTTACCAGCCATGTGCATTCCTCAAAACACTGAAGGACTTTACAGAGGTCTTTCAGCTTTGACCACTGCACACCCAACAACTCCATGTCTGCCCTCAAACTGCCTGCCCGTGTATCCTCCCACAAATGCATTACAGCCTGCCTCTGTTCACACAGCCTCTCAACCATGTGCATGGTGGAGTTCTACTTTGTTGCAACGTCTATGATTAGGTGGTGCTTGGGGAGGTTGAGCGATCGCTGCAGCCTCTGCATACGACTGGAGTCTACGGGCGAGCGACGGATGTGCAAGCACAGTCTTCACACCTTATGGAGCAGGGCTGTTAACTACAGATAATTATTTAGGAAGCAC
Organism: Dendrobates tinctorius; assembly: GCF_039654945.1. Classification (NCBI taxonomy): domain Eukaryota; kingdom Metazoa; phylum Chordata; class Amphibia; order Anura; family Dendrobatidae; genus Dendrobates; species Dendrobates tinctorius. The sequence continues at coordinate 55,008,621 of NW_027361829.1, forward strand.
TGCACCACCAGGTTCAAGGTGTGAGACAGGCAAGGTATGTGTCTGAGTTTTGCAAGGGCTATGGCTGCCACAAAATTACGGCCGTTATCACTGACTACCTTGCCTGGCTCAAGATGTAGACTGCCCAGCCATGACTCCTCGTGTGCAACACTGGCAGCTGCGGATGCAGTGCTCGTGTGACTGCGCTCTGTGGAGGAGCTTTCGCTTCTGGAGGAGGAAGAGGTGGAGGGTCGAACACCTACTGCCAACTGTATCTTATACCGTGGGCTAGGAAGCACTGTTCCACTGCCGCTGTCCCCTGTGGAGCCTGCATCCACCACATTAACCCAGTGCGCAGTGATTGACACGTAACGGCCCTGGCAATACCTACTGGCCCATGCATTTGTTGTGAGGTGCACCTTTTCACTCACTGATTGTTTGAGTGCATGGATAATGCGGTCTTTCACATGCAGGTGTTGGGCAGGGATGGCTTTTCTAGAAAAGAAGTGCCAACTGGGTAGGTTATAGCGTGGGACAGCGTAGGCCATGAGCTCTCGGAATGCTTCGCTTTCAACCAAACGGAAGGGCATCATCTCTAATAAAATCATTTTGGCAATGTAGGCATTCAAAGCCAGTGTATGTGGATGAGAGGATGACTACTTTCTTGTCCTACTCAGAGTGTCTGCTAGGGTGAGCTGGACTTGAGAGCTGCATATGGGGAACTAGCGGTGGACATGATGGACTGAGAACGGGTTGGTGATGGTGATGGTGGTAGTGGTGGTGGTGATGGCCTAGATTCAGTATTTCATTGCAAAAGCATTGTGATTCCCTGACTGCTTTGGCCTTGCGACAACACCTCAACATTTCTTGCTGGTGGTGTGCTTACCGGTGGGCTTACAGTGGGGGAAGTGATGGAGCGTTGCTGGCTACCTTCAGTCGGAGCAGATGCACATGTGCTACTTGAGGTTTTGTAGTCCGTCCACGCTTGCAAGTGTATGGTGATTAAATGTCTAAGCATGCAACTGGTATTCACATTTCGGAGATTTTTCCCTCAGCTAAAGGTCCTTCTGCACTTCTTACAGATAACCTTTGCCTCATCAATAGGATTTTGGTCAAAAAAGTTCCACACTGCACTCTTCCTACTATGGTATTTATTTTCAGGGCTTGCACGCTGTGCTAATTTGACCATCTGGCCAAGCTGTCCTGCAACTCTTTTTGTTTTTTTACCACGTTTTTGGACAGCTACGGGCCTGCCAGATAACCGCTGCTGCAATGTCGATGCCTGCTGCAGATCCTTCTCCTCTTCTGAGCTATTGCCAGCGGCACACTCTTCCCCCAATGAATGCCAATCCGGGTCAACAACTGGGTCATCCATCACCTCCTTTTCAATTTCATCTGCACCTTCCTCTGTGTTACCGTGTAAGGTGGTATAGTATGTGCGAAGGGGCACCTGAATTTCATCAGGGTCAGATTCTGGCTCAGTAGACTGCGAGGGCAATGTAGTGCTCTTGGTCAATGTACAAGCAGAATCATCTAGCAGTGGCTGTGCATCAGTGCACTCCATGTCAGATTCATCTTGGACTGGGGAATTCTGGATTTGACTTGATAGCCTAGGCATGGTATGTGAAAAGAGCTCCATGGAGTAATCTAAAGTGTGGCCTGGCGCATCCTTCACTTTTGGTGGGGGTGAAGGACACAAGGAATGGTGTTGTTCCTGACCAGAAGCCTGCACTGATGACTCAGTGCTTTCATTTTTTTTGAAACTTCAGAAGAGGAACTGATAGAACTGGAGGCTGTTTCGGCAATGTAAGCCAAAACCTGTTCCTGATGCTCCGGCTTTAAAAGCGGTTTACCTACTTCCTAAAAAGGGAGCCTTCCAGGCCTTCTTGAGCCAGACGATGATGCAGGCTCAACACCTCCTGCCTTAGGTGCTATTGTGCTTTTGGCACTACCAGCATATGCACCACCACCATCAGTACCAGCTGGCCCCCCCGCCCATGTCCACGGCCTCTTCCACCATACTTCCTTATGTTTGGGAAAATGTACAAAAAATACCAGCAGATATATGGTACTGCATCAGAAGATACCAGGTGTATATGGTGTTGGGGTAATTGTAAATCTCCGTATATATTTCAGGAGTCACACACAGATGCGCTCAGGCTCAGTATGGATTAGACAAGAATATAAAAAGCTGAAAAAGGGTACTGTATCAGAAGATGCCAGGTGTATATAGTGTTGGGGTAATTTTAAATCTCCGTATATATTTCATGAGTCACACACAGATGCTCTCAGGCTCAGTATGGATTAGACAAGAATATAAAAAGCTGAAAAAGGATACTGTATCACAAGCGTACAGCTGTATACAGTCTAGGGGTAATTTTAAACCTCCGTATATATTTCCGGAGTCACACACAGATAGTCAGCATGTATTTGTCCATGATACCACCCAGTACAAGGTAGTGTGTGAGGAGCGTACAGCTCTATACGGTGTGGGTAAAAATGAACGCTCGGTAAGTGTGCAGAAAAAAAGAATAAAAGTATTAGTGCTGTGTAAAAAGCAGTCTGCACAGCAGTGTACACACAACAATACAGCTAGCAGGCAGCCTATTAACCAACTCTGCTGCTGCACAAAAGAAAATCCTCCCCTGTCACTGGCAGGCAGCCTAATAACCAGCGCTGCTGCACACAAAAAAATCTCCCCTGTCACTGCACACTAACTGTACAGCACAATCAATATCAGCACAAGCACAGAATCACTTTTCTTTCCTGCCTAACTCTCTCCCTACTGAGAAACAGCGGCAGCAACCTCTCCCTACATTAAGATTGGCAGAAGTAAAATGGCGGTCGGCGGTCAGGGTTTTTATAGCCACTGTGACGCCACACAAATCAAGCCAATCACTGCAATGCCCTTCTGTAAGATGGTGGTGGCCACTGCCCATGTCATCTCGTTGCCCACAGTGTGTGTCCTTGCTCATTGGCTGAGAAAAGGCACCTGCAAGCATTATGGGAAACGCAACTTTGCCGCTCGGGTCGACGACCGCATGGCCGACTTCACGCTATGGCAAAAGTCGGCGATTTTTTTTATCTGACCGACCTGTTTCGCTCAACTCTAATGTTTATCTCTTAGTAGCAAAATCATTGTTGTGTAGTGTAATCATACCAGTTTATCTTTTGAGGGTAATGAATTTATCCTCAAACATGTCCAGCTAATGACTCCATCACCAGTTCAATTTCTTAAAATTGAAGTAACAAATCCAAAAGGCAGAAAGAGGACGGTTTTAATAAACCGCGCTGACCAGAGAAACACACCTTCCGCAGCAGATGTAATAAAAACTTTTTTAATGAGCCTACACGTTTCGTGGCTTAAACCAGCCACTTCATCAGGGGATCAAGAGTAATCACAAATTCAAGCTATATATACAAACACAGCTCGTTTACATACACCTTCCTTTGACATCATTTCCTGTGAAAACGCCCATATAACATTTAAAAATCTAGATATGTATAAAAGAATTCTTTTACTTTAGTATACTACTATATTCTAAAAACCAGTAACATTTCTGTCAATAACTTCACAATTTTATACACCAAAATTAAAATTAAATATAAAACAGAATACATCAAAATATCAGCTCGAACCTACCAATTCAAAAAAAGGCTCAAAGGTTTAATTCACATGCTTTAACCCAGTGGACCACACCAAATGTTTCAGAGTAAATATCCCCTACAATCCCCACTCATAAATTAATTATCACATATCCCATTTTTTTATTATTTTATTTTGCCTCAATATATCTTAAAAAAGGTCACTAATTTCATTTAAACCCAACGGTTGTAATGTTTTTAATTTTATTACCAATTTTTCTGCACAAAATTATCAGATTCGAAATATATTGGAAAAACACTGGAAAATTATTTTAAATGATCCAGTTTTAAATAAGGTGATGGATCGGGAGCCGGGTTTGATTTTTAGAAGGGCCCCCACCATCAAAAATATTTTAGCTCCCAGTGTCATCTCCTCAAGAGATATTCCACTTAATAGTAATACACTGTATGAGAAAAAAAGGCGCCTTTCAATGTAATAGAAAGGGCTGTCATTGTTGCAGTTCTATAATTAATTCCACTGAAAAATTTCAATCTTCTAGCTATCCGAATGGAGATTTTAAGATCAGATTTAGGATTACTTGTATGACTAGTTTTGTCATCTATCTGATTCAATGCAAATGTGGGAAACAATATGTGGGTAGGACATCTCAGCCATTACATAAGAGGATGAATTCCCATAGATTTAACATCCGTAAGGGATACATGAAGCATGGTTTGTCCTGTCACTGCACAGTGATCCATCAGGGTTCTGTGTTTCTGACGGTGCTTCCCATAGAACACGTATCTGAACATACCCAAAATAGAATGCTAAATTTAAAAAGAAAGCAGATATATTGGATATATAAATTAAAAACATTACAACCGTTGGGTTTAAATGAAATTATTGACCTTTTTTAAGATATATTGAGTCAAAATAAAATAATAAAAAAATGGGATATGTGATATTTAATTTATGAGTGGGGATTGTAGGGGATATTTACTTCGAAACCTTTGATGTGGTCCGGTGGGTTAATGCATGTGGGTTATACCTTTGATCTTTTTTTGAATTGGTAGGTTCGAGCTGATATTTTGATGTATTCTGTTTTATATTTAATTTTAATTTTGGTGTATAAAATTGTGATGTTATTGACAGAAATGTTACTGGTTTTTAGAATATAGTAGTATACTAAAGTAAAAGAATTGTTTTATACATATCTATATTTTTAAATGTTATATGGGCGTTTTCACAGGAAATGATGTCAAAGGAAGGTGTATGTAAACGATCTGTGTTTGTATATATATATCTTGAATTTGTGATTACTCTTGATGCCCTGATGAAGTGGCTGGTTTAAGCCATGAAACGCGTAGGCTCATTAAAGAAGTTTTTATTACATCTGCTGCGGAAGGTGCGTTTCTCTGGTCAGCGCGGTTTATTAAACCTGTCCTCTTTCTGTCTTTCGATTTGTTTCATCGATTACCAGCGGGAAACCAGCGATGACCGGATATATTTGTGAGTGATTCCAGTTTGTTGTGACTCACACAACCATAACAGGTGAGTATAACAGATTGTGTGTGCCGTTGTGCTTTTAATAGATGATACACCCTATGTGCGCTTTCATTTTTGTATTTAAAATTGAAGTAGACATTTGACTCCATGGTGGCCACCATCTTTTATTAACTGAGCTCTGACTTCAGTTTGTTAGCTTTTTGGTAATTTTTTAAGTACCATAATAACTGGTGCCTAACTTGACTCAACTAATGTACGAAACCAACACGATAAATGATTTAGTCAACAAGACAGAAAAGGACAGAAAAAGCTTATCACATTTTAATTTAAAAAAAAAAATAATATACCAATGCTATGTCCATGTAGTCTACATTGTCCAACATCAGCAACTAAAATCTAGTTTTCTACTACCTTTAATTAACTCTATATGACAGTTTTTTGACAGAGGGCTGTAAATAACACTTTTTGTTATCAAAGAGAGATGATTGAAAAAAGGAGTCAATTTTAATGTATCTGTTCCAAATAAATTCTAGGTATGGGAAAATAATATATATCTGCTGAATTTGCTGAGCAGGGAAAACCCTTTTGTTAGATAGAGAGTGTGGTTGTAAAACATTGGCGTGACAAGGTGAAACTGACAGATTTATTTCATCTTCAGAGACGCTGAAAAAATAACATTGTAAAGCTGATATGTTAAAGCATTATTTGTATAGGGATAATAAAATGACACTTAATTTTCCAACAGTCAATTATAACAAAATAATTTAGGGAAATAGAACTAGTTTGCTTTTCACTCTATCATTTTGAACCCAGTATATAGAGACCTTATTATGCTAAGTTGTTTCCGCAAAACAGGCACAAATGGCACGAGTCATCATTTATTGAAATTACATTTTTTTTTCTTGTGTTATTCATTAAGGTCTTTGCACCAAATTCTTCAAAATGGTGCAGGTGGTTCATGAATCTGATGCAAAATCAAAAATGTTCTTTAATTCTTTTTTCAAATTTTTAGCTGCAAAACATGCAAATCACTTAATAAGTTCCGCAATCACATAACAAAATGCCTAAGAGGTAATGTCTAATAACTATGAACATCAAAGCACCCAATATGCAAAAAAATATAAAAATAGTATAAGACAGGAAGTCAATAATACATATAAATGGGATGAGACTCAAAGTGAGAAAAAAATAACCTTTATTGAAGCAAAATATATATATATATATATATATATATATATATGACACTCCACTGAAATGGGAAAGGAAAGGGAAGCAACCTGATTATAGTAAGCAATAATTATTCTAAATATACAAATACAGTCATGGCCGAAAGTGCTGGCACCCTAGAAATTGTTCCAGAGAATGAAGTATTTCTCCCAGAAAATTATTGCAATTACACATATTTTGCTATACACATGATTTGTTCCTTTGTGTGCATTGGAACAACACAAAAAACAGAGGAAAAATGGCTTATTGGACATAATTTCACACTAAACTCCAAAAATGGCCTGACAAAATTGTTAGGACATTTCCAAAATTTGGGGTAAACAAAATTTTGTGATGCTTGTTCAAATACACCTGTGGAAAGTAACAGGTGTGGGAAAAATGAAAATCATGCCTGAAGCCAGATAAAAAAAGGGGAGAAGTTGACTCAGTCTTTGCATTGTGGGTCTGTGTTGCTACACTAAGCATGGAGGACAGAAAGAGGAGACAAGAACTGTCTGAGGACTTGAGAACAAAAACTGTTGAAACATATCATCAATCTCAAAGTCACAAGTACATCTCCAAAGAGTTTAAAACCCATAGCACTGTAGCTATTCTCTCTGACATAGACAGCAAAGAAAAATTGATGAAAGATTGCAACACAGGATAGTCCGGATGGTGGATAAGCAACACCAATAAAGTTCTAAAGAAATTCAAACTGTCCTGCAGCCTCAGAGTGCATCAGTGTCAACTATTCATCAACATTTGAATGAAATGAAACGCTAAAGCAGGAGACCCAGGAGGACACCACTGCTGATAGAGGCATAAAAAAGCTAGACTGCAGTTTGCCAAAATGTACGTAAGCCAAAATTGTTCTGGGAAAGCATATGGACAGATGAGACAAAGACTGAGCATTTTGATAAAGCATATTAGTCTACTGTTAATAGCAAACGGAATAAGGCCTTCAAAGAAAAGAACATAATATCTATAGTAAAATACGGTGGAGGTTCAAAGTTGTTTTGGGGTTGTATTGCTGCCTCTGGTACTGGGAGCCTTGGCTGTGTGCAAGGCAACATGAAATCTGAGGATCATCAATGGATTTTGGTACAAAATGTAGTACCCATAATAGCTCATTGACCAAAACCCTATCTAAAACACAACCTGAAATGCCTCAAAAAAATAAAAATTTAGGGGGCAACATTAAACCCCCCCCTCCAATTGAGACTCTTACGGAGGAAATGGACACTTCCAAATCAAACAAAAGGAAGGGACCAGGCGTTCAGGGAAAGACTGGGAGTCTCTCATCTGAGGACTCCGACAGTGTCTCAGCTGACTATACTCCAAACACAAGCCCTGAAAGGCAGAAGCCTAGGAGGGATAATGGAGGTCCTTTCCCTTCGTTTGAGGTTCCTCCTCCATCCATTAACCTGGGGGAATACAAGGGGTCCAACAAACAAGCCACTGAAGGATTCATGGCGGATCTCTTCCAGTCCTTCAGTGATGCCCTAAAAATAGGGTTTGAGACTCAGGCCAAGGCCCTACAGGAAACTTGCAGAAATCTTAGCCAAAAGGTTGAGAAATATGAGGTAAAGATGGTACAGGCAGAGAGGGATATAGTTTACCTCTCAAAGGAGAATTCACTCCTCAAAAAGGAGGTTCTTTCCCTTAAAAACAAATTGACGGATCTGGAAGACCGAAGCAGGAGAAATAACTTAAAGATACGAGGTATCCCTGAGTCGGTCTCCCAGGCAGATCTCTCTGATTACACCAAAAATCTGTTTAAAAAATTATCGCCAAAACTGACAGAATTAGAAGTCAATATCGATCGTATACACCGCCTCCCACGTCCCAAATGGGTCCCACAGGAAAAGCCCAGGGACACTATCCTCAGGGTCCATTTCTTTGAAACCAAGGAGAAGGTTTTAAAATCTTTGCGAGAGAGAGGTTCACCCCCTGAGCCTTATAAGGATCTTAAGATTTTCCAAGACTTTTCCAAAGAGACTATGGACGCAAGAAGCTCCTTCAGATATCTAACCTCTAAACTTAGGGAACTTAGAGTGTCATATAGATGGGGTTTCCCTACCAAGCTTTTAGTCTGGTATAAAGATAAACACTACCCCATCTATACTCCTCACGAGGGTCAGAGGTTTCTTAAATTCCTGATGGATGAGCCATCCTTTAGAGATAGGGATTAGGATTGACCTTTGTCTTATGTTTGAATTTATTAGGGGGTCACTATTATTTCCTTTTCCTGAACATGAATATTAGTACCCGTAATTACAGTTTATCGTTGTCACTGTGGGAACTTGCCACTTAATTTTTTTCTCGTTTTTCCCCCGATCAAAGGTGAGACACCAACCAGTTTGGAGTCCTCCAGGAGAACTCTCAAGTTCGTAATTTTTTTTTTTTTTCTGTATTTCATTGTTCTATTTGTTTCCCTTTCCTGTTTTGATATTGCATTCTAACGATGAAAATTTTATCGTACAATGTTAGGGGGCTCAACAGTCCGAATAAGAGGTATGCGGTATGGAAGGAGATCAACCAAACCTGGGCAGAATTGGTATGCCTTCAGGAGGTTAAACTGGCTTCCGATCGACACCCGGTCTTCCAGCACAAGAACTTCCCACACATGTACAAGTCACTTTCCACAAAGAAAAAGGCTGGGGTCATCACATTGGTAGGTGGCACCGTTCCTTTTCAGCTCATCAAAGAGATACCAAACTCCTTGGGTAGGTTTCATATACTCATATGTTTACTCCATGAAAGGCCATGCACAATAGTGAATGTATACGCACCCAACAAGGGACACATTCGCTTCTTGAACAAGCTTATCAAAAAAATTGACAAAGTTAAAACAGGCGAACTCATCTTATTGGGCGACTTTAATATTGTCCCAGATAGCAGCATTGATTCATCCTCTTTAGTTCGCCACAAGGTCCCAGCTTTAAAAGACTGGTTAATTCAAAATGAGCTTTATGATGCTTTCCGCTGCTTGAATACATCGTCACGTGAGTATTCCCACTTTTCAGATGTACATAAGACAGCATCCAGGATAGATCTTCTACTTACTAACATATTCATTCTGTCCAAAATTAAGGACATTCGCTTCATGCAGAAGTCCATCTCGGATCATACCCCGGTTCTCATTGACTTCCTTGTGGGTCCTCCCCCTGACAAACCATTCTGCTGGAAGCTTAACTCAGCTTTACTATATATACCAGATTACAAACAAGAGATAGAAAACGCTCTCTTAAACTACTTCAAGGAAAACGTATCTGGTAAAGTAGATCAGTTCACGGTCTGGAACGCCCATAAAGCGGTCCTGAGGGGGTGTCTTATGCAAATTCTTTCTAAACATAAGAAGAGAAATAGAGAAAATATTTCAAACCTACAGGCCCAAATTAATGATCTAGAGAAAAAACAAACAAACTTAAAAGTTCCTTCCCAGACCGTCCAGGCTGAGATTTTGAGACTTAGACAGAGTTTGAGATCTGAAATCTACCAGGAATATGATGCAGTCATCAAAGCATCTAGGTACAAATCATATGCGCCTCTTAACAAGCCTACCAAGTTTATGATGAGGAAATTAAAAAGAGAAAGAATTAAAAGGAGAATAAATAAGATAGTATCTCCCTTGGGTGATCCCAAAACTCACCCTAGGGACATTGTCAACTCGTTTGCAGAATTCTTTAAAAATCTCTATAACCTGAAAGATGACCCCCAAACGCCGGTGGTTAACTCGAATTTTGTAGATTCTTTTCTACAGAGTATTGATCTACCAAGAGTCGATGAGCTGGACTTGAGTTATGTCAATAGCCCCTTTACAGAGAGAGAAATTGCTGACGTAATCAAGAAACTGCAGTCCCAAAAATCACCAGGGCCGGATGGCTTCTCTGGAGACTACTATAAATCCTTTTCAAAAGTTCTGGCTCCACAGCTGGCTTCCGTCTTTGATCTGGCGTCCTCTCGGGGCTCCTTCCCAAAGGAGATGTTAGAGGCAACAATTATCATGATTCCAAAGGAGGGGGGGGACCCCGAGAGGATACAAAGCTATAGGCCAATATCGCTCATAAATAGCGATATTAAAATCTACTCAAAGATCATTGCAAACCAATTAAAAAACATCCTTCCACGTCTGTTGGTGGATGATCAAATAGGCTTTACAGAGGGCCGCCAGGCCTCAGACGGAACTAGAAGGGTGTTGAATCTGATAAATTTAGCGACCAACCTGAGAACCCAAACTGCTTTTCTGGCACTGGACGCCGAGAAGGCGTTTGATAGGCTAAATTGGCTTTACTTAAATGCAACTCTCGCTAGATTTGGCTTTGATGAGAAGTTTCTATCAACAGTCTTCGCCTTGTACTCAGGTCGAGTGCCAGGATTTATGCAAACAATTTCCTCTCCGACCTGTTCGACATTACCAATGGCACGAGACAGGGGTGCCCCCTGTCCCCCCTTCTATTTGTGCTTGCCATAGAGCCCCTAGCCGAAAAAATAAGAATAAACAATGATATTAAAGGCTTTGAACTGCCATCACGAAATTTTAAAATTGGATTATTCGCAGATGATCTATTCCTCACGCTACTGGATCCTGCAAACTCCATTAAAGCCCTTTCAGTTGAACTAGAAAAATTCTCTAGAGCATCTTATTTTAAGATAAACCTAAACAAATCAAAATTTATAACTCTAAACATGAAACAATCTGAAATTAGCGAAATAAAGGCCCACACCCAGTTCATTTGGGAGGAGAAAGAGATTGTCTATCTAGGGATTAGAATAGCAGGATCAATCCAAGCCACAGTTAGGGCCAATTTAGACAGCATTATAAAGACTATTACAGGCGATCTATCCTTTTTGGCTCAGCTAGAGACTTCCATCTTTGGGAGGATTCTGGCAGTCAAAACTTTTATCCTTCCCAAAATTTTATACATATTTAGGACTTTACCAGTTAGCTTTCCGCGCCAAACCATTGATAGAGCTCAAGAGCTCATCCGACTATTTATTTGGAAAGGTAAAAAAGCAAGAATATCTGCAGACTTGATGTACAAAAATAAAAAACATGGGGGCGCAGGACTGCCCAACATATACGCTTATTATCAGGCCTCGCTCATCAAACAGAGCTGGCACTGGTTTACTGAAAACATGACACATCCAGCTTGGTATGGCTTGGAGAGAGATGCTAGTGATAGAGGTTCCATTCAAAAACTTTTCTTTCACTTCCTTCTGCAAAAGCCCAGTGCGAACTCATCTCATCCTATATTCCGGCCGATAATCTCAGCCTGGAGGGATCTCATTAAGCCGACTAAAAATATCAAAAAAGCAGAGCAAATCTTAAAGTTGCCTCTATCTTCATTGGCACTGATGGATGATCTCCAGATACCGGAGGTTTGGGGGAAATCTGGAATTAAAAGGGTGGGGGATGTTTTTAGTGGAGTGGAGTTCCTGAAATTCGGTGAGATCAGGGTTAAATATAATTTACCGTCATCTGAGCTAGTCTTTTACACCATGTTGAAAGACAGAATTTGGAATTTCATAAAAGGGAAGACTTTGAATTATGAAATGCTATCTTCACTACTGTGCAACCTTAAAAATAAAAACCTCTGGAGTCTGCGTAATTTGTATAGATCTGTTGTCAAAGACCTAACGAGCCACAAAAACATATACATGAAGAGATGGGAGTCCGATTTTGGTGCTGATATCTGTCTCGAGAACTGGAACGATGCCATCAAAAACACTTACAATTCCAACATATCAATGGGTCTTCATGAGAGTTATTTCAAATTGTTAAATAGATGGTACTATACCCCGACGAGGTTATCGTATTTTAACACAGAGCTATCTTCCTTGTGCTGGAGAGATTGTGGACACCAAGGGAACCTCTACCATATTTTCTGGGGTTGTTCAAAAATCAAAAACCTCTGGCTTCAAGTCACACAGCACATTAACCTCATTGCTAAGGACTTCATAATTACACCCGAAAGAGCACTTCTTTCTTTAGACATGGAACAATTTGATGATTCGGTAAGACACATTATCATACACATCCTCTTAGTGACCAAGACCATGTTAGCACAATGGTGGAAGAAAGCAGAGGTTCCCAAGTTTTCAGACATACTTGACAAGATAGGCCAACACAGCGATTTAGAACGCAGATTTGCGATCAACAACAATCACATTCACAAATACTCAAAAAAATGGAAGACCTGGAACAACAAATTTCATATCAACTAGACTTAACAAGAGGCACTATATTTTGAAGTTTAAACCTGGGCGCTTTAGTACTGGGAGCTGTATCTCCTTCCAAGAATGTTACCCCATAATAAGGATTGTCGATTTTTATTTTTTTTTTCTTTTATGTTGTTATTCGATATATGTTATTCTATGCCTGTTTGTGGGTTCTCTAGTTTTTAAAAAAATTTTTTTTTTCCGTACCTGTACAAGGTTGTTTATTCCCCACTCCCTTCCCTCCCTTCCTACCTTCCTTTCCCTACCCTGTTTATTTCCAAAAACCAATAAAATTATTTGAAAACAAAATGTAGTACCCATTGTTACAAAGCCAGGTTTGCATCCTAGGTCATGGGTCTTTCAGCAGGACTTCAAAAAGCACCCAGAAATGGATGGAAACAAAGCAGTGGAGGGTTCTGAAGTGGCAAGCAATGAATAAATCCCATTGAACACCTATGCTTTTGGGAGAAGGCAATCTTCAAATATGAGAAACCTGGAACAGTTTGTAAAAGAAGAGTGGTCAAAAATTCCAGTGAAGTGGTGCAAGAAATTTGTTGATGTTTATAGAAAGCGATTGATTGCAGTTATTTAGTCTAGAGAGTGCGCAACGAAAAATTAAGTTGAGGGTGCCACAGGCCTAATGATTGCATAGAATGACTCACTTTCCTGCCAGAACATGTTAAAAGCCATAGTCAGAGTTTGACAGCGGCATTTAGTTTGTTGAAAGGCTGGATCCATATCTGTGGGAGTACTGTGCCTTTAAACTGCTGTGTGTACTCTGTACCCCTGCCTGTAGGAGTACTGTGCCTGTACGCCACAGTGTGTACTCTGCACCCCTGCCTGTTAGAGTACTGTGCTTTTAAGCAGCTGTGTTGCAAGACTGCATCCATATCTGTTAGAGCACTGTGCCTTTAAGCCGCAATGTGTACTCTGCAACCCAGCCTTTGTGAATACTGTGACAAAACCCACTATGTGTACTCTGCACCCATATCTTTGGGAGTACTGTGCCGAAAAGCCGCTGTGTGTACTTTATACCCATGCCTGCGGGAGTACTGTGACTTTAAGCCTCTGTGCGTACTCTGCAACCCCATGTGGGGGAGTATTGTGCCAAAAAGCCACTGTGTGTACTCTGCAACCCCCGTGTATGTACTGTGCCTTTAAGCAGCTGTGTGTACTCTGCAGCCCCACCTAAGGGAGTACTGTGCCAAAAAACTTCTGTGTACACTGCAGCTGAATCTGTAAGAGTAGTTTGCCATTTGTAGGCCAAAAATATAATTTTACTGTACCACTGTGTCTATATGATTACTGTGCCAAAAAACATAATTCTATTGTGCAGTCATGACTTTGTCATTTTCAGTCTAAAAAATTTATTATTCCATGTCTGTACGAGTAGTATGCCTAAAAAATAAATCTACTCTGCCATAGTCTCTTTGCCATTTGTAGGCCAAAAAAATATATTTTCTTACTGTTCCACTGTGCCTATACAAGTAGTGTATACAAAAAGTGATTCTACTCTGCAGTTGTGTCTATTGTTAATTCGAGTAGTGTTACAAAAAAATAAATCTACTCTGCAGCCTCCTCTTTGCCAGTTTTGGTCCAAAAAGTTACTGTACTCTGCAGCTGTCTCTTTGCAATTTGTAGGCCAAAATATACAGTAATTTCACTGTACTGCTGTGTCTATAAGAGTAGTGTGGACACAAAATAATTCTACTCTGCAGTTGTGTCTGTGCCATTTTTGGTCCTAAAAATTTATTGTACTCTGCAACTGTCTCTTTGCCATTTATATGCCAAACAAATTATTTTACTGTGCCAACCTCTATAAGAGCAGTGTGGCAAAAAATAAATCTCTTCTGCTATCTCTGTGCGAGTAGTGTGCAGAAACAACACTTCCAAAAATGAGGAGAGTATTAAATAGGGAACGTCGATGTGGCTGTGGTGTAGAAGCTGATGGTGCTGGTCGTGTAGCTGCTTCAGGGAAAGAATATAGTCATTCTGTGCCTGTTACATGCCCAAATACAACACCTTCCTCTGGTGCACGCAGGTGATAGAACATTAAGCGTCCTTTTATATGGCCGAGTACCACTGCACGAATGGTGAGGCGAAAAGGTGTTAGATTGGATGGCTGAGAGTGTTTCCAGTTAATACACATTATCTTCCACCGGTCCACTGTACAAAGTGCAGAATTGGCACCTGAGGACCATGGACATCCAGCTTCCACCTCACCCCCTTGCAAATCAGACAGGCAGTCTGAGTCCAGAGTCATGCAACAGTCTTTTCTGCTTTTTAATGACTCTGCTGACTAGGGTTCCATGGCTCTTCCACCTGGCCCTGCTGCCCAACCACTTGATAGGTTAGAGGATTGGTACGTGGGAGCGCTTGTGCATATGGTCAGAAAACCACTGCAGCATATCTCAGAGAATGACAAAACACAGTTGACAACTGCAGTCTTTCTGCAGTGTGCAGACTAGCAAGGAGGGCAGGGATAAGGAGTGGGTGGAAGATGATGCAGGGTATGATGAGGTCCTAGACTCCACATGGATCAGAAGTCATCCTAGTAATGTGCTCAGTTTGGAGGAAGAGGAGGTGGCCACGCTGCTCCAGCAACACAGCAAAAGATGGAGCAGGGTGCAAAGGCACAGTGGGTGGCCCCTAGCTAGTACAACGGCTACTACTACCCACCACGCCACTGAAATCAGCACACCAAATCCAGCTCAATAATTCCTGGCATGGTATTTCGGGGATATCCTGACAACCAGCGATGGGTGGTTTGCACGCCGTTCCGTCAGAGCCTGAAGTAAGACTTAAATCTTCAGAATCTGAGCTCCACCTGCATGATGAGGCATCTGAATTCCAAGCACGAGGTGCAGTCAGGGCCGGTTTTACGTAAAGTGGGGCCCTAGGCAAAGTTTAAAAATGGGCCCCAAATGCTAACATATTGCATATCACACAGAAGCATTTAGATTGTATTTACATGCGCTGAGTTCAGGACGCTAAATGAGTGTGATCGACAATATTGAAGTCGTTCAACACTTGTTTCCTGGCCTCTTTCCACCTCTGAGAAAGAATGATGGGGACAGAACGATAACTAATGGATCAATCTGTCCCCATACAGTATCATGTTATCAGCAGCACATTTACAGGTTACACCCCATAGTCCTCCATATAATATAATGTGCCCCATAGTCCTTCATATAGTATAATACCCTCCTCAGTCCTCTATATAGTATAATACACTCCCCATAGTCCTCCATATAGCATAATACACTCCTCATAACCCTCCATATATTAAAATAAACTCAATCCTCCATATAGTATAATACACTACTCAGTCCTCCATATAATATAAAACACTCCTCCATATATTAAAATACACTGCTCAATCCTCCATATAGTATAATACACTCCTCATAGTGCTCCATATAGTATAATACACTGCCAGTCATCCATGTAGTACAATTCACTTCCCATAGTATAATGCACCCCATAGTTCTTCATATAGTATAATGTATTCCCCATAGTCCTCGATACAGTATAATGCAACCCACATATAGTATAATGCAGCCACCCCATAGAGCATAATGAAGCCACCCCAGAGTATAATGCAGCCCCCCATACAATATAATGTAACCCCCCATAGAATATAATGCAGCCCCCTCATATAGTATAATGCAGCCCCTCCATAGAATATTTGTCAGCCCCATTAGAGTATAATGCAGCCCCCCATAGAATATAATGCAGCCTTTTATATAGTATAATGTAGCCTCTCCATGGAATACAATGGAGCTCTCCTCATATAGTATAATGCAGCCCCAATAGAATATAATGTATCCCCCTCATAAAGTATAATGAAGCCCCCATACAATCAAATTCATTTTCTCCATACACCTGAAGAAGGCTGCAAACAGCCGAAACGCGTTCTGTATATAGTTTCTATCAGTACAAATACAATTTTACCTACAAGCAACCTGAAATTTCTGTACCTGCATTTCTCTTGGTGGCAAAGACATTGCCATTCCCTGGTCCTCCTGTCTGGCATCAACTTTGTGGGATACTCCTGTTTCAGGCTCCAATCCTTCCTGAAAATTCCTAGATACTCACCTTCTCAATTGATTATTTCTTACTACACTTAGATAGCGCCACATTTTTCTCCTTTAGGAACTTCAAAACTATTTACATTTGACTGGAGGATATCATCAGGAACACCGGCTCCCCTTCAGGAGAAACTCTGAAGAGAGTAGTGTGCAGCAGAAATGAGCAGAATGGAATACTTCTGAACACGACTGGAGTCTAGGAAAGAGTTAATATCCTCTCTAATTGGTGAGGAATCGGACCAAGGGCAGATTACCACCAGACCAGAAACACTGAATAAAGATCAAGATGCACGTAAGAAAATTATTGAACGATTTTCTGCATTTGAAAAAGACATGCAGACTGAGAGACACCAATTAGATGCAGACTTTTGGAGAATTTGTATTGCAGAGAAAACAATACCTAGGGGTTTGAGGATAAATATTCCTTTCACTTTCCCTGATGACAAGATTTTCACTATAGACTGAAACTTGCATTTAGAGACATATTCTATGAATTTATTAAATATCCTGATTATGAAGCGAAGCAATCTGGCTTCCCACACAGCATCACACTGTCAAGCCCTACTATCAGATCTAGACAATTACAATTCTTTCCTCCTAATGATGAACTAAACAAAAATTTGACTTCTAGCAAGATTTCTGGCTCTCACAGACCTGTAACTTCCTCTTTAAGAGGCTCCTCTGTCCTCCATTCATTACCTGTAGTAATGGCACCTGTTTGAAGTTGTTATCAGTATAAAAGACACTTGTGCACAACCTCAAACAGTCACACTCCAAACTCCACTATGGTGAAGACCAAAGAGCTGTTGAAAGATGCCAGAAACAAAATTGTAGCCCTGCACCAGGCTGGGAAGACTGAATCTGCAATAGGCAAGCAGCTTGGTGTGATGAAATCAACTGTGGCAGCAATATTAAGAAAATGGAAGACATACAAGACCACTGATAATCTTCCTCCATCTGGGGCTCCATGCAAGATCTTACCCCATAGGGTCAAAATGATCACAAGAATGGTGAGCAAAAATCCCAGAACCACCCAGAACCACACGGGGGGGACCTAGTGAATGACCTGCATAGAGTTGAGACCACCATAACAAAGGCTACCATCAGTAACACACTATGATGCCTGGGACTCAGATCCTGCAGTGCAAGACGTGTCCCTCTGCTTAAGCCAGTACATGTCCGGGCCTGTCTGAAGTTTGCTAGGAAGCATTTGGATTATCCAGAAGAGTATTGGGAGAATGTCATATGGTCTGATGAAACCAAAGTAGAACTGTTTGGTAGAAACAAAACTTGTTGTGTTTGGAGGAGACAGAATGCTAAGTTGCACCCAAAGAACACCATATCTACTGTGAATGATGGAGGTGGCAACATCATGCTTTGGGGCTGTTTCTCTGCAAAGCGACCAGGATGACTGATCTGAATGAATGGGGCCATGTATCATGAGATTTTGAGTGCAAACCTTCTTCTATCAGCAAGGGCATTGAAGATGAATCATAGATCGGTCTTTTAGCATGATAATGATCCCATGCATGGTTCCTCATCCCTATCCTTGAATGCATGACCCCCATGAGAAAAGCATAAAAAAATCCCTCCTACTTACCCTCCCTGGGTGACCTTGCAGCATCCTGTTCTGGCTTCCAACAGCTCCTGCGGCAGAGCGATCATGTGTCCCCGCTCATTAAGGTAATTAATATCCCTTCTCTCCACTCACTGGGGACACATGATCACTCAGCCGTAGGAGCTGCTGGAAGCCAGAACAAGATGATTATTCGTTGCCAGTGCAGTGAATATTCATTTCTCTTTAGCAGCGGCACAGTTACAGCCTCAGCCGCCTGCTCCTGCCTCCTATGACCCGCTACTCCGCCTCTCCCCCCGCTGGATTCTGGGACAATGACTCGTGTATAAGCCAAAGGGGGGCGTTTTCAGCACAAAAAAAGTGCCTGAAAACTCAGCTTATACACGAGTATATATGGTATATATGGTATTTCAGTTCTTCAGTACAAAAAGTGAAACTCATATATTATATAGAGTCGTTACAAACTGAGTGATCTATTTCAAGTGTTTATTTCTGTTAATGTTGATGATTATGACTTACAGCCAATGAAAACCCAAAAGTCATTATCTCAGTAAATTCAAATCATTAGCAAAAAAAACCTGCAAAGTCTTCCTGAGCATTTAAAATTGTCCCTCAGTCTGTTTCAGTAGGCTCCACAATCATGAGGAAGACTGCTGACTTGACAGATGTCCAGAAGGCATTCATTCACTCACTGAACAAGGAGGGTAAGCCACAAAAGTTCATTCCTAAAGAAACTGGCTGTTCACAGAGTGAACAGCATATTAATGGAAAGTTTTGTGGAAGGAAAAAGTATGGTAGAAAAAGGTGCACAAGCAACTGGGATAACCGCAGCCTTGAAAGCATTGTTAAGAAAAGGTCATTCAAAAATTTGAGGAAGATTCACAAGAAGTGAACTGCTGCTGGAGTCATTGTTTCAAAGCCACCACTCACAGACGTATACAGGACATGGGCTACAAGTGTTGCATTCCTTGTGTCAAGCCACTCATGACCAATAGACAACGCCAGAAGCATCTTACCTGGGCCAATCAGATAAAGAACTGGACTGTTGCTCATTGGTCCAAGGTGTTGTTTTCAGATTAAAGTAAATTTTGCATTTCATTTGGAAATCAAGGCCCCAGAGACTGCTTGAGGACTATTGTGTAGTTTCCACAATCAGTGATGGTTTGGGGAGCCATATCATCTGCTGGTGTAGGTCCACTTTGTTTTATCAAGATCAAAGTCAGCACAGCCGTCTACCAGGAAATGTTTAGAGCACATTTTGCTTCCCTCTTCCAACAAGCTTTTAGGAGATGGAAATATTCTCCAGCAGGACTTAGCACCTGTCCACACTGCCAAAAGTACCAATACCTGGTTTAAAAACAACAGTATCACTGTGCTTGATTGTCCAGCAAACTCTCCTGACCTCAACCACATAGACAATCTATGGAGTATTGTCAAGAGAAAGATGAGAGACACCAGACCCAACAACGCAGACAAGCTGAAGGCTGCTATCAAAGAACCTGGGCTTGCATAACATCTCAGCAGTGCCACAGGCTGATCGCCTTCAGGCCACGGCGTATTGATGCAGTAATTGATGCAAAAGGAGCCCCGACCAAGTATTGAGTGCATTTACTGAATATACATTTCAGTAGGCCAACATTTCGGATTTTAACATCATTTTCAAGCTGGTGCTCTAAAGTATTCTAATTTACTGAGATAATGACATTTGGGTTTTCAATGGCTGTAAGCCATAATCATCAACATTAACCCCTTTCTGACATCAGACATACTATTCCGTCCATGTGCCCTGGGCCAATTTGACCATGGATGGAATAGTATGGCTCAGCAATCTGCCGCACACATGAGTGGTTTGCGGCCCATCGCAGCAGGGTGTCAGCTGATTCTCACAGCTGACACCCGGCAGTAAGTGCCAAGAGTGATCGCAGCATTCCAGGAGCAGGCAGAGGCTGACAGCCCCTCTGCCTTTGGATCGGAGACCCCGCGACATGACACGGAGTACCGATTGCTGCCATGGTTACCCGAAGTCGTCATGATATCCAGGTCGCCAGAGCTAAGAAACTTCCTGTCATGCACAAAAAAAATTTAAATTTTTGTAAAAATATTTTTTTAAAAATAATAATAATAAAAAATCAATATTTATTCTATTACTAAACAAATATTTGAATGAAAAAAATCTAAACAATAAAAGTACACATATTAGGTATTGTCGTGTCCATAATGACCCAACCTATAAAACTGTCCCACTAGTTAACCCCTTTATTTAACACCATAAAAAAGGCATAAAGCAATACTTTATCATCATACAGCCGAACAAAAAGTGGAATAACACGCGATCAAAAAGAGGGATATAAATAAACATGGTACCGCTGAAAACGTCACTTTGTCCAGCAAAAATACAAAAAAAACAAGCCCCCATACAGCTCCATCACCGGAAAAATGAAAAAGTTTATATATATATATATATATATATATATATATATATATATATATATATATATACACAGTGTATATGTAAAATAGTTTTTATTGTATAAAAGCACCAAAACATAAAAAAAGATACAAATGAGGTATAGCTGTAATCGTACTAACCCGAAGAATAAAACTGCTTTATCAATATTACCACACGCGGAATGGTATAAACGCCCCCCCAAAAGAAATTCATGAATTGCTAGTTTTTATTCATTCTGCCTCCAAAAAAATTGGAATAAAATACGATCAAAAAATGTAATGTGCTCAAAAATTATATTAATAAAAACGTCAAATTGTCCCGTAAAAAACTAGAGCCCCCATGACTCTGTGGGACAAAATATGAAAAAATTATAGCTCTCAAAATATGGCAATGCAAAAACTATTTTTTGCAATAAAAAGCATAATTTAGTGTGTGACAGCAGCCAAACATAAAAACTCACTATAACACCTCTTTCACACGTCCTGATATTTCCGGTACAGGAGATGTCAGTGTCCGTGTGTGTAATACTTGCTGCACATGTGTGCCGCATAAGTACCACAAGGGCGGACGCCAGGGGAGAAGCATTACAGTAAGTGCTGTTCCCCAGCGCCGGGTGCTGAACACGGCTCTCATTGTCCCCTGCTCTGTTGGCAATCGGCACAAGCAGGGGAGAATGATGAGAGCCATGTTCAGCACCCAACGCTGAGGAACAGCCCTTACTATAACGCTTCTTCCCCGGTGCTGATGTGTGTCACATGGATGATATCCATGTGTGTTATGTGTATGCACATGTGCGGGACATTTTGTGGCCCATGCTGACATTAAAAAATGGACATGCCAGAGTGTTTTGCCCACGGACAAACGGTCCGTGGAAACACACTGACATGTGCACACACCCAATCATTTGAATAGGGAAATAGCTCTTTGTTCCTCCCAAGTCAATCCGTATGGTTGCCCAATGGTGTAAAATTTTGTGACACACCCATGGTGTCAATATGATCACTGCACCCCTCGATGAATTCATTGAGAGGTGTAGTCCAGAAAATGGGGTCACTTATGTGGGGTTCTGCTGTTTTGGCACCTCATGGGCTCTCCCAGTGGGTCATGGCACCAGCAAACCATAGCAGTAAAACCTGGCGCTCCTTCCCTTCCGAGCTCTGCCGTGCACCCAAACAGTGGTTTACCCCCACATATGGGTCCAATTTCTTCTGTTACCCTTGGGAAAATAAAAAATTGAGGCAAAAAGATCATTTTTGTGGAAAAAATATATTTTATTTTTACAGCTCTACGTTATAAACTTCTGTGAAGCACTTGAGGATTCAAAGTGCTCACAACACATCTAGATAAGTTCCTTGGGAGGTCTAGTTTTCAAAATGGTGTCACTTGTGGGGCTTTCCACTGTTTAGGCACATCAGGTGCTCTCTAAATGTGACATGGCCTCCGATCTTAATTCCTGACAATTTTGTGTTGAAGGCCGGAGTCACACTAGCGAGAAATACGGACGGGTGCTATGCGCAAAAAAAATGCATTGCACTTGTCCCATTGTTAATCTATGGGGCAGCTCCCATCAGCTGATTTTTTTCTTGGCCGTATTATACGGGCTGAGAAAATTGCAGCATGCTGTGATTGTCCCCATATAACGCCCATAAATCCCCAATGCAAGTCTATGGGGGCGAGAAAAATACAGGTTACACACGGATTACACATGGACCACACATGTGGCTTGCGAGAAATACGCAAGACTTCTCCAGGTGACAGGAAATGGAATCATCCATTATCAGGAAGCTTTGACATGCTAATTAGCTTAGAAAGTGCTCCAGACATCCCGGAAGAACACCTCCACAGAGTCCACCATCATATCTACCTACATAAATGTTGAAATGCTGATCGTTCTGGTCCAAGAGAGGCCAGAACTGTGGAATCAGAGGGATGCCCATTATGCAGACCAGGCCCAAAAAGAGGCGGCATGGAGGTGGATATGTGTCCAGATGCTTCATGACTATGAGTATGCAAATAAAGTCCGTGGAGCATCATTTAAGAGTCTCAAACACGGGACTAGCCAGATCTTCCTCCAGGGAAGGACCCAGCCAAGGGATGGCTCTTTTCAGAAACCACCATTACCACTATATTAAGTTGCCCTTTAAGTCAATATCCAGCTCTTTACGAGTTTACAGATATGACTGTCACGCCGTGCTCACCTGGGGGCGGGACCTCGGTCCCGACGTCATCTCTTCCGGAGCTGCGGTCACTCCGGGGGTCCCGTAGGGTGCGCACGCGCAGCTCTCGTCCCCGGGCCTCCTCCTACATGTCACGTTTGCGCTTGCGCGCTCCTGTCAGTGCTGTATAGGGCTCGGTCCTCTCTATGGTAATGGAGGACCTGACCCGGAACCTGTAGTGGTCATGTGCTTTCTGGCTAGTTCCTGACCCGGAACCAGTAGTAGTCATGTGCTATATCAGACGACCTCCCCCTAGGGGAGGTGCCTGATTATTGTTGTGCTTCCTGGCTTGGTCTGCCGTGTCCCTGCCTGGCTGTGCGCTGTACTCAGGTCCTCTGCCTTGCACTCTGTTGTGCCTCTTGGCACACGCTCTGAATCTGCACTCTGCTTTGTACTTGGTTGTGCCTCCTGGCACACGCTCTGACCCTGTGTTCTGTCTCGTACTCGGTTGTGCCTCCTGGCACATGCTCTGACACTGTACTGTCTCATACTCGGTTGTGCCTCCTGGCACACGCTCTTACCCTGTACTCTGTCTTATACTCAGTTGTGCCTCCGGGCACACACTCTGATCCTGTACTCAGTCTCTTACTCTGTTACACCTCCTGGCACACCTGCTGCCTGACTCAGTGCTCTGACGTGCTCCTTGCACGCTTCCTGCTTCACTCACACCCGGACGAACGAAGTCTCTGTATACCACGTGTTCCCGTGTCCACACTTTACACGTTCCTGCAGACACTCTCACCCACTCGTGTCTCCTGTGAGCCGGCCGCCTGGTGCCAGCAGTCGTGGTGCCTCACCCCCTGGGGCTTGCCCCTGACACTCCCTGTATAGGGGGTGGTCTTCACTAGGTCAGCTCGCCCTGGGAGGGTTGGTGTCACGACCCAGAGGGTCCACTCCAGGAGTCGTCACAATGACAAGGGAAATACCAAGGCCAAGTATCCATCCACAGACAGCTGTTTCGGGGTGTTGCCCCTCATCAGTGTGGAGTAGGATTCTGGCTAGGTTGGAGCAATGCCTAGTAGACTAACATCACAATACAATCACTGACCTCAGGGAGACCAGTCAAAGAAAACACTGCAACAGCTGGCAAAGGTGCTCAATCACAGTGAAATCCTAGGTGCAATGCTCCCTGGGAAATACAAATATGCAAATAAAGTCAGTGGAGCCTCATTTAAGGGTCTCAAACATGGGACTAACCAGATGTTCCTCCAGGGAAGGACCCAGCCAAGAGCTGGATATTGACTTAAAGGACCACTTAATATGGTGGTAATGGTGGTTTCCGAAAGGAGCCACCCCTTGGCTGGGTCCTTCCCTGGAGGAAGATCTGGCTAGTCCCATGTTTGAGACTCTTAAATGAGGCTCCATGGACTTTATTTGCATATTTGTATTTCCCAGAGAGCATTGCACCTAGGTTTTCACTGTGACCGAGCGCCTTTGCCGGCTGCCGCAGTGTTTTCTTTGACTGGTCTCCCTGAGGTCAGTGATTGTTTAGTGATGTTGGTCTACTAGGCATTGCTCCCACCTAGCCAGAATCCTACTCCACACTGATAAGGGGCAACACCCCGAAACAGCTGTCTGTGGATGGACACCTGGCCTTGGTATTTCCCTTGTCATATCTGTAAACTCGTAAAGAGCTGGATATTGACTTAAAGGGCCACTTAATATGGTGGTAATGGTGGTTTCCGAAAGGAGCCATCCCTTGGCTGGGTCCTTCTCTGGAGAAAGATCTGGCTAGTCCCGTGTTTGAGACTCTTAAATGAGGCTCCACGGACTTTATTTGCATATTTGTTTTTCCCAGGGAGCATTGCACTTAGGATTTCACTGTGGTTGAGCGCATTTGCTGGCTGCCACAGTGTTTTCTTTGACTTGTCTCCCTGAGGTCAGTGATTGTTTTGTGATGACTATGAGGACAGACCATGTGAGAGCCAGCAACAAATTAGTAAGTTCTATCCTTTATTAAGTCATATTAATTAGCAAAATAACACGTTTTCCCATTAAGACCATAAAATAATATGTGTTGGTTTTGGCCCATTCTGTGTAATACAGTGGGGAAAAAAAGTATTTAGTCAGTCAGCAATAGTGCAAGTTCCACCACTTAAAAAGATGAGAGGCGTCTGTAATTTACATCATAGGTAGACCTCAACTATGGGAGACAAACTGAGAAAAAAAAATCCAGAAAATCACATTGTCTGTTTTTTTTTCATTTTATTTGCATATTATGGTGGAAAATAAGTATTTGGTCAGAAACAAAATTTCATCTCAATACTTTGTGATATATCCTTTGTTGGCAATGACAGAGGTCAAACGTTTTCTGTAAGTCTTCATAAGGTTGCCACACACTGTTGTTGGTATGTTGGCCCATTCCTCCATGCAGATCTCCTCTAGAGCAGTGATGTTTTTGGCTTTTCGCTTGGCAACACGGACTTTCAACTCCCTCCAAAGGTTTTCTATAGGGTTGAGATCTGGAGACTGGCTAGGCCACTCCAGGACCTTGAAATGCTTCTTACGAAGCCACTCCTTCGTTGCCCTGGTGGTGTGCTTTGGATCATTGTCATGTTGAAAGACCCAGCCAAGTTTCATCTTCAATGCCCTTGCTGATGGAAGGAGGTTTGCACTCAAAATCTCACGATACATGGCCCCATTCATTCTTTCATGTACCCGGATCAGTCATCCTGGCCCCTTTGCAGAGAAACAGCCCCAAAGCATGATGTTTCCACCACCATGCTTTACAGTAGGTATGGTGTTTGATGGATGCAACTCAGTATTCTTTTTCCTCCAAACACGACAAGTTGTGTTTCTACCAAACAGTTCCAGTTTGGTTTAATCAGACCATAGGACATTCTCCCAAAACTCCTCTGGATCATCCAAATGCTCTCTAGCAAACTTCAGACGGGCCCGGACATGTACAGGCTTAAGCAGTGGGACACGTCTGGCACTGCAGGATCTGAGTCCATGGTGGCGTAGTGTGTTACTTATGGTAGGCCTTGTTACATTGGTCCCAGCTCTCTGCAGTTCATTCACTAGGTCCCCCCGCGTGGTTCTGGGATTTTTGCTCACCGTTCTTGTGATCATTCTGACCCCACGGGGTGGGATTTTGCGTGGAGCACCAGATCGAGGGAGATTATCAGTGGTCTTGTATGTCTTCCATTTTCTAATTATTGCTCCCACAGTTGATTTCTTCACTCCAAGCTGGTTGGCTATTGCAGGTTCAGTCTTCCCAGCCTGGTGCAGGGCTACAATTTTGTTTCTGGTGTCCTTTGACAGCTCTTTGGTCTTCACCATAGTGGAGTTTGGAGTCAGACTGTTTGAGGGTGTGCACAGGTGTCTTTTTATACTGATAACAAGTTTAAACAGGTGCCATTACTACAGGTAATGAGTGGAGGAAAGAGGAGACTCTTAAAGAAGAAGTTACAGGTCTGTGAGAGCCAGAAATCTTGATTGCTTGTTTCTGACCAAATACTTATTTTCCACCATAATATGCAAATAAAATGAAAAAAAAAAAACAGACAATGTGATTTTCTGGATTTTTTTTTCTCAGTTTGTCTCCCATAGTTGAGGTCTACCTATGATGTAAATTACAGACGCCTCTCATCTTTTTAAGTGGTGGAACTTGCACTATTGCTGACTGACTAAATACTTTTTTTCCCCACTGTATATCTGATGTTAACATGATACCTTACTAGGCCACATGCCACTGTAAAATACATGTTAAAGTGTTAAAAAATTTGTACAATGTCCTAATTAATTATTGTGTGACGTTGCAGTGGAAGATGTCCTGAGACGCTAGCGCAGCATCCGAGTCCAATACAGGCAGGAATGTCAGCAGCAGGCCAGGAGTGGGTATGCAGCACCGACAAAGCGGAAATATATTTATTAAGACCACCTGTCTTTTCTGGCTCCCATTCTGAATCTCAGACGGTAAGTACATACATCACACCACATTTCACATATGCTGTTTAGGGTCATAGCTACAATTTTTTTTTTCCCAAAAAAACAGAATTCAGTCCAACCTCACTGAGAGGGAGACAGGCTCTGATTCAGAGGCCATTATTGACCCCGTTGGGGGAGGTGAAGAGGTGGCTGCACCATCTTCTGAACCTTCCAGCTGTATCCCACAACCACCACCCCAGCACCAGCAGTGGCATCATGCAGCCTGGAGAAACAGCAACAGGAGGACCAGGGCAACAGCAGCTGCCCTACTGTGCCTCTTGAGACCTCACCCCAGCCTGCCATCATACCCTGCCATGGCAGATGAAGGAGAGACATCCCTGCCTCTGACATAAGGAGGCATGTCGATACAGGGTTATTAAATTATTTGTCCAGGGCTGCCCACGATGATGGTGAGGAAGCCTATGCCCGCAGCCTGGCCCGGTACCTCCATCCACTACCCTGGGAGGTGAGACTGCATGTGCGAGGATCGATTCAAATCCTGATTGATGCCTGCACACCCCCCAATAACCCATATCAGGTATTTGAGTATTTGGAGCGCTGGCAACGGTCACCCAATAACCAGCTCAGAATGGCCCCAATACCAGAAGTGCAGGCACAATCAGGATCTGAGCCACCTCCTCCATGGGGGCCTACACCACATCCCAATCCACCACCAACCCAACATTGGCCTACACAGGCCCAAATGGCAGCCTACAATCCACCTGCCCAATATGGCCACTTGATCAGACCCAGTGTTGGAGGCTGGTCCCACCCTGGGTTTGGTCGACATGGCCAAATTGGGGGGTATGAGCCACGTGGATACCCAAATCCACAGGAGTATCCACTCCAATATCCCTCATCCCACTTCTATCCTCAGCAACAGGATCCTGGCCACATCCAGGGCTGCCATCAGGGCATGACAGCCCTTACTGCTGTATGGGGCCTGGTGAACAGCAGTACAGAAGGGGGGTCTGCAAGTCAGGGGCCCCACCCCTGTGCTCCTAGTCATCGGACCCCAAGTGCTGTGTGCTGCGGCCAGGCCCTAAGTGCTGTCCGCTGTGGCCAGGTCTGCGGTGCACCGCGCACACATCAGAAGAGCCGCAACAGCGGATGACATCAGATGAGAGCTGCGTAGAAGTGGAAGAGGTGAAGGACCTGTGGTGACGTCATCAGCTCCACCCCCTGATCACATGACGATGACATCACCACAGGTCCTTCAGCTCACAGCAGCAGCTGCAGAAGTGCTGCCGGGTAAGAAGAAAGTTTTTTTTTTTTAATTTAATTATTGAAAGCGTCCAATATGTTTCCCCGGCAGGACTATGTGTCTCCATCCTACCAGGGCAGATTGAAGGCACACGGGCTGATTGGAGTGTGACACTGGGGGCAGGATGGAGACGGGGCATGATTGGAGACACAGGGCAGGATTGGAGATACAGGGGGCAGAATGGAGAGATGGGACAGAATGGAGATGTGGGGCATGATTGGAGACACGGGGCAGAATGGAGATACGGGGCATGATTGGAGACACGGGGCAGAATGGAGATATGGGGCATGATTGCAGACACGGGGCAGAAAGGAGATATATGGCAGAATGGGGATATGGGGCATGATTGGAGACATGAGGCAGAAAGGAGATATGGGGCATGATTGGAGACACGGGGCAGAATGGAGATATGGGGCATGATTGGGGACACAGGGCAGAATGGAGATATGGGGCAGATTGGAGATACGGGGCATGACTGGAGACACGGGGCAGAATGGAGATATGGGGCATGATTGGAGACACGGGGCAGAATGGAGATACAGGGCAGAATGGAGATACGGGGCAGGATTGGAGACACGGGGCAGAATGGAGATATGGGGCATGATTGGAGACACGGGGCAGAATGGAGATACAGGGCAGAATGGAGATACGGGGCAGGATTGGAGACACGGGGCAGAATGGAGATATGGGGCATGAATGGAGACACGGGGCAGAATGAAGATATGGGGCATAATTGGAGACACAGGGCAGAATGGAGATGCAGGGCAGAATGGAGATACTGGGCAGGATTGGAGACACGGGGCAGAATGGAGATATGGGGAAGAATGGAGACACGGGGCAGAATGGAGATACGGGGCATGATTGGATACACGGGGCAGAATGGAGATACAGGGAAGAATGGAGACACAGGGCAGAATGGAGATATGGGGCATGATTGGATACACGGGGCAGAATGGAGATACAGTGCAGAATGGAGATACGGGGCATGATTGGAGACACGGGGCAGAATGGAGATATGGGGAAGAATGGAGACACGGGGCAGAATGGAGATACCGGGCATGATTGGAGACACGGGGCAGAATGGAGATATGGGGCATGATTGGAGACACGGGGCAGAATGGAGATACAGGGCAGAATGGAGATACGGGGCAGGATTGGAGACACGGGGCAGAATGGAGATATGGGGCATGAATGGAGACACGGGGCAGAATGAAGATATGGGGCATAATTGGAGACACAGGGCAGAATGGAGATGCAGGGCAGAATGGAGATACTGGGCAGGATTGGAGACACGGGGCAGAATGGAGATATGGGGAAGAATGGAGACACGGGGCAGAATGGAGATACGGGGCATGATTGGATACACGGGGCAGAATGGAGATACAGGGAAGAATGGAGACACGGGGCAGAATGGAGATATGGGGCATGATTGGATACACGGGGCAGAATGGAGATACAGTGCAGAATGGAGATACGGGGCATGATTGGAGACACGGGGCAGAATGGAGATATGGGGAAGAATGGAGACACGGGGCAGAATGGAGATATGGGGCATGAATGGAGACATGGGGCAGAATGGAGATATGGGGCATGATTGGAGACACAGGGCAGAGTGGAGATACAGGGCAGAATGGCGATACGGAGCATGATTGGAGATATGGGGCATGATTGGAGACATGGGGCAGAATGGAGATACAGGGCAGAATGGAGATACGGGGCATGATTGGAGACACAGGGGGCAGAATGGAGACACGGGGCAGAATGGAGATACGGGGCATGATTGGAGACACAGGGCAGAATGGAGATACAGGGCAGAATGGAGATACGGGGCATGATTGGAGACTCAGGGGGCAGAATGGAGATATGGGGCATGAATGGAGACATGGGGCAGAATGGAGATATGGGGCATGATTGGAGACACAGGGCAGAGTGGAGATACAGGGCAGAATGGAGATACGGAGCATGATTGGAGATATGGGGCATGATTGGAGACATGGGGCAGAATGGAGATACAGGGCAGAATGGAGATACGGGGCATGATTGGAGACACAGGGGGCAGAATGGAGATACGGGGCAGAATGGAGACACGGGGCAGAATGGAGATACGGGGCATGATTGGATACACGGGGCAGTATTGGAGTTAATGGGGGCAGGATGGAGACACGGGGAAGAATGGAGATATTGGGGGCAGGATGGAGACACGGGGCAGAATGGAGATACGGAGCATGATTGGAGGCTCAGGGAGCAGAATGAAGATACGGGGAATGATTGGAGACACGGGGTCAGTATTGGAGATACTGGGGGCAGGATGGAGACATGGGGCAGAAAGGAGATACGGAGCATGAATGGAGAAATGGGGCAAAAAGGAGATATGGGGCATGATTGGAGAAACGGGGCAGAATGGAGATACGGGGCATGATTGGAGACACGGGGCAGAATGGAGATACAGGGCATGATTGGAGACATGGGGCAGAATGGAGATATAGGGCAGAATGGAGATACAGGGCATGATAGGAGACACGGGGCAGAATGGAGATACGGGGCATGATTGGCGACATGGGGCAAAATGGAGATATAGGGCAGAATGGAGATACGGGGCATGATTGGAGACACGGGGCAGAATGGAGATACGGGGCATGATTGGAGACACAGGGCAGAATGGAGATACGGGGCATGATTGGATACACAGGGCAGAAAGGAGATACAGGGCGGAATGGAGATACTGGGCATGATTGGAGACACAGGGGGCAGAATGGAGATACGGGGCAGAATGGAGATACGCGGTATGATTGGATACACGGGGCAGAATGGAGATACAGGGCAGAATCGAGATACGGGGCATGATTGGAGACACGGGGCAGAATGGAGATACTAGGCATGATTGGAGACACAGGGAAGAATGGAGATACGGGGCATGATTGGAGACACGGGGCAGAAAGGAGATACAGGGCGGAATGGAGATACTGGGCATGATTGGAGACACAGGGGGCAGAATGGAGATACGGGGCAGAATGGAGACACGGGGCAGAATGGAGATACGCAGTATGATTGGATACACGGGGCAGAATGGAGATACAGGGCAGAATTGAGATACGGTGCATGATTGGAGACACGCACGGGGCAGTATTCGAGATACTGGGGGCAGGATGGAGACACGGGGCAGAATGGAGATACTGGGGGCAGGATGGAGACACAGGGCAGACTGGAGATACGGAGCATGATTGGAGACTCAGCAGGCAGAATGGAGATACGGGGCATGATTGGGGACTCAGGGGGCAGAATGGAGACACGGGGGCACTATTTGAGATACTGGGGGCAGGATGGAGACACGGGGCAGAAAGGAGATACGGAGCATGATTGGAGAAACAGGGCAGAATGGAGATATGGGGCATGATTGGGGACTCAGGGGGCAGAATGGAGACACGGGGGCAGTATTGGAGATACTGGGGGCAGGATGGAGACACAGGGGGCAGAATGGAGATACAGGGCATGATTGGAGACACAGGGGTCAGAATGGAGGTACGGGGCATGATTGCTGACACAGGGGGCATGATGAAAGACATGGGGGCATGATTGGAGACACTGGAAGCATGATTGAAGACACAGGGGGCATGATTGGATACACGGGGCAGAATGGAGATACAGGGCAGAATAGAGATACGGGGCATGATTGGAAACACGGGGCAGTATTGGAGTTAATGGGGGCAGGATGGAGACACGGGGAAGAATGGAGATATTGGGGGCAGGATGGAGACACGGGGCAGAATGGAGATACGGAGCATGATTGGAGGCTCAGGGAGCAGAATGAAGATACGGGGAATGATTGGAGACACGGGGTCAGTATTGGAGATACTGGGGGCAGGATGGAGACATGGGGCAGAAAGGAGATACGGAGCATGAATGGAGAAATGGGGCAAAAAGGAGATATGGGGCATGATTGGAGAAACGGGGCAGAATGGAGATACGGGGCATGATTGGAGACACGGGGCAGAATGGAGATACAGGGCATGATTGGAGACATGGGGCAGAATGGAGATATAGGGCAGAATGGAG
This sequence comes from Dendrobates tinctorius, assembly GCF_039654945.1. NCBI lineage: Eukaryota > Metazoa > Chordata > Amphibia > Anura > Dendrobatidae > Dendrobates > Dendrobates tinctorius. The sequence continues at coordinate 55,040,699 of NW_027361829.1, forward strand.
ATACAGGGCATGATAGGAGACACGGGGCAGAATGGAGATACGGGGCATGATTGGCGACATGGGGCAAAATGGAGATATAGGGCAGAATGGAGATACGGGGCATGATTGGAGACACGGGGCAGAATGGAGATACGGGGCATGATTGGAGACACAGGGCAGAATGGAGATATGGGGCATGAATGGAGACATGGGGCAGAATGGAGATATGGGGCATGATTGGAGACACAGGGCAGAGTGGAGATACAGGGCAGAATGGAGATACGGAGCATGATTGGAGATATGGGGCATGATTGGAGACATGGGGCAGAATGGAGATACAGGGCAGAATGGAGATACGGGGCATGATTGGAGACACAGGGGGCAGAATGGAGATACGGGGCAGAATGGAGACACGGGGCAGAATGGAGATACGGGGCATGATTGGATACACGGGGCAGTATTGGAGTTAATGGGGGCAGGATGGAGACACGGGGAAGAATGGAGATATTGGGGGCAGGATGGAGACACGGGGCAGAATGGAGATACGGAGCATGATTGGAGGCTCAGGGAGCAGAATGAAGATACGGGGAATGATTGGAGACACGGGGTCAGTATTGGAGATACTGGGGGCAGGATGGAGACATGGGGCAGAAAGGAGATACGGAGCATGAATGGAGAAATGGGGCAAAAAGGAGATATGGGGCATGATTGGAGAAACGGGGCAGAATGGAGATACGGGGCATGATTGGAGACACGGGGCAGAATGGAGATACAGGGCATGATTGGAGACATGGGGCAGAATGGAGATATAGGGCAGAATGGAGATACAGGGCATGATAGGAGACACGGGGCAGAATGGAGATACGGGGCATGATTGGCGACATGGGGCAAAATGGAGATATAGGGCAGAATGGAGATACGGGGCATGATTGGAGACACGGGGCAGAATGGAGATACGGGGCATGATTGGAGACACAGGGCAGAATGGAGATACGGGGCATGATTGGATACACAGGGCAGAAAGGAGATACAGGGCGGAATGGAGATACTGGGCATGATTGGAGACACAGGGGGCAGAATGGAGATACGGGGCAGAATGGAGATACGTGGTATGATTGGATACACGGGGCAGAATGGAGATACAGGGCAGAATCGAGATACGGGGCATGATTGGAGACACGGGGCAGAATGGAGATACTAGGCATGATTGGAGACACAGGGAAGAATGGAGATACGGGGCATGATTGGAGACACGGGGCAGAAAGGAGATACAGGGCGGAATGGAGATACTGGGCATGATTGGAGACACAGGGGGCAGAATGGAGATACGGGGCAGAATGGAGACACGGGGCAGAATGGAGATACGCAGTATGATTGGATACACGGGGCAGAATGGAGATACAGGGCAGAATTGAGATACGGTGCATGATTGGAGACACGCACGGGGCAGTATTCGAGATACTGGGGGCAGGATGGAGACACGGGGCAGAATGGAGATACTGGGGGCAGGATGGAGACACAGGGCAGACTGGAGATACGGAGCATGATTGGAGACTCAGCAGGCAGAATGGAGATACGGGGCATGATTGGGGACTCAGGGGGCAGAATGGAGACACGGGGGCACTATTTGAGATACTGGGGGCAGGATGGAGACACGGGGCAGAAAGGAGATACGGAGCATGATTGGAGAAACAGGGCAGAATGGAGATATGGGGCATGATTGGGGACTCAGGGGGCAGAATGGAGACACGGGGGCAGTATTGGAGATACTGGGGGCAGGATGGAGACACAGGGGGCAGAATGGAGATACAGGGCATGATTGGAGACACAGGGGTCAGAATGGAGGTACGGGGCATGATTGCTGACACAGGGGGCATGATGAAAGACATGGGGGCATGATTGGAGACACTGGAAGCATGATTGAAGACACAGGGGGCATGATTGGATACACGGGGCAGAATGGAGATACAGGGCAGAATAGAGATACGGGGCATGATTGGAAACACGGGGCAGTATTGGAGTTAATGGGGGCAGGATGGAGACACGGGGAAGAATGGAGATATTGGGGGCAGGATGGAGACACGGGGCAGAATGGAGATACGGAGCATGATTGGAGGCTCAGGGAGCAGAATGAAGATACGGGGAATGATTGGAGACACGGGGTCAGTATTGGAGATACTGGGGGCAGGATGGAGACATGGGGCAGAAAGGAGATACGGAGCATGAATGGAGAAATGGGGCAAAAAGGAGATATGGGGCATGATTGGAGAAACGGGGCAGAATGGAGATACGGGGCATGATTGGAGACACGGGGCAGAATGGAGATACAGGGCATGATTGGAGACATGGGGCAGAATGGAGATATAGGGCAGAATGGAGATACAGGGCATGATAGGAGACACGGGGCAGAATGGAGATACGGGGCATGATTGGCGACATGGGGCAAAATGGAGATATAGGGCAGAATGGAGATACGGGGCATGATTGGAGACACGGGGCAGAATGGAGATACGGGGCATGATTGGAGACACAGGGCAGAATGGAGATACGGGGCATGATTGGATACACAGGGCAGAAAGGAGATACAGGGCGGAATGGAGATACTGGGCATGATTGGAGACACAGGGGGCAGAATGGAGATACGGGGCAGAATGGAGATACGTGGTATGATTGGATACACGGGGCAGAATGGAGATACAGGGCAGAATGGAGATACTAGGCATGATTGGAGACACAGGGAAGAATGGAGATACGGGGCATGATTGGAGACACGGGGCAGAAAGGAGATACAGGGCGGAATGGAGATACTGGGCATGATTGGAGACACAGGGGGCAGAATGGAGATACAGGGCAGAATGGAGACACGGGGCAGAATGGAGATACGCAGTATGATTGGATACACGGGGCAGAATGGAGATACAGGGCAGAATTGAGATACGGTGCATGATTGGAGACACGCACGGGGCAGTATTCGAGATACTGGGGGCAGGATGGAGACACGGGGCAGAATGGAGATACTGGGGGCAGGATGGAGACACAGGGCAGACTGGAGATACGGAGCATGATTGGAGACTCAGCAGGCAGAATGGAGATACGGGGCATGATTGGGGACTCAGGGGGCAGAATGGAGACATGGGGGGCACTATTTGAGATACTGGGGGCAGGATGGAGACACGGGGCAGAAATGAGATACGGAGCATGATTGGAGAAACAGGGCAGAATGGAGATATGGGGCATGATTGGGGACTCAGGGGGCAGAATGGAGACACGGGGGCAGTATTGGAGATACTGGGGGCAGGATGGAGACACAGGGGGCAGAATGGAGATACAGGGCATGATTGGAGACACAGGGGTCAGAATGGAGGTACGGGGCATGATTGCTGACACAGGGGGCATGATGAAAGACATGGGGGCATGATTGGAGACACTGGAAGCATGATTGAAGACACAGGGGGCATGATTGGAGACACTGGGGGCACGACTGAATACACTGGGGGCAGGATTGGAGACAGATGGGGCAGGACTGAAGACAGATGGAGCAGGGTTGGAGACAGATGGGGCAGAGTGGGAGACAGATCATGCAGGATCATGGGGCAGGATGGATACATTGGAGACAGATGGGGCAAGAATGGATACTCATGAGGGCAGGATGAGAGAACATATGGCTGAAGCCAGGAATGAGACACACGGGGGCCAGGATGGGGGATATTATTACCATAGGGGCTAATTAAGGGATATTATTACTTCAGTGATGTATTTATTTTATTTTTTGAGTATACTGTTTTAAATGGAGGGCGGTCCTGTTACTGTGTAGAGTGATGCTATGTTGCCTTTTTTCTTCATGTGGTGTAGTGTAGACGTTGGGAAAAAAATAAGTAATGTGTTCTGCAAGTGGAGCTCTAGATAACTGTGTTATTTCCTGCAGAGACGAGCCCTGGCTGGGAGAAGTGATGGCGGTCTGTGCTGGATGAAACATGAAAAGCAAAGATGAAGGACTTCACCTAGAGACATCACTGGTGAGTTAGTGTGCTACCTATATACTGTATACTATATACAGAGCTCCTGTGTATAATGTCATGGATCACTGTATTACCTGTACACAGACACTGCATACTAAGTACAGATCTCCATTGTATAATGGCACTTATGGTGAAAGTATTGTGTTTTTTTTATTTCTTATCAGTATTGTAGTATTCGTTCATTATGTGGTGGTAATATGTGGTCTGGTCATGGTGCGGTGGTATTTGTTCCTTGTATGTGATATTATTCGGTCACTGTGGTGGTAATATGTGGTCTGGGCATGGTGCTGTGGTATTTGTCCCTTGTATGAGCTATTATTTGGTCACCTTGTGGTGGTAATATGTGGTCTGGTCATGGTGTTGCTTTTTTTTCCTTGTATGTGATATTATTCAGTCACTGTGGTGGTAAATATGTGGTCTGGTCATGGTGTGGCTGTATTTTTTCCTTGTATTTGATATTATTTTGTGTTAGGCGTCAGGTTTCTGCGTCTGCTCTGCTGGAATCCAGAGCCTCACATTCTGCGGTCTCCTGCTGTCTTTCTACTGCAGAGGAGATTGCTTTGCAGCAGACCGCTTCTGAGAATAAGTCCCTCTGTGCTCCTACTGGGCATGCTCACGAGACGATCTCCCATTGGAGATCGGGAGTCATGTGCCCAGGTCCTGTTCCAGATCTCATTGGTCCATCTCGGAGATCTGGAAGGTCCCACACGGTTATAAAAAGCGCGCATGGCCGTTCCGCCATGCACTAGAATAGACTATACTGTGTGAATGGTGACAGATGCTTGATTCTGGTGACTGACTCATTTGAAACCCCTTCCCTCTGATAATACGCATGTGGATAGGGAATTAATTTTGCAGTCTGCGCCAGTCAGTGGCAAGCCTTAAGCCATTGTGCTCACCGCACCACTACGCTAGCGTCCGACATCGCGCTTGCTTTCTGCTTTGTTGTCGAGCGGCAGTGTCCTATGCCGCGCTGCAGCTGCAGGCCTCCTTGGTGTCCGCAGAAACGACGCCGCACACATGGTAGGTCTAGAGGGACGCAGCTCCTCTGTTTTGGGTCCTGCTCCTGTGACCAGATACCATGTATGCATCTACATGAAGCCTGTGTCACTAACAGGTTCAGCGTTTTGTATGTTTTTTGTTGCGGCACCTCTGTGTGTGAACAGAGGCCACTCTGCGCACTCTGGGTGAAGTTTAACCAGTGTGCATCATACAGCCATATTGCTTGTCTGCCACCACTTAGCAGCAGTTATACCACCTACTGCACGGTGGACCCCGAGCAGCGAACGCACTTTATTATTATTTTATTTAGTGCGTTCCGCCGTTCCTAACATTTTGTCGCTGTGGTGGTAGTATGTGGTCTGGACATGGTGTAGCGGTATTTGTTCCTTGTATGTGATATTATTGGTCATTTTAAATATTGAAAAATAAATAAAAGTATATCTAAACTGTATTGCATATTTTAGCAAATATTTAATAGGTTACAGTAGAGTAGAGCTCGGCCAAAAGTGTCTATGTGTTATGGTGGCGGCTTAAAAAATCTTTTGGCCAAAACAAAAGCTGCCGGCAATGTGTGTAATCTGGGGATGGGAACTGTTAAAGTGTGATAGGGGAGAAGTGGAGTTTTTCCAAGAGAGAGCGGTGGGACTGTGGACAGTTCAAGGGGTGCAGGGCGGGGCTGGGGTGGAGCCTGGGCGGAGTCTCAAGGGGGCCCTGAAAATTTTGCCAGTATGAGGCCCCGAAATTCCTAGTGGCAGCCCTGGCCACATCACCCATCCTGGGCCAGAATATGTCCCCACACAGGGTGAAATCCAAGTTGCATCTCAAACCCAGCATCCATATCAAGCTGGACTCCCGCCATCCCCACCACCAAAATACCAGAATTTATAATGCTATTTTGTTGATATTTTGCTAATGCAAAACTCTGTATTTGTTATTAATTTTGTTTTTCAAAATGTTATACCTATCTCTTGCCCAAGTTTGTATGGGTTAAAACCATATTATTTTTGTATGTTTTTTAATTACGATATTGGTCATCTTAATATTTACACATTTGCCACAATGTAAGGGAAACCCCACACAAACTTCAAGAGCAAACAGTTTTTTTTCTTTTAAATAAATGATAACTACAACATAGATATAGCATTATCTTGCCATGGAGTAGCTCCCTGAGGTGAAACAAAATAATTAGTGAACACATCACGTACTTTGAGTCCAGAAGATGGACGATGGGGAGGTCTCACTTGTGGAATAGGCATCCCCTCATTTCCCAACACAGTTTCAGCACCATCAGATGAGGAGCAATCATGTATTCGGGTGAAGTTATGTAGGATCACACATGCATTAATGACCTCATTAACGTTAGCTTCACTCAGCTGAATGGCTGACTGGAGGACATGCCATTTGTCACAAAGAATGCCAAAGGCGCACTCCACCAGTCGTTGTGCGCAGGATAGGCGCAAGTTAAAGATTCTGCGCTGGTGGTCCAGGTTTCTACAGGGATAGGGCCTCATTGCATGATGGGACAATTGAAAGGCCTCATCTGCAACAAGGACATAAGGCACAGGTTCAATATTGGATCCTGGAAAATGACGTGGTGGTGGTAGTTCCAACTGATTATTGTGAAGCCGCTGACCCATAATGGAAGAACTGAAGACTCTAGAGTCTCCAGTTCTTCCATAGGCCCCAATATCTACAGTTATAAACCTGCAGTGACTGTCGACCAGGGACAACAAAACTACACAAAAATATTGTTTCTAATTAGAATTGGGACCCTGAGTTTGGCGGCTTACGCACACGGATGTGCTTCTCATCCAGGGCTCCAATACAATATGGAAACTGGCAGGTCTCCTCAAATCCACAGGAAATCTGCAACCAGTCTTCCATCTTTGGCTCAGGCATGACCACTTGATGAAGTCATGACCAGATTTCTTAACAGGTAGAGCGAACTATGCCTGATATTGCGCATTTCCCGATTAAAAATTCATGATGCTGTGCCGCATATGAAAGATCAGTTGTGAGGAAGCTAAAAGCAAAGAAAAACAAAAAAATTAGATAGCATTTTCAAGGTTAAAACAAAATCACATTACTCAAAGTTACAGTGTCTAGCTAACAAGCCATGCAATAACAACATTAAAAGAGTTCCAATGGCTATGTGCTTTTAAAAACAAATAAATATTATGAATAATGAGAGTTTTGAATTGAATTTTCAATTAACCCCTTTCCTACATTAGACGTATTATTCCGTCCATGTGACCTGGGACCTAAGTCCCAAGGACGGAATACTACTTCTAGCATGATCAGCTACGCTCACGGGGGGAGTGCAGCTGATCGCAGCTGAGTGTCAGCTGATTATCACAGCTGACACCCAGCACTATGTGTCAGGGGAGGTCACGGACCGCCCCCGACATCTTAACCTCTAGCACACTGCGATCAAACACGATCGCAGTGTACCGTGGGTTTAGGGAAGCATCGGGAGGGAGGGGGCTCCCTCCGTGCTTCCCTGAGACCCCCACAGCAGCACGATCTCCTTCCCTGCAGGTCCCCAAATCAAAAATGGCAGTGGGGACCTTCGGGGGCCTGCAGGGAGGCGGCTTCCTCATGCCTGGATAGCGCCGGCATGAGGAAGCCTGCAGCACTGCCTGTGACAGATCGCTGATCTGTCACAGCGATCTGTGATGTGACGGATCAGTGATCTGTCACATGACAGTTATGTCCCCCCTGGGATATTGTAATAAAGTTAAAAAAAAGGGTAAAAATAATTTATAAAAAATCACTAAATAAATTAGAAAAAAAAAAAAATATTCCCTAATAAATTAATTTTTTGAAAATAAAAAAAAAAACAATAAAAGTACACATATTTGGTATCACCGTGACCGTAACAACCTGCCCTATAAAACTATCCCACTAGTTAACCCCTTTATTGAACCCCTTAAAAAATAAAAATAAAAAACGAAGCAAAAAATAAAGCTTTATCATCATACCGCCGAACAAAAAGTGCAATAACGCGCGATCAAAAAGACGGATATAAATAACCATGGTACTGCTGAAAACGTCATCTTGTCCCGCAAAAAACGAGCCACCACACAGCATCATAAGTGAAAAAATAAAAAATATAGCTCGCAGAATAAAGCGATGCAAAAATAATTATTTTTTATATAAAATTGTTTTCATTGCACAAAAGCGCCAAAACATAAAAAAGACATATATGAGGTATCGCTGCAACCATACTGACCAGAAGAATAAAACTGCTTTATCAATTTTACCGCATGTAGAACGGTGTAAACGCACCCCCCAAAAAAAATTCATGAAACTCTGGTTTTTGTTCATTCTGCGTCCCAAAAATCGCAATAAAAAGCGATCAAAAAATGTCACGTGCCCGAAAATGGTACCAATAAAAATGACTCGGTGGGTCAAAATATGGAAAAATCATAGCTCTCAAAATGTGGTGATGCATAAACTGTTTTTACAATAAAAAGCGTCTTTTAGCGTACGACAGCTGCCAAAAATAAAAACCCACCCAACCCCCCCGTTATCACCCCCTTAGTTAGGGAAAAATAATAAAATAAAAAAAATGTATTTATTTCCATTTTCCCACTAGGGCTAGGGTTAGGGTTAGGGTTAGGGCTAGGGTTAGGGCTAGGGGTGTGTTGGGGGCTAGGGTTGGAGTTAGAATTGGGGGGTTTCCAGTGTTTTGGCACATCAGGGGCTTTCCAAACGCGACATGGCGTCCGATCTCAATTCCAGCCAGAAAAGTCAATTGGCGCTGCTTCCCTTCCGAGCTCTGCCATGCGCCCAAATAGTGGTTTACCCCCACATATGGGGTATCAGCGTACTCAGGACAAATTGCACAATAACTTTTGGTGTCCTGTTACTCTTGGGAAAATAACAATTGGGGGTGAAAAGATCATTTTTTTGGAAAAAATATGATGTTTTAATTGTACGGCTGTACATTATAAATTTCTGTGAAGCCCTTGAGGGTTCAAAGTGCTCACCACATATCTAGATAAGTTCCTTGGGGGGTCTAGTTTCCAAAATGGGGTCACTTGTGGGGGTTTCCACTGTTTAGGCACATCAGGAGCTCTCCAAACTTGACATGGCATCCGATCTGAATTCCAGCCAATTTTGCAGTGAAAAAGTCAAGCGATGCTCCTTCCATTCCGAGCTCTGCAATGCACCCAAACAGTGGTCCCCCCCACATATCAGGTATCGGCGTACTCCGGACAAATTGCACAATAACTTTTGCAGTCCAATTTCTCCTGTTACCCTTGGTAAAATAAAGAAAATTGGATCTGAAGTAATTTTTTTGTGAAAAAAAGTTAAATGTTCATTTTTTTTAAACATTCCAAAAATTCCTGTGAAGCACCTGAAAAGTTAATAAACTTTTTCAATGTGGTTTAAGCACCTTCAGCGGTGCAGTTTTTAGAATGGTGTCACTTTTGGGTATTTCCTATCATGTAGACCCCTCAAAGTGACTTCAAATGTGATGTGGTCCCAAAAAAAAATTGGTATTGTAAAAAATGAGAAATTACTGTTTAAATTTTAACCCTTATAACTTCCTAACAAAAAAAATTTGTGTTCCAAAATTGTGCTGATGTAAATTAAACATGTGGGAAATGTTACCTGAAATTTCTGCACCTGGATTTCTCTCGGTGGCAAAGACAGCGCCATTCCCTGGTCCTCCTGTCTGGCATCTTTTTTGTGGGATTCTCCTGTTTCAAGGTCCAATCCTTCCTCACCAGGTTGCTCAGAATTCTCTTGCAAATACATTCATATTTGAAGTTGGAGTTGTGCCTCTGCACAACTGTATCAGGTGAGCAAATTCCTATAGATACTCAATTTCTCAATTAATTATTTCTTAATACACTTAGCACAACATTTTTCTTCTTTAGGAACTTCACTACTATCTTCAATGCATATTAATTTGAACACTGCCTAATTGCAGTGAGCCAGGGTAGCACAGTGCGAGGTAGGGGGATTCTATCTGCACTGTTGGAATGCATGTCTAATTAAGGGAGGGGTTGAGGGCACAGGTGGAGTCCCTAGAGAAGTTGGAGGAGCCAGAAGCAGTGGAGGTTGTGTTAGATATAGTCATGCAAGTGTCGCACTGCAGCTCTGCTGGTGAATGCAAACTCCACAAGATGGCAGCAGAGTGGAGGGAAGACTGAAATATTGCTTAGAGCAGACCAGCAGCACTGTAGCGAGGCTACCACCAGGTGGCAGCATAATAGTCAAACAAGCCGGGTTGATACCAGAGAGTAAAAAAAACAAAACAGGGCGCATCCACTGTGTGAAACCTTTAAAACACAATTGCAATGGTGAGGCAAGGAGAGACTCACCTGATAGGGTTGTGAAGCTTCGGGCACAACACCTACAAACGCATGAAACAGCTGCTGCAGTCTGCACAGGGTCCAAAGACATGTGAATGAAGATGGCTTTAAGGTGCAATGATACACTGCGCTGCTGTAGGTATGCCCTGATGAAGTTAGCGGGGACAGCTCAGGAAATGCGTAGGCACCAATAAAGTTCCTTGAATTATACCTACAGCAACACAGTGTATAATTGCACCTTGATACCAGAGAGTAGCGCAGTACCAAGGTAAATACCAAACACAGAGTCAGAGGAAAGCCAAAAAGGTCAGTACCAGTCAGAAGCAGAAATATCAGAAGCAAGAGACATAAACAGGTCAGAGTCAACAATGAGTTGGGTACCAGGGAGTCCAAACACAAAGGGAAACACTGAGTCGGGACGGAGAGCAAGGAATGAACAGACACGGGCACAGTCAGCAAAGCACAACAGGACAAATCAGGGTATAACCAGAGTCAGCTACTCACTCTGTAGGCAGAAAACATAACTGATAATGCCTGCAGGATGAAGCACAGAGAAATAGCCAACCTGACACCAGAACGTGGCAGAGAAAAGTTAACCCCTGACATGACCAGACCACGGAAAACCTGGTCTGGATCATGACAGTACCCTCCTCTCAAGGGGGGCCAACGGACCCCCAGATTTCCCAGGATAGTGCGCATGAAAAGCCCGGACCTACCGATCTGCATGGACTGATCGTGCCAGGACCCAAGATCGATCCTCAGGACCGTAACCCCTCCAATGTACCAAGTACTGAAGCGAGCTGCGAACCATCTGAGAATCAACAATCCATTCAACTTCATTCTCAGTCTGACCAGTCACCAAGACAGGAGATGGAGGGAATGGAGATCCAGCAGCGGAAGGTACAAAAGACTTAAGCAGGGACTTATGGAACACATTGGGGATACAATGCGATGGAGGCAAGTGCAAGTGAAAGGCCACTGGATTGACAACCTCAATGATCTCGTAAGGACCAGTAAACTTGGGACACAGGTTAACAGGAGAAAGTTTCAGACGTATGTTCTTGATAGACAACCACACTATCTCCTACCAGAAATATAGGTCCTACAGATCATTGCTTATCAGCAAAATGTTTGTTTGCCCTGAGCCACTCCAATGTTTTTCTGGACCTCCCTCTCCACCTCCCACAACAGTTGAGCCAACAAAGCTGCCCCTGGATACCCTGAAGCCAGCTTGGAAAATGCACCAAAATGGGGGTGAAAACCGTAGTTACAAAAAAACAGAGAAGTGCCAGTGGACTGATTAACTTGATTATTAAATGCAAACTCAGCCACGGGCAATGAGGAACACCAATCGTCCTGCTGAAACGTGGAAAGACACCTCAAAATCTGCTCCAGTTACTGATTGGTCCTCTCTGTTAGACCATTGGTTTTGGGATGGTAGGCCAAGGAGAAGGTCAAGCTAATACCCAATGTTTTACAAAATGCCCTCCAAAATTTGGACACAAACTGCACCCCTCTATCAGAAACCAAATTCAGAGGCACACCATGCAACCACACAACGTGCTCAATAAACAACTTAGATAGTGTTTCTGCGTTAGGTAGTCCTGCCAAAGGTACAGAATGTGCCTGTTTACTAAATCTGTCAACCACTGCACAGACCACAGTTTTGCCATTGGAAGGAGGGAGATCGGTGATAAAATCCATGGACAAATGAGTCCAAGGTCTATCTGGAAATGGCAATGGCACCAATTCCCCGGCCGGCCAGTTATGGGAGCTTTTAGCATGGGCACACATATCACAAGCAGATACAAACACAGCAATGTCAGAAGACATGGACGACCACCAAAACAGTCTAGCAATAGCTCTCTGGGTGGCCGAGATTCCAGGGTGCCCACTGAGAGCAGAATCGTGGAACTCCCGGAGCACCCTCAACAGATACTGGATAATGTAGATGGTTAGCACTCGGCCAAAGAGTTTGAGTTCGCGGTGCCAGTGAAAAGGAACGGATAGGCCTCAAATTGCATAGACAATATAGAGTCACTGCACACGCTGGTTATGCTTAATGTGAAATAAATTTATTGCTTGACGGTGAGGAAGCGACATCTGTCGACGTTTCGGCCACATCGGCCTTTATCACAAAAGTCGCTGTAATAAAATACATACATAAAAATATCAAAAAATGTACACTTTAAACAAAATATATACATATAGTATCGAGAGAGAATGGAATACATGCATTAGAATCACTTGGGAGGATATAGAGACATTAAAAACGTAAGAGTGAGAGATAATGCGGTAGATAAGACAATGTATGAAACAACATGGAGGAACGTGGTCATACCCCTTTAAATTGAATGTAAGGTCTGTTTTCACCAAATCGATAATGTCACTGCTAGGCATAAATGAATTGATAGCATATTCTGTAAGTAAGGATAAACGGACATATCGTTAGGGTGACATATAAAAAATAAAGTACTGAACTGGGTGTCTGGAGGCCCAATGAATAGATCAGATTTACCAGCGTAAATGATGTAGCTAGTTATGCACACAAAAGACTATAAAGGACTACAAAGGTCTGCCTAGGCATATAGCCGTCCAGGAAAAAGGTATAATGTATTTTGGGGAAAAAAGGGGAAAGAGAATATACCAAAGTTGCCGATAATCCTGTTCCTTGAGGAGGTGGTGGACTGGTAAATATGCCAGAGCTAAATGGAGAAGAAGGGGTACATTAGGTATATAACAGGATTGGTGGTCCTGAGTTGGGACCATATTCAAGTTGGTGGTACAGCGGTGGTCCCTATATGGGACGGTACTTACAGTTATTGGTGGCGCAGTGGGTGAAGTATGCACAGTGGTGCCAAAGCAGTGAGTGGATGCTGAGTAGCAAGTTGTGCTTTTTACACTGTCCGGTCCGGTCACGTGACCGGAAGTGAGGCCAGACGCCGGCGCGTGCGCATTGGAGCACGGCCGTGTCGTCTCACAATGGTACCCACCAAAAAGATGGCGCTGGCTGCCAACACATGCGCAGTAAAGCGCAGTCAGAGAAAATCTAATGAAGACACGCAGAGGCTGCTGAGGCTTTGAATGGAACACACGCATCTAAGGGGGAGGTGCAGTGTGCTACAAATGAAAAGGCTGGGCAGTTGAGATATACAATCAAATATATACGAACAGTATTATTGCAAATAATATACATAGACATATAGCATTTTTACACTGTCCGGTCCGGTCACGTGACCGGAAGTGAGATCAGACGCCGGCGCGTGCGCACCTCAGGACCACCAATCCTGTTATATACCTAATGTACCCCTTCTTCTCCATTTAGCTCTGGCATATTTACCAGTCCACCACCTCCTCAAGGAACAGGATTATCGGCAACTTTGGTATATTCTCTTTCCCCTTTTTTCCCCAAAATACATTATACCTTTTTCCTGGATGGCTATATGCCTAGGCAGACCTTTGTAGTCCTTTATAGTCTTTTGTGTGCATAACTAGCTACATCATTTACGCTGGTAAATCTGATCTATTCATTGGGCCTCCAGACACCCAGTTCAGTACTTTATTTTTTATATGTCACCCCAACGATATATCCGTTTATCCTTACTTACAGAATATGCTATCAATTAATTTATGCCTAGCAGTGACATTATCGATTTGGTGAAAACAGACCCTACATTCAATTTAAAGGGGTATGACCACGTTCCTCCATGTTGTTTCATACATTGTCTTATCTACCGCATTATCTCTCATTCTTACGTTTTTAATGTCTCTATATCCTCCCAAGTGATTCTAATGCATGTATTCCATTCTCTCTCCATACTATATGTGTATATTTTGTATAAAGTGTACATTTTTTGATATTTTTATGTATGTATTTTATTACAGCGACTTTTGTGATAAAGGCCGATGTGGCCGAAACGTCGATAGATGTCGCTTCCTCACCGTCAAGCAATAAATTTATTTCACATTAAGCATAACCAGCGTGTGCAGTGACTCTATATTGTCTATGCAATTTGGGGACTATCCGTTCCTTTTCACTGGCACTGCAAACTCAAACTCTTAGGCCGAGTGCTAACATCTACATTATCCAGTATAAGCATTTCTTTAGTTATCAGCACCGACCCAGTATCCATGACGTCTGAAACATTTATGTACGATGATGCACTAGGATCAACGATTCTATCTAAAATCAAATCTGGCTCAGATTTTCTTCACGTTCCCAGTAGGGACATCAAGACGAGAGATTGGGAGAAAGAAAAGAAAAGACTCATAGCTTATGATCTACATTGCGCCACGTTGGGCGAATACCATTGACAAAGGAAGATACCCCGCGGGCTTCGTAGCCACTTGAGACCCACTCTTTTCTCTGACAACGCTAAGTACTGCGCCACTTTTCAGAGAATTCTGAACAAATGCTCATTTGATATAATTTTACTTACAATCGAATACCTTCAAGAAGCCATAATTGATACCGAAGCAAAAATCTCTACCATAGAGACCCAATTAACTTCAGCCTTGAGTAATACTGAGTTTAGTACTCTCAAAAATAAAGTAGATACTGTTTTACTAACACATCGAAAAACTCTAGAAGAAAGGAAGAGGTCTAAATTTCAACGTGACACAGAAGACTACCTGAACAACAGAGTGTACAGATGGAAAGATCCAGCACCAAGACACTACTGTTCCAGATCTCGTCGCCAACAAGGGGGACATACAGCCTCCGGGGGATCCTCTCCGGTTGGAGGTTCTTCACCAGGATCCGGGAGCGACACTGGCAGCACTTCTCTTTCCAGAGTTCCTTTTTTAGGTCAAAATGCACGCCAACAAGGCGGTCGAGGAGGAGGAGAACAAAATCGCCAGATGACTCTTCGGTCACAACAGGTAGGAGTCCAAACTTAGTTGTAAATATCTCTGACTACTCCCTTTCTCCTTTAGAACTTAAAGTGCTAAACCTAGGTCTCTCATTCTGTCCAACACCAAGATGGGATGCTTTCCAATTAGAGAAAGACCTACAACAATTTTATCGCAACATTAGATTGAAGGTACATTTTGATGATTCTCCAACAAGGTTAGCTAACATTACAGCTCCAGATCCCAATCGGGTCGTAAGCCCTTCTATTACAATTGACACCTTAGGACTACGCAATCCAAGTAGCTTCATGCCTCCCAAAACTAATCATGCAGTTGAGACTTTTGTAGACCTCCTTGACAGGGATATTAAACAGACCATCCATGAACAACGATTGGGCCTACTTCCTGTCCGCCATAATTTATCACCTGTTGAAAAACAAGCCATCTCATCCCTCAGAGATAATCCAAACATCATTATAAAACCGGCGGACAAAGGAGGAGCAATCGTTGTCATGAATAAGAATCAATACGTGACCGAAATTAAGAGACAACTCTCGGATACCAACACATACAGGAAAGTTCATATTGACCCGACGTTCCAAATACGCAGGAAAATAGACCAAATTCTTGATAAACATATGCGCTCAAGACCATAGATGCAAAGACTAGAACATTTCTGACAAATCAACATCCAATAACCCCGGTGCTCTATACCCTCCCCAAAATTCACAAAGACTTACACAACCCTCCTGGACGTCCCATAGTAGCCTCCACGGACTCTATCCTCAATCCTTTATCCATCTTTTTGGAAAAAATATTAACACCATTTACTCACACCACCAAATCTTTTATTCTGCACACAGGAGATTTCCTGAATAAGATCCGTTCCATTAATTCCATTTCACCCAGCAGCATTCTCTGCACCTTTGATGTCAACAGTTTATACACATCAATAACACATGACAAAGGTATAGAGGCAGTCAAACTAACTCTCATTGAAGCTAATATTGAACCAGACACACAGGCACTATGTTTGGACCTGCTAAATGTAGTCTTACGGGAAAACTTCTTCCGTTTCCAGGATGATTTTTTCATCCAGACGTGTGGCACCGCGATGGGCTCTAATGTAGTCCCCGCGTACGCAAATCTTTACATGGATAAGTTTGAACGAGACTACATTTACTCCAATCCACTTGTCCAGGAATTTGCCACAGTGTGGTTTCGCTACATCGACGATGTTTTCTGTATATGGGGTGGGGACTCAACTAGCCTTTTCAAATTCTATGACACCATCAATAATGCCAGACATGAGTTGAAATTCACAATGTCCCATAACTTGGAATCAATCACTTTTTTGGACACTAGGGTCAATAAAGACGCACAAGGAAGACTTTCATCCGATCTTTACTCTAAACCCACCGACTGCAATAATCTTCTTCTGTATGACAGTTGCCATCCAAGGTCCACCCGCAATAGTCTCCCACGATCACAATTTAAAAGGGTCACCAGGATTGTGTCAGATCCATCAACTAGAGACCTCAGATTGCAAGAAATGTCCGATAGATTTGAATCTAGACATTATCCATCTACACTTCTGGCTTCTGAGATGACCAAAGCACTGATTGACCCTGACACTACCAGAACCACAACAATCAAACCACCCAGACTCCCATTCATTCATGGTCACCACCCGTCCATGCAAAGAATACATAATCTCATCCACAAACATTGGCCTTTATTGACCAGAGCCTATCCTAGAATTAACATTTTCAAATCTCCACCGTTGATGTGCCTGAGGAGACCTCAAAATATCAAGGACAAGCTAGTCCGGGCTGACCTGGGTACCTCCAGTCACATCAATACACATACTTTGACAGGACAGAAAAGAACAGGTACGTTTCCCTGCCTAAACTGCATGAGCTGTTCTAACATCATTAAAGGCAATGAAATAGTTCACCCACGTTCTGGTAAATCCTATCCAATTAAAGATTACTTCACTTGTGAAACTAATTTCGTTATTTACATCATCAAATGTCCATGTGGTTTACTGTATGTGGATGAAACCACCCAGGCCATTAGGGACAGAATATCCAGTCATAAGTCCACGATTAGGTGCGGAAAAACATGGCTCCCACTTCCTGCCCATTTCAAGGAAGCCCGACACAACGTATCACAATTACGGTTCCAAATTATTGAAAAAGTCCCTAGACCCAAAAGAGGTGGTAATCATATTCGCCTTTTAAAGCAACGGGAGACATTCTGGATCTACACTCTGGACACCCTACATCCGAGGGGTCTCAACCGAGAAATTGATTGGTTAATCTAATAATTTTTTTTCCTCTTTTCCTTTAGACCCATTGAGTGGTTGCCTTCTTGAGTCTCTTTTTACATCTAACCCAAGCGGTAAGATAATGAACCATGATGTGTTTTCTTTTTTTCTTTTTTTCTTTTTCAAGTTTTCTTTTTCAAATTTTCATTATTTTTTTCCATCCCCTTTTTTTCCCTGCTTTTCCCGTTTTCTTTTTTTGAGGGTGTTTTATTTTACATTTATTTCCCCCTTTTTTTTCATTTCCACTTATTCCTTGTTTTGCCAATTTGTTTCTTATTTATTTCAATTTACCTTGTTTTTTTATTTTCCTATATTTTATCCTTTTTATAAAAATTTTTTTATTTTTTTATTTTTTCCTTTTTCCCCTTTTTTCCTTTTTATTTTTATTTTTATTTTATATTTTATTTTTTATTTTTCCTATTTTACATCATTCATTTGATTACAGTTCATCCTATTGTTTACATCCTTTCCCATCCTCATTACCCGCTCACCACCAGGTCACATATTAACTCTTTTCATTTCTTTTATTTTTTATTTTTACTTTATCTCTATTTAAGTTTGGACTCCTACGCAGTTTAAATGCTATATGTCTATGTATATTATTTGCAATAATACTGTTCGTATATATTTGATTGTATATCTCAACTGCCCAGCCTTTTCATTTGTAGCACACTGCACCTCCCCCTTAGATGCGTGTGTTCCATTCAAAGCCTCAGCAGCCTCTGCGTGTCTTCATTAGATTTTCTCTGACTGCGCTTTACTGCGCATGTGTTGGCAGCCAGCGCCATCTTTTTGGTGGGTACCATTGTGAGACGACACGGCCGTGCTCCAATGCGCACGCGCCGGCGTCTGGCCTCACTTCCGGTCACGTGACCGGACCGGACAGTGTAAAAAGCACAACTTGCTACTCAGCATCCACTCACTGCTTTGGCACCACTGTGCATACTTCACCCACTGCGCCACCAATAACTGTAAGTACCGTCCCATATAGGGACCACCGCTGTACCACCAACTTGAATATGGTCCCATCTCAGGACCACCAATCCTGTTATATACCTAATGTACCCCTTCTTCTCCATTTAGCTCTGGCATATTTACCAGTCCACCACCTCCTCAAGGAACAGGATTATCGGCAACTTTGGTATATTCTCTTTCCCCTTTTTTCCCCAAAATACATTATACCTTTTTCCTGCACGGCTATATGCCTAGGCAGACCTTTGTAGTCCTTTATAGTCTTTTGTGTGCATAACTAGCTACATCATTTACGCTGGTAAATCTGATCTATTCATTGGGCCTCCAGACACCCAGTTCAGTACTTTATTTTTTATATGTCACCCTAACGATATATCCGTTTATCCTTACTTACAGAATATGCTATCAATTAATTTATGCCTAGCAGTGACATTATCGATTTGGTGAAAACAGACCCTACATTCAATTTAAAGGGGTATGACCACGTTCCTCCATGTTGTTTCATACATTGTCTTATCTACCGCATTATCTCTCACTCTTACGTTTTTAATGTCTCTGTATCCTCCCAAGTGATTCTAATGCATGTATTCCATTCTCTCTCGATACTATATGTATATATTTTGTATAAAGTGTACATTTTTTGATATTTTTATGTATGTATTTTATTACAGCGACTTTTGTGATAAAGGCCGATGTGGCCGAAACGTAGATAGATGTCGCTTCCTCACCGTCAAGCAATAAATTTATTTCATATTAAGCATAACCAGCGTGTGCAGTGACTCTATATTGTCTACTCAACAGATACTGAACAGGGACAAAGAGCTTGTTATCAGACAAAGATGGAGGAGCAAGGAACTGAACCTCATGAATTTCCCACTCCAATTCGGAGGACACCCCCTGCAACGACCACCCCATGCTGAAGAATGGAGGAAGCAGGTTCGTGAGGTGATATCAGATCCAAGCTGCAAGGTAAGGCATCCGCTTTGACATTCTTGGAACCAGGTCAAAAGGTGATGGAAAAATGAAAATGTGAAAAAAAGCAACCACCTCGCCTGTCTAGGAGTCAAACATTTGGCAGACTAAATGCAGGACAGTTTCTTGTGGTCCGTAATCACCGTAATCCAGTGAACAGCCCCCTCCAAAAAGTGCCTCCAATCTTCTAAAGTAAGTTTTATGGCTAATAATTCCCGATTCCCGGCATCGTAATTTCTCTCAGCAGGAGAAAATTTCTTGGAGAAAAAAGCACAAGGTCTTAAGTTAGTCAAAGTGATGGGACCTTAAAAAACACCGCCCCCACTCCCACCTCCGATGCATCCACCTCAACAATGAATGGTTCAGACAGAGCGGGCTGGAACAATACAGGAGCAGACATAAAACATTTTTTCAATGTAGAAAAGGCCACCACTGCTGGGGTCGAGCAGTTTTTAAGATCAGCCCCCTTACGAGTGAGATCAGTGAGAGGCTTGACCAACTGAGAAAAACCCCTTAATAAATTTGCACTAGTAATTGGTGATGCGCAAAAAACCCTGAAGACCTTTAAGGTCTCTGGTTTGCACCCAATCAACAATGGCCTGTACCTTTCCAGGATCCATATGAAACTCCTTGGCAGACAGGATGAACCCCAGAAAGGACAGCTCTTGGACAAAGAAAATGAGCGCTTCTCAGGCATAGCGAACAGAGAGGTCTCCCGTAACCTCTGGAGAACTGCACGTAGATGACCCATGTGAGATTCTTTGTCAGATGAAAATACAAGAATGTCATCTAAATATACCACCATAAAGCACATAAAGCACCCAATGAAGTCAGAAAATGCATTATTAATGAAATTCTCAAAAAGCACTGGCGCATTCGTGAGACCAAAGGGCATGACCAAATTTTCAAACAAACCCTCAGAGGTGAGAAATGCCATTTTCCACTCATCCCCCTCCTGAATATGGATAAGTTT
The DNA here is from genome assembly GCF_039654945.1 of Dendrobates tinctorius. Lineage (NCBI taxonomy): Eukaryota > Metazoa > Chordata > Amphibia > Anura > Dendrobatidae > Dendrobates > Dendrobates tinctorius. The sequence continues at coordinate 55,061,123 of NW_027361829.1, forward strand.
ATACTCTCCCCTGAGGTCCAACTTGGAAAACCACTTACCCCAGATAACTGATTGTACAGATCAGGGATAAGTGGAAGGGGATAAATATTTCTCACCGTAATTTTATTTAGATCCCAAAAATCGAGGCAAGGGCATAAACCATTATCTTTTTTTTACTAAAAAGAACCCAGCCGCCACAGGAGAGACAGAAGGACGGATGTGACCCTTACATAGACGTTCTGAGATATTTTCTTTCACAGCGGTACACTACGGGCAGGAAAGATTGTATAGACTGGCCTTGGACAGTTTAGCACATGGAATGAGATTAACAGAACAATCATAGGAGCGATGTGGTGGTAAGACCTAAGTCTCCTTTTCAACAAACACGTCCTTAAATCTTTCAGGTACTCCGGAATACCCTCCAGATTAAAGGACAACACCAGTACAGCAGAAAGACAACCCTTAGAACAATTAGGACCCCATTTCCCATTCCCAGTCAATAAAAGGGTTGTGTAACTGTAACCAGGGAAATCCGAACACCAATCCTGTTGGAAGATTATCCAGAGCATAACATGAGATACGTTCCTGATGCAAGGAACCCACCTTGAGGAGAAACTCCTTCGAGACAAGTTTAACAGTATTCTTAACCAGCGGTGTCTTATCAAGATCAATGATATGAATTGGAGTTTCAAGCCTAAGGCTGCGTTCACACATCGTGTATTTTTCGCGTTTTCACGGCGGTTTTAAACGCGCGATTTTTCCGCGAAAATGCGAAAAATAAGCATCCCATGCAATCCTATGGGATTCCGCAATGCTGTGCTAATGCTGCGTTTTTTTCCACGGCGGAATCGCTTCGTGGTAAAAAACGCAGCATGCTCATTAATTTAGCGGAATTGCGGCGATTCCGCCCACATAGGAATGCATTATTCTGCTTACTTTCCGTATGTGGCTGTACCCACCATGTGAAAAGTAAGCAGAACATTTGCAGATGGTACCCACGGTCCAGAGGAGAGGAGACTGTCCTCCGGGCTGTGGGTACCATATCCCTGTAAAAAATAGAATTAAAATAAAAAATATTGTTAATCTCACCTTCCGGCATCCCGCGCAGCCTTACCGCCTCTCTCCACGCTCCCGGCATCTTCCGGTCCCAGTAATCCTTTGCGAAAATGACCGCGATGACGTCGCGGTCTCGCGGGAGCGCGACGTCTCACGTTCATTCGCGATGATGTCGCGGGAGCGCAACATCTCGCGGTATTTCGCCCAAGGGATTACTGGGACCGGAAGATGCCGGGAGCATGGAGAGAGGCGGGAAGGCTGCGCGGGACACCGGAAGGTGAGAATAACAATATTTTTTATTTTTTTATTATTTTTTTACATCCTATCTTTTACTACTGATGCGCATAGGCAGCATCAGTAGTAAAAAGTTGGTCACACTTGTCAAACACTGTGTTTGACGAGTGTGACCAACCTGTCAATCAGTTCTCCAAGCGGTGCTCCAGATCACTTGGAAAACACTAGCATTCTGCAAGCTAATTACGCTTGCAAATTGCTAGTTTTTCCGCGGGAAAATCGCGGGAATTTAAAATGCGATTTTCCCGCGGAATGGAATTCCGGAATTCTCGCGGTAACTTCAGCGAGAGTTCCGTTACGTGTGCACATAGCCTAACTGTCCCTTATCTCCCAATACTATGGTATTTTGTCAGTCTTTGCAGAGAAAACATAAAAAATGAAGGATAGATTCCTGTCGCATATGGAGAAGATACTGACTATAGCATGCCACCTAAAAAGAGAGCGCTCATTCATAAAAATTCACATGATCAAAATAACCAAATAGGACAAAATGCACATTTTTTAGATTATGAAAAAGTAGTTTAATTCATAAAACAACCATATGATCTAATGGACCAATTATTTTATACAACAATCTGAACAGCATCATTCATAAATAAACCATGAGATTGTCATTAATCAAATATTATTTGATACTTCAACCTAATCAAAACATCCTTGCATGAAAGCAAGTTCTGCCAAATTTAAAGGGGAAACTACTTGCAAATGGTAATAACTTATAAAGATAGCTTATAGACAAACTTACAATTTAAGCTTAATTTATTAGTGCATATAGCGACGGCAGCTCAAGAAAATTATAAATAATAAAAATTATAGAATACAAAGTTCACCTAGATAAAAGTAGGACTTATAACATTAAAATACATAAACTCATTATATATGCAGAAAGTCCGGGAGGGTGGTAATGTCACGATGGGGCAGGCTTTGCAGCGTTGAGAATCTCTCCCCCCCATGTGCTTACCCACCTCTCCACTCTCTCTTTCCCCATGTGCTGCCTTCTCCTGTCTGTGCTCTCTTCTTTGACCTGACTACCCCATGTTGTAACGAATGGAAGCGGAGGCATAGATGGTGAAGTTCACATTCGTTTTTATTTTTTAAGTGAAACCTCGGGACCACAGTCTGGGGGGCTCCGAAGGGGGTGTGACTAGTGAGCCCCGGGTACCCGTAGTAAAGCCCCTCAGGCAGGGCCAGAATGGAATACCCGGAGGACACAGGTGCTACCTCCAGTTAGACCCCGAACACATGGCAGCTGTCCCAGCGGGACCAAAAGGGATAACAACAGTTACAGCAGAATCTGTAATGAGCTGGGTCCTGGAACCAGTTAGTTGGTAAGGAGTCGGTTCCAGTGACCTTCACACAGTCCTTGGACTCGGACGGCTGTAGGCGGAACAAGATGGCTTAGGCCCAGAAGGTTGCTGATATAACCAGGTAACACAGGATACTGATATGCTGTGGAAACAAACAGAGAGCATTAGACAATGCACAGAGACTGAAGATGCAGCTCAGACAGGTTAGCATGAGAACCGGATGTAGCAATGATAGATGCTCGTTGCTCTGGCGCTCTCCCTATCGAGGAGAGGCCAGAAATAGCAGCCAGTGCACTGCCATTGGTTAATTGCATTTTTTTAATAATGCACGCCGCCCCTTTAAGAAGGCAAGAGAGCGGGCGGGCGTGCCCTAATAGTCTTAGCTACAGATCTCCTCACAGGATGCCAGAAGGAGGAGGCAGGATGAAGGACAGAACGCTTAGCAGCAGCATGAGAGGCTCGAGGTGAGTGCCCAGAACGGAGAGCAGCGGCAGGCCTGGACGCAGCGCATGGATGGGGGCCAGGTGTAACAACGGCAGACCTGGGCGCAGCGCCAGGACGGGGCCGGGTGTAACAGTATCCCCCTCTTTACACCCCCTCTTCTTCAAGCCTGCGTAGAATTGTTTAAGGAGAAGAGGAGCCTGGATGTTCTCCCTAGGCTCCCAAGATCTCTCCTCAGGACCAAAACCCTTCCAGTCCACCAGGTAGTAGGTCTTACCCCTTACTTTTTTTACGGCCAGGATATGTTTTACCTCAAAAACATCATCCTCCGAGACAGGGTCAGGAGTGGTACCCAGATCCTTAAAGAAGGGACTCAAAACTACTGGTTTAAGGAGAGAAACATGAAAGGAGTTAGGCACACATAGGGAAGTGGGCAACTTCAGCTTGTACAAGACTAGATTGATCTGTCTCAAGATCTCAAATGGTCCGATGAACCAGGGACCCAATTTGTAGGATGGCATCTTGAAACGGATGTACTTAGAATAGAGCCATACCATGTCTCCGGGGCGAAAGATAGGTGCATCCAAACGTCTTTTGTCCGCATGCCTTTTCATACGCTGGGAGGCTTTCTCCAGAGCAGTTTTGGTATCCCTCCAGACCTTAGAAATATCATTGAAGAAAGTATCGGCAGCTGGAACGCCAGATGATCCGGAGATGGGAAGAGGTATTCGGGGTTGCAATCCGAAGACAATCTGAAAGGGAGACTTTCCAGAAGATTCACTTACTTAATTGTTGTAAGAAAATTCGGCCCAGGACAGTAAGTCTACCCAGTCGTCATGATGGGCGTTGACAAAGTGACGCAGGAATCCAGCCAGGATTTGATTTGTCCTCTCCAATTGTCCATTGGACGGGGGATGGTATGCTGAGGAAAAATCCAGTTCAATTCTTACCAGTTTACAAACTGCTCTCCAGAATCTTGAGGTGAACTGGACTCCCCTGTCGGACACAATGTGGAGAGGGAAACCATGGAGACGGAAGATGTGCCGGATGAACAGATCCGCCAACTCAGGAGCAGTTGGAAGACCGGGTAGTGGAACGAAGTGAGCCATTTTAGAGAAGTGATCCACCACTACCCACACCACAGAACAGTCAGATGAGATCGGGAGATCTGTGATGAAGTCCATTGCGATATGTAGCCAGGGAGCAGACGAATTGGAAGAGGCTGAAGCCTACCTGTGGGTAGATGCTTGGCCATCTTGTTACCAGCACAGGAAGGGCAGGCTGTGACATACTCGAGAATGTCCTTAGCCATGGCAGGCCACTAGTAGTACCGGGAGATGAGTTGCAGAGTCTTTCTCTGGCCGGCGTGACCAGCCAACTTGGACGAGTGACCCCACCGAAGGACACGAGAACGCTCAGAAGCTGACACGAAAGTCTTCCCGGGAGGCAGCCGAGCAAGATCAGTAGAATCAACCACGACTAACCTTGAGGGTTCTATGATGTGCTGCGGTTCTTCTTCTTGATCCGGAGGTAGAAAGGCTCTGGAAAGTGCGTCTGCTTTGACATTTTTGTCAGCTGGGCGAAAATGAAGAACAAAGTTAAAACGAGCAAAAAACAAAGCCCAGCGGGCTTGATGAGGATTCAGCCTTTGCGCGGTTTGGAGGTAAGCAAGGTTTTTGTGATTGGTGTATACGACTACCTGATGAAGGGCTCCTTCTAGAAGATGCCTCCACTCCTGCAGAGCCAATTTGATAGCCAACAATTCCCGATCTCCAACAGAATAATTCCTCTCTGCGGAAGAAAAAACCTTGGAAAAAACCCCCACAGGAATGCATTCGCCCGGAGGACGATTTCTGGGTTAGTACAGCTCCCACACCTACTGAAGAGGCATCGACCTCAAGAAAAAAATTGTTCATTGGAGTTAGGACGATGAAGAACAGGTGCGACAGCAAAGGCCTTTTTGAGAGAAACAAAAGCCTCCTCAGCCTCAGGAGGCCAATCCTTGGGATTTGTACCTTTCCGGATCAGAGCTGAGATGGGCACCACTCGGGTGGAGAAGTTAGGAATGAATTGTCTGTAGTAGTTGGCAAAGCCCAGAAATCGCTGTATGGCCTTCAACCCAGACGGACGAGGCCACTTGAGTATAGCCGATAACTTCTCTGGATCCATTTAATCCTGTGGAGGAAACAATGTAATCAAGGAAAGGCAAAGAGGATTGTTCCAAGAGGCACTTCTCAAACTTGTCTGTTCTCCCTGAGCCTCTGTAAGACCAAGCGCACTTGTCTGCGATGCAAGACCAAGTCAGTAGAAAAAATCAGAATGTCATCTAGGTAGACAACACAGGTGTAAAGCAGGTCCCTGAAAATGTCATTGACGAACTCTTGGAAAACAGCGGGAGCATTGCTTAGACCAAACGGCATTACCTAGTACTCGTAGTGGCCATCACGGGTGTTGAAGGCTGTTTTCCATTCATCTCCATCTCTGATTCGGATCAGATTGTAAGCCCCTCTGAGATCCAGTTTGGTGAAGATCCTGGGCCCTCGGAGATGGTCAAACAGTTCTGAAATTAGAGGCAAAGGGTACCTGTTTTTTTTCAGTCCTCGGTAGTCGATACAGGGCCGCAGGGATCCGTCCTTTTTCTTCACGAAGAAGAAGCCGGTGACGAAGATTTTCGGATAAACCCTCTGGCCAAGTTCTCCTGGATGTAGTCCGACATAGCCTGAGTCTCTGCCTGGGAAAGAGGGTAAACTCTCCCATGGGGTGGAGATGTTCCAGGAAGAAGGTCTATTGGACAGTCATACAACCTGTGCGGAGGAAGTTTTTCAGCCTCCTTTTTCCCAAAGACATCCGAGAAGGACCAGTAGGCGGATGGTAATCCAGGCAGGGTAGCAGGTTGGACCAGGGGTGAAGTTGGTTCAAGCCGGGTTAAACAACGGTCCGAGCAGGAATCTCCCCAACGTAGAATTTCGCCTGTTCTCCAATTAAGGACTGGTTTATGTTTCTGAAACCAAGGCAAACCTAGAAGCAAGGGGTGAGACAAACCAGAGTACACATAAAAATGGATTCTTTCAGAATGCATAAGACCTACCAGGAGTTCTACTGGCTCAGTCTGGAACTGGACAGGTTCGGTCAGAGGCTGGCCATCGACAGCGGTTACCTGCAACCGATTGTGAAGAGCCTGAACTGGTAAGTGGTAGCGATCCACAAGCGTCTGCTGGATAAAGCTTCCAGCGGCTCTGGAGTCCAACAGACAAAGTCCAGAAAATTTTATTGCTCCGCAGGTCACGGAGACTGAGCTCTGCAACGAAGGAGAGGAACGTTCTCTACCTCGGTTGGCCTCTCCTACCGAGCCTAGGCCCAGGAGTTTTCCGACTTCTTTGGACAGGAGCGGATCAGGTGTTCGGAACTACCACAGTACAGACAGCTTCCGTTTTTGCGACGCGCCTCCTGGTGGCGGCTGGCCAGACTTACTCGATCTACCTCCATAGCTTCGGGAGAAGAGGATGAGGTAGACGTCTTGGAAAAATTAGAGTCCAGGTGGTAGGACCTCCTGTCATGCTTAATCTCCGTGGAACGCTCCTGAAAGCGCCGGTCAATCCGGGTCACCAAGGAAAGCAGGTCATCCATGATGGTAGGCCTGTCCCGTCCCGCCAGCTCATCCTTAATTTTTCCAGATAGGCCCTCCCAGAAGGTAGCCAGCAAGGCCTCATTGTTCCAGTATAACTCAGATGAGAGGGTGCGGAATTGAACAGCATACTGAGCCACTGTGAGGGTTCCTTGGCGTAAGCGAAGCAGGGCAGAAGCGGTTGACGTTACCCGGCCAGGTTCATCAAAGGTCCTGCGAAAAGTTTCTAGGAAAGATTGAAGATCACTAACCAGCGGGTCTCCTCTCTCCCACAATGGATTCAGCCAGGCGAGAGCCTCTCCTGCTAGATGTGACATAATGAAGCCCACTTTGGCATGGTCAGAAGAAAACATATGCCCCAAAATTTCGACGTGTAGGGTACACTGATTGAGAAAACCCCTGACACTGAGTGGGATCACCATGGAAGCGGTTAGGAGCTGCCAGGCGGGGGCCCTTGCTTGTCATGACAGCAGGTACCTGGGTGTTGCTAGGTGAATCAGGAGCAGCCGAGTTCTGCAGAGAATCCATGGGGTGGACAGGTTACGTAGATACATCGTGATCTTATCCTGTTGATCTCTTAAATGGGTCACCTCTTGGCACAACTCCAACTTCGGAGGCCTCTGGGGTCCAGCGGATTCCATGGCCGGAGCAATCTGTAACGAGTGGAAGCAGAGGCAGAGATGGTGAAGTTCACATTCGTTTTTAATTTTTAAGTGGAACCTCGGGACCACGGTCCGGGGGGCTCCGAAGGGGGCGTGACTAGTGAACCCCGGGTACCCGTAGTAAAGCCCCTCAGGCAGGGCCAGAATGGAATACCCGGAGGACACAGGTGCTATCTCCAGTTAGACCCCGAACACGTGGCAGCTGTCCCAGCGGGACCAAAAGGGATAACAACAGTTACAGCTGAGTCCATAATGAGCTGGGTCCTGGATCTGGTTAGTTGGTAAGGAGTCGGTTCCAGTGACCTTCACACAGTCCTTGGACTCGGATGGCTGTAGGCGGAATGGGATGGCTTAGGCCTCTTTCACACTTCAGTTATTTGCATCAGTTAGAATCCGCCAAAAAGGCAAACAAGCGGATCCGTTCTCAACTGATGTGAACGGATGGCACAGGATCCGTTTTTAGACGGATCCTGAAAATGAGGAAATTTAAAGAATTTAAAGGAACGGCTGGCCGGGGAGAGAGAGAGAGAGAGAGAGAGAGAGAGAGAATTATTTTTGTCCGGCACCCAGACAGAATTTGGGGTTAATTCAGTGTCTGGAGGATCCGCCGGACAAAAAAACGTTGCAAGCTCCGTTTGGAAATCTTTGAGGATGTTGACGGACACTAACATAATGGCAGATCCTCAAAAAAATGCAACGGACGGCAATCAGTCAGGATCCGCCAATAATGAAAGTCAATGGGGAAAAAAACGGATCCGCAAAAAAAAATGGCGGATCCGGTTTTTTTTTCAAAATTGGCGGATCTTGACTGATTGTCAAAAACGGAAGTGTGAAAGAGGCCTTAGGTCCAGATAGTTGCTGATATAACCAGGTAACACAGGATACTGATATGCTGTGGAAACAGAGAGCATTAGACAATGCACAGAGACTGCAGATGCAGCACAAACAGGTTAGCATGAGAACCGGATGTAGCAATGATAGATACTCGTTGCTCCGGCGCTCTCCCTATGGAGTAGAGGCCAAAAATAGCAGCCAGTGCGCTGCCATTGGTTAATTGAAGAGAGTGGGCAGGCGTGCCCTAATAGCCTTAGCTACAGATCTCCTCACAGGATGCCAGGAGGAGGAGGCAGGAGGAAGGACAGAACGCTGAGCAGCAGCATGAGAGGCTCGAGGTGAGTGCCCAGAACGGAGAGCAGCGGCAGGCCTGGATGCAGCATCAGGACAGGGGCCAGGTGTAACAGCGACAGACCAGGGCGCAGCGCCAGGACGGGGACCGGGAGTATCACATGTGCTATCCCCCTTGTATGCTGTCTCTCTCCTTCCTGTGCTGTGTTCTCCCCTCATGTGCTGTCCCATTTGAGCTGTCTCCCTCCTGTGTTTTGTCTCTCTCACCCCTGTGTCTGACCATGTACAGAACACACCACAACTCCTGGGCAGGGGAGGAAGCAAAAGAAAATACTGACATTACAGCAGAAGATCGCAGAGGATACATTTTGTGAGGTAAAATATTGTTTAAAAACAGTCAGTGAAATATTTTACCTCACAAAATGAATCCTCTGTGATCCCCTGCTGTAATGTCAGTATTGTCTTTTGCTTCCTTCCCTGCTCAGGAGATGTGGTATGCTCCATACATGGTCAGACACAATTTTTAAAATGAACTTTTGTTCACAGAAAAACCCCTTTAATGTGACTGGCTTCCTCTGCCTGTAGACACGTCATGCATCTGCCGCCGGTATCAGCCGAATGATTCACGCACCTGCACGGAATTCGCGCAGGCGAAGTGCGACGGTGTTATGCTGGTGGTACCGTGCAAGAGGCTGCCTGAGTGTGTGAGTGTGTAAGTGTGAGTGAGTGTGAGTGTGAGAGTGAGTGAGAGTGTGAGTCAGTGAGAGTGAGTGTGAATGTGAATGTGAGTGTGTGTGTGAGTCTGAGTGTGTGAGCATGTGATTGTGAGTGTGTGAGTCTGAGTGTGTGAGTCTGAGTGTATGAGTGTGTGAGTGTGAGTGAGTCTGAGTGTGTGAGTGTAAGAGTGTGAGTGTGTGAGAGTGTGAATGTGTGAGTGTGAGTCTGAGTTTGTGAGAGTGAGTGTGTTGTGAGTTCATTTTTCCCTTCACTATTGAGGTCTGATGAACTCCCTCCTCTGGTGAAGGAAGGTAGTGAGGCTGATTATCAGACACCTGGGCAGCTAGATGATGACTGGGTGGCTGGAATTGAGGACTGGATATAAGGCTTCCTATGCCCTTCTTCCTAGCTGGTGATTTTCCTCCTGCTGGATTCTTGGAGACCAGTCTGATTCCTGCATCTCAAAGCTAAGTTTTTCTGCTCTGCTTTGTACTCTTCAGTTTGTTTTTGTTTTGCCTTGTTTTTTGGGAGTTCTGCTATCCCCGGCTGGGGGTGAGCTGAATTCCATTTTTGTCTCTGATCTGTTGATCTTTTGCTCTGTCTTCAGAATATACCTGAGTGCTGATATAGTCTTTTGAAGCCTAGCGACTTCAGGGCCTGTTTTTCCTATCAGTCGGTTGGCTCATTTTTATAGGGTTTTTGCGGATGGCAGACAGCAGCTTTCCTATCCTGTCCTATGTAGTTAGCTTGGGCCCCATCATTTGCTCAACCTATCTTTCTATCTTTGTTAGTATTTTCATCTTGCTTCACTGTCATTATATGTTGGGGGCTGCCTATTGCTTTGGGGTCTGCTCTGGGGCAGTTTAGTTTTTCCCCTTTCTGTCTTTAGGCTATATAGTTCTCTGGCTGTGATCAAGGGGTCTAGGGCACCGTAGGAACCCCCCACGGCTACTGCTAGTTGTTGTGGATAGGTTCAGGGGTCTGCAATCCGATAGCTGCCAACCTCTCTGGTTTTTCTGGACTTAGCTGGTATTTTGTTTTTTCCTCCTTTGGTGACTCATCATAACAGAGTGTATGAGTGTGAATGTGTGTGTGAATCTGAATATGAGTGTGTGTGAGTGTGAGAGTCTGAGTGTGTGAGTGTATGAGTGTGACTGTGAGTGAGAGAGTGTGAATGTGAGTGTGTGAGTGTATGAGTCTGAGTGTGAGTGTGTGATTGTTACTGTGAGCATGAATATGGGTGTGTGTAAGTGTGTGAGTGTGAATATGTATGTGAGTGTGTGAGTGTATGAGTGTGAGTGTGTGTGAGTATGTGTGTGAGTGTGAGTGTATGAGTGTGAGTGTGTGAATGTGAGTATGTGAGAGCGTGAGTGTGAATGTGTGTGTGTGTGAGTGAGTGTGAGTGTGAAAGTGTGGGAGTGTGAGTGTGAATGTGAGTGTAAGTGTGTGAGTGTGAGTGTGTGACTGTTAGTGTGTGAGTGTGAGTCTGAGTGTGTGAGTCTGAGTGTGTGAGTTTGGGTGCAAATGTGTGTGAGTGTATGAGTGTGAATGTATGAGTGTGAATGTGAGAGTGTGAATCTGAGTGTATGTGTGAGTGCGTAAGTGTGTGAGTGTGAATGTGAGTGTAAGTGTATGTGTGAGTGTATGATTGTTAGTGTGTGAGTGTGAGTCTGAGTGTGTGAGTTTGGGTTTAAATGTGTGTGAGTGTATGAGTGTGAGTGTATGAGTGTGACTGTGAGAGTGTGAGTGTATGAGTGTGAATGTGAGTGTAAGTGTGTGAGTGTGTGAGTGTATGAGTCTGAGTGTGAGTGTGAGTATGTGATTGTTAGTGAGTGTGAATGTGAGTGTGTGTGTGAGTCTGAGTGTGTGCATGAGTGTGAGTGTATGAGTGTGACTGTGAGTGTGAGAGTGTGAATGTGAGTGTGAGTGTGTGAATGTGAGTGTGTGAGTGTATGTGTGAGTGTGAGTGTAAGTGTGTGAGTGTGAGTGAGTGTATGAGTCCGAGTGTGTGATTGTTGGTGTGTGAGTGTGAGCATGAATGTGAGTGTGTGTGAGTGTGAATGTGTGTGTGAGTGTTAGTGTGTGATTGTGAGTGTGTGAGAGGGTGAGTGTATGAGTGTGAATGTGAGTGAGTGTGAGAATCTGAGTGTGTGAGTGTATGAGTGTTCGTGTGAGTGTGAATGTGAGTGTGAGTGTGAATGTGAGTGTGTGAGTGTAAGGTATTCAACAGACTATAGGCTGTAATAGCAATCCATTGGCGCCCTGTGTTCTCGTCATGGACGCGCTGATGGGCGCATAGAATAACGCATTCCCACGGTGTTGTGCTGTTGTTGCCACTGTTCCATAATTGATAGAGACGGGTTTTGGCTGTAACACAGTCAGTACTTACCAGTTATGAGGTGAGCTGACCCCGTAATCTCGCTCCATACACCTGCTACCGACTTGCGACTTACCTGTATGGTCGATTTGTAAGGGGCTAAATCAAGCATGAAAATCTACACTAGGGAAAGGTTTGAAATTTACACGATATTTAATCGAAGAAATTTCAAACATATTTAGATATACATACGTTTATACTGAAATTGAATATATTTAAATATATGTAAAATGTCCCACCAGCCACCAACAAAAAGTAGAGATGTTAAACATAAAACATTCTGGCCTGAAGAGTAATGCATTACGAATCTGTAAAACGTTATATGTATCTGAAAATGTCAAATAAAGAATGTACAGAAGTATTCAAGTATTCACGCTATATACTGTATTCTAAGCAAGAGAAACTAAAGCTAGGTGCTGGAAGATCGAAAAAATATAACTATAGAGGAACAACAGATTATTAACGATCCTAGAAATAAGGCTATAGTTATAATAAAAAACCCAGATAAAGGGGAGCAGTTGTAGTGATTAACAAAACAGATTGTGATGCAGAAATGTATAGACTCTATTTACAGTTCAATGTATAAATCTGGGAAAAGTGATCCAAACACAGGATTTTAAGAAATAATTACCTTGATTATTAATCACAGCCAGTGTGCAATTAGACGGTCGTATAAGGTCTGTTTCACACTTCCGTTTTTTGTGATCAGTTGAAATCCTCCAAAGCTGGAAAAAAACGGATCAGTTTCTGTTTTGGAACAAAAGGATGTGATCGGACCGTTTTTTGGACGGATCCGCCGAAGTTGCAAAGGGCATGAAATTTAAAGGAGCCGTGGTCTGGAAAGGGAGAGAGAGATAGAGAGAGAGAGACTTTTTAAGCCACTGCCAGAACGATATTCAGGGTTAAAATGCTTCTCTGAGCAGATCTTCCGGGCATTTGAACTTGCAAAAAGTGGACCGTCACTACAAAAAAATGTTTCAGAGTACGTCTGCTCCACCCGGGAACCGCTACAATTCAAACGGATACGTCAAAAAACGTATGCAACAGACGATCGTCAGTCAAAATCTGCCGCTAATGCAAGTCTATGGGGGAAAAAAATGGATCCGCCAAAAAAGGGGCGGATCTGTTCTTTATAAAACTGGCGGATTTTGTCTGACATAAAAAAATGGAAGTGTGAAACAGGCCTAACACAGACGACAATGGTATCGCAATGCTCGGACTGGCCGGCAGTTCTCCTCACCAAAGCATGACAGCTGCAAAGCATGATTGAGGCTGTAACGCTCAGGCCAGGAGAGCTGCCGGCCAGTCCGAGTATTGAAATGCTATCGTCATCCAAGCTGTACTGCCATCTGGCATTGCCCTTAAACAGTGGCAATGTTAAATAAATTAGAATATGAATATTTGAATAAAAAGATTTGAAGATACCTGTTATATACTATTTTTCCAAAACACATAAAAATGTAAAACAAAATGCACCCGGACGACCTATGGTATCCAAGAATAAACTGCCTCACCTGCTGTCGATCTGAACATATCGATCGTTATTCACAAGAGTTCTTATTTAAGAGATGTGCAATATATCATTGATTCTTTAAAATCTTTGCCCATAGCAACATTGATGAAGTTCTAATGAACAGGAGATGTTAATTCCCTCTACACTATTATTCCCTTTGAAAAGGTTATTCAAGAAGCTTGTTTTTTTCCGTAGTAATGAATCCATATCAGAAATATTTAAAAAAAAAAAAATTAAATGATTGCTCATCTTTTTTGATAAGGCTTAATCATTTTTGATTTCATGCTTTTTTGTTTACAGTTAACCAAAACTGCAATTATATTGAAATTCTACCCCAGTTTTGCAAATACTATATACAGCTCTGGCAAAAATTAAGAGACCACCACATCAAAACCCTGTCATGAGCAGCCCATTCTCCAGACCTGAACCCCATTGAAAACCTCTGGAATGTAATCAAGAGGAAGATTGATAGTCACAAGCCATCAAACAAAGAACTGCTTACATTTTTGTACCAGAAACAGTGTGAAAGACTGGTGGAAAGCATGCCAAGACGCATGAAAGCTGTCATTAAAAATCATGGCTATTCCACAAAATATTGATTTCTGAACTCTTCCTGAGTTAAAACATTATTATTGTTGCTTCTAAATGATTATGAACTTGTTTTCTTTGCATTATTTGAGGTCTGAAAGCACTGTTTGTTTGTTTTTTATTTTGACCATTTCTCATTTTTAAAAAAAAGAAAAGCAAAATTTATTGCTTGGAAATTCGGAGACATGTTGACAGAGGTTTATAGACAAAAGAACAATTTACATTTTGGATGAGAAGGTAGACTCAATATACCACCAGAAAAAGGAATCTCAGGATAACATATATAAATCTACATTTATCACCAACTGTAGTAGTAATTTATACTAAATGAAAAGGAAGATCCAAAAATCGGGACATACTAAGAAATTGTTCATTTAAATCCTGAGGAATTATATTATAGGTAAGATGCAATAATCCAATCCTTAGTTGACAATCAAACTAAGAATGTTCAGAAGAAATGATTATTGACAACATGCAGTTTTTATATCAGCTGCATACATTTATAGGGTACAGAAACCAATGATAAATGCACTATTTCCAAATTGAATACAGATGATAAACGTTATATTATTCGCTCCTACTTATCATGTGAATCAAATAATTTTAGCTTTATTTATTGGAGCGCCTTTGTACCCACCAATATGCTAGTGTTAGGAACGGCGGAACACACTAAATAAAAATATAAAGCTAGGTGATGACAGAGCAATATGGCGGTAGTGTGCACAGGGTTTGACGTCACCCAAGTGCACAGAGCAATCTCTGTTGAATCACAGAGCTGCAACACAGAAATAAACACAATAAGTCTGAGCCTGTTAATGTCACAGGTACTCAGAGTAACACACGCGGTAATGTGGTCACAGGAGTAGCCCTAGATGGCGGTACTATGTCCGTCTAGACCTACCGTAGCTATTCATGTGTCGAACGTCGCAACCGCGGACGCCCAAGTAGGCTGCTACTGCAGCGCGGCGTGGATAGTGCCGCAAAGTGAACAGCAGGCGCGATGTCTGACGCTAGCAAGTGTGCCTGGAGCAATGGCGCGCTGGCGCTGGTACTGGCTAGATAACTCAATCCCACACACAGTCGTAATATCCAAGGAAAGGGGTTTCAAATTAGTCATTCACCAGATCATGCATCCATCAACATACACACTGCAGCAAGTATGACTATACTAACGCATGGTGAAACAGCCATGCGCGCTTTTTATAGCAAACGGGACCTTCCAGAAGTCTCCAGAACTCTGAGCTGAGCCAATGGGATCATTAGCAGGACCTGAGCACCTGACTCCCGAACTCCAATGGGAGATCGTCCCATGAGCATGCTCAGAAGATGGAACGAAGGACTTAGCCTCCGGAGAGAGTTGCTGCAAGGCAATCTGCTCTGCAGCAGAAAATGAGCAGGAGACTGCCGAATGTGAGGGTCTAGATTCCTGCATAGTAAGGGCAGAAATATGACTCCTAACAGCTAGTAGAACTATGTCTAAATTAAAAACTCAAATTCAGGAGCATATTTATAAAATTTTAATTAATCTAAAAAGTTATAGGCTCCAGATTCTTCAAGACCGGCATTTTTCACCCTAATCATGATGAGGGGGCAGGATGGAGAGCAGGATACCTGATACATTACATGGTGCACGCTTTTTAATGAATCAGACAAGATGCAAAGTAGCATCCACCTCTGTGCAAGCCTCACCACAAATCTTGCGTCAGTCGCTACTGGAATTAGATTTGTGGTGTAGCGAATGCCGACGCTTTTCATGAATTTGAAGGCCGGTGTTCTCAATGCCTTTATCACAACATTGTCACACCCCAACTCTGTGCACTTTCTCGGAGCTGCACAAAAATGGTGTGAAAATAGATACAGAATAGATACAGAATAAATAATGATGTTGGGCTCCTATTAAATAGATCAATAAAATACAGAATTATTGGATTCAGATCTCTAATATTGAAAAGGCTAAACATAAATTTTAAACTAAGTGCTTGTTTAGTTAATAACTAAGTTGGACTTTGGTTATTCAGTTTAAGCCTTTCTGCAAATATAATGCGGATTTTGATGTGTTCATGTGCTTTAAACGTTGTAAATGCTTTTTTTTATCCAGACAAGCATAGCATTCTATGATTTTTATTTATCCATAATTTTCTTTGAATGCCGATGCTGTATCCACTTATAAATTACACTTGCATAGTGAATTTGGCAATTAGAGGCCTTTTCAAATTATTACCATTTGTGAGTAGTTTTGCATTTACTGTATATTTGTCTCTAATTGATTTTTTTTACAAAGACTTTTTGCTAAAGCATAATATAAATGGTTCATTTAAGTCACATGGTAATTTAATGATGATGCTGCAATTGCTATAATTAGTGAAGGGTGAACCCGAACAGTAACGTTTGGGGTCCGTACCAGTTACGTGTTACTATTTGGGTTCAGAAGCCCAAACAAAGCTTGTGGAAAGGCTGCAGTATTGGCATGGCTGTGATAGGCCGACGCAATATGTAAAAAAAAGATGCGGGGTCCCCTCTAGATTTGATAACAAGTGCAGGTAAAACAAACCGCTGCGGGCTGCAGCCCTTAGCTGTCTAGTCTACCTTGTTTGGTTATCAAAAATAGAGGGACTCCCATGCTGTTTCTTTTAATTATTTAAATAAATTATTGGAAAAAAATGTGGGGTCCCTGTTATTTTTGATAACTAGCCAAGGTAAAGCAGACAGCTGAGGGCTAGCATTTTCTGCCTGGGAAGGTCCATGGATAGTTGGCCCTCCCTCGCCTAAGAATAGCAGCCAGCAGCCACCCCAGAAAAGGAACATCCATTAGATGTGCCAATTCTAGCACTTTGCCTGGCTCTTCCCACTTACCCTGGTGCGTTGGCAAGCACAGTAATTGTTATGAATGGGTCACCGAGGAGGAGAGCGCAATAGGCTTTGACACCAGAACATCAGAGAGGTAGGTTGCTCAGCAGATTGCAGACCCCTGATCTTAATAACACAACTAGCAGTAGCCGTGGAGCGTTCCTACGTTGCCCTAGATGCCTCGTCACAGCCGTAGGACTAACTAAGCCTAAAGACAGAAAGGTGAAATCTAAACTGCCCCGGAGCAGATCCCCAAAGGAATAGACAGCCCCCAAACATATATTGTCGGTGAGACAAGATGAAGCACAAACACAGACAGAAAATAGACTGAGCAAATGATGGGGCCCACACTGACTAGATAGGACAGGAGAGAAAAGGCACTGTCTGCAATCACGCAAAACCCCTAATAATTCCAACACGACTGATGTTCAAAAATACTGAGGTTTGAACAACCTCGCCCCCACTATATCAGCACTCAGATGTAAACTGGCGGGTAGCAACAGGCTAATACAGCAGGGGACTGAGCAAACAAACACAAGATACAAAAATACAGGGCAGGAGCCAGCAGCCCCAGGGGGAGCAAGCTGACCCCTGACAGCAAAGCATAAACAGATGTAAAGGGTTTAGCAAATGACACTTAGCTGAAAAAATGCAGGATCAGGCAGCAGACAGACATCCTCAGTAAGCAAAGAAAGAAGTATCACCGGCAGTCACTGAGAGAAGTCTGCTCGCTTATGTAGTCCCAGTCACTACCACCACTCCTCCAATTATCTTCTGCAGTCGTTGGGTTAACATCATGTTGACCAGCACCACTACCAGCAGTGTCCACCAGAGGGAGCCTTGCCTCAAAAGTCGGATCAAGAGAGCTCAAAACAGGTAATATTTGGGGTTGATTTCAGCTGTGTAATGTCTGCTGACATCAAGCCCAGAGGTGAGTAATGGATTGGCATCAGACACCCCCATTACAAACCCAGGAACTGAATAGTTAAAAAAAATACAGACACAAAAGAAAAAAAATAACTCCCTCATTTAACCATTTATTAATGAAAAATAAATTCAGGAAGTTCTGACGGTAATCCAATAGTGAATTGTCCCATATTGCCCATCAAATCCTATAGAGTTTCATTCTGGGAAGTTTTCAGAATGAGACTTCAAAGTTCACCTGACCATAAGCCTCGCTTTGAGAACATTCTGAGAACTAAACTCAATAGGGTTACTCGCAGTCAGTGGCAGGCAGGAGCGTGAGAATTTCGAGAACTGCTAGTGAACTTTGAAGTCTCGTTCCGATAATTTTCTCACAACAAGACTCTGTAGGATTTGATGGGCATCGTGGGACATTTAACTACTGTACTGAATTGCCATGCATGGACTTTCTCAGCCTGAGAATATCGGCCCCTGGATGTCTGCTTTACCTTGGCTGGTTATCAAAAATAGGGAGGCTCCTAAAATGGTTTATTTATTACTAATAAAAATACTAATAAATAAATTTAAAAAATTATGTCAGTAAGATTATTTCAGTTTACAGCAGCCAGTTACTAATGTCACCTCAGTTTACAGCAACCAGATCTCACTAGAGCAGCACAAATGCCGGACTACTGAGCGTCCATGAATCCGGCACTCAGAGCTCCAGCACTCATTAGTCCGGCACTCACGCTGCCCTTATGAGACCCGCCACTGTGAACTGAGGTGATGTCATTAAAATTACCTCAGTTCACAGTGGTGCTGCCCTCGTGAGAGTCAGCTGCTGTGAACTGAGGTATCCTTATGGGCGTCACCTCAGTTCTCATGTAGTGCAGCCTTGTCTCACTTAGTACAGCATCAGACCCAGCAGTGGCTACTGCACCAGTCTGTGGAGCTGTGTTATCTGAATGGCAATCCATAGGCTGGATTAATAAGACTGAGTTCGTCAAGGGACCTTCATATTATGGATTACAGCCACTCTGTGGATTTATTTGGTGATCTTTTTATAAATGGGGAAAAATTAAAATTGTTAGGGAGTTTTTTCTAATATAGTTTTTGTTGGTGTGTTTTCTTCTCTTTTTACTTACTGGGTTAGTAAGGGGGTGTCGAATAGATCATCAGCCCCCAGCTGTTGGCTTTCCATCAGCTGGTTAAGATAAATATACACACACTGCATTAATTGTATATGTTACTGACATCTTTCTATCTATTCTATGCATAAATCGATTCTATTCTTATGGGTCACTCTGTGAATTTACTGAACTTGGCTAATGAAATGTCGGATTTCCTATGAGATGTGTGCCTAAAAATCAGATGGCACCCTCATAGTCTATGTGGAGTACAATTTTTTTCTGGCACACATTTTTTTTTGGCACCCATTGATGAATGTCTTTTGATATACGCATATCACTCACAGCATGCTGCAATTTTTTCCCAATCCGATCCTAGCTGAGAAAAAAATCGCAGATGAACACATAATCATTGACTAACATTAGTCAGAGTGCAATCCGATTTTTTATTTGGATTGCACTCATCCATTTTAAACGAGTATGAGCCCTTATGCTGATTTTTACCATTTGTCTTGTGAGGAAAACAAAAACAATGCGCAGATTAACACCTGGAGTTGTGGTGCTTTACAATGGTGGTCCATTATTCTGGGGGGGTTTTTCACCTTATAGGAGAGTGAAAAAACAGTGGCGTTGTCAAGTTCATTTGAGATGACAATGTAGGGATTCATAGTTCCTGGTTATAAACAACAAAAATATGGACTCTTGTTGTTGTGTCCTTTTCAATAAGTGTAAACTTTACATGCACATAACTGGTGTATGCGTATGATTGTTTTCTCTGACATGGCGATAATGCGGTAGGAATTGAACGGTAGTGGCTTATTTTGACTATTGGAAATGCTGGTTTTTTTCATCTCTTCCTAGCATACTATGTAAAGCAAGATATACTTTATTATCACGCTAAGTTTTAGTAACCCAAAAGGCAATTTCCTTTCGTTATTATTTTTGATTCAATCTAAAAGTAGCACACACATTTTTTTTTATTATTAAAGTAGCAAGAAGGTAGAAATCCACTTTACTAAACCTGATAAAATTCTTTAAATTCCTCATTAGTTCTCATGATCAATAAAGAAATGATTTATAACACAACCATAGTATGTGCTCAATAAACAAATTGTACAAAGTCAGATGTTATAAATGTCATAGGCAATTTATTAGAAAAATTGACTCAAGAAAGACAATTCATATGATATGAATGATGTAAATTTATTAGGAGCGTATCATTTAATAATTTGCATCTTTTCTAACTTACTTGTGGCCCAAACAAATTATGCTCTTGAGGACAATTTATTATTATTGCTATTATTATTATTGTTATTATTATTATTATTAGTTTCTTTACATTTCCATAGGTCATAACTTTTTCATTTTAACAAAACTGAATCAGATCTTGCTTTCTGCATGATATTTGATTCTTTACTAAGATACCATTGTTTGGAACATAGATATTAGTATTTATCCCATATTAATTTTACTTTAAAAAAGAACGCACAAATTTTCTGTTTTATTTAAATGATTTGATAAATAAAGGTTGCAATTTGTTGCCAATCTGTTCATTCCATTCATAGAATACTTGGCACTGTCTGTAAAATCATGTAGTCATTTTTGCATCAACCAAGTTGAGTAAAACTGAAGATTTTGCAATGAAAGCTGAAATTCTGTCTTGTCAAAATTTTTGAAAATGTTTTGTATTCATTAAGATATTGATTAAAATCTGGGATACAACCCATATGACTGGCATGATAACTAATTGAGCCATGTAAATGTAGTAGATTTCAGACATAATTATGAATGGACAATACCCCTAAACTGATATCAACCAGTGATCGTTGAGGCCAAAACCCAGTGATCGTTGAGCTCGCGGAGACTCTTCACTTATCCCAGAAGGCACTGGGAATATGCAAATGATCTCCTCAAGACTCTTCCCCTGGTTTTCTGATTTCCTCTTTTCGGCTGCAACGGCCAAAACCCAGTGATCGTTGACCTCGCGGAGACTCTTCACTTATCCCAGAAAGCACTGGGAATATGCAAATGATCTCCTCAAGACTCTTCCCCTGGTTTTCCGATTTCCTCTTTTCAGCTGCAACGGCCAAAACCCAGTGATCGTTGAGCTCGCGGAGACTCTTCACTTATCCCAGAGGGCACTGGGAATATGCAAATGATCTCCTCCTGGATCATGACAGATAAAAAGCACAGGTAACCTTTTTTTTCCTTAAGCTGTGTGCTTAAGTTTGGTTTTGCCCCCCAGTGGCCATTAGGATTATTACACAGTGGTGTCTTTTATTCTAGTTTGCCCCGGTGGTGGTGAGCGTTATTGCACATGATTATAAAGCAGGTGTGATTGCTCTGGCTCTGCTATAAGAGTGTCAGGTGTTGCAATCACTGTTGGTGATAGTTCTCATTTCCAACGAAGTCTGGTGGAGGAAGGAACTACAGAGAAGAGTTCCTTGCAGCTCAGGCAGAGCTCTGGTGTAGTAGCTTCAGGTGGAAGCTGAATTCTGGTGGTGAACTCTGTTGCTGGGAGCAAGAGCAACAGAGCAAAGCTTAGTGGTGTTACCCCTGTTTTGTGACTTCCCTTATGTGTGTTTCAGTGCAGTGGTGGGATTTGTTTCCACACCGTCCATTTCACTAGTGAGGGATAGGTGCAGGGCGAGCTAGGGTTCTTAGGTTCCAGCTCGGCGACAGGTGCAGAGCCTGTATAGGGACTGTTAGGAGTGTAGAGACTGGCTCAGGGGAGTGCAGGAGGTCTCCACGTCCCCATTCCCTATCGCAGAGACTACCATTGTAATTGTTTCCCTGGTGTTTCCCCTTATTATTTAAATTCGCCCTGCTGGAGGCGGTGTATCCAGTTTTATGTGTAATTCTGAAATTCGCCTGCTGGAGGCGGTGTATCCGGCTGCACATTTTATGGTTTAAATTCACCCTACTGGAGGTGGTGTATCCAGGGTCGCGTGTGTCACATAATTTCTCCCTGCTGGAGGCGGTGTGTCCAGTCACACATTACCATTACAGTATATATGTGGCGCTGCGGGAGCTGCGTTCCTGCAAACTGACGTACATTGACAGCGTGGTGATCGTGTCGGCTCACGCACGCTGAGCACTGCTGTGATCAAACACCACCACCACTCCCAACAGGAGGACAATCCAGAGGACGAGGACCAGGGCCACAGTAGCAGCCCAACCTTGCTACTAGATACCTCACCCCAGGCTGCCGCCACACCACGCCGTGGTCGGCGCAGGAGGAAGATTTCAACCACAGGCAGCAGGAGGCAAGTGGACACTGGGGTGTTGGACTATCTATCACGGACTGTGAATGATGATGGGGAGGAAGCTTTTGCACACAGTCTGGCATGTTACCTACATCCAATTTCCCGGGAGGTGAGGCTGCGGGCCAGAGGGGCCATACAAACTCTAATAGATGCTTGCACGACACCAAACAATCCAAACCTGGTATTTCTTTTCCTTAAAAGGTGGCAAATGTCAAGCAGTAACCAACTGAGAATGCCAGGAAGCCAAGAACAGCAGGCTGTATCAGTTACTGAGCCACCTCCCCCACGTATGCCAACACCTCAGCCACAGCATCAAACACAACATGTCCAATTTTCTGATCCTGCAGAACCTGCCCGATATGGCCACTTGAGCAGGCCCACTGTTAGAGGCTGGTCCCAACATGAGTATGCTCGACATGGCCATATTGAGGGGGTATGAACAAATGGGCCATGCCACTACCCAGGAGTACCAACATCCATACCCTACTTTCCACTACTATGCTCTTCAACGTGCCTTCCTTGGTCCATAATAGTAACATAGTTATTAAGGTTGAAGGAAGACTTTAAGTCCATCTAGTTCAACCCATATCCTACCTAACCTGCCCTAACATGTTGATCCAGAGGAAGGTGAAAAAACAGTAAGCTTCACATTGGGGAAAAAAATTCCTTCCCGACTTCACATACGGCAATCAGACTAGCTCCCTGGATCAATGCTATATCAAAGAAACTAGTGTATATAACCTGTAATATTATACTTTTCAAGAAAGGCATCCAGCAGGCCCTTGTTAAATTTTAGTAGGGAATCACTCATTACATCATATGGTAGAGAGTTCCATAGTCTCACTGCTCTTACAGTAAAGAATCTGCGTCTGTGATTATGCTTAAACCTTCTTTCCTCCAGACATAGAGGATGCCCCCTTGTCCCCGTCACAGGTCTAAGAGTAAAAAAGATCATTAAAAATGTCTTTGTACTGTCCCCTCATATATTTATACATTGTAATAAGATCACCCCTAAGCCTTCGTTTTTCCAAACTAAATAACCCCAAGTGTAATAACCTGTCTTGGTATTGCAGGCCCCCCTCCCCTGTTCCCTAATAACCTTGTTCACTCTTCCCTGCACCCGCTCCAGTTCAGCTATGTCTTTCTTATACACCAGAGACCAGAAATGTACACAGTATTTTAAGTGTGGTCGCACTATTGACTTGTATAGAGGTGAAATTATGTTCTCCTCATGAGCATCTATGCCTCTTTTAATGCATCCCATTATTTTATTTGCCTTTGCAGCAGCTGCCTGACACTGGCCACTAAATGTGAGTTTGTCATCCACCCATACACTCAGGTCTTTTTCAGTGACAGTTTTGCCCAGTGTTTTACAATTAAGCACAAAATTATACATACTGTTTGTTCTACCTAAGTGCATGACCTTACATTTATTCCCATTAAAGCTCATTTGCTATTTATCAGTCTAAGCTTCTAGTTTACATAAATCCTTCTGTAATATAAAATTGTCCTCCTCTGTATTGATTACCCTGAAGAGTTTAGTGTCATCTGCAAATATTGAAATTCTACTCTCTATGCCCTCTACAAGGTCATTAACAAATATGTTAAAAAGAAGCGGGGCCAATACTGACCCCTGTGGTACCCCACTGCTAACTGTGACCCAGTCCGAGTGTGCTTCATTAATAACCACCCTGTGTTTCCTATCCCTGAGCCAGCTCTTAACCAACTTACAGATATTTTCCCCTATCCCCATTGTTCTCAATTTATGTATCAACCTTTTGTGTGGCACCATTTCAAAAGCTTTTGAAAAGTCCATGTACACCATGTCCACTGCATTTCCTTGGTCCAGTCCAGAACTTCATAAAAGCTTATCAGATTAGTCTGACAGGAACGGTCCCTTGTAAACCCATGTTGATATTGGGTCATGAGTAGTGTTGAGCATTCCGATACCGCAAGTATCGGGTATCGGCCGATACTTGCTGTATCGGAATTCCGATACCGACTTCCGATATTTTTTCAATATCGGAAGTCGGCATCGGAATCGGAAGTTCAAAGTTGATTGACAGCCTGACGTCATCATGATGCGCGGTGTGTGCGCATCATGATGCGCCGTCATTTCGGGCCTTCCGGGGGTCTCTGCCGGCCTGCCGGGGGGCTGTGTGGACTGCCCGGGGTCTGTACCGGCCTGCCGGGGGGCTGTGCTGGCCTGCCGGTGGGCTGTGCACCCTGTGGGGGTCTGTACCGGCCTGCCGGGGGGCTGTGCCGGCCTGCCGGGGGGCTGTGCTGATGTCCGGGGGTCTGTGCAAGCATCGTCCGATGGGACTACAAGTCCCATCTGGCGATGCCTGCTACCATGACAGTGATTGACACATTAGCCAATGATGGGACAGTAGTAGTCCCATCATCCGGCTAATGTGTTAAATGTTAAAAAAAAAAAAATACTACATACATACTACATGCATGCTACATACATACTACATGCTACATACATACTACATACATACCACATACATACTACATACATACTACATACATACTACATACATACCACATACATACCACATACATACTACATACATACTACATACATACTACATACATAACACATATATACTACATGCATGCTACATACATACTACATGCTACATATATACTACATACATACTACATACATACATACTACATATATACTACATGCATGCTACATACATACTACATGCTACATACATACTACATATATACTACATGCATACTACATACATACTACATGCATGCTACATACATACTACATGCTACATACATACCACATACATACTACATACATACTACATACATACTACATGCATGCTACATACATACTACATGCATGCTACATACATACTACATGCTACATACATACCACATACATACTACATACATACTACATACATACTACATGCATGCTACATACATACTACATGCTACATACATACTACATATATACTACATGCATGCTACATACATACTACATGCTACATACATACTACATATATACTACATGCATGCTACATACATACTACATGCTACATACATACTACATACATACTACATGCATGCTACATACATACTACATGCTACATACATACCACATATATACTACATACATACTACATACAATACATTCATACAATACATACATAGACATACAGTACATATAACATAGAGTAACATACTTACCAATACTTGTCACATTGTTCCCCGAAGCCATTGTCTTTTACGGAATAAATATTAACATAACAAACCACAAAAATACTCACCCACGATCTGAAGCAGTCCACGAGTGTGTCCCACGACGATCTTGGGTAGAGAACTGCAGCATCAGCTGTTGCTGCCGTTCTCTACGGGCTGCAGGAATCCAATGACGGAAGGTAGGTATCCTTCCGCACTGTATTCCTCCGCCACTTAAAAAAAAAAAAGTCCCTAGTCTCACTTTATGCCATTGCTGTGTGGGAATATATGTATGTATGTAGTATATATGTAGTATGTATGTAGCATGTAGTATATATGTAGTATGCATGTTGCGTGCATGTAGTATATATGTAGTATGTATGTTGCATGTAGTATATATGTAGTATGTATGTTGCATGTAGTATATATGTAGTATGCATGTTGCATGCATGTAGTATATATGTAGTATGTATGTAGTATGAATGTAGCATGTATGTAGTATGTAGTATGAATGTAGCATGTATGTAGTATGCATGTTGTATGTATGTAGCATGTATGTAGCATGTAATTTTTTTTTTTTTTTTTTTTTTTTTACATTCAACACATTAGCCGGATGATGGGACTACTACTGTCCCATCATTGGCTAATGTGTCAATCACTGTCATGGTAGCAGGCATCGCCCGATGGGACTTGTAGTCCCATCGGACGATGCCTGCAAAGACCCCCGAAGCCTGCACAGCCCCCCGGCAGGCCGGCACAGGCCCCTGGCAGGCCGGCACAGCCCCCCGGAGCCTGCACAGCCCCCCGGCAGGCCGGCACAGCCCCCCGGCAGGCCGGCACAGCCCACCGGAGCCTGCACAGCCCCCTGGCAGGCCGGCACAGACCACCGGAGCCTGCACAGACCCCCTGGCAGGCCGGCACAGCCCCCCGAAAGGCCCGTACAGACCCCAGAGAGGCTGTACAAGGGAAAAACAGGATTTTTCTTATTCCGATACCGGAAGTCCCATAGACTTGAATGGGACTTCCGGTATCCGAATCGGCGATACCGATACTTTTTTTTAAGATCGGCCGATCCATTCCGATCCGATACTTTGAAGTATCGGACGGTATCGCTCAACTCTAGTCATGAGGTTATTCTCCTTCAGATACTCTAGTACAGTATCTCTTAGAAAACCCTCCAGGATTTTACCCACAGTAAAGTTTAAGCTCACTGGCCTATAATTTCCAAGTTCAGTTTTTGTCCCCTTTTTAAATATTGGCACCACATTTGCTATACGCCAGTCCTGTGGTACAGACCCTGTTATTATGGAATCTTTAAAGATTAAAAATAATGGTCTCTCTACGACTGTACTTAATCCTTGCAGTACTCGGGAGTGTATCCCATCAGGGCCCAGGGATTCGTCAATTTTAGTGATTTTTGGACCATACTTCCTGCTGGGTTAAGCAGGTGACATTTAATAGAGAATTTTTTTATCACTGATCATGTTATCCGTCATGGGATTTTCTTGTGTAAATATTGTTGAAAAAAGTCATTTATCATATTGGCTTTTTCCTCATCCTCATCCACCATTTCACCCAGACAATTTTTAACCCCTTCACGACCAATGACGCCACATAGGCGTCATGAAACCTGGTTCAAATCTGACCAGTGACGCCTATGTGGCGTCATGACTTCAAAGCCCCCCTGCGGGTCGGGTGACCGGGGTCACTGAAAGGTCACCCGACCCGCAGATACAGGGGGCTTTGTAATTCACCACAGGGGGTGTGCCTTCGCCCCCACGTGGCTACGATCGCTCTGATTGGCTGTTAAAAGTGAAACAGCCAATCAGAGCGATAGTAATATTTCATCAATGAAAATTGATGAAATATTACAATCCAGCCATGTCCGATGCTGCTGTAGCATCGGACATGGCTGGAGACACCGATTCCACCCCCCCCACCGGCGATCGCCCCCCCGCAACTGAATGACAGCGGCGATCTGCCGCCGCTGTCATCATCTGCCCCCCTCCCATTCCCTCTGCTCCCCGCCAGCCTCTGATCCCCCCCTCACCCCCCCGGTACCTCCGGTGTCCCCCCGTCCCTCCCGGTGTCCCTCGGGTCCGGATGATGGGCGCCGCCATCTTTGAAAATGGCGGGCGCATGCGCAGTGCGCCCGCCCGAATCTGCCGGCTGCAGATTCCATTCTTTCATTTTGATCACTCTCACAGTGATCAAAATGAAAGAAAAAGTAAATAAACCCCCCGATTATCACCCCCATAGGTAGGCAGAACTAATAAAGTAAAGATAATATATATTTTTTTTTTTTTCCATTAGGGTTAGGGTTGAAAAGAGGGTTAGGGTTAGGGTTGAAAAGAGGGTAAGGGTTAGGGTTGAAAAGAGGGTTAGGGTTGAAAAGAGGGTTAGGGTTAGGGTTGGAAAGGGGGTTAGGGTTGGAAAGAGGGTTAGGGTTAGGATTGGAAAGAGGGTTAGGGTTGGAAAGAGGGTTAGGGTTGGAAAGAGGGTTAGGGTTGGAAAGGGTTAGGGTTGGAAAGAGGGTTAGGGTTGGAAAGAGGGTTAGGGTTGGAATTAGGGTTAGGGTTGGAATTAGGGTTAGGGTTGGAATTAGGGTTAGGCTTGTGGTTAGGGTTATGGCTAGGGTTGGGATTAGGGTTCGGGGTCTGTTGGGGTTAGGGTTATGGTTAGGGTTGGAATTAGGGTTAGGGATGTGTTGGGGTTAGGGCTGTGGTTAGGGGTGTGTTGGGGTTAGGGCTGGAGTTAGAATTGAGGGGTTTCCACTGTTTAGGCACATCAGGGGGTCACCAAACGCGACATGGTGCAACCATTGATTCCAGCCAATTTTGCGTTCAAAAAGTTAAACGGTGCTTCCTCCCTTCCAAGCCCCGACGTGTGCCCAAACAGTGGTTTACCCCAACATATGGGGTATCAGCGTACTCAGGAAAAATTGCACAACAACTTTGGGGGTCTAATTTCTCCTGGTACCCTTGGGAAAATAAAAATTTGGGGGCTAAAAAAATATTTTTGTGGAAAAATTTTTTTTTATAATTTTCACGTCTCTGCGTTCTAAACTTCTGTGAAGCACTTGGGGGTCCAAAGTGCTCACCAGGCATCTAGATAAGTTACTTGGGAGGTCTAGTTTCCAAAATGGGGTCACTTGTGGGGGGTTTCTATTGTTTAGGCACATCAGGGGCTCTGCAAACGTAATGACGACCGCAGACCATTCCATCAAAGTCTGCATTTCAAAACACCACTACTTCCATTCCGAGCCCTTACGTTTGCCCAAACAATAGTTTCCCCCCATATATGGGGCACCAGCGTACTCAGGACAAACTGTACAACAACTTTTGGGGTCCAATTTATCCTGCTACCCTTGTGAAAAAAAAAAATTGCTGGCTAAAAATCATTTTTTCTGAGGAAAAAAAAATATTTTTTATTTTCACGTCTCTGCGTTCTAAACTTCTGTGAAGCACTTGGGGGTTCAAGGTGCTTACCACACATCTAGATAAGTTCCTTAGGGGGTCTAGTTTCCAAAATGGGGTCACTTGTGGGGGGGTTCCACAGTTTAGGTACATCAGGGGTTCTGCAAATGTAACATGATGCCCGCAGACCATTCCATCAAAGTCAGCATTTCATAATGTCACTACTTCCCTTCCGAGCCCCAACGTGTACCCAAACAGTGGTCATCCCCCACATATGGGGTATCAGCGTACTCAGGACAAACTGGACAACAACTTTTGGGGTCCAATTTATCCTGCTACCCTTGTGAAAAAAAAAATTGCTAGCTAAAAATCATTTTTTTTGAGGAAAAAAAAATATTTTTTATTTTCACTGCTCTGCGTTATAAACTTCTGTGAAGCACTTGGGGGTTCAAGGTGCTCACCACACATCTAGATAAGTTCCTTGGGGGGTCTAGTTTCCAAAATGGGGTCATTTGTGGGGGGTTCCACAGTTTAGGTACATCAGGGGTTCTGCAAATGTAACATGATGCCCGCAGACCATTCCATCAAAGTCAGCATTTCATAATGTCACTACTTCCCTTCCGAGCCCCGACGTGTACCCAAACAGTGGTCCCCACCCACATATGAGGTATCAGCGTACTCAGAACAAACTGGACAACAACTTTTGGGGCCAATTTATCCTGCTACCCCTGTGAAAAAAAAATTGCTGGCTAAAAATCATTTTTTTTTTGTGGAAAAAAAAATATTTTTTATTTTCACGGCTCTGCGTTATAAACTTCTGTGAAGCGCTTGGGGGTTCAAGGTGCTCACCACACATCTAGATAAGTTCCTTGGGGGGTCTAGTCTCCAAAATTGGGTCACTTGTGGGGGGGTTCCACAGTTTAGGTACATCAGGGGCTCTGCAAATGTAACATGACACCCGCAGACCATTCCATCAAAGTCAGCATTTCAAAATGTCACTACTTCCCTTCCGAGCCCCAACGTGTGCCCAAACAGTGGTTCCCCCCCACATGTGGGGTACCAGCGTACTCAGGACAAACTGGACAACAAATTTTGGGGTCTAATTTATCCTGGTACCCTTGTGAAAATAAAAAATTGCGCACTAAAAAATAATTTTTTGAGGGAAAAAATTTTTTTTTTATTTTCACGGCTCTGCGTCATAAACTTTTGTGAAGCACTTGAGGGTTCAAGGTGCTCACTACACATCTAGATAAGTTCCTTAGGGGGTCTAGTTTCCAAAATGGGGTCATTTGTGGGGGAGCTCCAATGTTTAGGCACACAGTGGCTCTCCAAACACAACATGGTGTCCGCTAACGATTGGAAGTAATTTGCATTTTAAAAAGTCAAATGGCGCTCCTTCCCTTCTGAGCCCTGCCGTGTGCCCAAACAGTGGTTCCCCCCCACATATGGGGTACCAGCGTACTCAGGACAAACTGGACAACAAGATTTGTGGTCCAATTTCTCCTGTTAGCCTTGTGAAAATTAAAAATAGTGTGCTAAAAATCATTTTTGAGGAAAAAAAATTATTTTTTATTTTCACTGCTCTGTGTTATAAACTTTTGTGAAGCACTTGGGGGTTCAAAGTGCTCCCTACACATCTAGATAAGTTCCTTAGGGGGTCTAGTTTCCAAAATGGGGTCACTTGTGGGGGAGCTCCAATGTTTAGGTGCACAGGGGCTCTCCAAATGCGACATGGTGTCCGATAACGATTGGAGCTAATTTTCCATTCAAAAAGTCAAATGGTGCTCCTTGCCTTCCGGGCCATGCCGTGCACCCAAACAGTGGTTTATGACAACATATGAGGTATCTGTGCACTCAGGAGAAATTGCTCAACAAATTTTAGGATCCATTTTATCCTGTTGCCCATGTGAAAATGAAAAAACTGAGGCTAAAAGAAAATTTTTGTGAAAAAAAAGTGTTTTGTTTTTTTTTACAGATCAATTTGTGAAGTACCTGGGGGTTCAAAGTGATCACTATGCATCTAGATAAGTTCCTTGGGGGGTCTAGTTTCCAAAATGGGGTCACTTGTGGAGGAGCTCCAATGTTTATGCACACAGGGGCTCTCCAAACACGACATGGCAACCGCTAAATATTCCAGCATATTTTCCATTCAAAAAGTCAAATGGCGCTCCTTCCCTTCTGAGCCGTGCCGTGCACCCAAACAGTGGTTTATGACTACATATGAGGTATCGTTGTACTCCGGAGAAATTGCCCAACAAATTTTAGCATCCATTTTATCCTGTTTCCCATGTGTAAATGAAAAAATTGATGCTAAAAGAAAATTTTTGTTGGAAAAATTAAAATGTCCATTTTTTCTTTCCACATTGCTTTAGTTCCTGTGAAACACCTGAAGGGTTAATAATCTTCTTGAATGTAGTTTTGAGTAGCTTGAGGGGTGCAGTTTTTAGAATGGTGTAACTTTTGGGTATTTTCTGCCATATAGACCCCTCAAAGTGACTTCAAATGTGAGGTGGTCCCTAAAAAAATGGTTTTGTAAATTTTATTGTAAAAATGAGAAATCGCTGGTCAACTTTTAACCCTTATAACTTCCTAACAAAAAAATATTTTGTTTCCAAAATTGTGCTGATGTAAAGTAGACATATGGGAAATGTTATTTATTAACTATTTTGTGTCACATAACTCTCTGGTTTAACAGAATAAAAATTCAAAATTTGAAAATTGCAAAATTTTCTAAATTTTCACCAAATTTCTGATTTTTTGACAAATAAACGCAAAAATTATCAACCTAAATTTACCACTAACATGAAGCCCAATATGTCACGAAAAAACAGTCTCAGAATCGCTAGGATCCATTGAAGCGTTCCTGAGTTATTACCTCATAAAGGGACACTGGTCAGAATTGCAAAAAATGGCCTGGTCATTAAGGTCAAAATAGGCTTGGTCATGAAGGGGTTAAGGGGACAAACACTATCAATTTTTAGTTTCTTACTATTTATGTAGCTAAAAAATATTTTGGGATTATTTTTACTTTCT
The DNA here is from genome assembly GCF_039654945.1 of Dendrobates tinctorius. Taxonomy (NCBI): domain Eukaryota; kingdom Metazoa; phylum Chordata; class Amphibia; order Anura; family Dendrobatidae; genus Dendrobates; species Dendrobates tinctorius. Next base: position 55,092,606 of record NW_027361829.1, read on the forward strand.
CTGGCAATGAGTCTCTCTGTCTCAATCTTTGCTGTCTTGATTTGCTTTTTACAGAATTTATTTAATCTTTTGTATTTATTTAATGCCTCATCTGTTATGAATGGGTCACCGAGGAGGATGGCAGGAACAGGCTAAGCCACCAGAAGACCAGAGAGATTGGTAACTAAGCGGATTGCAGACCCCTGATCCTATCCGCACAACCAGCAGTAGCCATGGAGCATTCCTACGATGCCCTAGATGCCTCATCACAGCCGGAGCACTAACTAAGTCTAAAGACGGAAAGATGAAATCTAAACTGCCCCGGAACAGATCCACAAAGGAATAGATAGCCCCCAAACATATATTGTCAGTGAGACAAGATGAGACACAAGCAAAGACAGAGAACAGACTGAAAAAACGGTGGGGCCCAAGCTGTCTAGACAAGACAGGATAGAAAAGATACTGTCTGCAATCACGCACAAAACCCTGAAAAAGTCCAACACTACTGATATACAAAAAACCTGAGATCACACGATCTCACCCCCGCTAGATCAGCACTCTGGTATAAACTGGCAGCAAGCAAAAAGATACTAACATAACAGGGGACTGAACAAGCTGCAACATATGAAGCAGGGCCCAGCGCTGCCCCCAGCAGCAAAACAGAAAGCAAAAAAAAGACACAACCAGATTATATGCAAACGAATAGCAAAAGAATCACTTAGCTGACCCATGCAGATCAGGAAGGGGACAAAAGAGCTCCAAATGCACACTGAGGAAATCACCAGCAAACTCCAAGAGCAGCCAGCTCAATTATATGCTCCCAGCCAGTAATCCCAGGTTTCCAATTATCGTCGTCAGGTGGGGAACTTCCATCCACCTGGCCAGCTCCACTACTGTCAGCCACCACCAGAGGGAGCAGAGGGAGCTTCGGCTCAGAACTCTGAGCAACAGAATTCACAACACTCATCACTACCTACTTGCTTTAATTCTCTATGTTTTTTATGTCTCAGAATATTGTCCCAGTTAATTGCACCAAGAACATCTTTCATCCGTTGGAAATTTGCCTTCCTGAAGTTTAGTGTCCTTGTAACCCCTCTACTACACATCTTATTAAAGGATACATGAAAACTTATTATTTTGTGATCACTATTACCCAAGTGACCCTCAACTCTTATATTTGATATGCGGTCTGGTCTGTCGGTTACTATTAGGTCTAACAGTGCCCCCCCACTCTTGTTGGGTCCTGAAACAGTTGTGAAAGGTAATTGTCTCTCATAGTTGTGAAAAACCTATTACCTTTGCTGAAACTGCAGGTTTCGGTTCCCCAATGTATTTCAGGGCAGTTGAAGTCCCCCATAATAATGACCTCCTTGAGTTGCTGCTTCATCTATTTGCTTTACGAGGATATTCTCCATTGTTTCCATTATCTTTGGAGACTTATAACAAACCCCTATCAGTAATTTATTATTTTCCCCCTCCCCTTCTCTCCACCCACAGGGACTCTACATTTTAATAATCCTGGTCAGCATCAGCCATCCCACAGGGTGAAAGTCAGGTTGGCCCACAAACTAGGCAAACCTAACATGCTGTCCTCCCTTCATCACCACCCCTAACCTACCATAACTTGTAAGGTAAAGTGTAATCGTCACATATATGTTGTTTATTTTTGGAGTTTTATAAAGGACCATTCTTATTGGCCCAATCTGCCATATGCTACAAATATGGTTTATTTGTTATCAAAAAACATGTTTTCATTAAAACCAGTTAAACAATATGAGTGTTTTGTGACGATATAGAACACAACACAACACACTCATCAAACATTAGCATTACTTTATTTTTGTGCCCCCCCCAAAAAAAAAGAAAATCACAACATAGAAACTGCATTGTCCTGCCATGGAGTATATCCCTCTGGTGAAACAAAATAATTTGTAAACACATCCTGCACTTTTTGTCCACAGGGCTGAAAACGTGGATGAAGTGCATGTGTAGTTGCCAAGCCATTATTTCCATCCGCCACTTCATCACCATCATTTGATGTACTGTCATAGATTCTGGTGAAGTTGTGAAGTATCACACAGGCTTTAATAACCTCATTCACATTTTTTTCACTAAGCTGAATGGCTGACTGCAGGACCCGCCATTTGGCACAGAAAAAGCCAAAGGCACACTCCACCAGTCGTCATGTGCAGGATAGGTGGAAATTAAAGATTCTGCGCCGGTGGTCCAGGCCTCTACCTGGATAGGGCCTCATGGCATTGCATGTTATAATTGAAAGGCCTCATCAGCAACCATCACATAAGGCACCGCTTCCATAGTAGACCCTGGTAGCTGACATGGGGGTGGGAGATCCAACTCATTATTGTGCAGCTGCCAACCCATTATGAAAGAATTGAAGACTCTGGAGTCTCCAGTTCTTCCATAGGCTCCAATATCTACAATGATAAACCTGTAGGCACTGTGAACCAGGGCCAACAGCACTACAGAAAAAAGCTGTTTATAATTATAATATTGGGACTCTGAGTTTGGCAGCTTACGCACACGGATGTGCTTCCCATCCAGGGATCCAATGCAATTTGGAAACTTGCACGTTTCCTCAAAGTCACAGGCTATCCGCAGCCAGTCTTATTTTTTGGGCTCAGGCATTACTGATTGATGGGACCATATTTCAGAGCAGGTAGAATGGACAACGCCAGAGATGGTGTTATGAATGAGTCACCGAAGGAGGAAAAAACAAAAATACAAGCTAAGTCCAGAAAACTCGGAGAGGTTGGTAGCTATCGGATTGCAGACCCCTGATCCTATCCACAACTACTAACAGTAGCCGTGGGGGGTCCCTACGATGCCCTAGACCCCTCGATCACAGCAGGAGAACTAAATAAAAAAGAGAGAGAAAGAGAGCTGCCAAGGCACCATCATTCCAGGTGGTAAGGACCGCCCACTTTCGGAATTTTTGACAGTACAACTCTGCAGAATCCTGACCCTGGCTCAATGCCAACAGGGCCTTTTCAGCCTGATCAATAGCATTAGGTTCATCATACAACAACCCCAAGGCTTGAAAAAATGCGTTCACATTAGTAAGAATAGGATCATCAGGTATCAAAGAAAACACCCAATCCTGGGGATCGCTGCCCAGCAAAGAGATGACAATTTTAACCTGCTGCGCGGAGCTCCCCGACGAGTTAGGCTTCAAGGCAAAAAATAATTTACAATTATTCTTAAAATTCAAAAATTTAGACCGATCCCCAAAAAACACATCAGGAGTAGGGATCTTTGGTTCAGCAGCATGTGAATGAGCAAGATAGGCGGAAATTCCCCGCACTTCAGCAGTGAGCTGCTCCACACGATCAGACAATTGCTTCATCTCCATTGAGAAAGAAAAAAAAATTCCCCATGCGGCCTCAGAGACATAGAGGAAAAAATATACAAAAAAAAATAAAAAATACTCTGACAAACTTTTTTTTTTTTTTACAATTCTCTCCTGCTATTGAGTACCCTAGGATCTGCAGTATGGCTGGTGATTCTGTTATGAATGAGTCACCGAAGGAGGAAAAAACAAAAATACAAACTAAGTCCAGAAAACTCGGAGAGGTTGGTAGCTATCGGATTGCAGACCCCTGATCCTATCCACAACAACTAACAGTAGCCGTGGGGGGTCCCTACGATGCCCTAGACCCCTCGATCACAGCCAGAGAACTAAATAGGCCTAAAGAAAGAAAGGGGAAATCTAAACTGCCCCAGAGCAGACCCCAAAGCAATAGCCAGCCCCCAACATATAATGACGGTGAAGCAAGATGAAAACACTAACACAGATAGAAAGATAGGTTGAGCAAACGATGGGGCCCAAGCTAACTAAAAAGGACAGGATAGAAAAGCTGCTGTCTGCAATCCGTAAAAAACCCTACCAAAAAATGTCCCAACCGTCTGATAGGAAAAACAGGCCCTGAAGTCGCTAGGACTTCAAAATTACTATATCAGCACTCAGGTAAATTCTGAAGACAGAGCAAAGAGACAAACTGATCAGAGACAAAAATGGAACTCAGCACACCCCCGACCGGGGATGGCTGAACTCCAAAAAACAAGGTAAACAAAACAAAACTAATAAGTTCAAAAGCAGAGCAAAAACTTATCTTTGGGAAGCAGGAATCAGACTGGTCTCCAAGAATCTAGCAGAGAAATCACCAGCGACTCAGAAGGGCGTCGGCTGCCTTATATCCAGTCAGCAGTTCCTGTTACCCAGTCATCATCTACCAGATCAGGTGTTTGGTAATCAGCCTCTCTACCTTCCTTCACCAGAAGAGGGAGTTCATCAGACATCGACGGCGAAGGGGAAATGAACTCACAACAGATGGTGGATTTCCCAAATAAAAACTCAAGATGAAGAGCTGCATAGGAGAGCCCAGTGGATAGGAATCTATAAGGGAATAGAACTTTTTTTTACATATCCATGCCTCAACTAAACAGTTTTGGCCTTCCTAAAAGTTATGGGTAGTGGAAAATGAGCCCTGTCTAAATACAAGGCAACACAATTCTGTGTGTCACGCTGGCGCCTTGTCAGGTTGGCGCGAGCGAAGGGATTGTGTTGCTCCACACTCTTGCTGCTCTGCCTGCTCCGCACTCTAGTGGCTCTGCCTGTGTTCCGCACTCCTGCAGTTCTGCTTTGTTCTGCTTCTGCTGCTGCAGAACCTCTTGCTGCTAACTGCAGCTCCTCACCGCAGCCTTGTGGTTCTTCTCCAGTGTGAACATGTCCAAACCTGTCCCTTCAAACCCATCTATATTTCCATCCTTCCTGTACCAGTACCAGTACCTCCTGTGTGAACAGGCCTCTACCTATTCCATACACCACTCCTTCCTGTCCATATCCCTGTGCCTTCCCAGTCAGCCGTGCCCACCTGCCAGTCTCTCAGCCGTGCCCATCTGCAAGTGTCTCATCTGTGCTCACCTGCCAGTGTCTCAGCCGTGCCCGCCAGCCAGTGTCTCAGCCATGCTCGCCTGCCAGTGTCTCAGTCGTGCCCACCTGTTTGTGTCTCAGCCATGCCTGCCTGCCAGTGTCTCAGCTGTGCTGGCCTGCCAGTGTCTCAGCCATGCCCGTCTGCCTGTGTCTCAGCTGTGCCCGCCTGCTAGTGTCTCAGCCATGCCTGCCAGTGTCTCAGCAGTGCCCACCTACCAGTGTCTCAGCTGTGCCCACCTGCCAGTGTCTCAGCTGTGCCCATCTGCCAGTGTCTCAGCCGTGCCAACCTGTCTGTGACTCTGCCAGAGTACCCGCTGTGCCTGCCGTGCTCACCTGCCTGTCTGTCAGTCACACCTGTCCTAGCATCCTGTTCCCCAGTGGGATCAGCAGCCACAGCCAGACACCACCCTGGAGTGGCACCTGGCAGCTACCTGCTGCACAAGCCTGACCTCACCATCAGATGCTTCAGTGAAGACAGAGGTAGCTGTCCTAGTCACACCCCTTCCAGGGTAGTCTGGATTGTGGCACAGTGGGGCCACAATCCCCTTGCTCGTGCAAATCTGCCAAGGCGCAAGCGTGACACTATGCCTTTATTCCTATTTAAAACAGCATATAATATCAAAGACACAATGTAATACAAAACTTGAGGCTAAAAAAAGGGAACAGACCGCTACAACAAAAGGAATGGATGAGTGTATTTCCCTAAAACACAAGTAAAATACATCACCAACATAGAGGGTGAATACATACCGTAAAGTAATTAAAAGTGCTCCTCTGCGGAAATACACTTGTGCATCTTGGTGTCCTTAAAAGTGATCCCAGGGCACACAATCTCCATGATAATGTCAAATGTGGGCAGGCTCATCCGATAATACTGGTAGAACTTGTCAGGATGAAAAGTAGAGAAGCATACAGTAGAAAAGCCCTTTAGTCAGCCGTCACCTCAAAAGCAGATATGTACCCACATTCTTCTCCACCTCCTTGGATCCACAATCACTGGGTAAGGATCCCCAAAACGTCGGTACAAAACCTAGTGGAAAAGAACCCGCTCAGTAGTGTTGAATGTAAGCTTCTCTGATATATTTGACACAAAGCAGCAATACCACAACACTAGCACGGACTGTAATGCAAAGATTGGAGGGTGGAACCTGTTGTAGAGCCAATAAATAAGGTTGCTGATTATGATTTAAATTAATTTCAGGCCATGGATCCGTTATATGTCCATTCTGCAAGCATGCGATAAAATCACGGCATACGCATCACATACGGATGCCATATGGATGTCATACGGATAATTAGATGCAAGGTAATCGCATCCTCGCATTGCAAATAGATTACACATGGATCACAGTACGGAGAACATTGGTGCGATTCTCAGCCGTCAAAATCGGACTGATTTATTATACATTGAGTGTGACTCCGGCCTTTCCTTGTAAATCTCGGAAAAGAAGGACACCACTGAGCAGAGGCCAGATGAAGTCCAGAGTAATTCTGCTGCCTCATTTTAGTGAATGGATCCCTCGGGGGTTTCATCTGAATCGCGTCACTTGGACATTTAGATGGAAACTTCAAAATAAGTGCTCAACATATCACACCGGATAAATGTAATCCCAAACATTATATAAAATGTTCCCAGCAAAAGATTCAAATCAATCCACAAAAAAGCAAGTTCCCACTCAAGTTGATTGCCATTGTAAAACCTTCAGCATGTGCCTTTTGAGACAGTGTATTTTGGATTTTGGCATGTGTTTAGGATCATTATCCATTTGTAGAAGCCATCCTCTCGTTTCAACTTCACCTTTTTAACAGATGGGTGTTATGTCTGCATCAAAAATTTGTTAAAATTTAATTGAATCCATTCTTCCCTCTACCCTTTGTTATGTTCTCCCTGCCATTGACTGCAACACAACCTCAAAGCATGATTGAGCCACCCCATACTTAATGGTTGATGAGATGTTCTTTTCCTAAAATTGTATTCCCTTTTTCCCCATATGCTTTGATCATTGCGGCCAAAGAGTTCTATTTTATCATTTTCATCAGTCCCCTGACTTTTTTCCAAATTGCATCAGGCTTGTTTAGACTTTCTTTTGCATATTTCTAATGCTGAATGTTATGGAGCGGACGCAGGACAGGTTTTCTTCTGATGACTCTTCCATGAAGGCCATATTTGTGCAGGTGTCTCTGAACAGTAAAACAATGTGCCACATCTCCACAGTCTAATAAAACCTTTCTAAAGGTCTTTTGCAGTCAAACGCGGGTTCTGATTTGTTTCGTTGTTACTTGTTAGCAATCCTACGAGCACCTCTCACTGAAATTTTGCTTGGTCTTCGAGACCTTATCTTGACCTCCACTGTTCCTGTTAATTGCCATTTCTTAACTACATTTCAAACTGTGGAAAAGGCAACTTGAAAACGCGTTCTTATTTTCCTATGGCCTTCTCCTGCTTTGTAGGCCTCCATCATTTTAATTTTCAGAGTGCAAGGCAGCTGCTTAGAAAAACCAATGGCTGCTGTTTTTTGGCACAAGGTTAGAGGAGGCTGGGTTTTTATAAAGCTTGGATATTTGCATCACCTAACAATGATAGAGAACAAGCCATACCCCTAACAGGCTAATTAAAGTCTGAAACCTTGGTCAGAGTTATCTGAGTACACAAATCTCCAAGGGTGCCCAAACTTTTGTATTGGCCAATTTTCCTTTTTGTAATTTTTAAAATGAAAAGAATGACAATTTTTTTTTTTTTACTAAAATACAAAGGAAATGTGCCATCCTTAACTTTAGGCTTTTTAGAGATCATTTAATCTTCAACTTGTTTAACTGTTCACAATAACAGCAATTTTTGCCAGGACTGCCAAAACTTTTACATGTCATTGTAAATTCTATGCGATTGTGCATATAATATGATGTATAAGATCAGTGGCCATCTCCAAATCAGGGTAGATAAAAACCATATACGATGTTCTCACCCATCGACTCCTGTATCTTTTGTGCTTCGGTCTTATCATGTCATAGATAAGTTCAGTATTCCAATTAGTGATGTGCTACTAATATTAGTTCTCAAGCACTAGAAGGCTAGTTTCCCACTTGTCCAATTGGAGCGTACACAGTTACTTTGTTTGTGCGTTGCTATGGAAACAATAAGTACTGACATATGCAATGCCATGTGATCATCCTGGCTTAGTACCATGATTGGCTGACATATGACAAGCACAGCTGCTCTGACTAAGCATTGCTGTTGGTTTAATTGCATTGGTATCAATGATCCATTTGATATACCTGTTCAACCATGGTGTTTAATTCAGTGTGCTACGTCCACATAGACATATGAGGGCTTATTTTTTGGAGGACGAATTGTAGTTTTGAAAGACACCATTCATTTTACCAATTAGCGTATTGGAGAATGGAGATAAAAAACAAGTGCGGTGAAATTGTGCAAAAACAAAAAAAAGCACTTCATTGTGTTATAAAATGGACTGGTAGTATGATTCTCTAGGTCAGAACAATTACATTGATACCAAACTTGTATGACTTTTCTTTCTTTCTTTTTTAAGTGGCTAAAAAATTTTGGGGAAATTATTTAAAAAATTGCTTGTACCACAATGTTGTGAAAGAAGAGAATGATGGCGTGCACTCAGCCTTGTGGAGAAGTGCTGGTCGAACAAGGTAGATGACCTACAATATAGTAAAGAGGAAATGACCGCACTCTCACGATACCTTAAATCAAATGTGATTTTATTATAGCAAGCACAAAAAAATGTCAAATTGCATGGAGACACATACGACAGGGTGAATGTTTCGATCTATCCCAGGTCTTTGCTACATAGTCAATGTGTCAGAGGAGGGGTATAGAGTTGAGCAAAACGGGTCGGTCAATTTAAAAAGTAGCCGACTTTAGCTAAAGTCGGGTTTCGCCGATCGAAACCCGACCATACCGTGAGGTCGGCCATGAGGTCGCCGACCCGAGCGCCAAAGTCGCGTTTCAAATAATGCTTCCAGCGCCTTTTCTCAACCAATGATGGAGGACGCACACTGTGGGCAACGCAATGACATGGGCAGCGGCCACCACCAGAAGGGCATTGAAGTGATTGGCTGGCTTTGTGTGGCATCACAGTGGCTATAAAAGGCGGTGACCACCGACCTCTATCTTACATCTGCCGATCTTAGAATAGGGAGAGGTGCTGCTGCTGATTCTGAAAAGGTAGAGCGTTAGGCAGGGAAGAAGAAAAAAAATTGCTTCTGCTGATAGCGCTATTCACTGTACAGTTAGTGTGCAGTGAAAGGGGAGGATTTTTGTTGTGTGCAGCAGCGCTGGTGGTGATTAGGCTGCCTTTTAAGGCTACCTGATAGCTGCATTGCTGTGTGCACACTGCTGTTCAATCTGCTTTTTTCAAAGCACTCCAACTTTTATTATTTTGTTCTAGTCAGTTACCGAGCGTTCATTTTTTCACACACCGTATAGCGATGTACGCTCCTCACACACTGCCATGTACCGGCTGGTATCACGGACAAATACAAGCTATCTGTGTGTGACTCTGCAAAAACAAACCGAGGACATTTCCCATTTTTCCAGACCTACACCATACAGAGCTGTCCACTTTTCAAACAGTTTCGTATATCTGCTGTTTGATGATGGTCAAAACTATACAGAGACAGCATGTGTCACTCCGTATAAAAAAAGTCGGAGATTTAAAATTTTCTATACATACACCGTATAGCGGTGTACGTTCCTCACACACTACCGTGTACTGGCTGGTATCATGGACAAATACAAGTTATCTGTGTGTGACTCTGGAAAAACAAACTGAGGACATTTCCCATTTTTCCAGACCTACACCGTACAGAGCTGTCCGCTTTTCAAACAGTTTCGTATATCTGCTGTTTGATTACGGTCAAAACTATACAGAACAGCGTGTGTCACTCCGTATAAAAATAGACTGAGATTTAAAATTTTCCATACAGACACCATATATAGCTGTCCGATTCTCAAACAGTATTGTATATCTGCCGATCGAATTATGGTCATATCTATACAGAGTCAGCGTGTGTGTGTGACACTCCGTAAATACATATACGGACATTTCCATTTCTCCATACATCGTATTTAGCTGTCCGATTCTCAAACAGTATTGTATATCGGCTGTTCGCATTACAGTCACATCTATACAGAGTCAGCGTGTGTGTGTGACACTCCGTAAATACATATACAGACATTTCCATTTCTCCATACAACATATTGAGCTGTCAGATTCTCAAACTGTATTGTATATGTTAGGGACGGCGGAATGCACTAAATATAAAATAATAGAAAGTGCATTTGCCTCCCGGGGTTCAACGTGCAGAGGTGTTAAACTGCTGCTATATAATGGCAGATGTACAATATGGCAGTATATCGCATACGGGTTGAATGTCACCCGGTGTCCACTGGGTGTACTCTGTTATATTCACAGAGTCACCTTAAGGCATAAACATAAGTGCCGAGCCTGTTGACCTCACAGGTCTCAGCGGTGTGCACGCACGGTATATGGTCACAGGACTCGGGCCCAAGACACAGGGTCGGTGTCCGTCTAGACCTACCGTGTGTGCGATGTCGCTACCGCTGACGCCCACAAGTGCTGCTGACCGCAGCGCGGCAACTGACTCAGCCGCTATACGACAATGCCCAGGAGGGGCACACTGTCGGACGCTAGCTCTGTGGAGATGAGCACTGTGGCTTGTAGCATGCCACTGACTGGCGCTGACTAAGACTAAGTCCCTGTCCGCACACGTAATATCAGAGGGAGGGGATCTTAATGAGTCATTCACAGGTTCATGCATCCATCATCATTCACACAGTAGCAATTAGAGACTACACTAGTGCATGGCCGTGTGGCCGTGCGGACCTTTTATAGCCGTGCGGGATCTTCCAGATCTCTGGGATGGCCCAATCAGTTCAGGAGAAGGACCTTAGCACGTGACTCCCGATCTCCAATGGGAGATCGTCTCATGAGCATGCCCAGTAACGTGACGAGAGGACTTAGCCACTGGAGAGGCTTGCTGCAGGGCAGCCTGCACTGCTATTGCTGACCCAGAGGTGGCAGAAACAACCAGTCCTACAGAGCTGTTCTGAGCAGAGCGCCTGCGACGCTGAGATTGCTGTGCAGGCTCCTGAGCGGTTGGAGAAGAATGGGAGACCGCAGGAAGCAAGGCTCTGGATTCCCGTTGTGCAGCTGCAGGAATCTGACACCTAACAGTATATCTGCTGTTCGCATTACAGTCACATCTATATAGAGTCAGCGTGTGTGTGTGACACTCCGTAAATACATATACAGAGATTGTTAGTTACACAAAAAATGTATACAGCTGTACACTTCTGATACAGTACCATATATCTGCTTGTTGGATTATGGTCAAATACATACTGGGAGAGTGTCTGTGACTAGCAAAATACATACGCAGATTTAATTTTTTTAATACACCTTACACAGCTGGACGCTCCTCATACAGTACCATCTCTCTGCTGGTATTTTTGGTACATTTTCCCAAACATGTGGAAGTATGGTGGAAGAGGCCGCGGATGTGGGCAGGGGGGGGCGTGGCTGGTACTGATGGTGGTGGTGCATCGGCTGGTTCTGGCAAAAGCACAATAAAAGCTAAGGCAGGAGGTGTTGCGCCTGCATCATTGTCTGGCCCAAGAAGGCCTGTAAGGTTCCCTTTTCTTGGAGCAGAAAACTGCTTTTAAAGCCAGAGCATCAGGAACAGGTTTTGGCGTACATTGCCGAAACAGCCACCAGCTCTATTGCCTCCTCTTCTGAACGTTCGAAACCTGCAAGCACGGAGTCGTCAGTGCAGGGTTCTGGTCAGGAAAAACACCTTTCCTTGTGTCCATCACCCCCACCAAAAGTTAAGGATGCGGCAGCCCACACTTCAGATTACTCTGTGGAGCTCTTTTCACATACCATGCCTGGGTTATCAAGTTGAATCCTGAATTCCCCAGTCCAAGATGAATCTGACATGGAGTTCACTGATGCACAGCCACTGCTAGATGATTCTGCTGGTACATTGACCCAGAGCACTACATTGCCCTCACAGTCTACTGAGCCAGAATCTGACCCTGATGAAACTCAGGTGCCCCTTCCCGCATACTATACCACCTTACACGGTGACACAGAGGAAGGTAAAGAGGAAGGTGCAGATGACTTTGAAGAGGAGGTGATGGATGACCCAGTTCTTGACCCGGATTGGCATCCATTGGGGGAGGAGGGTGGCGCTGGCTACAGTTCAGATAAGGAGAAAGATCCGCAGCAGGCATTAACATTGCAGCAGCGGTTATCTGCCAGGCCCGTAGATGTCCAAAAACGTGGACCAAAAACTAAAAGAGTAGCAGGACAGCTTGGCCAGACGGTCAACTTAGCACAGCGTGCAAGGCCAGAAAATGTATACCATTGTAGGAAGAGTGCAGTGTGGCACTTCTTTGTCCAAAATCCTACTGAGGCAAAGGTTACCTATAAAAAGTGCGGAAGGACCTTTAGCCGAGGTAAATGGGTCGCCCTCCCAGGGCCGCAGGGTACTTGGTACCAGGCCAGTGTCAGGGGAATGTGTCACAGCAGCGGTGACCCGGTCTGTGGCCCTGGGCGCCCAAGTAATGACGGAATGTAGTTAATGGAATGGAATAGTTCGAGATGCCACCTGTGGTGTTCGGCAAGTAGGATGTTAGGCCAACGCTGCATGCAGATCCTCTGGGGCTGGTGGTGTGTTGCAGCCTAGATGGTGTAGCTCCCCACAGGTGAAGCTGTAGCCCCAGGGCAGCGTGGATGCAATGGAAGAGGAGAGGTGCAGGCAGTGTGGAGAATGGTACCCAGCTAAAGCGGTGCTGAAGGTGTTAGTGCACAAATGAATGGATGACACCGGGGCTTGTAGTTCCAAAGCTTTACTCACAGTCCGTTGTATACACCCACAGGTGCCTGCCTCCGGGCCGTGTCCTCCGGGTCAGAGACTCAATCAACCCCCGGGCAAGTTAGGATTCTCCCCTCCAACACTCCGCCAACATGTGCCTTTCTGAACGACTCCTCTATAGCGCCTTAAAGTGTGAAGGTCTCCTAGTACTGAGTTACACTGGAGTTCCTCCTGTCAGATGTTCCCAAGAAGTCTACTTGTATGGCAGACAGCTGTAGCCTGCTTCGGGGACTCCCTTCTCCTGAGTCCCGGCTCTCTATCCAATTGCTGTTGTGCCCCAAGTCTTAGATGGGAGTAGTGCATTTACAGCCAACTACTCCACCGGTGTCTGCTGCAGAACCATAAGTGTCCATACAACCTCGGGGACCGGGCCCCAGCCTTGCGCTGAGAACCTATAGGCAGGGTTCCTCCTCTGACCCACGTCCTCTCTGTTCTCTCTACTCCTTCATGCCGTACTTGTCTTTCTTACTTATGGAAGCTTAGATTTCAGTTCTACGTCTTTTTCCTTCTTTTCCTTTCCCGTGCCAGCTGGCTCAGATCACTGTGGCAGCCTCAGCACTCCTTCCTCCATCCCTTCTTCTAGGGATCCTCACTCCTGTCTGAGTGACTTCCTACCCGACTGACCTTCTGTCAGACTGACCTGTCCTCCTACACTTTCCCACTCTTTTATGTATCTTAACTCCACCCACCTCCCAGCACGTCCAGTGTTCCAAGCAGGGAACCACCAAAGGTGCTCTGCTACCCTCTGAGCAAGGAGCCGCAATGTGGTTGTGCAGAACTACCCTGTTGTGTGGGGTGCGAGCGTTGGAGTGTGGAAAGGAGTTCCCCCTTACCCGGATGGTGGGGCACTACACCTTAGGAGAAGATGCAGTACCTCTGTGGCGACTGAGCCTCAGGGGGCCATATACCCCCCGTTAAACACAGCACGTCAGCGGGCTGCAAGATAAACAGAGTTGACAGTACAGGAACATACTAAATTTTGCAATGCTGAACAACATCTCTTATACTTTAACTTCCCGATATGAGAGGCACTGTTTCTTAAACGTTGCAAACAATTCCTAATTACCTATCTAAAATTCAAAGTCAAAAGTGCAAATCTTTACTTAATTTCAAAGTGCTGTCATCTGTTACTCACTATCACTTCAGTATCCTTCATCAATACATTTCTTTGTTTCACTGTCTCTTCTAGACTCTGGACGACAACTGTAAATACCTGGTTCGTCACCTAAAATTTTTAATTCTTTATTCAAATTTCTCATCTTTACGTATCAAAACATTCTTACTTCAATATAAAAGCCATTGACTATCATAAGACACATTATCAAATATTTCACAGTAAAACTTTTCAAAAATTCTTGTAAGTGCAGGACACCGCTCCCAGCCGGGATCTCTTGCAGTGTCCGTTGAGGTAGACTCTTTCTTCGAATAGTGTCCTTATGTAAAACAAAGAGAGAGCACCCAAAGAGGTGCAAACTATTTACAATAAAGTTTGTGATGCACTCCAAGTTCATGATCACGGAAGTTCAAATTAGAAAACGCTGCCAATCAAAAACCAGGCAACAAAAGTGCAAACAGGGAAAACATGATGAACAAAAGAAGGCACAACGCTGCAAATAAACGCTCCTGGGTAGCGAGAGTTATTAATGCTGATCCCCTCCTGGGGTTTTGTAAGCCGAAATAGAACTGTACCAGATGTGATACTTTGGGTGTCTCCATTCTGTTGCTGGTTACCTGCTATAGGGCACTGAAGCTATGGTAAAGGGAACCAATGATGCATCTCAATGCCCATCAACTGCTCCTCCTCAATAGGTGATTCCGCTGCTCTGGTATGAGGCCTAGCACTGAGGGATTCCACAACTTGTCGGCGCTGATAGGCAACTACATAGGGACTTGGCAGCGAAGGGATCCCGAGGTCACTTTGCCAAAGCGACCTAGACACCTCTATTCCCCAAAGATGTCGAATCGTGCGTGCCTGTTCCAGCTGTACCCTTCTCAGTAGGGACCTCCTCCACCGCCCCATCTCTGACTGACTAGCGCCCCTAGCGGACTCTTCCAACTGCCCCATTTCGAGTTGCCGCAAACCCGCCTCGGACAACGTGAATTCGGATGGCAACCCATTAGGAGGGCCAGGGTATATACCTGGTGCCTCCTGGCAGTGTGGTCTCTGCTCTGGTGCAGGCATGGTGGCAACAGGCACTGCCCGGTGAGACACCAGGGACGGTGGTGGAGCCAATGGCAGCTCCAGCTCCGTGGGGGTCGCTGGCGGGACCTGCGCAGCCGCGTCAGGTCCGGGCAGGGGTTTCACTTCCTCCGCTTCAGCTCCCTGGGCTGTGTACAACTCCTCCGATAGTAGCGGCAGAGAGGGAATAAGGCACGCTGCCGGTGACATGGCAGCAGTCGCAGGCTCCACAGGGTCTGCCGGGAAGAGGCCCGGTGCAGCAGCGGCTGGTACCCGTGTCGTGGGTACCGCAGGTGTAGGCCCCTCCTGGGCGCAATGCAGATTCTATGTCCATAGCGCCTCAGTTGCAGACGCCACATCAGCTGGGCGATGTCATCCTCCAGCTGCTGGACGCTCATCTCAGAGACGGGGTCGGAGCCTTCAGTCATGGCGCCAGGGATATCCGATTCAACCTCCGCGTGCTCCATAGGCCTCCTTCCCTCTCTCTCCAAAATGGCGCTCTGGCGTTCTTCTCCACGCCTCGGCCCCTTTCCCGCCACTGGCTTCTTCTGCCCCTCCTACCGGGGGCGGCGTCTTCTTACAGCGCCTGCATACCAAGCCAGTATACGAACCCCTCGGGGGGTGGGCCATGTTGCTGTCACATAGTAATTCATGCAGGGGAGGCCCAAGACTCTTCGCGGTCTTTTCCTAGGACCTGCCATATCTTCACGCCCTTCTTCTCCGCCACAGCGGCCATTTTTAATATTCATGTCACAGTCTGTTAAATTGGGTCTTCTGCACATTTTCAAAAGTCCAACAAATCTCAGGCACACAGAACCCGATTGCATCGGGTCTCGTCATCCTGTTCGTGACGCCAAGTTGGGTCGCCCTCCCAGGGCCGCGGTGTTGTGAACTCATTTTCTGCGCCACCAGTTGAGAGTTCTCCTTCCGTTCTCCCTCTAGTGGTGACAGGAGGTAGTGAGGTTGGTTTAATTGGTAGTGATCTGCCACCTGATGAGGAGGATAACGATTGGATCTCTGGAGTATCAGACTGAATATAAGACAACCGACGCCCTATCCTGGTGCTGGAGATTCAGTCTGCTTCTCAGGTCTTGGACTTCAGCTCTGTTCCAGTCTTCTCAAGTTAAGTTTGTTTTTGCTATTGTTCACACTTGCTCTTGTTGGTCAATTCAGTTTTTTGTGGTCAGCCAGCCCCTGCTGGGGTTGTGCTGAATTTCCACTCCTATTTATCTGTATTTGCCTTTTTGTCCCTTATTAGATTGGCCTCTCTTTGCTCTGTCTCAGAATATTTCAGTGTGCTGATATAGTGGGAGAAGTCTAGTGACTTCAGGGTTAATTTTGCTATCAGAAGTGTTGGACAATATTTTGGTAGGGTTTTTGGCAGATTGCAGACAGTGTCTTTCCTTTCCTGTACTTTCTAGTTAGTCGGGCCCCATCGTTTGCTCAGCATATTTTTCTGCCTTTGTTTGTGTTTTCATCTTGTTTCACCATCAATACATGTGGGGTGCTGTCTTTCCTTTGGGGTCTGCTCTGGGGCAGTTAGTTTTCCTCTTTTCCTGCTTTAGGCTTATGTAGCTCTCCGGTTGTGACGAGGCGTCTAGGATCATCGTAGGTACGTTCCACGACTGCTGCTAGTTGTGTGGTAAGATCAGGGATCTGCAATCTGCAGTTACCAACCTCTCTGGTTTTCTGAGACCTGGCTTGTGTTGTTTTTTCCTCCTCGGTGACCCATTCATAACAGAATCACCAGCCATACCGCAGATTCTAGGGTACTCAAAGGCAGGAGAAAATTGTTTAAAAAGAAAAAAAAAATGTCAGAATTTTTTTTTTTTAAATTATATTTTTTCCTCTTTTTCTCTGGGGCCGTAGGAGGATTTTTTTTTTCCTCTCCTAATGGAGATTAAGCAACTGTCTGATCATGTGGAGCAACTTGCTGCTGATGTACAGGGAATTTCCACCTATCTCATTCAGTCACATGCTGCTGAACCCAAGATTCCTACTCCTGATGTGTTTTCTGGGGATCGGTCTAAATTGCTGAATTTTAAGAATAATTGTAAATTATTTCTTACTTTGAAGCCTAACTCATCGGGGAGCTCTGTGCAGCAGGTTAAAATTGTCATCTCCTTGCTGCGCGGCGATCCCCAGGATTGGGCTTTTTCTCTGACACCTGAAAATCCTATTCTGACTAATGTGGATGCATTTTTTCAGGCCTTGGGGTTGTTGTATGATGAACCTAATGCCGTTGATCAAGCTGAGAGAACTCTGTTTTCATTAGACCAGGGTCAGGATCCTGCAGAGTTGTACTGTCAAAAATTATGAAAGTGGGCGGTCTTTACTACATGGAATGATAGTGCATTGGCAGCTCTCTTTTGGAAAGGTTTATCAGAGACCGTAAAAGATGTTATGGTGGGATTTCCTGTTCCCTCTGGTCTGGATGGCTCTATGTCATTATCCATTCTAGTTGATCATCGTTTACGTGAACATAAAACTACACGGGAGGCGTTGCCACCTTTTGAACAAATGTCTGAACCTGTGCAATGTGATAGGGTTTTGTCTAGGGCGCAACGTTAGGAGTTTAGAAGGCGTAATAAGCTGTGTTTTTTCTGTGGAGACGCATCTCATACTATTTCTGTCTGCCCTAAATGACAGAAACGTTTTGCACAGACATTTGCTGTGGGCAGTGTACAACCTAAGTTCCTTTTGGCAATTACTCTGATCTGCTCTTTGTCCACGTTTTCCACTAAGGCTTTTGTGGATTCAGGAGCAGCTCTGAATCTGATGGATTTGGACTTTGCTAAACGTTGTGGTTTGTCCATGACGCCTCTGCAGACGCCTATTCTTTTGAGGGGTATTGATGCCACTCCTTTGGCGGAGAATAAACCTCAGTTTTGGACCCAGGTGATAATGCGAGTTGCCCCAGACCACCAAGAAAATTGTAAATTTTTGGTGCTGCATAATTTGCATGATACTATTGTTCTGGGTTTCCCCTGGTTGCAAACTCATAACCCAGTTTTGGATTGGAAATCTGTGTCTGTGGTGAGTTGGGGTTGTCAGTGTGTTCTTAGGGATGCTCCTGTTTTCTCCACCTCTCCTCAGTCTCATGATATTCCTGATTATCTGGCTGATTTCTCTGATGTATTTAGTGAGAGTAAGTCTGCGTCTTTGCCTCCTCATAGGAGTTATGACTATGCAATTGAGTTGATGCCTGTGTGTAAATTTCCCAAGGGTCAGCTTTTCAACTTATCTGTACCCGAACATGATGCTATGCGATCCTATATTAAGGCGTCGTTGGAGAAGGGTCATATTAGACCATCCTCATCACCTTTAGGCACTGTTTTTTTTGTGGCCAAGAAAGATGGTTCATTAAGACCGTGTATTGCGTTCCCTTAACAAAATGACAGTTAAATATCAGTACCCGTTACCTCTGATATCTGATTTATTCTCCAGAGTTAAGAGTGCCTGCTGGTTTACTAAGCTTGACCTCAGGGGGCGTATAATCTTATTCGCATCAAGCATGGAGATGAATGGAAGACGGCGTTTAATACTCTGGAGGGACATTTTGAGTACCTGGTGATGCCTTTTGGGCTCTCTAAAGCCCCTTCTGTCTTCCAGTCCTTTATGAATGATATTTTCCGAGACTTTGTGGATAAGTTTTTGATCATCTATCTGGATGATATTTTGATCATTTCTAGTGATTGGGATTCCCATGTGGAACATGTCCGGACTGTGTTCCTGATTTTGAGGGAGAATTCAGTGTTTGTTAAGGGATCGAAATGCCTCTTTGGTGTACAGAGGATTTCATTTTTGGGATTTATCTTATCTCCATCGACTATTCAAATGGACCCGGACAAGGTACAGGCCATTTATGATTGGGTTCAGCCTACTTCTTTGAAGGCTCTCCAGAAGTTTTTGGGTTTTGCTAATTTCTATCGTAAATTTATAAGTAATTTTTCTAGTATTGTCAAACCACTGACTGATCTGACCCAGAAGGGAGCTGATGTGCTGAATTGGTCTCCTGAGGCTGTCTCAGCATTTCAGGAGCTTAAGCGGAGATTTACTTAAGCTCCAGTTTTACGGCAACCGGATGTCTCACTTCCATTTCAAGTGGAGGTAGACGCTTCTGAGATTGCTGCAGGAGCTGTTTTGTCCCAAAAAGACCCTGTGACTTCTAAGATGAATCCCTGTGCCTTCTTTTCTCGAAAGTTTTCCCCATCTGAGCGCAACTATGACGTGGGGAATCGGGAATTGCTGGCCATGAAATGGGCATTTGAGGTATGGAGACTTTGGTTGGAGGGAGCTAGACATCAATTTGTGGTCCTCACCGATCACAAGAATCTGATTTATCTGGAGTCGGCCAAAGGCTTGAATCCTAGACAAGCTAAATGGGCCTTGTTTTTCACGCGTTTTAATTTTGTGGTCTCTTTTCTTCCGGGCACTAAGAATGTTAAGGCAGACGCGCTTTCTAGGAGTTTCTTTGCTGATTCTCTTAATGTGACCAAGCCTACTACTATCCTAGGTGAGGGGGTAGTTCTTTCTGCCATTTCGCCTGATTTGAGATGCGCCCTGGAGGAATTTCAGGAGGATACGCCTGAGCGTTGCCCTATGGGAAGATTGTATGTTCCTGACCAGTGGAGAAAGAGAGTGATGTCTGAAGTCCATTGCTCCGCATTGGCTGGTCATCCAGGTATTTTTCGTACCAGCGATTTGGTGAGTCGGTCGTTTTGGTGGCCTGCCTTGTCTCGTGATGTCAGGAATTTTGTACAGTCCTGTGGAACTTGTTCTCGGTCTAAACCCTGTTCTCGTTCTAGTGGGTTGCTGATGCCCCTGCCGGTGCCCAAGGGGCAATGGACCCATATCTCAATGGATTTTATTTCTGATCTTCCTGTCTCTCCAAGAATGACTGTTATCTCGGTGATATGCTATAGATTTTCGAAGATGGTCCATCTTGTACCACTCCCAAAGTTGCCATCTTCTGCTGAGTTGGTACCCTTTCTTTTACAACAGGTGGTTCGGTTACACGGGATTCCTGAGAACATTGTGTCCTATAGAGGGGTCCAGTTTGTTTCCAGATTCTGGAAAGCCTTTTGTTCCAATCTGGGAATTCAGTTATCCTTCTCCTCCGCGTTTCATCCCCAGACCAATGGGCAGACTGAGAGAACAAACCAGACAATGATAGTCTTATTTAAGATGTTTTATATCTGGTGATCAAGATGATTGGGTCTCATTATTGCCCTTGGCCGAATTTGCGCTGAACAATAGAGCTAGTTCTGCCAATTTGATGTCACCCTTTTTCTGCAATTATGGGTTTCATCCTCAATTCTCTTCAGGGCAAGAGGAATCTTCATCCTGCCCAGGTGTGGACACTGTGGTTGTGAGAATGCAGCAGATATGGGACCAAGTGGTGGATAAGTTGTCACTCTCTCAGGAAAAGGCCCAGCGTTTTTCCAACCGGCATAGGACCATTGGTCCCCGGTTTAAAGTGGGTGATATGGTTTGGTTGTCATCTAAGAATATTCCTATGAAGGTTGCATCTCCAAAATTTAAGCCAAGATTTATTGGACCTTATAAGATTTTGGAGATTCTTAATACTGTTTCTTTTCGATTGGCTCTTCCAGTTACGTTCAAAATCCATAACATATTTCACAAGTCACTGTTGAAGAGGTTTGTTGAGCCAGTAGTTCCTGTGGCGGCACCTCCTGACCCTGTATTGGTTAAAGGCAATGTGGAATATGAGGTAGAGAAAATATTGGATTCTCGTTTGGTTAGACAGAGACTCCAGTATTTGGTCAAATGGAAGGGTTATGGCCAGGAGGATAATTCTTGGGTCTTTGCCTCTGATATTCATGCCAATAAATTGGTTCATGCTTTTCACCGAGCCCATCCTGATCGGCCTGGTGGCATGGATGAGGGTTCGGTGACCCCTCCTCAAGGGGGGGGTACTGTTGTGAACTCATTTTCTGCTCCACCAGTTGAGAGTTCTCCTTCCGTTCTCCCTCTGGTGGTGACAGGAGGTAGTGAGGTTGGTTTAATTGGTTGTGATCTGCCACCTGATGAGGAGGACAATGATTGGATCTCTGGAGTATCAGACTGGATATAAGACAGCCGACGCCCTATCCTGGGGCTGGTGATTCTGTCTGCTTTTCAGGTCTTGGACTTCAGCTCTGTTCCAGTCTTCTCAAGTTAAGTTTGTTTTTGCTATTGTTCATACTTGCTCTTTTTGGTCAATTCAGTTTTTTGTGGTCAGCCAGCCCCTGCTGGGGTTGTGCTGAATTTCCACTCCTATTTATCTGTATTTGCCTTTTCGTCCCTTATTAGATTGGCCTCTTTCTGCTCTATCTCAGAATATTTCAGAGTGCTGACATAGTGGGAGAAAGTCTAGTGACTTCAGGGTTAATTTTGCTATCAGAAGTGTTGGACATTATTTTGGTAGGGTTTTTGGCAGATTGCAGACAGTGTCTTTCCTTTCCTGTCCTTTCTAGTTAGTCGGGCCCCATCGTTTGCTCAGCATATTTTTCTGCCTTTGTTTGTGTTTTCATCTTGTTTCACCATCAATACATGTGGGGGGCTGTCTTTCCTTTGAGGTCTGCTCTGGGGCAGTTAGTTTTCCTCTTTTCCTGCTTTAGGCTTATGTAGCTCTCTGGTTGTGACGAGGCGTCTAGGATCATCGTAGGTACGCTCCACGACTGCTGCTAGTTGTGTTGTAAGATCAGGGATCTGCAATCTGCATAGTTACCAACCTCTCTGGTTTTCTGAGACTTGGCTTGTGTTGTTTTTTTCCTCCTCGGTGACCCATTCATAACACCGCGGGGTACTCGGTACCGGGCCAGTGTCAGGAGAATGTGGCACAGCAGCGCTGACCCGGTCCATGGCCCTGGGTGCCCAAGTAATGACGGAATGTAGTTAATAGAATGGAATAGTTCGTGACGCCACCTGTGGTGTTCGTCAAGTAGGATGTTAGGCCGACGCTGCACACAGATCCTCTAGCGCTGGTGGTGTATTGCAGCCTAGATGGTGTAGCTCCCCACAGGTGAAGCTGTAGCCCCAGGGCAGAGTGGATGCAATGGAAGAGGAGAGGTGCAGGTGGTGTGGAGAATGGTACCCAGCTATAGCGGTGCTGAAGGTGTTAGCGCACAAATGAATGGAAGACACCGTGGCTTGTAGTTCCAAAGCTTTACTCACAGTCCGTTGTACACACACACACAGGTGTCCGCCTCCGGGCCATGTCCTCCGGGTCAGAGACTCAATCAGCCTCCGGGCAAGTTAGGATTCTCCCCTCCAACACTCCGCCAACATGTGCCTTTCTGAACGACTCCTCTATAGCGCCTTAAAGTGTGAAGATCTCCTAGTACTGAGTTACAACGGAGTTCCTCCTGTCAGATGTTCCCAAGAACTCTACTTGTACGGCAGACAGCTGTAGCCTGCTTCGGGGACTCCCTTCTCCTGAGTTCCGGCTCTCTATCCAATTGCTGTTGTGCCCCAAGTCTTAGATGGGAGTAGTGCATTTACAGCCAACTACTCCACTCGTGTCTGCTGCAGAACCATAAGTGTCCATACAACCTCGGGGACCGGGCCCCGGCCTTGTGCTGAGAACCTATAGGCAGGGTTCCTCCTCTTACCCACGTCCTCTCTGTTCTCTCTACTCCTTCGATTCCGCACTTGTCTTTCTTTCTTATGGAAGCTTAGATTTCAGTTCTACATCTTTCTCCTTCTTTTCCTTTCCCGTGCCAGCTGGCTCAGATCACTGAGGCAGCTGTAGCACTCCTTCCTCCATCCCTTCTTCCAGGGATCCTCACTCCTGTCTGAGTGACTTCCTACCCGACTGACCTTCTGTCAGACTGACCTGTCCTCCTACACTTTCCCACTCTTTTATGTATCTTAACTCCACCCACCTCCCAGCACGTCCAGTGTTCCAAGCAGGGAACCACCAAAGGTTCTCTGCTACCCTCTGAGCAAGGAGCCACAATGTGATTGTGCAGAACTACCCTGTTGTGTGGGGTGAGAGCATTGGAGTGTGGAAAGGAGTTCCCCCTTACCCGGATGGTGGGGCACTGCACCTTAGGAGAAGGTGCAGTACCTCTGTGGCGACTGAGCCTCAGGGGCGCCACATAAACAGCTCAGAAATTTGAATACCAGTTGCATGCTTAGACATTTAACCAACATGCACTTGCAAGCGTGGACGGACTACAAAACCTCAGGTAGCACATGTGCACCTGCTCTGACTGAAGGTAGCCAGCAACGCTCCAACGCTTCCCTCACTATAAGACCACCGCCACCATTAAGCACACCACCAGCACTAAATGTTGAGGTGTCGTCGCAAGGCCAAAGCACTCAGGGAATCACAATGGTTTTGCAACACAACACTGAATCTAGGCCATCACCACCAATACCATCACCAACCCCCTCTCACTCCGTCCGGTCAACCGCTACTTCCCCCATATGCAGCTCTCCAGTCCTGCTCACCCTACCGGACACTCTGAGTAGGACAAGAAAGTACTCATCCTCTCACTGTGTTTGAACACCTACATTGCCAAACTAATCTCATTAGACATGATGCCCTACCGTTTGGTTGAAAGCGAAGCTTTCTGTGAGCTCATGGCCTATGCATTGTCCATGCACTCAAGCAAAGTGGAAAGGTGCACCTCACAACAGATGCATGGTCCAGTAGGCATGGCCAGGGCGATTACGTGTCCATCACTGCGCACTGGGTTAATGTCGTTGATGCAGGCTCCACAGGGGACAGCGGCGGTGGAACAGTGCTGCCTAGCCCACTGTATGGGAAACAGTTGGCTGTAGGCTTTTGACCCTCCTCCTCCTCCATAAGCGAAAGCTCTCCACAGAGTGCAGTCGCACGAGCACTCCATCAGCAGCTGGCAGTGTTGCACACGAGTTGTCCCACTATCGAACAGCTAGTGCTAAGCGTCAGCAGGCTGTGCTAAAGACGATGTCTTTGGGCGACAACAGACACACCGCAGAGGTACTGGCCGACTACTTGCAGTGACAAACTGAGTCATGGCTGGCCAGGCAAGGTAGTCAGTGATAACGGCCGTAATTTTGTGGCAGCCATAGCCCTTGCAAAACTCACACACATACTGTACCTTGCCTGGCTCACACTTTGAACTTGGTGGTGCAGTGCTTCCTTAATAATTATCTGGAGTTAACATCCCTGCTCCATAAGGTGCGAAAGACTGTGCTCGCCCATCCATCGCTCGGCCGTACACTCCAGTCGTATGCAGAAGCTGCAGCGATTGCTCCACCTCCCCAAGCACCGCCTAATCATAGACGTTGCAACAAGGTGGAACTCCACCCTGCACATGGTTGAGAGGCTGTGCGAACAGAGGCAGGGTGTAATGCATTTGTGGGAGGATACACGAGCAGGCAGTTTGAGGGAAGATATGGAATTGTCGGGTGTGCAGTGGTCAAAGCTGAAAGACCTCTGTAAAGTCCTTCAGTGTTTTGAGGAATGCACACAGTTGGTAAGCGCAGACGACGCCATCATAAGCATGAGCATCCCACTTATGTGTCTGCTCATGCAAAGTTTGACGCACATTAAGGATCAGGCGTCTGCAGCGGAGGAGGAGTCACATTCACAGTCATGCCAATCCAATAGAATCACCTATGGCCTGTGGCTTCAGTCTTTTGCACTCCAAAATGACCAGACACATCATGATAGGCAGTGAGGACCATGTCTATGTGGCACCCCTGAGGCTTCAGTTGCCACAGAGGTACTGCACCTTCTCCTAAGGTGTGGTGCCCCATCATCCAGGTAGGGTGGGAACTCCCTTTTGCATTCCAACACCTGCACCCCACACACAGGATAGTTCAGCAGGGACTCATCCATGCTTTATGCTGGAAAGGTCATAGGGTGCCTTTTGTGGTCCCTGGCTTTGTAACATGAGAGGTGCTGGGGAGGCGGGTGGAGTTAGCTATAAAAGAGAGGGAAGGTGTAGGATTTCAAGTCAGTCAGTAGGTCAGTCTGACAGAGGGTCAGAGAGAAAGGAAGTCACTCAGACAGGAGTGAGGATCCCTGGAAGAGGGATAGAGGAAGGAGTGCTGCAGCTGCCTCAGTGACCTGAGCCAGCTGGCACGGGAAAGGAATGGAAAGAAAGAGGCGTAGACTGGAGACTACAGATTCCATAAGAGAGATAGAACAGATCGGAACGAAGGAGAATAGAAGGACGGTGGGAAGCAGGTTGAGAAAGAGAGAGAACCCTTCCAGTCCAGAGCGCAAAGGCCGGGGCCCGGTCCCCGAGGTTGATTGGATCTTTATGTCCGGCAACAGACACCGGAGGAGTAGTGAGCCACTAACACCTTACTCCCATCATAGACGTGGGACACAACAGCAACTGAATAGAGAGCCGGGACGCAGAGAGGAGTCCCCAAAGCAGGCTACAGCTGTCTGTCATACAAGTAGAGACTAGGAACACCTAGAGAGAGGCATTCCAGGGTAACTAAGTACTGGAGTGCTTCGCACCTAAAGGCAAATTGGAGTAGTCGTTCAGTAAGGTACATATTGGCAGAGTGTGGAGGGGAGAATCCTATCCTGCCTGGAGGTTGGCTGGGGCCCTGACCCAAAGAACACAGTGCGGAGGCAGGCATTTGTTTGAACTGCAAACAGTGAGTAAAGCTTTGGAACCGCATACTCTGTTGTCCTCCAGTTATTCCAGCACCGCTACACTTGCGTACCAGCATCTATACCATTCTGCGCCTCTCCTCGTCCATTGCACCTACACTGCCCTGGGACTACAGCTCCACCTGTGGGGAGCTACACCATCTTTGCAGCACCACACCATCAGTCCCAGTGGATCTGCATGCAGCGTTGGCTCAACATCTTACTTGCCAAACACCACGGGTGGCGTCACAAACTATTCAAATAAACTATTCCACCATTAACATCACCGCCATTGATATTGGGCGCCCAGGGCCACGGACCGGGTCACCTCTGCTGTGACACACATTCCCCCTTGACACCGGCCCGGTACCGAGTACCCCGCTGCCCTGGGTGTGAGGGGCGACCCAATTTTGGCATCACGAACAGGATGACGAGACCCGATGCCATCGGGTTCTGTGTGCCTTGGATTTACAACTTTTGAAAATGTGCAAAAGACCAAATTTAATAGACTGTAAAATGGACATTAGAAATGGCCGCTGGCGCGGAGAAGAAGGGCGTGAAGAGATGAGAGGTCCTAAGAAAAGACCGTGAAGAGTCTTGGGCCTTCCCTGCCTGAATTACTATGTGACAGATGCATGGCCCACCCCCCCGAGGGGTTCGTATACTGGCTTGGTATGGAGGCACTGGAAGAAAACGCCGCCCCTGGAAGGAGGGGCAGAGGAAGCCAGTGGCGAGCAGAAGGGCGGAGCAAGAAGAAGAACACCAGAACGCCATTTTGGAGAGTGAGGGAAGGAGGCCTGCGCAGCGCGGGGAAGTGCAAACCCCCCGGCGCCATGGCTGACGGCTTCAACCCTGAAACTGGCATGAGTTGCCGGCAGCTACAGGATGAGATCACGGAACTGACTACTTGTCTGCAGCTAAGAAGAGAAGCGCTGGGGAGGCTGAGACGGCAGAGCGCCCCGGCGGGGGCCTACACCAGCGGTACCCCCTCCATCGGTACCTGCCGCTACCACACCGGACTGTCCCTGGGCAACGCTGACCTACACATCTACCCTGACCGTGCGGTTGAGCACCACCTGCACGGAGAAGTTATCGGAGGACCCAGGAGTGGAAGCGGAGCTCCCGCCTGGACCTGATGCGGCTGCGCCAGTCCCCACCGAGACCCCTGTGGATCCAGAGTCCGCACCTGCTCCTTCATCACCTGCACCAGAGCAGAGGCCGCACTGCCGGGAGACCTCAGGTATGTCCGGCGCCCCTTCACCCGAGAAGACCCGGGGTTGCCCCACTGTTGCAGCTGCCGGCCAGGTTGTACTAGACCTGGTCTGGGACCGGGAAGCTAGTCCCCGAGGGGAGACACTGGAACCCCCAACGGTGGTACCGCAGGCCCCAGTAGGCAAAAGCAGGTCCCGGGAGGAGGGGGAGCAGAATGAGGCCTATTGCTGAGCCACCATTAAAAAGCTGGCAGCTGAGTACCGGGAGAGGGAGCAGAGGAGATTGGCTGTACTGGGCCCGGATTTGAGCAAGAAAGAGAGGACCCGTGCTGGGAATTACAGTTCCCAGGATGCCGCAGGATGGGGGCAGGTCCTTAACGTCAATCAAGAACGGGGGTTCAGATTTATTGCAGACCCCAAGAGGATAAGTGACTTATTCTTTAGCCGGAGGGTCGTTGAATCCCACTTGCCCAAAGGACACCCTAGAAGAAACCTGCAGCCTGGGGAGTATGTCACCTTCATTTGCCATGAGGGGCTCAGGAGATGGTATGCCCTGAATGTACGCCGTATCCCTGCAGAATTTTTTGAGCAAGTACCTGCCAAAGAGACCTGTTAATGCTCCTCCACCTACAGTTACCACCCAAGCTGCTCAGGCGCCTAGGAATCCAACCATTACCACGTCAATTCCAACCCGGCAGCCTAAAAAGAAGATCTCTGGCTTGACACTGTGGGAAGAGGACTACCTAAAAATGGTCAATGATTATCTTGAATATGGTGATGGTTCAGCTTCCAGAACCCCAGGAGGGGATCACCAGTAGAAGAAAAATAATTTTCCAAATCTCGTTACCCAGGAGGGTTTTGTTTGCAGCAGTTGTGCCTTTGTCTTTTTGTTCATCATGTTGCCCAGTTTTTGATTGGCAGCGTTGTTTTTGAAATGGAACTGTAAAGATCATAGACGCTGATTGGTCCAAAACTTTTATTGTACATAGTTTGCACCTCTTTAGGTGCCCTTTCTTGGTTTTACATATAGGACCCCTTTGTGAAGATAATGGTTACACAAAGACACTTTGCGAAGATGA
The DNA here is from genome assembly GCF_039654945.1 of Dendrobates tinctorius. Taxonomy (NCBI): domain Eukaryota; kingdom Metazoa; phylum Chordata; class Amphibia; order Anura; family Dendrobatidae; genus Dendrobates; species Dendrobates tinctorius. Next base: position 55,120,543 of record NW_027361829.1, read on the forward strand.
TGTGTTTTGAATGGACACTTTTTGAAGAATGATGTCTACCTCAAGGGACACTGCAAGAAATCCCGGCTGGGAGCAGTGTTCAGCACTTTGCAAGAATCTTTGAATGTTTTATGTTGACGTATTTGATAATGTTGTGTTTTATGAAAAGTAAATGTCTTTTATAGCATGTTTGATACAGAAAATTAGAAAAGTTTTGAGATAGAATGTGAGAATTGAATAAAGAATTGAAAGTAGACAGGTGACAGACCAGATATTTGCGGTCGGTGTCTTGCGTCTAGAAGAGACAGTGAAAGTAGAAAAATAAATGTGTACTAGAGAGAGAAAGAATAATTGCACTTTGAACTAGGAATTCCGCTGCTGTGACACACATTCCCCCTTGACACCGGCCCGGTACCGAGTACCCCGCTGCCCTGGGTGTGAAGGGCGACCCATCTACATCTCTCCCTGTGATCACAATTTGATGGAGACGAGTAACGGTGATGTGATCCACGCTACTGCGATAAAGCAATCCTTTCTTCGCAAAGAACCATTTTTGCTGTCTCCACAGACACAGTAATTGAGGGTCTGCATCGTCTCTGCGACATCTACCGGGATATTTTCCCACGATGAGTAATTCCAAAATTTCTGCAAACACTCGACTTTCCATCTGTACTTGTATCCATGTAGTTTCCAGTAGCGGAAAGTCTGGACTGGCTTACTGAGATTGAAGTATATACGAAGATTTAAAAGTACCACAACACTGTATACTGGTGTACGCTTCGAATACCTTTCCCTTTTTCTACTTTTTAAATTCTGGTGTAATACATACTGAGCCTGTGAGTGTCTGTGTCTGACTCCATAAGTATAGACGGAAATTTACAATTACCCCTAGACTGGATACACCTGGTATGTGCTGATACAGTACCTTTGTTCAACATTTTTTATTACGGTATCATCCATAGTGAGTGAGCATGTGTGGTTTGCGCCTTCTATAAATACGGTGATACTAAGTCATGCAAAAAGGACTCCAGAGAGTCATTTTGAGTCCAAAAATTCGTAATACTCAATTAAATGTCATAGAAAATCAAGGTAAAAAATCAATATCTTTATTTCACATTACAAAAATACAAACAGTGATTCACAAGTTTATAAAATGTAAAAAATGCAAGAACAGGCGGGCAGCTTCATAACCATATATGCACTGATAAGCACCATCATTATGGACTAGCAGGCTGTCTAGTTATGATAAAAATATAAAATTTCCAGCAGAAAGTGCATAATAAATCCTATCATGATTTGACAATGAACTGATACCAAATGTGTGTCCATTGGAGCAAGGCTCAGGAATGGGGAAATGGTAAAGAAAAAAACATCAAATAATGCTGTTCAATCTATATATTAACTCACAAAATGTGCCCATTGGAGAACAACATGATCTAAAAATAAATAACCTTACAACCCCATAGATCCTAGGCATTGTGTTGTGAGCTCATTTTTTCCTTCACCTTTGATGTCCGATAAACTCCCTCTGCTGGTGAAAGGAGGTGGTGAAACTGATTTGGATGGGAGAAACCTGTCATCTGAACAGGTGGATTGCGATTGGACATCCGGAATCTCTGAGTGGATATAAGACTGCTGCCGACGCCCTTGTAAGGTTGCTGGTGATTTCTCTGCTCTGAGCTCTGGCCTCCAGTTCAGTTCCTGTATTCTGAAAGCTAAGTTTTGCTCTGTTATTGTTCCATGAGATTTTGTCTGATTTGCTTAGTTTTGTGTTCTGCCAGCCCCGGCTGGGGCTTTGCTGAATTTCCATTTTGTCCCTGATCGGTAAAATCTCTTTTGCTCTGTCTTCAGAATATATCGGAGTGCTGATATAGGGATTTTGAAGTCTAGTGACTTCAGGGCCATTTTTCGTATCAGACGTGTTGGGACATTTTTGGTGGGATTTTTGCGGATTGCAGCGAGCATCATTTCTGTCCTTTCCTATCTAGTTAGTTGGGCCCCATCGTTTGCTCTGCCTGTCTTTCTGTCTGTGTTTGTGTTTTCATCTGTTTTCACCGACAGTACATGTTGGGGGCTGTCTATCACTTTGGGGTCTGTTCTGGGGCAGTTTAGATTTCCCCTTTCTTTCTTTAGGCTTATGTAGTTCTCCGGCTGTGACGAGGTGTCTAGGATCACCGTAGGAATACTCCACGGCTACTGTTAGTTGTGTGAACAGGATCTGCAATCCGTTAGCTACCAACCTCTCCGGTTTTCTGGACTTAGCTTGCATTTTTGTTTTTTCCTCCTCCGGTGACTCATTCATAACAGAATCACCAGCCATACCGCAGATTCTAGGGTACTCAATAGCAGGAAAGAATTGTAAAAACGAAAAAGTGTCAGAATTTTTTTTTTATGTATATTTTTTCCTCTCTTTCTCTGGGGCCATAGGAGGAATTTTTTCTTAATGGAGATTAAGCAATTGTCTGATCGTGTGGAACAGCTTACTGCTGAAGTGCGGGGAATTTCCCCCTATCTTGCTCATTCACATGCTGCTGAACCAAAGATTCCTACTCCTGATGTGTTTTTTGGGGATCGGTCAAAATTTTTGAATTTTAAGAATAATTGTAAATTATTTCTTGCCTTGAAGCCTAGCTCATCGGGGAGCTCTGCGCAAAAGGTTAAAATTGTCATCTCTTTGCTGCGCGGCGATCCCCAGGATTGGGTGCTTTCTTTGACACCTGATGATCCTATTCTAATTAATGTGGACGCATTTTTTCAAGCCTTGGGGTTATTGTATGATGAACCTAATGTGTTGTGAGTTCATTTTTCCCTTCACCATTGAGGTCTGATGAACTCCCTCCTCGGGTGAAGGAAGGTAGTGAGGCTGATTACCAAACACCTGGGCAGCTAGATGATGACTGGGTGGCTGGAATTGAGGACTGGATATAAGGCTGCCAACGCCCTTATTCCTGGCTGGTGATTCTGTTATGATGAGTCACCGAAGGAGGAAAAAACAAAATACCAGCTAAGTCCAGAAAAACCAGAGAGGTTGGCAGCTATCGGATTGCAGACCCCTGGACCTATCCACAACAACTAGCAGTAGCCGTGGGGGATTCCTACGGTGCCCTAGACCCCTCGATCACAGCCGGAGAACTACATAGCCTAAAGACAGAAAGGGGAAAACTAAACTGCTCCAGAGCAGACCCCAAAGCAATAGGCAGCCCCCAACATATAATGACGGTGAAGCAAGATGAAAACACTAACACAGATAGAAAGATAGGTTGAGCAAATGATGGGGCCCAAGCTAACTACATAGGACAGGATAGGAAAGCTGCTGTCTGCCATCCGCAAAAACCCTATCAAAATGAGCCAACCGACTGATAGGAAAAACAGGCCCTGAAGTCGCTAGGCTTCAAAAGACTATATCAGCACTCAAGTATATTCTGAAGACAGAGCAAAAGATCAACAGATCAGAGACAAAAATGGAATTCAGCTCACCCCCGGCCGGGGATGGCTGAACTCCCAAAAAACAAGGCAAAACAAAAACAAAACTGAAGAGTACAAAGCAGAGCAGAAAAACTTAGCTTTGAGATGCAGGAATCAGACTGGTCTCCAAGAATCCAGCAGGAAAATCACCAGCCAGGAAGAAGGGCGTCAGCAGCTTTATATCCAGTCCTCAATTCCAGCCACCCAGTCATCATCTAGCTGCCCAGGTGTTTGGTAATCAGCCTCACTACCTTCCTTCACCAGAGGAGGGAGTTCATCAGACCTCAATGGTGAAGGGAAAAATTAACTCACAACACTAATGCTATTGATCAAGCTGAAAAAGCCCTGTTGGCATTGAGCCAGGGTCAGGATTCTGCAGAGTTGTACTGTCAAAAATTCCGAAAGTGGGCGGTTCTTACTACCTGGAATGATGGTGCCTTGGCAGCTCTCTTTCGGAAGGGTTTGTCAGAAACTGTAAAAGATACTATGGTGGGATTTCCTGTTCCCTCTGGTCTTGACGATTCTATGTCATTAGCCATTCAGGTTGATCGGCGTTTACGTGAACGTAAAATAACACGAGAAATGTTGCCACCTGTTGAACAAATGTCTGAACCTATGCAATGTGATAGAGTTTTTTCTAGGGCGCAACGTCAGGAGTTCAGAAGGCGTAATAAGCTGTGTTTTATCTGTGGAGATGCCTCTCATATTATTTCTGTCTGCCCTAAACGAGAGAAACGTTTTGCACAAACATTTGCTGTGGGTGGTGTACAACCTAAGTTTCTTCTGGCAATTACTCTGATCTGCTCCCTGTCCACATTTTCCGCTAAGGCTTTTGTGGATTCGGGAGCGGCTCTGAACCTGATGGACTTGGATTTTGCTAAACGTTGTGGGTTTCCTATGACAGCTCTGCGGACGCCTATCCCTTTGAGGGGTATTGATGCTACTCCTTTGGCGAAGAATAAACCTCAGTTTTGGACCCAGGTGATAATGCGGGTCGCCCCAGACCATCAAGAAAATTGCAGATTTTTGGTGTTGCATAATTTGCATGATACCATCGTTCTGGGGTTTCCCTGGTTGCAAATCCATAATCCAGTTTTGGATTGGAAGTCTGTGTCTGTGGTGAGTTGGGGTTGTCGGTGTGCTCTTAGTGACGCTCCTGTTTTCTCCACCTCTCCCCAGTCGCATGATGTTCCTGACTATTTGGCTGATTCTTATGATGTATTTAGTGAGAATAAGTCTGCGTCTTTGCCTCCTCATAGGAGTTATGACTGTGCAATTGAGCTGAGCCCTGGGTGTAAATTTCCCAAGGGTCGACTTTTCAATTTATCTGTACCCGAGCACGAGGCTATGCGATCTTATATTAAGGAGTCATTGGAGAAGGGTCATATTAGACCATCCTCTTCACCCTTGGGTGCTGGGTTTTTTTTCGTGGCCAAGAAAGATGGTTCATTAAGGCCTTGTATTGACTATCATTCCCTCAACAAAATTACTGTTAAATATCAGTATCCGTTACCCCTGATTTCTGATCTATTCTCCAGAGTTAAAGGTGCTTGCTGGTTTACCAAGCTTGACCTCAGGGGGGCGTATAATCTTATTCGCATTAAGCATGGGGATGAATGGAAGACGGCGTTTAATACTCCGGAGGGACATTTTGAGTACCTGGTGATGCCTTTTGGGCTCACTAATGCCCCTTTTGTCTTCCATTGCTTCATGAATGATATTTTCCGGGATTTTGTGGATAAGTTTTTGGTCATCTATCTGGATGATATTTTGATCTTTTCCAGGGATTGGGACTCTCATGTGGAGCATCATCCATGGGGCCCAACATATACTGGAGCATTCTAAATGGGGAAGATCAGACACTGAAGCAGCATCTATGGGGCACATTATACACTGGAGCATTAGAAATGGGGCCCATTATATTTGGAGCATTATTTGGGCCCATTACACACTGGAGCATCGTCCATGGGGACCATCATATACTGTAGCATTATGTGGAGCTCATCATATACTGTATGGAACATTATATGTGACCAATTATTCTGTATGGAGAAATATATGGGACTCATTATTCTGTATGGCGCACAATGTGGTGGCCATAATACTGTATGGAGTAATATACTGTCCTTTTTTGAGCTAGTGTACAATTTAAAATAGATATCAGTCATGTCATGTAAGCAGTGAAGTATTTGTCATTGTACTATACCTATATTTCTGTGCCATATCGGAGCATCATGAGTTGTGGTATGTGTTAAAGGGGCGCACTGACAGTCTTTGGCCCAGAGCACACGAAAACCTGGAGCCAGCCCTACCCCCCACAACTTTAGCCAAATAACCCCCAGTTTTCAATGCGTAACTATTATTATGAAGTAAATTAAGGTTGACAAGCTTCAGTAATAAGAATTGATGTTTCTGGCATTGAAATGGGCACTGTCGGTGTGTTTACTGTCATCCACTCCCTGCCGACTTTGCTTCCCCATTGACTTGCATTGGGTTTCGTGTTTCAGTCGGCCTCCGACTTTTCCCTATAGTCGGCCGATTTCATTCGACCTGACTTTTGTGAAACTCGACTCGACCCTAAAAAATGCAAAGTTGCTCATCTCTAGAGGGGTAGTATTGCACGTAGTGTGCATCATAGATATGCTGGTAGGTTGAAACTTACACCCTTTCGTATATACGTCTCCATGCAATTGAACTCGTTGTTTGTGCTTACTATCGCAAAATAACACTTAATTCAAGATTTCGTGAAAGTGCTGGCGTTTCCGCACAATGTTGTGATACCGTTTCCATTTTTCGGATGATGGAACTGGGTGGGAGCTTTTATTTTGCACCAGAAGCTGATGTTTTTGTTGATACAATTTTGGCTTAGATACAGCATTTTGATCACATTTTATTGCATTTTTCTGCAATGCTGTGGCAACAGAAAAACTCCAATTCTGGTGTTTTTTTCTCATTACACCATTTATTGGTTGGGTTAATTAATCTTATATTTTGATAGAGCAGACATTTATGGATATGGCGATACCAAATATTTGTATTTCTTTCAATTCTATATTTTTAATGGGGAACTGTCCCTTGACGCTTGCACTGACATCACATAGATGAAGTGAGTTTATTGGCTGCGAGCTCACAGGACCTGTCTGACAGCACCGTGAGCAGGAGAACTTTCTCATGCCCAAGGTACCCTCAGACAGGGAATAGCAGTTCACAGGCAGACAGTGTCTCAGTGTCTACTGGATGACAGGCTGCATGGTCACATCATGCAACCATGCAGCCTGCAATCTAGATGTAGCAGAGCTAGACCCGTCATGGGACAAATGGATTAGCAGCATCTCTGAGGAAAGGTGAGGAATATTGTTGCTTGATTTTTTTAACTCTTTTTCAGATGAAAAGGGCATCAGGGGAATTGACAAGATCGTAAGTATGGTTTATTTAAGATTATTAAAGGAGTCTGTGTCACGCAATCAATTAAAGGACTTTTTTCTGGGTGTCTGTGTTTTCATACAATGTTACTATGGGGGTTAGTAATGGAGACATCTTATTGATGCCTCTCCATTACCAACCTCGGGGCTTGTCATCTGATAATACAAAGGTGACATCAACCCCCCAACTATCACCCCACTTGTCACCACTACAGGGCAAGTGGGAAGAGCAAGGCTAAGTGCCACAATTGGACTATCTTAGAGATGCACCTTTTCTGGGGCAGCTGAGGGATGATGTTTTTAGCCTGGAAGGGCAGTATCCGTGGCCCTTTCCTAGGCTATTAATATTAGCCCACAGCGTTCTGCATGTCCTTTGCTGGTTATTAATTTTTTTGGGGGGCGCCCTCATTTTAATAGCCAGTAAAGACTAAGTATACAGTTGTGAGCTGATATTTATAGCCTGGAAAGCTCTTCCCAGGCTATAAACATCTGCCCCCAGCCATCGACTTTCCCTCTGCTGGTTACAAAAATTGTGCGGGAGCCCATGCCAATTTCTTCCGAAAAATAATCTTTTATTAATTAAATACATGTACAGTAATTTACACACACACTGTACTAATTGTATTTGTCACTGACATTTGTACATCTGCCTATGCTATTTGTATCTACTGTATGTAATCCATCTATTCTATCCTGTCGGCTCCTGCAGTGATTTTACATTGCTGAATTGCCGGTTTTTCTTCTATCTATCTATGTAATATATATACACTCCCTGACAGAAGTTATGTCGCTTATCCATGTTATGTAAATAACAGCTTATAGCCTGATGTTAAATTCATCCATTGGTTGTATAAATTATTCTTTTGAAAGCTGAAACCCTCCGAAATGTGGTTTAGGTTAAGAAAATAAATTGGCGTCAATGCAGAAATATTGATCATTTAATGGACACAGAATGGTCAGATTTTGGCAAGACAAAAGTTTTGTCGCCTGGTCATATAATGCCCCCAATCCTAGTTTACATCCTCACCTGTGCTCAGTAAATGATAGGTTAATTAGTGGGTGTGTATAAAAAGAAACCCAGCAATCCAGACCTTCACTTGAGCTGCAACTTGAGCTCTGACAACATGCCAAAAATCCACCCTGTGACCAAAGCCTGGATTATCAAGAGGCTGAAGACCAGATCCACTACAGAGGTGGCTGGCACGTCAAGTTGTAAGCTTTTATTTACATAACATGGATAAGCGACATAACTTCTGTCAGGGAGTGTACATATATATGTGTTTGTCACTGACATCTATTTATATATATATATATGTATTCTATGTGTATTTATTTTTTCTATCTATTCTATTCTAACCTGTAACGTTGTGACATTACTGTATGCGGCTGCTGAATTGCCGGCTTTTATTCTATCTATTACATATATACTAGAGGTGTGCCCAATGCTATCGCATCGGGAGGGAAGTGTGTGTGTGGGGTGTGTGTGTGAGTATGTGTGTGTGTGTGTACATGTGTGTGTGTGAGTACATATGTGTGTGTACGTGTGTGTGTACTTGTGTGTGTCGCAGCTGCCTGCCCACCCACCACCGTGCAGACACAGCAGGCAGGAAAGAGGGTGGTTTGCGGCCTGTGCTGGAGATGTATGTGTGTGTGTGTATGTGAGTACATGTGTGTGTGTGTATGTGAGTACGTGTGTGTATGTGAGTACGTGTGTGTGTATGGGAGTACGTGTGTGTGTGTATGTGAGTACGTGTGTGTGTATGGGAGTACGTGTGTGTGTGTATGTGAGTACATGTGTGTGTAAATGTGAGTACGTGTGTGTGTGTATGTCAGTATGTGTGTGTGTATATGTGAGTACATGTGTGTGTGTATGTGAGTATGTCTGTGTGTATGCGAGCATGTGTGTGTGTGTATGTGAGTACATGTGTGTGTGTATGAGTGCGTGTGTGCATATGTGAGTACGCGTGTATGTGAGTACGTGTGTGTGAGTACATGTACGTGTGTGTATATGTGAGTACGTGTGTGTGTATGTGAGTACATGTGTGTGTGTATATGTGAGTACATGTTTGTGTATGTGAGTACGTGTGTGTATGTGAGTACGTGTGTGTGTATGTGAGTACGTGTGTGTGTGCATGTGAGTATGTGTGTGTATGTGAGTACGTGTGTATGTGTATGTGAGTGCGTGTGTGTGTGCATATGTGAGTACGTGTGTGTGTATGTGAGTACATGTGTGTGAGTACGTGTACGTGTGTGTATGTGAGTACATGTGTGTGTATATGTGAGAACATGTGTGTGTATGTGAATACGTGTGTCATGATCCAGGACGGTGTTTCGCTTTGGCCCGTCCTGGTCAGACTGGGGGTTAATTGTTCTGCCTCTCTCTGGCAGAGGGCGGCTATTTAATGGTCCGGTGTCAGTTATACTCCTGCCTTTGGCTGAGTTAGTTGACCTCTTGTATACGTGTGCCTTGTGCCTGATAACTTGTTGCTTGTTTGGTTGTGATCCGGTTCTGTCCCTGTTACGAGTTCTGCCTGCCCCTCTTGTACCGCACCGCTCTCTCGTGTATGACTTTCTGCTTGTGACTCGACTGCTCTCTGCTCGTCCCTTTGGTACCGCACCGCCCCCTTGTGTATGACCTTTGGCTTTGTCTGACCTCCCGTCTATTTACCCCTCCTGTACCTCGTTTGCCCGTACTGTGTATGACCTCCGTTTTGCCCTACTCTGAGTTTTCTACCTTCTCTGAATGGAGGATGCTAAGCCCTGCCCCCTTGCAGTCACATGACCGTAGGTCCTGTGCCGGCTTGTTAAACTTCAGCATTCAGGTACTGTCCATCTGTACTTTCTGGCTGTTCTTGTCCCCAGGGGTCCCTACATTGTCAGTGAGTCCCTGCTCAGTGTAGGTTGTACTCCGGCACTGTCAGGATCCTTATATTATAACTGACCAATACTATTTTTTTTCCCTCTGCTCCCCTACCCCTGTGTGTGTGATGGATCTTATGCACGCTCTTTCTGAGCAGGTAAAGCACCTGACTCAGATGTCTCAGAAACTCCTTGGAGAACAACGAGTCCTGGCTCAGTCTCAGCAGCTGATCGCTGACACTGTGCAGGGGGCTTTTTTATCGGGGGCTCGGGATGTTACATTAGTTTCCCCTGAGTCTCCGGTTAAGTTACCGGATATCTTATCTGGAGATAAAAAAGAATTCAGAGTTTTCAAGGAGGGCTGTAAGCTTTTTTTTCATTAAGACCACTCTCTTCTGGGGATGAAAGTCAGAGAGTGGGGGTCATTATGTCTCTGTTAAGGGGAGCCCCCCAAGCTTGGGCTTTCTCCCTTCCGACCACGGCCCCTGAGCGTATGACTGTGGATGCCTTTTTTGAGGCCCTGGGGCATATTTATGATGAGCCTGATCGGATGCGTATGGCTGAGGACATGGTGATAAGTGTGTGTTGGGGAAGCACTCAGCCGAGTGGTTTTGCTCAGAGTTCAGATGCTGGGCTGCTGAGGTCTGCTGGAATGATGCCGCCCTCCAGGGTTTGTTCCATAGAGGCCTGTCTGAACATCTGAAAGATGCCTTGGCTGTCCACCCTCCGCCTGATTCCCTGGAGGAGGCTATGACACAGGCCATCCAAGTGGATCGCAGGCTACGGGCGAGGGGAGTGATGCAAATTGAGACATCGTTATTCTCCCAAGGAAGGGGAGCCAGTCCTACATTGGAAATCACGGAGATGGGAACCATCGACCTCAAAGAGAATGAAAGGAGACAACGGCACGTAGGAAAATGCTGTTTTCACTGTGGCGATTCTGGACATTGGAAAAAGGATTGCCCCTCCTGTCCACTAACCAACAAGCAACTGAGCCTGGGTGATTGTCTTGGAAGTCACCCAGGCTCTCAGGTACCCTTTTCTGCCTTTTCTAAAATGTTGTTGCAAGTGGAACTTTGTTGTGGGAGTGTCTCCACATCCACTTCTGCCTTCGTGGATTGCGGATTGTCATTGAACTTTATTGACTCTGACTTAGTGTCCAGGTGTAAGTTAGGGACAGTTAGGTTGGAGACTCCTATTCACATTGTTGCCATTGACAAAACACCACTGATTAATAATGACGTTATGTTTCGTACTGAAGAGTTTCTCCTTAAAGTGAGTTCCTTGCACCAGGAACATATTTCATGTTTTATGATGGACAACCTGCCTCCGGGACTGGTGTTGGGGTTCCCCTGGTTACAATTGCATAATCCGGTGATTAATTGGGAATCTCGGGACATTGTTAAATGGGGTCCCTATTGTTCTGAAAAATGTCTTGTTACTGTGTATGTGTTGTCCGTGGGTCTGGAAGGTATTCCGGAGTGCCTGAAAGACTATACGGACATTTTCTCCGAAAAAGAGGCTGATGTTTTACCGCCACACCGCCCATTTGATTGTGCCATTGACCTAGTTCCAGATGCTAAATTGCCCAAAGCCCGCTTGTATAACCTTTCGGGTCCAGAACGGGCTGCGATGAAGGAATATATTTCTGAGACTGTCCATAAGGGACACATTCATCCTTCTGTTTCTCTCGTGGCGGCGGGGTTCTTTTTTGTAAACAAAAAAGACGGTGGTTTACGCCCATGCCTTGATTTTCGTGAATTAAATAAGATAACAGTGAGGAATACGTATCCCCTTCCACTTATTCCTGATTTATACAACCAGTTGTCCGGAGCTAAGTGGTTTTCGAAATTAGATCTACGGGGAGCGTATAACCTTATCCGAGTCCGGGATGGAGATGAGTGGAAAACCGCTTTTCTCACTACTGAAGGGTTGTTTGAAAATTTGGTCATGCCTTTTGGCCTGACCAATGCTCCAGCGGTCTTCCAAAATTTCATAAATCACGTGTTCTCTGATTTTATTGGACGTTTTTTGGTGGTATATTTGGATGACATATTGATCTACTCTCCTGATAAACAGGCTCACATTGGTCATGTTCGGGCAGTTCTCCAAAGGCTCCGGGAGAACTGTCTCTTTGCTAAACAAGAAAAATGTTTATTTTTTGTTCAGGAACTGTCTTTTCTGGGGTTCATCGTGTCTGCTGAAGGGTGTCGCATGGATCCTAATAAGGTGCAGGCCACTGTTGAGTGGGTTCAAACTTGTGATTTGAAGGCTCTGCAGCATTTCCTATGATTCGCCAATTACTATCATAAATTTATAAATGGGTTCTCACAGGTGGTTAAACCCCTCACTGACATGACTTAAAAGGGAGCCGATATCAAGAATTGGTCAACCGCAGCGGTAGCTGCATTTCAGTTTTTGAAAAAATGTTTCATGTCTGCCCCGGTTCTTATTCAACCAGACCCGTCTGAACCATTTATTGTTGAGGTAGAGGCCTCAGAGGTGGAGGTGGTATTGTCCCAGGGACCCACCACTTTGACCAATTTAAGACCTTGCGCCTTTTTCTCAAAGAAATTCTCCCCTGCGGAGAGAAAGTATGATGTGGGGAATCAAGAACTTCTGGCCGTAAAGTTGGCCTTTGAAGAATGGAGACATTTTTTGGAGGGGGCTGTCCATCCTATAACCGTAATTACGGACCACAAAAACCTAGTCTACATTGAGTCAGCTAAAAGGTTGACTCCCAGACAGGCTAGATGGTCACTTTTTTTTCCCGATTCAACTTCTCGATCACTTTTCGGCCAGGATCCAAAAATGTCAGAGCGGATGCCTTGTCACGCAGTCTAGATCCGGTGTCCCCCCCGGAACCTCCATCCTCCATTCTTCAGCCTGGGGTGGTGGTGGCAGGTATTTCTAATATGTTGGAAAGGGAGATTCGGGAAGCCCAGTCTCTTGCAACTCTGGCTAAGCCGGTGGATAAACTTTTTGTGCCAGCTCAGTTTCGTTTCAAGGTCCTCTGGGAGTTCCATGACTCATTTCTAGGTGGACATCCAGGGATCTCAGCCACCCGGAAGGCCTTTGCTAGAGTATTCTTGTGGTCTTCTTTAGTCTCTGATGTTGGGGAATATGTGTCTGCATGTGATGTTTGTGCCCGTGCAAAAAACCCCCATAACCGGCCGGCCGGGGAATTGGTACCACTGCCAATTCCTGAGAGACCATGGACTCATCTGTCCATGGATTTCATCACCAACCTTCCCCCCTCCAAGGGTTATACCGTCGTCTGGGTTGTGGTGGACAGGTTTAGTAAGCAGGCACATTTTGTACCTTTGGCAGCTCTACCAAATGTGGAAACATTGTCCAGATTGTTTGTTGAGCATGTGGTGCGGTTGCATGGGGTACCCTTGAATGTGGTGTCTGATAGGGGAGTGCAATTTGTTTCCAGATTTTGGAGAGCTTTTTGTAAGAGGTTAGGTATTGGTCTGTCCTTTTCATCCGCTTATCATCCAAAGACTAATGGGTAGACCAAGCGGACCAATCAGTCTCTGGAGCAAATTCTGCATTGCTTGACCTCAGCCCAACAGGATGATTGGTGTTCTGTGTTACCGTTGGCCGAGTTTGCATTTAACAACCGCATTAACCAGTCTACGAGTACATCTCCCTTTTTCTGCAATTATGGGTTTCATCCTCATTTTGGAGAATTTTCCCGTTTGAATTCTGGGTGTCCTGGGGTGGATGAGACGATCCAGCGGTTGGGTGAGGTATGGCGGGAGGTCCAGAGTAACGTTACGAAGGCCCAGGACTAGAGTTGAGCGACTTTTGGTTTTTTAGGGTCGCGTTTCGTTTTGTGAAACCCGACTTTTCCAAAAGTCGGGTCGAGCAAGATCGTCCGATTATAGGGAAAAGTCGGGGTCGTCCCGAAACACGAAACCCAATGTAAGTCAATGGGGAATAAAAGTCGGCAGTGAGAGGAGGACAGGAAACACACCTACAGTGCCCATTTGAATGCCAAAAGCATCAATTCTTCTTACTTAAGCTTGTCAACCTTAATTAACTTCATAATACAAGTTACGCACTGAAAAATGGGGGTTATTTGGCTAAAGTTGTGGGGGGGGGCTGGCTCCAGGTTTTCATGTGCCCTGGGCGAAAGAGCGCCCCTTTAACACATACCACAACTCATCATGCTCCGATACGGCAGAGAAATAGCGGTATAGTACAATGAAAAATACTTCACTTTTTACATCTCATGACAATGCCCATCTATTTCTCCATACAGAATCATTGGTCCCATATAATGTTTGAAACAGTATATGATGAGCTCCACATAATGCTACGGTATATGTTGGTCCCCATGGATGAAGCTCCACTGTCTTATGGGCCCAAATAATGCTCCAAACATAATGGGCCCCATTTCTAATGCTCTAGTGTATAATGGGCCCTGTAAATGCTGCTCCAGTGTCTGATGTCCACCTTTGGAATGTTCCAGTGTATGGTGGGCCCCATCTATCATTCTCCAGAGTATAGTGCTCCCCAAAAATTGCTGTCCCAACATTGAAAACAATCAAATAAGTCTCCTCGCTAGGGAATCCCTGTACTAGTCTGGACTCCTCGTCGTCCCCATCTTCCATCTCACTGCACAGTATTTCAACCTTGCAAGTGCTGTGATCCTGAGCAAGCAGGGGGGGCACACTCGTTGGCGACGGCACTGGCACAGGGCCTCTGATAGTACGGTGGTATGTCTGATGGCGGGTGGGCCGAACCTGCACTTTCATCTGCAGCTTCCTCTTTGTCACCGTGTAAGATGGAACTGTATATGGGAAGGGTAACCTGAGTTTCATCAGGGTCAGATTCAGGCCGTGTAGCGTGCGAGGGGAATGTAGTGGTCTGGGTCAATGTACCAGCAGATTCATCGAGCAGTGGCTGGGCATCAGTGCACTTGTGTCGCCCCCAGGAGTACGGTCGCCACAGTGGCATTACCTTCTTCCTAGGGAGTGTGATGTCATGCTTGGGAGCAACGAACGATCTCTCTAGCAAGTTAACTGATTGGGCGGCGTTATTCCCACGAGTCATGACGCTCCAAACAGCGTTCATGAAGGCAAAGTGTTTGTTTTACGTGGGCAGTATGGTTGCAAAGCTGAACCTTAAAGGAATGTCCAGAAGGGCACCACCAGGAGTGGAGCCTACGGTTAAATTCGACTCCACCTGGGAAACCTCAACCATGCCAGCTACAGAACAGATGCACACATTGCAAGCTTAATTCCGTTAACGAACGAGACTCCGTCATGCCCCGCGGTCCGAGTCCGGCTTACTAGAGGGACACGTGAGGCTCTGGAACATGAGATTGGCCAATAACTGGTGTGTCATGCCCTTACATGTCTGTGGCTGCATGTGCGCTACACTGAAAAGGCCAGCGTTTGTCGCTTACAGGTGCAGATAACCCGCTGAACAACGTTAGTGATGGGGATCACTGATTACAATTATTACCCGAGAACAATGATTTCCCAGTAAGTGCAGGTCAACTGCAGTTCCGGAATTAGGCCTAACCGTCATTCCTGAAAAAATGAAAAACTTACGTGTGCAAACCACAGGTGCTGTAGCTGGCTTAACAGCTCGCCAGCCGTTCTCACGCCCAGTATGGATTACACGTGATTGCACAAAAGTTAGAAAGGGTACTGTATCCCCAGATAACATGTATGGATAGCGTACACATTCAAAATATATGTCTCAGGAGGCAGGCTCAGACGGTGTTAGGCCCAGTATGGATTGCACGTGATTGCACAAAGGTTAGAAAGGGTACCGTTTCCCCTGATAACATGTATGGATAGCGTACACATTCAAAATATATGTCTCAGGAGGCAGGCTCAGACGGTGTTAGGCCCAGTATGGATTGCACGTGATTGCACAAAGGTTAGAAAGGGTACCGTATCCCCGGATAACATGTATGGATAGCGTACACATTCAAAATATATGTCTCAGGAGGCAGGCTCAGACGGTGTTAGGCCCAGTATGGATTGCACGTGATTGCACAAAGGTTAGAAAGGGTACCGTATCCCCGGATGACATGTATGGATAGCGTACACATTCAAAATATATGTCTCAGGAGGCAGGCTCAGACGGTGTTAGGCCCAGTATGGATTGCACGTGATTGCACAAAGGTTAGAAAGGGTACCGTATCCCCGGATAACATGTATGGATAGCGTACACATTCAAAATATATGTCTCAGGAGGCAGGCTCAGACGGTGTCAGGCACAGTATGGATTTGACGGCCCAGATTACACAGCGGAGGAGCAGGGAGAGGTAAAGATTGCAAATGCTGGGGCCCTGCCCAAGCAAGGGGGGCCCACTCGTGGGTGTCGGTACTGGCACTGGGCCCCTCATAGTACAGCGGTGTGTCTGACGGCGGGTGTGCACCACCACCGTCAGAGACACTTGATTGCACTATGAGGGACCCTGTGCCAGTGCCCGCGCCCAAGAGTCGGCCTACCCACCTGTCCAGGGCAACGGCACTCGCACGGTGTCGTGCGCTAGGTGGTGACCCCGGCCATGGGGGGGGGGGGCAGCACAGTTAGGGAGTTTTAGAAAGTGGCATATGTTGATGTTGGACATTCAGCTGATGCAAAAGGCGAAATAGGTCAAGTCCCAGGAAGAGGTGGACCAAAGCAAGCCATTTTTCTGTCACCCTATGTGTCATCAGGGGAAGGTGGGACAAAATCCTTGGAAACCCATGCATGGTTCATTTTAATGAAGGTTAGATCATCCACATTTTGGGTTGACGGACGGGTCCTTTTTTCTGTCAGGATTGATCCAGCTACACTGAAGACTCTTTCCGATAGCACACTTGCAGCTGGGCAAGCGAGCTCCTGTAAGGCATATTGTGGCAATTCAGGCCAGGTGTCCAGTTTAGTGGCCCAATAGTCAAAGGGGAATGACCTGTGTGGGAGAACATCGATATGGGAGGAAAAGTAGTTTGTAACCATGGTTGACAACTGCTGTCTCCTGTCACTTTCCATCGATGCAGTATTACCAGTTGTGTGAGCGGTATTTGAAAAATCAGTCCACAACATTGTCATGAAACCCCTGTCTCCAACGCCACTTCTGCTGTGTGCACCACGAACACCTCTGCCAAGCTGCCCCCGGCCCGTACGGCTCGTGTGAGAACCATCACCGCTGCTGTGTGCTGGGAATGCCTCAAGCAACCGATTTACCAGAGTTGCTTGTTTATTAGCCAATATTAGGTCAAGGTTCTCCTTTGGCATGATGTTTTGTAATTTGCCTTTATAGCGTGGATCCAGGATGCTGGCCAACCAGTAGTCGTCATCGTTCATCATTTTGGCAATGCGGGGGTCCCTTTTTAGGATCCGCAAGGCATAATCTGACATGTGGGCCAATGTTCCCGGTGTCAATGATGCACTGCGAGTGCTGGTTGGAGGAGCACTTTCTGGCAAATCCACATCCCTCCAGTCACGCACAAACCCTGTACCAGACCTTGCCACGCCAACATTTTCACTTGCCCCACGAGATGCATCCTCCTCCCCTAAGTAATCATCCCCATCATCATCCTCCTCCTCCTCTTCTTCCTCCACCTCGTCCAGGAGAGGTCCCTGAGCAGACAATGGCTGAATGTCATCAAGGATTCCCTCCTCCTCTTCCTCCTCATCAACATTGGCTGCAGACGCCTGCTCCTTAAGGTGCGTCAAAGTTTGCATGAGCAGACGCATAAGTGGGATGCTCATGCTTAGGATGGCGTCGTCTGCGCTTACCAGCCGTGTGCATTCCTCAAAACACTGAAGGACTTTACAGAGGTCTTTCAGCTTCGACCACTGCACACCTGTCAACTCCATGTCTGCTCTCAAAGTGCCTGGCCGTGTATCCTCCCACAAATGCATTATGGCCTGCCTCTGCTCGCACAGCCGCTCCACCATGTGCAGGGTGGAGTTCCACCTTGTTGCAATGTCGATAATGAGGCGGTGGTTGGGAAGGTGGAGCAATCGCTGCAGCTTCTGCATACGAACGGAGTGTACAGGCGACCGGCGGATGTGCGCGCACAGTCTTCGCACCTTCTGGAGCAGGGCTGTTAACTCCGGATAATTTTTGAGGAAGCACTGCACCACCAGGTTCAAGGTGTGAGCCAAGCAAGGTATGTGGCTGAGTTTTGAAAGGGCTATGGCTGCCACAAAATTACGGCCATTATCACTAACTACCTTGCCTGCCTCAAGATGTACACTGCCCAGCTATGACTCAGTTTGTCGCTTCAAGTACTCGGCCAGCACCTCGGCGGTATGTCTGTCGCCCAAACACATCATCTGCAACACAGCCTGCTGACGCTTTCCACTAGCTGCTCGATAGGGGGACACATCGTGTGCAACAGTGGCAGCTGCAGATGGAGTGCTCGTACGACTGCGCTCTGTGGACGAGCTTTCGCTTCTGGAGGAGGAGGAGGAGGAGGAGGGTGGAACGCCTACAGCCAACTGTTTCCTATACCGTGGGCTAGGCAGCACTGTCCCACCACCGCTGTCCCCTGTGGACCCTGCATCCACCACATTAACCCAGTGCGCAGTGATCAACACGTAACGGCCCTGGCCATGCCGACTGGACCATGCATCAGTTGTGAGGTGCACCTTTCCGCTCACTGACTGCTTGAGTGCATGGACAATGCGGTCTTTCACATGATGGTGGAGGGCTGGGATGGCTTTGCGAGAGAAGAAGTGGCGACTGGGTAGGTCATAGCATGGTACTGCATAGGCCATGAGTTCGCGGAAAGCTGTGCTTTCCACCAACCGAAAGGGCATCATCTCAAACGAGATTAGTTTGGCAATGTGGGCGTTCAAACCCAGTGTACGCGGATGAGAGACTGAGTACTTTCTTGACCTACTCATAGTGTCTGGGAGGGTGAGCTGGACTTGAGAGCTGCATATGGTGGAAGTAGCGGTGGACAGGGCGGACTGAGAGAGGGTTGATGATGGTGATGGAGTTGGTGTTCTTTCTGATGGCCTAGAATCAGTCTTTCGTTGATATAACAGTGGGATTCCCTGACTGCTGTGGCCTTGCAACGACACCTCAACATTTGCTGCTGTGCTAACCGGTGGGCTTACAGTGGGGGAAACAATGTAGCGTTGATGACTACCTTCGTTGTGATCAGTTGCACATGTGGCACTTGAGGTTTGGTGTTGTGTCCACGCTTGCAAGTGCATGCTGGTTAAATGTCTAAGCATGCAACTGGTATTCAAATTTTTCAGATTTTTCCCTCGGCTAAAGGTCTTTGCGCACTTCTTACAGATAACCTTGGCCTGATCATGAGGATTTTGTTCAAAAAAGTGCCACACTGCACTCTTCCTACTTTGGCAGACATTTTGCGGCCTAGCACGCTGTGATCTTTTGACCCTCTGGACAAGCTGTCCAGCAACTCTTTTGATGTTTGGAACCTGTCTTTGGAGTGCTCCGGGCCTGCCAGATAACAGCTGTTGCGATGTCGATGTCTGCTGTGGATGCTCCTCATCTGAGCTATTGGAAGCAGCACCCTCTTCCCCCAATGGATGCCAATCTGGGTCAACAACTGGGTCATCCATCACCTCCTCTTCTATGTCATGTGCACCTTCCTCTGTGTCACCGTGTATGGTGGTATAGTGTGCGGGAAGGGACACATGAGTCTCATCAGGGTCAGAATCTGGCTCTGTACACTGCGAGGACAATGTAGTGCTCTGAGTGAATGTACCAGCAGAATCATCCATCAGTGGCTGTGCATCAGTGCACTCCATGTCAGATTCATCTTGGCCTGGGTAATTCACCATTTCACTTGATAATCCAGGCATGGTATGTGAAAACAGCTCCATGGAGTAATCAGTAGTATGACCTGCGTCATCCTTCAATCTTGTTTGGGGTGAAGGACACAAGGAAAAGTGTGGTTCATGAACATGAGCCTCCAATGACGACTCAGTGCTTTTACTTTTTACAACTGAAGAAGAGGAGGCGATAGAGCTGGAGGCTGAGTCAGCAATGTAAGACAAAACTTTTTCCTGATGCTCTGGCTTTAAAAGCGGTTTGCCAACTCCTAGAAAACTAAGCGTTCGAGGCCTTATGTAGCCAGACGATGACGCAGGCTCAACACCTCCTGCATTCGGTCCTATTTTGCTCTTGCCACTACCATCAGATCCACCACCAACACCATCATTACCAGCTGCCAACCCCCACCCAATTCCACGGCCTCTTCCACCAGCCTTCCTCATTTTTGGTAGAAATGTAGACAAAATCCAACAAACTATATAGTATGTAAAACAAGGTACAAGGTTTCTATAGGACAGGGGAGATTTTGAATTTCTGCACACACTTTTGGACACTGGACACTTTTGGATTGTGTGAGGCCCACTGATATCTGAGCGCTATGTGACAGGCTTGATGGCACAGCTGTGACCTAAGTGACTAGAGGATAAGTGAGATTTTGAATCTCTGCACACACTTTTGGACACTGGACACTTTTGGATTTTGTGAGGCCCAATGAATATCTGAGCGCTATGTGACAGGCTCGATGGCACAGCTGTGACCTAAGTGACTAGAGGATAAGTGAGATTTTGAATCTCTGCACACACTTTTGGACACTGGACACTTTTGGATTGTGTGAGGCCCACTGATATCTGAGCGCTATGTGACAGGCTTGATGGCACAGCTGTGACCTAAATGACTAGAGGATAAGTGAGATTTTGAATCTCTGCACACACTTTTGGACACTGGACACTTTTGGATTGTGTGAGGCCCAATGAATATCTGAGCGCTATGTGACAGGCTCAATGGCACAGCTGTGACCTAAGTGACTAGAGGATAAGTGAGATTTTGAATCTCTGCACACACTTTTGGACACTGGACACTTTTGGATTGTGTGAGGCCCACTGATATCTGAGCGCTATGTGACAGGCTTGATGGCACAGCTGTGACCTAAGTGACTAGAGGATAAGTGAGATTTTGAATCTCTGCACACACTTTTGGACACTGGACACTTTTGGATTGTGTGAGGCCCAATGAATATCTGAGCGCTATGTGACAGGCTCGATGGCACAGCTGTGACCTAAGTGACTAGAGGATACGTGAGATTTTGAATCTCTGCACACACTTTTGGACACTGGACACTTTTGGATTGTGTGAGGCCCACTGATATCTGAGCGCTATGTGACAGGCTTGATGGCACAGCTGTGACCTAAGTGACTAGAGGATAAGTGAGATTTTGAATCTCTGCACACACTTTTGGACACTGGACACTTTTGGATTGTGTGAGGCCCAATGAATATCTGAGCGCTATGTGACAGGCTCGATGGCACAGCTGTGACCTAAGTGACTAGAGGATAAGTGAGATTTTGAATCTCTGCACACACTTTTGGACACTGGACACTTTTGGATTGTGTGAGGCCCACTGATATCTGAGCGCTATGTGACAGGCTTGATGGCACAGCTGTGACCTAAGTGACTAGAGGATAAGTGAGATTTTGAATCTCTGCACACACTTTTGGACACTGGACACTTTTGGATTGTGTGAGGCCCAATGAATATCTGAGCGCTATGTGACAGGCTCGATGGCACAGCTGTGACCTAAGTGACTAGAGGATAAGTGAGATTTTGAATCTCTGCACACACTTTTGGACACTGGACACTTTTGGATTGTGTGAGGCCCACTGATATCTGAGCGCTATGTGACAGGCTTGATGGCACAGCTGTGACCTAAGTGACTAGAGGATAAGTGAGATTTTGAATGTCTGCACACACTTTTGGACACTGGACACTTTTGGATTGTGTGAGGCCCACTGATATCTGAGCGCTATGTGACAGGCTCGATGGCACAGCTGTGACCTAAGTGACTAGAGGATAAGTGAGATTTTGAATCTCTGCACACACTTTTGGACACTGGACACTTTTGGATTGTGTGAGGCCCACTGATATCTGAGTGCTATGTGACAGGCTTGATGGCACAGCTGTGACCTAAGTGACTAGAGGATAAGTGAGATTTTGAATCTCTGCACACACTTTTGGACACTGGACACTTTTGGATTGTGTGAGGCCCAATGAATATCTGAGCGCTATGTGACAGGCTCGATGGCACAGCTGTGACCTAAGTGACTAGAGGATAAGTGAGATTTTGAATCTCTGCACACACTTTTGGACACTGGACACTTTTGGATTGTGTGAGGCCCACTGATATCTGAGCGCCGCTATGTGACAGGCTCGATGGCACAGCTGTGACCTAAGTGACTAGAGGATAAGGGAGATTGGATTGCTTTTAAAAAAGCAGTTTGCGGAGCAGTGGGTAAACAGCAATGCCAGCCTGTCAGGAAGCCTTAAAAGGCAGCCCAACAACCAACACCACTGATACACCACAATATAGCCTCCCCTTGCACTGCACACACAGTGACTGGTGTGTTGTGCAGGCCAAATTGCTATCAGCAGCAGAAGCAGTTTTTTTTTCTTCTCAGCAGGACAAAAAAAAAAAATTGGGATTGCTTTTAAAAAAGCAGTTTGAGGCCCAATGAATATCTGAGCGCTATGTGACAGGCTCGATGGCACAGCTGTGACCAAAGTGACTAGAGGATAAGGGAGATTGGATTGCTTTTAAAAAAGCAGTTTGCGGAGCAGTGGGTAAACAGCAATGCCAGCCTGTCAGGAAGCCTTAGAAGGCAGCCCAACAACCAACACCACTGATACACCACTATATAGCCTCCCCTTGCACTGCACACACAGTGACTGGTGTGTTGTGCAGGCCAAATCGCTAGCAGCAGAAGCAGTTTTTTGGTCTTCTTCCCTGCCTAACGCTCTCCCTACAGAATCAGCAGCAACCTCTCCCTATACTGAGATCGGCAGAAGTAAGATGGCGGTCGGCGTGCACGCCCTTTTATACCCCCTGTGACGCCCCCCAAAGCAAGCCAATCACTTGCATGCTCTTCTGAAAGATGGTGGTGACCCGTGCCTATGTCATCACGTTGCCCACAGTGTCCGTGGATCCTGATTGGCTGAAAAAGAGCGCAAAACAAACTTTTGAAACGCGACTTTGGCGCGCAAGTCGCCGACCTCGTGGCTGACCTCATCCTAGGGTCGGGTTTCGTTTCATGAAACCCGACTTTGCCAAAAGTCGGCGACTTTTGAATTTTTTCGACCCGTTTCGCTCAACTCTACCCAGGACAAATTTAAATTTAAAAATGATCCGCGGGACCGGTGTTCCAGATTGGGGATAAGGTATGGTTGTCCACCAAGAATATAAGGCTCAAGGTCCCCTCTGCTAAGCTTGGACCCAAGTTTATAGGTCCCTATGAAATTACCGAAGCAGTTAACCCAGTGGCTTTTCGATTGCGTCTCCCGCCATCTCTGCGGATCCCAAATGTTTTCCATAAGGCCCTTTTGAAACCTGTGAGGTCCGGTGGGGAGGGATCATCAGCTTCCCCGCCACCGTTTTTGGTAGACGGGCAGTCGGAGTACGAGGTGGAACGAATTGTCGACTCCAGGTTGGTCCGTCGTGCCCTTCAATATCTGGTACATTGGAAAGGCTATGGTCCTGAAGAACGCTCGTGGCTTCCTGCTCGATCGGTTCATGCGGATTGGTTGGTCCGGGCCTTTCAAGCCAAGTACCCTGAGAGACCTGGGGGTCCGGTGGCCCCCAATTGAGAGGAGGGTACTGTCATGATCCAGGATGGGGTTTCGCTTTGGCCCGTCCTGGTCAGACTGGGGGTTAATTGTTCTGCCTCTCTCTGGCTGAGGGCGGCTATTTAATGTTCGCTGGACCTAGGTCTGGTGTCAGTTACAGTGGGGCAAAAAAGTATTTAGCCAGTCAGCAATAGTGCAAGTTCCACCACTTAAAAAGATGAGAGGCGTCTGTAATTTACATCATAGGTAGACCTCAACTATGGGAGACAAACTGAGAAAAAAAAAATCCAGAAAATCACATTGTCTGTTTTTTTTTCCTTTTATTTGCATATTATGGTGGAAAATAAGTATTTGGTCAGAAACAAGCAATCAAGATTTCTGGCTCTCACAGACCTGTAACTTCTTCTTTAAGAGTCTCCTCTTTCCTCCACTCATTACCTGTAGTAATGGCACCTGTTTAAACTTGTTATCAGTATAAAAAGACACCTGTGCACACCCTCAAACAGTCTGACTCCAAAATCCACTATGGTGAAGACCAAAGAGCTGTCAAAGGACACCAGAAACAAAATTGTAGCCCTGCACCAGGCTGGGAAGACTGAATCTGCAATAGTCAACCAGCTTGGAGTGAAGAAATCAACTGTGGGAGCAATAATTAGAAAATGGAAGACATGCAAGACCACTGATGATCTCCCTCGATCTGGTGCTCCACGCAAAATCCCACCCCGTGGGGTCAGAATGATCACAAGAACGGTGAGCAAAAATCCCAGAACCACGCGGGGGGACCTAGTGAATGAACTGCAGAGAGCTGGGACTAATGTAACAAGGCCTACCATAAGTAACACACTACGCCACCATGGACTCAGATCCTGCAGTGCCAGACGTGTCCCACTGCTTAAGCCTGTACATGTCCGGGCCCGTCTGAAGTTTGCTAGAGAGCATTTGGATGATCCAGAGGAGTTTTGGGAGAATGTCCTATGGTCTGATGAAACCAAACTGGAACTGTTTGGTAGAAACACAACTTGTCGTGTTTGGAGGAAAAAGAATACTGAGTTGCATCCATCAAACACCATACCTACTGTAAAGCATGGTGGTGGAAACATCATGCTTTGGGGCTGTTTCTCTGCAAAGGGGCCAGGATGACTGATCCGGGTACATGAAAGAATGAATGGGGCCATGTATCGTGAGATTTTGAGTGCAAACCTCCTTCCATCAGCAAGGGCACTGATGATGAAATGTGGCTGGGTCTTGCAACATGACAATGATCCAAAGCACACCACCAGGGCAACGAAGGAGTGGCTTCATAAGAAGCATTTCAAGGTCCTGGAGTGGCCTAGCCAGTCTCCAGATCTGAACCCTATAGAAAACCTTTGGAGGGAGTTGAAAGTCCAAGCGAAAAGCCAAAAACATCACTGCTCTAGAGGAGATCTGCATGGAGGAATGGGCCAACATACCAACAACAGTGTGTGGCAACCTTGTGAAGACTTACAGAAAACGTTTGACCTCTGTCATTGCCAACAAAGGATATATCACAAAGTATTGAGATGAAATTTTGTTTCTGACCAAATACTTATTTTCCACCATAATATGCAAATAAAAGGAAAAAAAAACAGACAATGTGATTTTCTGGATTTTTTTTTCTCAGTTTGTCTCCCATAGTTGAGGTCTACCTATGATGTAAATTACAGATGCCTCTCATCTTTTTAAGTAGTGGAACTTGCACTATTGCTGACTGACTAAATACTTTTTTGCCCCACTGTATACTCCTGCCCTCGGCTGAGTTAGTTGACCTCTTGTATACGTGTGCCTTGTGCCTGATAACTTGTTGCTTGTTTGGTTGTGATCTGGTTCTGTCCCTGTTACGAGTTCTGCCTGCCCCTCTTGCACTGCACCGCTCTCTCATGTATGACTCTCTGCTTGTGAATTTACTGCTCTCTGCTCGTCCCTTTGGTACCGCACCGCCCTCTTGTGTATGACCTTTGGCTTTGTCTGACCTCCCGTCTGTTTATCACTCCTGTACCTCGTTTGCCTGTACTGTGTATGACCTCCGTTTTGCCCTACTCTGAGTTTTCTACCTTCTCTGAATGCAGGATGCTAAGCCCCACCCCCTTGCAGTCATATGACTGTAGGTCCTGTGCCGGCTTGTTAAACTTCAGCGCTCAGGTCCTGTGCATCTGTACTTTCTGGCTGTTCTTGTCCACAGGGTTCCCTACAGTGTGGGTGAGTCCCTGCTCAGCGGAGGCTGTATGCCGGCGCTGTCAGGATCCTGATAACGTGTGTATGTGAGCACGTGTGTATGTGCATGTGAGTACGTGTGTGTGTGCATATATGAGTACGTGTGTGTGTATGTGAGTATGTGTGTGTATATGTGTTTACATGTGTGTGTATGTGAGTACGTGTTTGTGTGTATGTGAGTACGTGAGTGTGTGTTTGTGTGTGTGTTTGTGTGTGTATGTGAGTACGTGTGTATGTGAGTACGTGTGTGTGTGTATATGTGAGTACGTGGTGTATGTGAGTATGTGTGTGTGTGTATGTGAGTACGTGTGTGTATGTGAGTACGTGTGTGTGTATGTGAGTACGTGTTTGTGTGTGTATGTGAGTACGTGTGTGTGTACGTGTATGTGTATGTGAGTACGTGTTTGTGTGTGTATGTGAGTACTTGTTTGTGTGTGTATGTGAGTACGTGTGTGTACGTGTGTGTGTATATGAGTACGTGTGTGTGTATGTGAGTACGTGTGTGTGTATATGTGAGTACGTGTGTGTGTATGTGAGTACGTGTTGTGGTGTAATGACCACTGTGTCCACTAGGGGGCGCTGTGTGGATGTCCCAAGAGAGAGGATGAGTGGCAGAATACGGAGTGGCCGTGGTGTGTCTCAAAGTGGGTGGCTTTGAGATGAAGGCTTGGTTATGTGCTGATCAGCAGAGCTGATCTGTCGTGCCTATGTGTTAGGGAGAAGCCTTCAGGCAGCTGGAGAGATGGGTGGGTTCTAGCTGCCCACAAACCCACCCAGGGGTGTGTCTGATAACACCTATAGTAAAAGGCTGTGTGAGTAGGTGAAGGACCTGAGATGAGGTCATAGCCATGTGACCCAGGGGGCGTGGCTACGGACCATATAACGTAGCCAGGGTAGGTCACAAGAGTGAATGCTGGGACCTGATTGGTCCAGTTTGGAAGGTCCCGTGAGGAGAAGGATCTCCTCACTAACAGCCTGTGGAGCGGCTGTGTGGGTAATGGCGGCCAGTGTCTGAGAGTCCCTGAGGAGTGAGTGGATGTCTGCAGCCTGGAGAAACAGCCATATGGGAACCCTGACGTGGGTGAGATAACCCTGGGGCTAAATAGCCTGTATAATGGACGCTATGCTGTCATGTGAAGCTATATAATGGAAGCTGCGCTGTTGTATATTGCTGCTGTGGTTTATGATGGCAAATAAACCTCATGGACTGTTATGGCTTATGAAAACCCGAGCTGGATCTGATTGTGTGGCTGCCAAGCGAGTGTCCCCCAACCTTGAATAACAGCGCTACCTCACAATTGGTGGAGAATGCGGGCAGTGGTGTAGCCTTGTTGCTGTGAGCAACGGATAAGGACGGCAAAATTCGGTGGCAAAGAGCAACGCTGAGCCAGGAGGGCTGACGGTTGTGGAAGCCGTGTGATGTGCTGCTGACCGGCCACGTGTGAGCAGAGTCTGTGATGGCCTGCAAGTGGGGAAGTCACTGTCCGGCTGTGGTTATGGAAACCGTGGGGCGGCCTAGTGAGTAAGGCGCTGTCCGGATCGGTGAGCTCAGTGAGGCTGCTTCCCCAGGAGAAAGAGACTGGTGATTGCTAGGGTGCCTCTGTGGAGAAGAGGTACCCGAGGAGCTGTGTGGGCGACACAGGAGAAACGGACTGGTGTTCGTGTGGTACTGACCTGGGTCAATGAGTAAAACGGTGACCCGTGTGGCCGACACAGGTATCGGACAGCTGTTCGTGTGGTACTGACCTGGGTCAGTGAGGAAGACAGTGTACCTGGAGGGTCCAGTGAGGAAAGGTCCTGGAGGGTCAGCCCTGGGAGCAGAGTCGGATCCCAGGAGCACGTGGTGTGACCTTGGACCTGGTGAGGCACGAGTGTTGGGCAGTCTCAGGCGGAGACAGATGTCCTGAAGAGCACCTGCCAAGCCCCTGAACCTGGTGAGGCCGGTGTGTGGGGAGACCCTGGGAGG
The DNA here is from genome assembly GCF_039654945.1 of Dendrobates tinctorius. Lineage (NCBI taxonomy): Eukaryota > Metazoa > Chordata > Amphibia > Anura > Dendrobatidae > Dendrobates > Dendrobates tinctorius. Next base: position 55,148,075 of record NW_027361829.1, read on the forward strand.
AGGGTCGCTCCCTGAATCGCACCCGGTGCGCCCTGTGTGTTGGACGGTCTCAAGTGGAGACAGGAGCGTCCTGAATAGCACACAGTCAGGACACGTGAGTTTTGGAGTTTTTTGTGGTGTGTTTTTTTTCTTCTTTTTTCTCAACTCAGCCTGCCGTGGCTCAGTGGGAGTCAAGAAGGTGACAAGTGGCTTGATGTGGCTCGGTGGGGCCACGAAGGTGACAAGCGGCTTCCGGTGGATCGGCGGGTCCACGAAGACGGCGCAGTAGGAGCTGCAGTGACTCCAGCCGCTGTGTGTGTGAACAGCAGCCGGTGGTGCCGGTGATCGGTGACAGCAGGAGCTGTGGTGGTGCCAGCAAGGACTTGTGTGGTATCGTGAGAGACAAACTGTGTGGTGTGAACTGTGGTCTGAGAAGACCGGTATAACAGACATGGGGAGATCCCGAAAGGGGGTGGAGTCCCAAAAGGGGGTGGTGACCCAAACCGGGGTGGTAGCCCAAAAAGGGGTGGAGTCCCAAATTGGGGTGGTAGCCAAAAAAGAAGTGGAGTCCCAAAAGGGGGTGGAGTCCCAAATTGGGGTGGTAACCCAAAAAGGGGTGGAGTCTCAGAGGGAGGCGGTAACCCAAATTGGGGTGGTGGTCCAGAAAGGGGCAGAGTTTGATGAAATGGCAGCACTGGTTGGCTCAGTGGGTATGTCTGGGAAACTGCAGTGTTCATGTATGTCATTTCCAGAATGTGGGATATTCTTTCCGAGTGATGACTGGCCGCAAGTGTGTTCCGTGATGCTACACCGGGAAGGGATCTCGGGACGGTTGGACTCAAAGAGTCAGGTGACGCTGGTAGGAACTCCTCTCACTTTCTGTCTGACTGAGAAAATGGTCCAGGTTCGCTGTGCACATGGGGTCACAGTGAACTATGCGGTAGACAGAATAATGTTTGAGGGTCTCGAAGGCAGTGAGTGCCAAGGGGGCAGTATACCATCATACTTAGTGTATGCCTTGGAGTAGGGCCGGGACTTTGTCAGGTTTGATGATATATGCCAGGAGGGTGGAGACATTCCTACTGTTGGGCTAACCAATGCGAAGACGGTGATGGCTCCTGACGTGGAAAGGTCAGAGGTGGAAGTGACCAGGAAAAGGGGTATGTCAGCCCAACGGACGGACCAGACATCTCGTGACAAAACTGGCACTAACCTGCTGGATAAGACGGCTGAAGTACTCACATGGTTAGTGAGTAACTGGAGGGATGACTCAGACTCTGGGGGTGACTGTGGCTCTGAGAGAGACAGGGAGCACAGAATAGCAGGGCTAGAGAAAGAAGTCTCTGAGCTCAAAGGTCACATGGTAACGTGGCAAGGACTGAATCAGGCCCTCAGAGAAGAGGTGGATGAACATGTCAAACGAGAAAGCGTACTGAGACAAATGGCCGAGCTCAGAGGTCACCTGTCCACCTGGCAAAGTGTGAACAAGAACCTCAAGGAAGAGATGGAGGAACTCAGAGGAGTAGTAAAAAGTCTTCTGCGAGAGAAGTTGGACAAAGACTTACCGCGGGTGAACGCGAGTGATAATAAGACAGAACTGTCAGTAGTCATCGTGGCAAAGGGACATGAAGTGATCCCATCGTGTGAAGTTGGTGGGTTAAGAACTAAAGAAGACAGTCACCCGGTCGGGGCAACTGTAGTGAGGGAAGTGTCCGTGGTAAAGCCAGATCCTTCGGTCCAGGAAGAGAGCAAGACCATGACCTTCCAGTCTGTGATTGATGTACCAGAGGACATGCAAGAAGCCTGTGCTGAGGAAGGTGTGCATGAAGCTTTCAAAGAGGCGGTCAAGGCGTGTGAGGTGCACTGGGCACCTGAGACTCGGCAGTTAGTGATAGTATCAGCCAGAGAAGATACATCAAACCGAGTAGCTGTCCTGAAAGAGATGCATTTGCAGTGTCTACGTGTCAAACAATTGGTTAGGCAGAGTAATGTGAAGGCTGCTCGACGCCTAGAGATAGCAAGAGAGGCTATGGATCGGCGGGGTTTGCGGAAAGATGTGGTTCCGGTACCCAAAGCTCTGATTGGGAGAATCATTGGAAGATCCGGGAAGGTGATGCAAGACCTCGTGAATATCTCCGGTGTGATGAGGGTGAGGATCCCTCCTGATGATGAAGACCCGGTATCCAGTGAAGTGGGTAGAATTCCCATCATCGTGGTTGGCTCCATGGAGAGCCTGAGAGATTTTCGGATGCTCGTGGAGTATCGGGTGGGGTACCTGAAAGAAATTGAGCAGTTGAGGCTGGACCGTCAGCGAATTAATAAAGAAGTACGGAATACCAGGTGGCGGCCGCCTCCAACCCAAGATGTAAGGACCCGAAGGGTTCCTCCAAGTAGTGACATGGCAGGTGGCCGAAGAATGTCAGAAAGTGGCAGTACGATGGGCCGTGCAAGGCTGAGAGACAGCAGTTCCTGTGAGACGCTGAATGGGTCAGACTCAGGCCAGACAGTAGGACCGATTAAGACTGATGACCGTACCAACCGGGAGAGCCGGTCAGTGGGAGAACGGTCAGATGACGAAGCGCACTCTAGGAGGGTGGTGACTAAACAGTGTCTGATGATGCAGACAGACTGCAAATGGAGGGTCAAAGACAATGACCGATATTCTGACCGCTTGGGGCGGGGGAGGCCTAATGCAGAGATGAGGCCGTATGACAGATGGAGACCGTTCTCTCGACCTGTGGGGCAAGGTGTAATGTGTGCCCGGTCTCGAGATCCTGGTGTAAGATTGTGTGTTCAACCCCACAAGTTTGAACAGAGGGGCGGGGTATGTGGTGTAATGACCACTGTGTCCACTAGGGGGCGCTGTGTGGATGTCCCAAGAGAGAGGATGAGTGGCAGAATACGGAGTGGCCGTGGTGTGTCTCAAAGTGGGTGGCTTTGAGATGAAGGCTTGGTTATGTGCTGATCAGCAGAGCTGATCTGTCGTGCCTATGTGTTAGGGAGAAGCCTTCAGGCAGCTGGAGAGATGGGTGGGTTCTAGCTGCCCACAAACCCACCCAGGGGTGTGTCTGATAACACCTATAGTAAAAGGCTGTGTGAGTAGGTGAAGGACCTGAGATGAGGTCATAGCCATGTGACCCAGGGGGCGTGGCTACGGACCATATAACGTAGCCAGGGTAGGTCACAAGAGTGAATGCTGGGACCTGATTGGTCCAGTTTGGAAGGTCCCATGAGGAGAAGGATCTCCTCACTAACAGCCTGTGGAGCGGCTGTGTGGGTAATGGCGGCCAGTGTCTGAGAGTCCCTGAGGAGTGAGTGGATGTCTGCAGCCTGGAGAAACAGCCATATGGGAACCCTGACGTGGGTGAGATAACCCTGGGGCTAAATAGCCTGTATAATGGACGCTATGCTGTCATGTGAAGCTATATAATGGAAGCTGCGCTGTTGTATATTGCTGCTGTGGTTTATGATGGCAAATAAACCTCATGGACTGTTATGGCTTATGAAAACCCGAGCTGGATCTGATTGTGTGGCTGCCAAGCGAGTGTCCCCCAACCTTGAATAACAGCGCTACCTCACAGTGTGTGTATGTGAGTACGTGTGTGTGTGTATGTGAGTACGTGTCTGTGTATGTGAGTATGTGTGTGTATGTGAGTACATGTGTGTGTATGTGAGTACGTGTGTGTATGTGTGTGTGAATACATGTGTGTGTATATGTGAGTATGTGTGTGTATGTGAGTATGTGTGTGTATGTGAGTATGTGTGTGTATGTGAGTATGTGTGTGTATGTGAGTACGTGAGTGTGTGTGTATATGAGTGAGAGTGTGTGTGTATATGAGTGTGTGTGTATATGTGAGGACGTGTGTATGTGAGTGTATGTATGTGAGTGTGTGTATGTGTGTGTGAGTGTGTGTATGTGCGTATGTGTGTGTGTATATGTGAGTGTGTGTGTGAGTGTGTGTGTGTATGTGAGTACACGTGTGTGTGCGAGTGTGTGTGTGTATGTGAGTACGTGTGTGTATATCAGTACGTATGTGTGTGTGTATGTGTGTATGTGAGTATGTGTGTGTATGTGGGTACGTGTGGGGGTGTATGTGTGTGTACGTACGTACTTGTATGTGTGCATGTACGCACATGTTTGTGTGTACGTACATGTGTGTGTACATGTGTGTGTGTATGTACCTGGTGGGCAGGCAGCGGCAGGTCCCGTGGGGGGGTCCTGGCGGCGGCCAGACGGCAGGAAATACCGCGGCTTGCGGCCTGTGCTGGAGATGGGGTGTTTTGACGAATATTTCCTTTGAAAGTGATGTGTAAATGACATAGAGAATGGCTCTATGTAAGATCTCATGTTAAAATCGCATTGTAATCAGATAACAATCGCACTGCATTCGGATGTAAATCGGATGCTTGGTGTGAGAAATCGGATCATACTCGCATGACGCTTGCATTACACTCAGCAGAGAGACTCGAACTGATTTTTCATATGATTAGTGTGACTCTGGCCTTAGGCCACATGCATACATTCAGTATTTGGTGAATTTTTTACCCCAGTATTTGTAAGCCAAAACCAGGAGTGGAACGGTCAGAGGAAAAACATAAGGCCAGAGTCACACAAGCGAGAAATACAGACGTGTGCGAGTGTAGAGAAGGTGACCTGATGGACGGACTTGTCTGTAGGGAGAGAAGGGATGGTTGGTGCACTGAAGATGATGCTTGTAATAGTAGAAGGGAAACAGCTGGGGAAAATGGAATAGGAGTGCAGTACCTACATTTGACCAGAAGATTGCAGGGGGGAGCGTGAGAACAGGACTTGACATCAGCTTAAGGCTACGAAAATGCTTAGTCATGGGGGGCAGGGAGACAGGAACCCAGGAGGGGATTTCCCGAGCAGGGAGATAAATAGGACAGGAGAGGGTACCAGTCCTGGGAGGAGCTCAGGAGGAGAAGAGACAGTGAAGGAGAACGAACAGTAGAGGAGAGCTCGACCAGGGGACTGAGGAGAAAAGAAGTCAGGGGGGTGGCCCCGACACGAAGAACCGCAGAACAGACGAGGCCCCGGGGGTACCAAATTGACGACGACCTCGGACTGGTGAAGTGCTGGCGGTAGATAGGCCTAGGGCAGCCCCAGTGAAAGAGCCGCGAGGAACATCACTATGACAGAAGGAAGGTGCAGGTACTCGGGCCTGAATACGGAGAGATGTAAAGGTGCTGCGGTGTATTGCTACGGTCATCAGGAGGACGGCCAATAAACTCAGACCTGTTGTTCCCCAAAATCTGCCTCCGTCTCGTCTCAGTGTCGTCTGTGCGCGGTAAGCAGTGGACCATCCCCCAATCTGGCCCGTACTACACGTGGCAAAAAAACTACGCATTGCACTCGTACCAATTTTACTCTATGGGGCAGCTCCCATCATCCGTATATTTCTCAGCCGTATTTTACGAGCTGAAGAAATCGCAGCATGCTGCGATTGTATAGACCACACGTGTAACTTGCGAGAAGTACGCACCAGTGTCCTTTAACAAAAGCCGCAAATCAGTGCGCGATACAGTAAAATCACACTGGCATGTTTACTAAAGAATAGAAAGAATAGATATATACACATAGAATACATATATATATACATGTCATTGAGACACACACATATATATTTATATTTCATAGAGTTCTACATAGCAGAATAGTCGCTAAATCAATTGCCGGCTTCTGTAAAATCAATACAAAACCCAACATTAAATGACACATGGTTTACATACAGTAAAACATTTCATTTCATTTAGTTTTTTTATATATCTTTGACTAATAATTAGATTGTGTGGGTATGTGTGTAAAATTTGGGACATGTAGGTGTTAAATAAAGGGGTTAATTCGTTGAAAAAAATTGCGTGGGCTCCCACGGTAATTTCTCAACAGGAGAGGGAAAGCCAGTGAGTGAGGGCAGATATGAATAGCCTTGAGAGGGACCATTGTTTTTGGCTCCTCCCTGGCTACAAAAATCTGCCCCCAGACACCCCAGAAAAGGTGTATCTATAAGATGCTCCTTTTCTGGCACTTAGCCTCTCTATTCCCATTGCCGGTGACATCAGTGAGGCTGCGCAGAGTCCCCTGGCTGACCTAAGGTGAACTGATGAGCATGGGAAAAAGTTCAGAAACTTTCCCTCGCTCATTAGTTCATCTCCGGTCAGCCGGGGAGGCTGTGCAGAGATTAACTAATTCATTTGTCAGTGGTTCACAGGTAAACCGCAGGTCTTTTGACCTGAGAATTTACCTGGAGATTTTTCAAAATCCGAGTGGAAAAATCCGCAGGGCCTAAATCTACGTGTGCACATAGCCTTAGGGTGCACCTCTGTAGTTGTAATCAGGGTAACCTGGTTGTGGGCCCACTCAGATGTTTTGCTTTCCCCCTGAGTTGAGCCACCTAGCAACGCCTCTGGATAGAACTATTCAGTAATGCAAAATGTATGGTATTGCAATGTTGTCCACAATATAGTATCACATTTTAATAAGACACAATAAATTATTTTACTCAGTTTGATAACACAGTTTTGATGTAAAAGCTTTTTTAAGAATGATGACTTGTATTTATTCCTCAAACTTTCTTGCACAGGAGAAAGCTGAGCAGTCTTGAATATTCTACCTTTTCTGTTCCCCTTTCTATTCAGTCTACAATTTCAAGTAATTATTGGCACTGATAAAATGGACTCAAGCCAGTCATTATCCTATGAGCAGTGACACGCTCTGCAGGTCTCACTAGCAGTGAAAGGATTAAGATTTAAGGTCTGCCTAGCAACCAGCACTCATATAAACTTTAATATTTAACTTCTACAGTGCATCAACATATTACTTCAACAGTTGGTTTTGGAACATAATATGCCTTATAAAAATACATGCACTCTGTTTCGGGAATTTCGGGTTATGTATTTTCTGCTTCTACTTTTATTTTTCTTTTGATTACTACATAAAAAAACTATCCTAACGCTTTTTTTCTTTATGGCTGAAAAATAAATATCACTCAAGTTTTCAGAGTTTGTTTTTTTTTTTTACTATCAATTTCCGGAGTAAAGTCATTAAAGTCTAGACTGTGTTTATATTAAAACACCAGAAGTGTCAGCCACAGTTGTGGATTCTAAAACAGAAGGCATGAAAAACAGTGATCAGGCTAATTAAGTAAAAATAAATTAGTATTCCGACAGCCATGATATCCCCCCAAAAAATTGAGGGAGAGATGAAGAACAAGAAGGCATATAAGAATGTCAGGCTTCTGATGAGGATTCCTCTTCTATCTATAATAAAATATATTGCAAGTAGGACAAAGCAACAATATTTGGTGGGGTTATTTTTATAATTTAAGTAGCACTTTGCTCAGTTGTGTCCAGGAGTCACATGAGCTGCCACTTTTCTGTTCCAGTGGGGTATTTGTAAGCCTAGATCTGGGGATTTGGGAGTTCCCGCTGTAGGTGAGATAGGTGATAACTTGCTCTCATGGGAAAAATTCTTTAAAGCACCACATCAGCGGGATTTTTTTATTTTACCACTACAGAGGTGTCACAAATGTAAGTTCTCTCCACTTAGTCTCATACTTACCAGCCACCGACATCATCTGTTATAGGCATCACTCCGGTCTGTCTTCCTCAGTTTGTGACTTGTGAGATCACTCCAGTGTTTGCTGGGCGAGCCGGAGATCACTTCTTAATGTAAGTCTATGAGAACCAAAATGAGGCCAGATTGAGGCTCCCAGAGACTTACAGTGAGAACTAATGACTGTTACTTCTGACTTCCAGCCAGTCAAAAGTTGTGGTCACAAGATGGCAGTGCAGGATTGGAGTGGCGCCAGGAAGAGATGAAGACTGCTGTTGGTGAGTATATTTATATATTTATAGGGGCTGGGGACTTACATTAGTGACACCACTCCAGCACTGAAATAAAAGGAAACACTTAAGTGGTGCTGTAATTGAATAGAGCGGGCACATTCACCTGCTGCTACTGCCATGGCTGAGCCTTTATGTTTCTGCACTCTCCTCTCTACCTTTCTGCACTTTCATATAATCCAGCTGCTTTTGCCTAATAATGTTACTGTGTCTCTGTTATGAGAGTGTAGCAACTCACTCAGGAAAATAGTAACACCCTAAAAACTGCAACTGACCTTGCCGATTCCAGTACACACTAGAGATTCTGACCCAGCAGTTCTTTGTGGTTCCTGCGTTAGCTGAGATAGCCCTAACCACAGACTAAACTATTGTAACTCAGACCTTTGCTGCCAGTGACATCGCCTCTTCCAGGAACACCTGGGAGGGACTATAAACCATAGAACCTGGGTAGCAATGAATAATGCATGCTGTTGTTGCCACTTGATGTCTGCCACCTCTAAAGACAAGAATCACAATAGCATGGTCAGGGCATCCACAGCACGCATGATGGCTTCTCAGCACACAAAAAATGGAGTGGGCTGGTGATAATGTTATGATTGTGTAGCAATGCACTATGCAAAATAGATAACACACTTAAAACTGCAACTGACCCCTCCACTTCCTGTACAGACTAGAGATCCTGACCCCACAGTTCCTAGTGGTTCCTGCCTGAGCTGAGATAGCCCTAACCACAGACCAGATTATGGCAACTTGGACCTATACTGCCTAAAAGGCCATTGAGTGTTTCATCTTCCTCCTAAAGAACTGGAGGGCAGAGCAAAGTGGAAATTACCTCCAAAAGAGAAAGTGTGCTGAAATAGAAAGAGATCACAGAGGGAGTAAAATAAACCACAAAATAAAGGATTAAGTACATACTATTAGAGAATATGCTGCCTATTTCCTAAAAGAAACAGTAGATAGGTGCAGGGTAAAGAACATAAACAGAAGGGAGATAAACCATTACTGGTCTTTTACTGACTGGCTTAAACTACAGCCATATTGTTGGACATCCAAATGAGACTATTACCAACAGGAAATACCAGCGGGGGGAAATTATATAAAGCTGCACCTGAAGGATTATAGGGCAGACAAATGAGTAAATGAAAACACATTTTATCCTAAAAAGACTGATCTGGCACACCCCAATAAGTTTGCTAAGTTGGCGGATGAGGGGGGTGCCAGTACAGGGGTAACACTGCTGCAGCAAGGCATGTCCTCTGAAAGCCGGAGGAGTTTCTGCTCCAGTAAGGGGGAAAATAGGAGAGCAGGGCAAGCCAGACAGGTGCTGGTAGTGGGGGACTCAATTATTAGGGGAGCAGAAAGGACAATTTGTCACAAAGACAGGGATCGTTGAACGGTGTGCTGCCTACCTGGCACTCAAGTCCGACACATCGCTGATCAGGTTGACAGATTGCTGGCAGGGGTTGGTGAGGACCCAGTGGTCATGGTGCACATTGGCACAAATGACAAAGTTAGAGGTAGGTGGAAGGTCCTTAAAGTTGACTTCAGGGAATTTGGCTGCAAGCTTAAAGCAAGGACCTCCAAGGTGGTATTTTCAGAAATACTGCCTGTACTACGTGCCATGCCAGAGAGGCAACGGGAGATTTGGATGGTTAATAAGTGGCTCAAGAATTGATGTAGGAAGGAGGAGTTTGGGTTCCTGGAGAACTGGGCCGACTTCTCAGTTGGCTACAGGTTCTACGCTAGGGACGGGCTGCACCTCAATGGGGAAGGTGCAGATGTGCTGGGGGAGAAAATGGTTGGAGGAGTGTTTAAACTAGGAATTGGGGGAGGGTATTAATTTTAAAAGAGGGGAAGATAGTGCAGATAGAGACCTGGGCACAAAAAATGAAATTGGGGGTAGGGGTGGCATGGGGGGTGAGGTTAGAACAGTTAATAATTTAAGAAAGAATAGAGGTACAGAGAGATACATGAAGTACATGTTAACTAATGCAGAAGCCTCTCCAACAAAATGGAGGAATTAGAATTAATTTTGTTGGAGCACAGTTATGATATGGTGGGAATATCTGAGACATGGCTGGATGAGAGCCATGACTGGGCTGTTAATTTACAGGGCTATAGTCTGTTCAGAAATGACGGTACAAATAAGTGAGGGGGGTGTTTATATGTAAAATCATCTTTAAAACCCATCCTGCATGATAATATATGTGAATCTAATGAAAATGTAGAGTCCCTGTGGGTGGAGATAAGGGGATGGGGAAAAAAATAATAATTTACTGATAGAGGTTTATTATAAGTCTCCAAAATAATGGAAGCAACAGAGAATATCCTCATCAAGCAAATAGATGAAGCGGCGACTCAAGGAGAAGTCATTATTATGGGAGACTTCAACTACCCTGAAATACATTGGGGAACCGAAACCTGTAGTTCCAGCAAAGGTAATAGGTTTTTGACAACTATGAGAGACAATTACCTTTCAGGACCCAACAAGAAGGGGGGCACTGCTAGACCTAATATTAACCAACAGGCCAGACCGCATATCAAATATAAGGATTGAGGGTCACTTGAGTAATAGTGATCACAAAATAATAAGTTTTCATGTATCCTTTAATAGGATGTGTAGTAGAGGGGTTACAAGGACACTAAACTTCAGGAAGGCAAATTTCCAAAGGATAAGAGATGATCTTGGTGCAATTAACTGGGATGATATCCTGAGACATAAAAAGATAAAAAAAACATAAAGAAAATGGGAGACGTTTATTAGCATCCTGAATAGCACCTGTGCACAACATATACCGTATGGGAATAAACATGCTAGAAATAGGAGGAAACCACTATGATTAAATAGAGCTGTAAGGGGTGCAATAAGTGACAAAAATAAAGCATTTAGAGAATTAAAGCAAGTAGGTAGTGATGAGGCATTAAATAAATACCGAAGATTAAATACATTCTGTAAAAAGCAAATCAAGACAGCAAAGATTGCGACAGAGAGACTCATTGCCAGAGAAAGTAAAAATAATCGCTAAATATTCTTTAACTACATAGATAGTAAGAAACTAAAAAATGATAGTGTCGGTCCCCTTAAAAATAGTCTGGGTGAAATGGTGGATGAGGTTGAGGAAAAAGCCAATATGCTAAATGACTTTTTTCAACAGTATTTACACAGGAAAATCCCATGACGGATAGCATGATCAGTGATAACAAAAATTCTCCATTATATGTCACCTGCTTAACCCAGCAGGAATTACGTCAGCATCTAAAATTTACTAAAATTGACAAATCCCCATGCCCGGATGGGATACACCCCTGAGTACTGCAGGAATTAAGTACAGTCATAGATAGACAATTATTTTTATTTCTTTAAAGATTCCATAATAACAGGGTCTGTATCACAGGACTGGCGTATAGCAAATGTAGTGTCAATATTCAAAAAGGGGACAAAAACTGAACTTGGAAATTATAGGCCAGTAAGCTTAACCTCTACTGTGGGTAAAATTCTGGAGGGCTTTCTAAGAGATACTGTACTAGAGTTTCTGAAGAATAACCTCATGACCCAATATCAACATGGGTTTACGAGGGACCGTTCCTGTTAGACTAATCTGATCAGTTTCTATGAAGAGGTAAGTTCCGGACTGGACCAAAGGAACGCAGTGGACATGGTATACATGGACTTTTTAAAAGCTTTTGATATGGTGCCACACAAAAGGTTGATGCATAAAATGAGAACAATGGGGATAGGGGAAAATATGTGTAAGTGGGTTGAGCTGGCTCAGGGATAGGAAACAAAGGGTGGTTATTAATGTAGCACACTCGGACTGGGTCACAGTTAGCAGTGGGGTACCACAGGGGTCAGTATTGGGCCCTCTTCTTTTTAACATATTTATTTATGACCTTGTAAGGGGCATGCAGAGTAGAATTTCATTATTTGCAGATTACACTAAACTCTGCAGGGTAATCAATACAGAGGAGGACAATTTTATATTACAGGCAGATTTACGTAAACTAGAAGCTTGAGCTGAAAAATGGCAAATGAGCTTTAATGGGGATAAATGTAAGGTCATGCACTTGGGTAGAGCAAATAAGATGTATTATTATGTGCTTAAATGTAAAACACTGGGTAAAATTGTCACTGAAAAAGACCTGGGTGTATGGTTAGATGACAAACTCACATTTAGTGGTCAGTGTCAGGCAGCTGCTGCAAAGGCAAATAAAATAATGGGATGCATTAAAAGAGGCATAGATGCTCATGAAGAGAACAAAATTTTACCACTATACAAGTCACTAGTGCGACTACACTTAGAATACTGTGTACAGTTCTGGTCTCCGGTGTATAAGAAAGACATAGCTGAACTAGAGCGGGTGCAGAGAAGAGCGACCAAGGTTATTAGAGAACTGGGGGGTCTGCAATACAAAGACAGGTTATTACATTTGGGGTTAATTGGTTTGGAAAAACAAAGGCTAAGGGGTCAACATGTTAGGGCACGTTAGGTTAGGATATGGGTTGAACTAGATGGACTTAAAGTCTTCCTTCAACCTTAATAACTATGTTACAATGTTTCTAAGGATAACAGAAACTAAACACCTGGAGAAAAGGTGTGTCTGCTGTTGCTTAGCAAACTGAGAAGCCAACTACAAATCACAGGCTCAAGGATTTGAACCCAAACGCATAACAGTCCCTTCCTTTGCCATGTATACTGGTGTAGGTAACAGCAGGTACGCAGGATGCAGCGACGAGACGCGAGACTGGATTGAACTTTGGCTAGAGAACTTTTATAAATTTAAGCCACTAGGGCTATGTTAAGCAACCAAAACACAATAACAACTATTGTCCTCACAGGGACTCTGCACAAACAAACACTTTCAGAGAGAACACGACTAACCCGGCAAAGGCCGGTTGCTATAGGGCCGCGATATGGCCGACTATGGGTCCTTATTTCCTATAGTGTCACTTATCCGTCCTGACGTCCCTCGACGTCTCTGATGAGGCTGCTTTGGTGTCGCAGCCGGTCGGCCCAGCTGCTGAAGAACTGTCGGAATCTTCGGGCGCCCTGGCACCCAGGAGGAGTTGGGGCACAACAGGCCCTGAGGAAGTCCTTTGATGACGCAACCCCCTGTAGAAACAGCGGGGTTCTGCTCGTAAGCGAATTCAATAAAACTCCAGTCTCCAAGCAGGGTTGTGTCGCAGTTAACAGGAGTGGCAGTTGGCAGGCCACGTGCACGGCCTGGGCCTAGGCAAAGAGTTTCTCTGTAGGCGAGGAGTATGCCCCAACTGCCGGCTGCAGCGGGGTGACGTCAACTCCGGGCTACGATGAACAGGCCGCAGCCGTGGGCTGAAGCGGTGCGGTAGCGGGCAGGCCGCAGCCGCGGGATGGAGTGAAGCGGCAGCGGCAGCAAGGGGTGGCAGACCAGCCACAACAGGCTGGAACACAGCGGTAACAGCTGCAGACGACCGTGGGCAGGTAGTGACCCCGGATTGGAGTGAAGCAGCAGTCACTTGTTGGTAAGTTCGGCACTTACTCTCCGCAGGCCACTGTAAGTCTCCCCTCTGCCGTTGGTCTCCTCTCTGGTCACCGTCTGTCACTCTGGCTCTCTCAAACTCCCACAGTCTCTTGCTTTGTGTCTGCCATTCCGCCAATTGACTCCCCTGCACTCCCTGTCCCTTTTATCCTCGCCCCACCCCTTGCTGTTCTGTCACTCCCAGCAGTGCACTCTCATCCTCCGTTCCCCGTGTACAGTTCCCTAAGGAACCTAGATGGCGGTCCCCTTGGTTCCGGCCCGGACACTCTGCGGGGGCCCTCCTCCCCACACTCCCCCACCCTGTATGCTCACCAGTCCTCGTTCGAGGGCCTCAGTATACTTGGGTTAGTCTGCGGAGATGTCAATTTTTGTTGCCATATGAACTGGTCCTGTTCGTATCGTTCGGGGGTTTGCCGGCTGTTGACCGCTTGGAGCGTCTTAGTTCGACTGGAGTGGAGTCTTCTGGGGTGGTGGACAGTGGTGGGCTAGCTGGTTTGGGCAGGTTAATTGTGTCAGTTGGTTTGTCTTTGAGTAGAGAGCCCCTGGATATTGTGGGAAGTCTTCTTCGTCGTCCGGGTCCCAGAACAGTGGCAATGGTTCAGAGACCTGAGGAGTAGGTTCAGGTTGTATCGGTTCAGTGGAAGTACATGGGCGTAAGATATTACGGTGCACAATGCGAGTAGGCAGCGTTCCATTTTTCTCGGGTCGTATTTCGTACACAGGTCCTTCAGGGTTTATACGGCGTAGGACCCGATAGGAACTCTTCCCAGCGTGGCTCTAATTTGTTCTGGGGGCGTTGCTCTAGTACAAGTAATCGATCTCTGCTTTGGAGGTTGGGAGGTGGAGATAAATTCTATCCTGGGTGCTCTAAGTCTTGGAGTTTGGTATGTACAATTCGATGAAGAGTTTGCAGTCGGTGCCGGTGATTTCGTACCCATGATGATACCTCGGTCCAGGGCTGGGGTTCCTCTGGGTCCAACTCTACCTCCGTGATCCCTTTGCCTTCTCGTCCGAATAGCAGGGAGTAGGGGGTATAGCCGGTAACTTGGTGTACCCGGTTGTTGTAAACCCATGCTAATTCAGGGACATATTCGGGCCAACGAGCCTTCTTGTCACTCTCCAGAGTATGCGACATTTGGATTAATGTCCGATTAAATCGTTCGCAGGCCCTGCTTCCCTGTGGGTGGTATGGCGTGGTCCGGGATTTGTCAATACCATAGAGACGGTGTAGTTCCTCCATAACTTTTCCCAAAAAACATGCTCCTTGGTCGGAATGTATCCGTTGAGGGCAGCCGTATACTTGTATGAAGTTTCTACAAATTGAGGAGGCGGCCGACTCCGCGGTCTGGTCTCAAGTGGGAATGACCACAGTGAACTTAGTGAAATGGTCTACCATGAAGAGGCAGTGTTCGTACCCCTGGAATGTGGGACCAATGGTCAGGTAATCCACCGTCAGAAGCTCGAGGGGCGCCGAGGTCACGATTGTTTGTACTGAGGCTCGCTGTGCGGGAGGTTTGGCTAATTCGCATAGGCGGCAGGCCCGGTAAGTCTCGTCCACAACAGCATGTAAGCGTGGATGGTAAATTATCTGTTGTAACCATTGCAAGGTCTTTTGAGCTCCAAAATGAGCCCCTTTTTCGTGGGCTTCTCGAGCCAGTTCGTTAAGTTGAGCTCCGGGCGCAACTACCTGCCAAATCATCATAGATGTTGTCCTTGATGTCATTTTACGATACAATAGTCCCTTTTGGATAACCAGCCTCTCCCATTATTGTAACATCAGCAACATGTCCTGAGTCAAAGTCTATCTTTCGGAGTCAGTGGGCAGTTTGCCAGCGGCGACACATTTCCGGAGAAGCTCAGTTTCTTCGTCTTCTTGCTGCTGTTGGATCCATTTATCACGGGATTGTTCCAGCATGCCCCTTAGGGTCTCCGAGGGGAGTACTTTCTGGGTGGCAGCTGTGAGCACGGCAGCAGTGAGGGCAAACGGTATCTCTTCCCCTTCCAGTTCGTTGTCTCGACTCTTCCCTGGGGTTGTATGTCGAATCCTGGAGAGGGCGTCAGCGTGTACATTCTCGGCCCTTCTTTTATAGATGATTTTATAGTTGAATTTCGCCATCCGGGCCACCAATCTTTGTTCCAGAGCCCCCAGTTTGGCATTCTCCAAATGAGCCAGCGGGTTATTGTCGTTCTGCACCACTACTTCGGAGCCCACCAGGTACTCTGCAAACCGCTCCGTCATGGCCCACACTACTGCGAGGAGCTCGAGCTTAAAGGAGCTGTAATTGTCAGGGTTGTGCTCAGAATCATGGAGTGAGCGGCTTCCATATGCAATCACTCTCTTCCAGCCGTCTTGAACTTCTGACAACACAGCCCCCAGCCCGTGAAGACTCCCGTCAGTGTTCAGGATGAACGGTTGCGAGAAATCCGCATAAGCTAACACCGGAGCATCCGAGAGTGCAGCCTTAAGGTCTTGGAAGGCCTCTTCTTGAGGTTGTAGCCACTGGATTTTTCATCCATTTGCCCCAGAGGGAGCCCTCTTCAGCAGGTCATGCAGGGCTCGAGCTCGACATGCAAAATTCTTCACGAAACGACGGTAGTATCCAGCCAACCCCAGGAAGGCCCGCACGTCTTTTATAGTCTCGGGGGTAGGCCATCCCTGAATGGCAGCAAACTTTTCCCGGGACGGCCTTATGCCCTCCGCCGAGACGATATGGCCCAGATATTCGATCTGGGTACGAAATAGGTGGCATTTTTGGGGTTTTACCTTCAACCTGTACTTTTGCAGCCAGCCGAGTACCTGCCCCAACCGCTTCAGGTGGTCCTCAAACATGGCAGCATAGATGATGATATCGTCCAGGTATACCAACGTGGCCTCGAAATTGAGATCTACCAGACACCGCTCCATCAACCGCTGAAAGGTCCCTGGGGTGCTGGCCAGTCCGAATGGCATTCGATTGAACTCAAATAGTCCCATAGGAAGTATGATCGCTGTCTTAGCCCTGTCTTCTTCTGACATGGGCACCTGCCAGTACCCACTGGCCAGGTCCAAAGTCGAAAAATACGTCGCTTTCCCCAAGGCGGACAAGGATTCTTCTATTCAGGGTAGTGGGTACGAGTCTTTGATGGTGCAAGCATTCAGCTTTTGATAGTCCACGCAGAACCGTAGGGTGCCATCCTTTTTGTGGACCAACACAATGGGAGCCGCCCAGGGGCTTTGGCTTTCTCGAATAACTCCCTTCCGTAGCATTTAGGCCAGCAAAGTTTTCACCTCTTGGTAGAGCTGTGGAGGAATCTGTCGATATCGTTCGCGGATGGGGGCCGATCCTGCAGTGGGAATTTCATGGGTGATGGCGGTGGTATATCCAAAATCTTCCTCATGACTAGCAAATACCTCGTGGTACTGTCCGAGCAGTGTTTTTATCTGGGAAAGCTGAGATGAAGTTAGTCCGGAGAGCTCGGCCCGCATTTGTTCCAGGATGTTTCGACCCTTCTCCTGAGTCGAGATTTTGGTAGCCTGTAGAGTCCAAATAGTTACTTTCCAAGGGTCCTCGGATTGCACTCTCAATTGAACTGCAGGGGCCCGGCAACACTTCTTCCAAAGGCCTTACTAGCTTGGCCAGTTCGGTCCTGGGCTTCAGGACGATGTCTTGGTCTTCAAGGTTGATGCAGCGCACCAGGATGGTCCCCTTTTGCAGTGTGGTCAGGGAGCGGGCCACCAATATGCCAGGAGGCAAGCGCTCCGAGCAACATGGCTCCACCTGCATCTCTACGCCCTCCAAGGGTATCGAGGCTCAAATTGGCAGGGCCATCACCATCTGCCCAGGGGGCAGTACAAGCAGGTGAGCCTCTGGCGCGATGACTTTGCCCAGAGCCTCGCCCTCCCAGCAGTCCTGATGTACTCGCGCTTCCCGCACCAACTGCTGGAATACCTGTCCTTGGGCCGTGCGGGAACCCCACTGCTTCAGGATCTTGTGCGTGGGATCATTGAGGAGCAGATTGCCGAACTCCCGTAGTATGTTCATGCCCAGAATGACTGGATGCTGCTTATCGGTTTCCCCTTGTGTCAGTACCACTCCTCTGCGGCCGAGGGATTTACTGCACAGCGTCACCTGTACCCACACCACCCCCACAACAGGGACCGGTCGTTGATTGACGGCTACTAGTCTGATCATGGGTCCCCACTGGGGTCTTGCTGCTTCAGGGAAATTTTGCCGGAAATAAGTTGCAGGCATAGTTGTCATTTGTGACCCCGTGTCCACTAGGCACCGGACTGCCTGGCCCTCTACTTCTGCCCATACCACTGGACATTTTGCGACCAAATCTTCGGGACTTCCACCACCCCTAATCATGGTTTCTGGCTCCGAGCGGCATCCCCCCAGCCCGGAGCCCTCTAGTTTAATGGCCGCTGAGGTGGGTATCTCCCACGCCACGGACACTCTCAGGCGAAGTGGCCCAGCTCCCCACACTCATAGCACTGGGTCTGCGCAGACCGACCGCCCCGGGTGGAGTGTGGCCCCCAGGGGCCAGGATTGAAACTAGGCCGTCCAGTCCCGGACTCAGTCCTTCTCTTCACTTCGGCCAACTCGCCCTTGATGTTCTTCAATTCCTGTTTCATCTCCTCCACCCATTGAGGCTCCTCAACTGCGTTCACGGAAGCCTCCACACTCCGGACATTTCACACGGGGACCGCTATTCCCTGCTCCTGCTTCCGAGCGTGTGCTTGACTTCCCACCTCTGAAAAGTCTATACGGGGAGTCATTCTGACCTGCTCCCGTAATGCCTGCTTTATTAACGGGTCCCACAGTCCAGTCACCAACAGGTCGCATAGGGTAATGTCAATAGGTCCTACCCCTACGCCGTCCTTCCTTTCGATGGCCGTATGCAACTCTTGGAGGACATTCATATACTGGGTGATGGTCTCCCCCTCTCCCTGCATCTGACTGAACAACTGGGTCCTCAACTCTCCCACATTGGTTGGGTCCCCATGGGTCTGTTCTAAAGTTGTAAAACTTTATCAAAGGTGTTGCGGTATCCCGGGGGCCTCAACATTACTGAATTCTGAGCCTCCCCATCTAACGCCATGAGAGCTACTTCGGCTTCCAGGTCAGGAGTTATCGGGTGCATCAGAAAGAGCCCCCGCATCCGTTCTGTCCATCTCCATAGCATGGTATTAGAGCCGGAAAACCTAGGCAGGTTGCTCAGCATGGCCCCCAATGAAATGCTGGAGTGGGGGCCCTCGCTATCTGTCGAGTTCACGGCCCTGCCCTGGTCTGGGGTGTCGTTGTCCACGCTCGGAGACTGCATCCTGCCGACTACGCCAAATGTAGGTAACAGCAGGTATGCAGGATGCAGTGACGAGATGTGAGACTGGATTGAACTTTGGCTAGAGAACTTTTATAAATTTAAGCCACTAGGGCTATGCTAAGCAACCAAAGCACAATAACAGCTATTGTCCTTGCAGGGACTCTGCACAAACAAGCACTTTCAGAGAGAACACGACTAACCTGGCAAAGGCCGGTTGCTAAAGGTCCACGATATGGCCGACTACAGGGCCTTATTTCCTATAGTGTCACTTATCCATCCTGTCATCCCTCAGCGTCTCTGATGATGCTGCTTTGGTGTCGCAGCCGCTCGGCCCAGCTGCTGAAGAACTGTTGTAGGAGTTCGGGCACAACAGGCCCTGAGGAAATCGTTTGATGCCATAACCCCCTGTAGAAACAGCGGGGTTCTGCTCGTAAGCGAATTCAATAAGACTCCAATCTCCAAGCAGGGTTGAGTCGCAGTTACCAGGAGTGGCGGTTGGCAGGCCACGTGCATGGCCTGGGCTTAGGCAAAGAGTTTCTCTGTAGGCGAGGAGTATGCCCCAACTGCCGACTGCAGCGGGGTGACATCAACTCCAGGCGATGATGAACAGGCCGCAGCCACAGGCTGAAGCGGTGCGGTAGCGGGTAGGCCGCAGCCGCGGGATGGAGTGAAGCGGCTGCGTGGGGCGGCGGACAGGCCGCAACAGGCTGGAGCACAGCGGTAACCGCTGCAGATGACCGTGGGCAGGTAGGTACCCCGGATTGTAGTGAAGCGGCAGTCTCTTGTTGATAAGTTCGGCGCTTACTCTCCGCAGGCCACTGTAAGTCTCCCCTCTGCCGCTGGTCTCCTCTCTGGTCACCGTCTGTCACTCTGGCTCTCTCAAACTCCCACAGTCTCTTGCTTTGTGTCTGCCATTCTGCCAACTGACTCCCCTGCGTGCTCCCTGTCCCTTTTATCCTCGCCCCTCCCCTTGCTGTCCTGTCACTCCCAGCAGTGCACTCTCCTCCTCCGTTCCCCGGGTACAGATCCCTTTGAACCTAGATGGCGGTCCCCTTGGTTCCGGCCCGGACACTCTGTGGGGAGCCCTTCTCCCTACACTGGCACACAGCCCCATAAAGGGATAGGATAGATAAATGTGCATCATCCCCATTTAATATGCTGCTGACTCAGGAGATTAAAATGACCATTCCTCCATCATTCACCATTTACCAAATAACATTGATATTGTTCAACAATTTTGGTTCTCAAGTCCGCAGACAGTTCTCTTCCCCTCTTTCTGTTCTCTATGCTTAGTGTGGCACACGCAGACATACAATGCAAAGATTAAGTCAAGCTCTTTCCTTTTTATATGGTTTCAGGTGTGATTTTCATATTGCTTACAACTGTTACTTTCCACTGATGAGTTTGAACAAGCATCACATTCTTGAAACAAAGTTGTTTACCCATGATTTTTGAAAAGTGACAACAATATTGTCTGGCCCATTTTGGGGATTTTGTGTGAAATTATGGCCAATTTGCCTTTTTTTCTATTTTTGTGTTCTTCCACACACAAAGGATATTTAATAAACAGATGTATAACAAAACATGTGTAATTGCAATAATTCTCTGGGAGAAATACTTCATTTTCTAGCACAATTTCAAGGGTGCCAACACATTCAGCTGCGACTGTGTAAATGTATATTTCATGTTATAATATTGTTGTCAGACAAAGACCAACTTGTGCTGTTTCATATACTTTTTATCAGCTTCTCAGCCCACTTTCATACTTCATAAACTACAAACATTTAGGAAATACAAGTAAATACATTAGTAGCTTTACTATACTGACTTTCCTTCTATTTAGATAGAGATGCCAGGCAGCTCAAACAATTCATTTGGGTTCTTGACAGAAAATACCCAGAAGCTCCAATTCTATAATTTGTTCTATATGTGCTGGTAAAATAGTTGAAAAGACCATTAAAAGAGGCCTAACATGATATTTTATTGGCTTGGCCAATTCTTTACAGGCCAGTATTTTGCCTGTTCATTTTCAACTTATGAAGGTGCTGAAAAGAACCACTTGAGCTTACCATATGGCTTTTGCTAAATGGATTATCAAAGTTCACACAACGGGCAAAGTGGAAAAATTGTGAAAAAAGCAAACATTATGAAGTCTTTGTAATACAAATAAAACCAAATATTGCTTCTCAGTATGAAGCCTGTGCTCATTATGGTGAAATGCTGATGAAAAAGCACGATATTAGAAGATTGTACAATGAACCGTCACAGAAATATTCAATGTGCCTGGCTTACCATAAAGTGTGATTATGTTTAACCAAACTTCTCATACTATAATAGAAACAAGAGGGCAATTTTTTTGATTTGCCCCAAAATGCAGTTGAAAAAGTTGTGAACACTTTAGCTAACTTTTCAATGTAAGCAATGTACAAATGAAGCAAGGCAATGTAGAAATCACATTTTATTCTTAAAGAAGTTGTCCATTACTTGAACAACCCCTATTTATTCCCCACTCTTGGCCCCGATAAAATAAAAAAACACTCTCCTCCCGTGCTGGTGCCGTTCCAGCGGGGCTCTCACGCCGGTGTTGTGACATATGAGCCCGATGTCCAATCAGAGCTGGCCCAACCTTTGGACAAATCGAACATCAGGAGGAAGTCAGGGATGCAACCGCTCTCTCACTTCCTCTTGATGTTAGATTTGTCTGAAGGCGGAGACAGTGACGCCAGCGCTGACTGAGCACCAGGCTTACATGTCGTAACAACTGCACAAGAGCGCCAGGAGCGCGAGTGTTGACACCGCTGAAACAGCGCCGGCATGGGAAGTGAGTATAGGCTTTTTTATTTTATCAGCGCCAAGCATTTATATCAAGAAGGGGTTGTCCTAGTAGAGGATTTTTTAGACAGTTTGATAAATCTCCCCGATATAGGCCTGTCATCTACATAGAGAAGTCTGCCATTTTGTAGATGAAGGCAGAATCTAACATTTTATTCCAAAGCATTAAACATCAGTGATATGTATTAGTCACACTGACTGCTATAAAAAGAAACCTCTCAGCAGATTTCTTCATGTAAAACTGTCAATACCTCTAGATAATAGACTATAAAAGTGTTAAAGGGGGTTCCAGTTTCCAAAAATCTTTTTTTCCCGGCTGCAGTTTGTTTTAAAGGGAACCTGTGAGCTGATTCATGCTGCCCAATCTATGGCACTGTGAAGCAAAACTGGCTCCATGACTGCAGCCAGGTATATTTTATTCTGAAATGATCCAGCGTTTCAGAAAAAATATAGTTAGAAGAAGTTCCAGAGAGGAGGCTAGTTCTGCCCCTAAAGGATTTCCAAGTGTTGCTAGAGGTGATTAACAGGTTTCTCCCATAACGGCCGAAGCTTGGAGGCAGAGCCGCCATCAGTGCATTACTGCCCTTACTGGCATATGGGACTCAATGAGAAGAGTTCTATCCGCTCAGTACACACAGGCATGTTGTGAGTTCATTTTCCCCTTCACTACTGAGGCCCGAGGAACTCCCTCTTCTGGTGAAGAAAGGTAGTGAGCCTGATTGTCAAACACCTGGGGCTGATGATGATGACTGGCTGAGTGGAGTTAATGACTGGATATAAGGCTGCCGACGCCCTTCTGGCCTGCGGGTGATTTCTCTGTGGACTTCTAGGAAACCAGTCTGATTCCTGCTCATCTAAAGCTAAGATTTCTGCTTTGCCTTTTTGCATTAGTGTTTTGTTTTTCCTTGTTTTTCTGGATTCTGCCATTCCCTGCTGGGGTGAGCTGAATCTCCTTTGCCTGTTGCTCTGTCTTCAGAATATTCCTGAGTACTGACATAGCCTTTTTGAAGCCTAGCGTCTTCAGGGCCTTTTTTACTGTCAGTTTGTTGGCTCTTATTTTCATAGGGTTTTTTACGGATTGCAGACAGCAGCCTTCCTGTCCTTTCCTATCTAAGCTAGCTTGGGCCCCATCTTTGCTCCGTCTATCTTTCTGTCTGTGTTTTGTTCTTTCTTCTTGCTTCACCGTCATTATATGTGGGGGGCTGCCTTTTGCTTTGGGGTCTGCTCTGGGGCAGTTTAGATTTCCCTTTCTGTCTTTAGGCTATGTAGTCCTCCGGCTGTGATTGAGGGGCCTAGGGCATCGTAGGAGCCCCCCACGGCTACTGCTAGTTGTGTTGATAGGTTCAGGGGTCTGCAATCCGATAGCTGCCAACTTCTCTGGTTTTCTGGACTTAGCTAGCATTTCTATTTTTGCCTCCTACGGTGACTCAATCATAACAGAATCACCCGCCATACCGCAGATCCTAGGGTACTCAATTGCAGGAAAGAATTGTATAAAAAAAAAAAAAAGAAGGGTGTGTATATTTTTTCCTCTATATCTCTGAGGCCATAGGGGGAATTTTTTTTTTCTCTCAATGGAGATAAAGCAATATTCTGATCGTGTGGAGCAGCTCGCTGCGGAAGTGCGGGGAATTTCCGCCTACCTTGCTCATTCACATGCTGCTGAACCAAAGATTCCTACACCTGATGTATTTTTTGGGGATCGGTCTAAATTTTTGAATTTCAAAAATAATTGTAAATTATTTTTTGCCTTGAAGCCTAACTCGTCAGGGAGCTCCGCGCAGCAGGTTAAAATTGTCATCTCTTTGCTGCGTGGCGATCCCCAGGATTTGGCGTTTTCTTTGAAACCAGATGATCCTATTCTGACTAATGTGAATGCATTTTTTCAGGCCTTGGGGTTGTTGTATGACGAACCTAATGCCATTGATCAGGCTGAAAAGACCCTGCTGGCATTGAACCAGGGTCGCGATTCTGCAGAATTGTACTGTCAAAAATTCCGAAAGTGGGCAGTACTTACTACCTGGAATGATAATGCCTTGGCTGCTCTCTTTCGGAAGGGGTTGTCAGAAGCCGTAAAAGATACTATGGTGGGATTTCCTGTTCCCTCTGGTCTTGACGATTCTATGTCTTTAGCCATTCAGGTTGATCGGTGTTTGCGCGAACGCAGAGCTGAACGAGAGGTGTTGCCACCTGTTGAACAGATGTCTGAACCTATGCAATATGATAGAGTTTTTTCCAGAGAGCAGCGTCAGGAGTTCAGAAGGCGTAATAAGTTGTGTTTTTTCTGTGGAGATGCCTCGCATATTATTTCTGTCTGTCCTAAACACGAGAAACGCCTTGCACACACGTTTTCTGTTGGTGGTGTTCAACCTAAGTTTCTTCTGGCTATTACTCTGATCTGCTCCCTGTCCACATTTTCCGCCAAGGCTTTTGTGGATTCGGGAGCAGCTCTAAACCTAATGGACTTGGATTTTGCTAAACGTTGTGGATTTCCGATGACACCTCTGCAGACGCCTATCCCTTTGAGGGGGATTGATGCTACTCCTTTGGCTAAAAATAAACCTCAGTTTTGGACCCAGGTGGTAATGCGGGTTGCCCCAGACCATCAAGAAAATTGCAGGTTTTTGGTGTTACATAATCTGCATGATACTATTGTTCTGGGGTTTCCCTGGTTTCAAATTCATAATCCAGTTTTGGATTGGAAATCTGTGTCTGTGGTGAGTTGGGGTTGTCGGTGTGCCTTTAGTGAGGCTCCGGTGTTTTCCACCTCTCCTCAGTCGCATGATGTTCCTGATTATTTGGCGGACTTTTATGATGTATTTAGTGAGAATGAGTCTGCGTCTCTGCCTCCTCATAGGAGTTATGACTGTGCAATTGAACTGAGCCCGGGGTGTAAATTTCCCAAGGGTCGGCTCTTCAATTTATCTGTACCCGAGCACGAGGCTATGCGATCCTATATTAAGGAGGCGTTGGAGAAGGGTCATATTAGACCATCCTCGTCACCCTTAGGTGCCGGGGTTTTTTTTGTAGCCAAAAAGGATGGATCATTAAGACCTTGTATTGATTATCGTGCTCTCAACAAAATTACTGTTAAATATCAGTATCCGTTACCCCTGATTTCTGATCTATTCTCCAGAGTTAAAGGTGCTTGCTGGTTTACCAAGCTTGACCTCAGGGGGGCGTATAATCTTATTCGCATTAAGCATGGGGATGAATGGAAGACGGCGTTTAATACTCCGGAGGGACATTTTGAGTACCTGGTGATGCCTTTTGGGCTCACTAATGCCCCTTCTGTCTTCCAGTGCTTCATGAACGATATTTTCCGAGATTTTGTCGATAAATTTTTGATTATCTATCTGGATGATATTTTGATCTGCTCCAAGGATTGGGATTCTCATGTGGAACATATTCGGACTGTGTTCCGGATCTTGAGGGAGAATTCCCTGTATGTCAAAGGATCTAAATGCCTTTTTGGAGTACAGAGGATTTCTTTTTTGGGATTTATTTTGTCCCCGTCAACTATTGAAATGGACCCGGCCAAGGTACAGGCCATTTACGATTGGGTTCAGCCCACTTCTTTGAAGGCCCTCCAGAAGTTTTTGGGTTTTGCTAATTTTTATCGGAAATTTATAGCAAAATTTTCTAGTATTGCCAAGCCATTGACTGATTTGACTAAGAAGGGTGCTGATGAGTTAAATTGGTCTCCGGAGGCTGTTTCTTCCTTTCAGGAGCTGAAGCGAAGATTCACCTCCGCCCCGGTTTTGCGGCAACCTGATGTCTCACTTCCGTTCCAGGTAGAGGTGGATGCTTCTGAGATTGGTGCAGGAGCTGTTTTGTCCCAAAAGGATCCTGTAACATCTAAAATGAATCCCTGTGCTTTCTTTTCCCGAAAGTTCTCCCCATCTGAACGTAACTATGATGTAGGGAATCGGGAACTGTTAGCCATGAAATGGGCATTTGAGGAGTGGAGACATTGGTTGGAGGGAGCTAAGCATCAAGTCGTGGTCCTCACTGACCACAAGAATTTGATTTACCTAGAGTCGGCTAAGCGCTTGAACCGTAGACAGGCTAGGTGGGCCTTGTTTTTTACACGTTTTGATTTTGTGGTTTCTTTTCTTCCTGGAACTAAGAATGTCAAGGCTGACGCCCTCTCTAGGAGCTTCTTTGCTGATTCTCCTGTGGTGACCAAGCCTGCTACCATCTTAGGCGAAGGGGTAGTTCTTTCTGCCATCTCGCCGATTTGAGACGTGCTCTGGAAGAGTTTCAGGAGGACAAACCTGAGCGTTGTCCCAGTGGAAAGTTGTATGTTCCTGACCAGTGGAAGAAGAGAGTGATGTCTGAAGTTCATTGCTCTGCTTTGGCTGGTCATCCAGGTATTTTTGGTACTAGAGATCTGGTGAGTCGGTCTTTTTGGTGGCCCTCCTTGTCTCGTGATGTCAGGAATTTTGTGCAGTCCTGTGGGACGTGCTCCCGGTCTAAATCGTGTTCTCGCTCTAGTGGGTTGTTGATGCCTTTGCCTGTCCCCAAGAGGCCATGGACCCATATTTCAATGGATTTCATCTCTGATATGCCTGTCTCTCAAAGGATGACTGTTATTTGGGTGATTTGTGATAGGTTCTCTAAGATGGTTCATCTTGTACCACTCCCTAAGTTGCCGTCTTCCTCTGAATTGGTGCCCCTGTTTTTACAACAGGTGGTTCGCTTGCACTGGATTCCTGAGAACATTGTATCTGACAGAGGAGTCCAGTTTGTGTCTAGATTTTGGAGAACTTTCTGCTCCAAGCTGGGAATTCAGTTGTCCTTCTCCTCTGCTTTTCACCCTCAGACCAATGGGCAGACAGAGAGAACAAACCAGACCTTGGAGTCATATTTGAGATGTTTCATTTCTGCTGATCAGGATGATTGGGTTTCATTTTTGCCCTTGGCCGAATTTGCTTTAAATAATAGAGCTAGTTCTGCCACTTTGATGTCACCTTTTTTTTGTAACTTTGGGTTTCATCCTCGATTTTCTTCAGGGCAGGTGGAGCCCTCTGCCTGCCCAGGTGTTGACACTGTGGTGGAGAGAATGCACCAGATCTGGGACCAAGTGGTGGATAAGTTATCTCTCTCCCAGGAAAAGGCCCAGCGGTTTTCCAACCGACATAGGACCATTGGTCCCCAGTTTAAGGTTGGTGATATGGTGTGGTTATCATCAAAATATATTGCTATATTGCTATGAAGGTGGCTTCTCCTAAGTTTAAGCCTAGATTTATTGGACCTTACAAGATTTTGGAGATTATTAATCCGGTCTCTTTTCGTTTGGCTCTTCCTGTCACATTTAAAATCCATAATGTGTTCCATAAATCTTTGTTGAAGAGGTTTGTTGAACCTGTTGTTCCGGGGGTTGCACCTCCAGACCCTGTATTGGTTGAAGGTAACATGGAATATGAGGTAGAGAAAGTACTGGATTCCCGTCTGGCTAGACGGAGACTCCAGTATTTGGTTAAGTGGAAGGGTTATGGTCAGGAGGATAATTCCTGGGTCTCTGCCTCTGATATTCATGCCAAAAGATTGGTGCGTGCCTTTCATCGGGCTCACCCTGATCACCCTGGTGGCGTGGTTGAGGGTTCGGTGACCCCTCCTCAAGGGGGAGGTACTGTTGTGAGTTCATTTTCCCCTTCACTACTGAGGCCCGAGGAACTCCCTCTTCTGGTGAAGAAAGGTAGTGAGCCTGATTGTCAAACACCTGGGGCTGATGATGATGACTGGCTGAGTGGAGTTAATGACTGGATATAAGGCTGCCGACGCCCTTCTGGCCTGCGGGTGATTTCTCTGTGGACTTCTAGGAAACCAGTCTGATTCCTGCTCATCTAAAGCTAAGATTTCTGCTTTGCCTTTTTGCATTAGTGTTTTGTTTTTCCTTGTTTTTCTGGATTCTGCCATTCCCTGCTGGGGTGAGCTGAATCTCCTTTTGCCTGTTGCTCTGTCTTCAGAATATTCCTGAGTACTGACATAGCCTTTTTGAAGCCTAGCGTCTTCAGGGCCTTTTTTACTGTCAGTTTGTTGGCTCTTATTTTCATAGGGTTTTTTACAGATTGCAGACAGCAGCCTTCCTGTCCTTTCCTATCTAAGCTAGCTTGGGCCCCATCTTTGCTCCGTCTATCTTTCTGTCTGTGTTTTGTTCTTTCTTCTTGCTTCACCGTCATTATATGTGGGGGGCTGCCTTTTGCTTTGGGGTCTGCTCTGGGGCAGTTTAGATTTCCCTTTCTGTCTTTAGGCTATGTAGTCCTCCGGCTGTGATTGAGGGGCCTAGGGCATCGTAGGAGCCCCCCACGGCTACTGCTAGTTGTGTTGATAGGTTCAGGGGTCTGCAATCCGATAGCTGCCAACTTCTCTGGTTTTCTGGACTTAGCTAGCATTTCTATTTTTGCCTCCTACGGTGACTCAATCATAACACAGGAAGTTAAAATTTGTTGCTGTGCGGGAGAGATTCCTCCAGTATGGTAACAGTTAACAGCCACCAGCCAATCACAGGCCGGCAGCTGACGTTAGCGGGCATGTCACCAGCATATGATGTCACCATCATACGCTGGAATAAAGCCTCGCACCTCAGATGTATCAAGCGGAGGACACAGCTGGATCTTGGCTAGGTAAGGCTAGTTTCACACTAGCATTAGGAGGCGCTGTGCAGGGCCGCCGCTAAGCTCCACCCCGGCCGCGCCTCCTCCAGGCAGCTCATCCTCTGGGCGCATGCAACCAGCGTACCCTATATTTAGCGTTCGGTATGCTTGCCGTGCGCTGGTATGTTTTTGCCGGCGCATGTGCCCTTTTTGCGCTGCACCGAGTGCACAAAAATGCAACACAGTGTGTTTGATGCACGTTGGCGCAGCGCAAAAAGGGCGCATGCGCCGGCAAAAACATACCAGTGCATGGCCAGCATACTCAATGCTAAATATAGGGTACGCTGGTCGCATGCAGCGTCATGCGCCCAGAGGAGGAGCTGACTGGAGGAGGTGTGGCCGGGGTGGAGCTTAGCGGTGGCCCTGCGCTGCGCCTCCTAACGCTAGTGTGAAACTAGCCAAAGGAGAAACTTTTTTTTTAAAGCATTGGTATGGGGCTGCATTATACTATGGGGGTGCAATATACTACTATGGTGGTGCATTATATTAAGGGGTGGATTACACTACTTTTGGGGAGCATTATACTATGGGGGTGCATTATACTACTATGGAGGTGCATTATGCTATGGGAGTGCATTATATTATGGAGTGCATTATACTATTATGGGGGTGCATTATACTATGGAGGTGCATTATACTATGGGGTGCATTGTGTTATCGGATGCATTACACTACTGTTATGAATGGGTCACCGAGGAGAAAAAAAAAAAAACAAGCCTAGCCCCAGAAAACCAGAGAAGTTGGTAACTATGCAGATTGCAAATCCCTGATCTTACCACACAACTAGCAGTAGCCGTGGAGCGTGCCTACGATGTTCCTAGATGCCCCGTCGTCACGGCCGGAGGACTACATAAGCCTAAAGCAAGAAAAGGGAAAACTAACTGCCCCAGAGCAGACCCCAAAGGAATAGACAGCCCCCACACATGTATTGACGGTGAAACAAGATGAAGGCACAAACACAGGCAGGAAAATAGGCTGAGCAAATGATGGGGCCCAAACTAACTAGACAGAAAAGGAAAGGCAAGTCACTGTCTGCAACCTGCAAAAAACCCTACAAAAATAATGTCCAACACTTCTGATAGCAAAATTAACCCTGAAGTCACTAGACTTATCCCACTATATCAGCACTCTGGAATATTCTGAGACAGAGCAAAAAGAGACCGAACTAGTAAGGGACAAAAAGCCAATTGGCAAAATACTGATAAATAAGAGTGAAAATTCAGCTCAGCTCCCAGCCGGGGCTGGCAGACCACACAAAAAACTGAATAGACCAATAAAATCAAGTGTGAACATTAGCAGAAAAACTTAGCTTTAGATGACTGGAACAAAGCTGAAAGCCAAGAGCTGACAAGCCATAAGGAATCACCAGCAACTGAATAGGGCGTCATCTGTCTTAAATTCAATCTGAGAATCCCGAGATCCAATCATCATCCCCATTCTCAGGTGGCAGATCTCCACCGATCAAACCAGCCGCACCACTTCCCGACACCACCAGAGGGAGTTCAGAAGGGGAACCCGAGAATGAACTCACAACACACTACTATGGGGTGCATTATACTATGGGGGTGCATTCTACTACAATGGGGGTGCATTATACTATGGGGGTGCATTATACTATAGGGTGCATTAAATTATGGGGTGCATTATACTACTATGGGCTGCATTATACTTCTATAGGGTGCAATATACTATGGGCTGCATTATACTACTATGGGGCTGCATTATATTAAGGGGTGCATTATACCCTATGGGGGTGCATTATACCACTATGGGGTGCATTATACTACTATAGGGGTGCATTATACCCTTATGGGGTGCATAATACTACTATGGGGTGCATTATACTGCTATGGGGCTGCATTATACTACGGGGGAGCATTATTCTGCTATGGGGCTGCATTATACTATGGGGGTGTATTATACTATTATAGGGCTGCATTATACTATGGGGGTGCATTATACTACTATGGAGGTGCATTATACCACTATGGGGATGCATTATATTATGGGCTGCATTATAGTACTATGGGCTGCATTATGCTACTAAGGGGCTGCATTATACTATGGGGTGCATTATACTACTATGGGGCTGCATTATACTATGGGTTGTATTATACTACTATAGGGGTGCATTATACTAGTATGGGGCTGCATTATACTGCTATGGGGCTGCATTATACCGCTATGGGGTGCATTATACCACTATGGGGGTGCACTATGCCGCTATGGGGTGCATTATACTGCTATGGGGTGCATTATATCGCTATGGGGCTGCGTTATACTACTATTGGGCTGCATTAAACTACTATGGAGCTGTGTTATACTGCTATGGGGCTGCATTATACCGCTCTGGGGGTCATTATACCGCTATGGGGCTGCATTATACTCCTATTGGGCTGCATTATACCACTACGGGGGTGCATTATACTACTAGGGGGCTGCATTATACTACTACAGTCATATGTAAAAGTTTGGGCACCCCTATTAATGTTAACCTTTTTTCTTTATAACAATTTTGGTTTTTGCAACAGCTATTTCAGTTTTATATATCTAATAACTGATGGACTCAGTTATATTTCTGGATTCAAATGAGGTTTATTGTACTAACAGAAAATGTGCAATCTGCATTTAAACAAAATTTGACCGGTGCAAAAGTATGGGCACCCTTACCATTTTCTTGATTTGAACACTCCTAACTACTTTTTACTGACTTCCTGAAGCACTAAATTGGTTTTGTAACCTCATTGAGCTTTGATCTTCATAGCCAGGTGTATCAAATCATGAGAAAAGGTATTTAAAGTGGCCACTTGCAAGTAGTTCTCCTATTTGATTCTCCTATGAAGAGTGACATCATGGGCTCCTCAAAACAACTCTCAAATGATCTGAAAACAAAGATTATTCAACATAGCTTTTCAGGGGAAGGATACAAAAAGTTGTCTCAGAGATTTAACCTGTCAGTTTCCACTGTGAGGAACATAGTAAGGAAATGGAAGAACACAGGTACAGTTCTTGTTAAGCACAGAAGTGGCAGGCCAAGAAAAATATCAGAAAGGCAGAGAAGAAGAATGGTGAGAACAGTCAAGGACAATCCACAGACCACCTCCAAAGACCTGCAGCATCATCTTGCTGCAGATGGTGTCACTGTGCATCGGTCAACAATACAGCGCATGCATAACGCCTTTTTGTATGACCAAACAACTCAATCTTTGCTTCATCAGTCCACAGGACCTTCTTCCAAAATGTAACTGGTTTGTCCAAATGTGCTTTTGCATACCTCAGGCGACTCTGTTTGTGGCGTGCTTGCAGAAACGGCTTCTTTCGCATCACTATCCGATACAGCTTCTCCTTGTGCAAAGTGCACTGTATTGTTGACCGATGCACAGTGACACCATCTGCAGCAAGATGATGCTGCAGGTCTTTGGAGGTGGTCTGTGGATTGTCCTTGACTGTTCTCACCATTCTTCTTCTCTGCCTTTCTGATATTTTTCTTGGCCTGCCACTTCTGGGCTTAACAAGAACTGTACCTGTGTTCTTCCATTTCCTTACTATTTTCCTCACAGTGGAAACTGACAGGTTAAATCTCTGAGACAACTTTATGTATCCTTCCCCTGAAAAGCTATGTTGAATAATCTTTGTTTTCAGATCATTTGAGAGTTGTTTTGAGGAGCCCATGATGCCACTCTTTATAGGAGAATCAAATAGGAGAACTACTTGCAAGTGGCCACCTTAAATACCTTTTCTCATGATTTGATACACCTGGCTATGAAGATCAAAGCTCAATGAGGTTACAAAACCAATTTAGTGCTTCAGGAAGTCAGTAAAAAGTAGTTAGGAGTGTTCAAATCAAGAAAATGATAAGGGTGCCCATACTTTTGAACCGGTGAAATTTTGTTTAAATGCAGATTGCACATTTTCTGTTAGTACAATAAACCTCATTTGAATCCAGAAATATAACTGAGTCCATCAGTTATTAGATATATGAAACTGAAATACCTGTTGCAAAAACCAAAATTGTTATAAAGAAAAAAGGTTAACATTAATAGGGGTGCCCAAACTTTTACATATGACTGTATATATGACTATAGCATACATATTAGTCCTTGTGACCTAAACAACACTATGGGTCACACTCCGTAATACATCAAATAACTAAATGCCAAAAAAAATGGCACAAGGAATGGAAAGCAAAAATAACAAAATTTTATTATAATCTCACATTACATAAAATCAATCAAATACATAGATAATGCCTCAAAATCTAGTCGCAGGTAGTAAATACACTCAGTCATTAAAATAACTGCTCACTGATACATCAGATGACCATGTTAGATAACCACTGACCTATTGTAACAGTCATTACCTACAGTCCATAATAATAACAATGCCCACAATACCTCACTCCTATTTTAGCGATAGTGCCTTGACCATGGGATAATGAAAACTGTTCGCAGTGAAACAAAACCAATCACAATGCCAGCAAAAGTGCAATGAATATAATACCTGAATGTGTGTTCAAATCTGCCACTGCGACCCACCCCGATGCGCGTTTCGCCTGTTCTTCTTCCGGGGGCGTGTCATAATGGGAGGCAGGACGTCATTATATATACCCGGTAACCAATCATAGCAACCCTTAACTGGTGACGTGGCCCATATGTTAATGAACACTTACGTGTGAGTAGTGTGCTAATAATACCGCCCACATGTTCCTAAGACGCCAGGAGTATAACGGCGCATCCGACGCCACGAGCGCACCTCAAGGAACCACCCACTTCCGGACATAGTAACACGAGCATTCCACCAAGTCAAAACCGGGCAGAAGTCACGCGTCACCATCTTGGTGCCGGGACTGGGAGATTCAGGGTGATCTAGGCGGCGCATGCGCACACACACCGGCAAATAAGAGTGATTTGTAAATAAAGTGGCAACAGTGCTGCTAAAATTAATGTGATGTCATTATATTTATATTCAAAGGTGCAATTTACTGGGCTTAAATTACATGTATAAATAAATAATATAAATATTAATGTGTATCTGCCGGAACTAAGATATTCAAGGCAGTCTATATGGCGCTTATGCACACACACTGGCAATAGTAGCACATTAGTAAATACAATAAAGTGCACACAGTGCTACAAAAAGTGATATAGTGACACAAAATATTTCTAAGCTTACAGTACAAATATAAATGATATAAATTTAATTTAGTGCATACAGAAGTGCTTAATAATGTTGAAAAATCATAATAAAAAATAAAAAAATAAAATAAAAAAGTGACTAAAAAATATCGGGCAAAGTCACCAAAATAAGATGTACAGAAATCAAACATCGTCCTATTAACTACTGTAAATATATATCATTGTTGCAGCACAATTTCCATATAAGAAAACACATAAAATATATGGAAAACTTGAAAACGGACTCATTGCTGCCATAATGTTCAGACTTGCAGATGATCTCCCATACATCCACTGGAACAAAAAACATGACTGGGATGATGTTCAAGCTTGCAGATGGTCATCCCATAATACATGGGAACAGATGATATAACCGGAGTATAAAGACGACCCTATTGAATCAAAAGAAAAATTACTAAAAATACAAATAAAATAAAATCAACCCCCCCCCCCATAAAAACTTCCGTAAAGACAAGGATGTTTTTGACATTAAATACTACAGAAAAGCCCCAAAACCAAAACCTTCATTTAGCCCCTGAGGTGATAAAGTGCTTAGTCTATATATCCACCTGCTCTAAACTTGTGCCAAAATTTTACTGATATTGCCACCTTAACTAATTAATAATCTATGTATTTGATTGATTTTATGTAATGTGAGATTATAATAAAATTTTCTTATTTTTGCTTTACATTCCTTGTGCCATTTTTTTGGCATTTAGTTATTTTTTATATGACTATAGGATGCATTATACTATTATGAATGACTATGGGGGCAATATAGAGAGACATGGGGGCAGTATGGAGAGACATGAGGCAGAATGGGTGGACACGTGGGGTACAGAATGGGAGGGCACATGGGGTTCAGAATGTGGGATATTATTACTGTAGGGGCTAATTAAAGGATATTATTTTTGAGGATACTGTTTTCTGTGTGAGGGAGGAGAGGTCCTGTTACTGTGCAGGGTGACACGGTCACTTTTTTCATCATCTGGCATAGTATAGAAGTTGGAAAAAATTGGGGAACGTGCTCTAGATAACTGTGTTATTTTCTGCAGAGAGGAGTCCTGGTAGGAAGAAGAGATGGCAGTCTGAACTGGATGAAGAAGGAAAGCGAAAAAGAACGACTTCAACTAGACACGTCACCGGTGAGTCAGTGTGTTACCTGTACACGTACACTATATACTGTATACAATATACAGAGCTCCTGTGTATAATGTCACTAGTGATCCCTGTATAATCGAGGCAAGGAGCTGTGGAGGCCACTACTGGATAGCACTTGAGGGAGTGGCGTACATTGAACTAAAACTTTACTTTCACATTCATGCTGAGTCGCTGACACAAAAAGAAATTTGTAGGTTAGGTTTTCCTTTCATTGACTTTTTCTTTCTTTACATGTCATTTCCAAATACTATATTCATAACAATTTGTAAGGCACAAGATTTGTAGGTGATTGGAAGGCATCATAATAAATGTCAAGCAACAGGAAGTCAAGGGTGGCACTAAAATAGTTTAATTTACACATTTCATCTTAACGAGAAGGCACACCACTTGTAATATTATATAACAATTTCAACCTGGCTTTTTGGCCACAAGTGGTGTCACAGGTTCTTTAGAGCAATGTTTCCCAATCACCAGTCCTCAGGGCCCCCAACAGATCAGGTTTTCTGGATTTCCTTAGTATAGTACAGCTGAGATAACATTTCTGCTGTTTTGACAATAATTCCATCACCTGCGCAATACTAAGAAAATCCTGAAACCTGATCTGTCGGGGGGCCGTGAAGACTGAAGTTTCGCTCATACTGATACCTCATACATCGTGATGGCTATTAAGGTGACCTCTCTGTTGTAGGAACTTATTCTTCCATGCATCTTAGGTCTCCTCCTATCCTGGGACAATATATCCAATATTTGTTTGGTATTAGTCCACAGAAATGACTAAATGCTAGCGACATATAGAGGTATCATCTTTATCTTTCAGACTCAAGATGGTGACGATGACCTTCCAGAATCATTCACTGTAAAAATATATCATTATTTAACCCCTTTCCGACGTTGGGCATAAATTTACGCCAATGTTGGACTCCCTCCCTTTGATGTGGGTTCGGCGCTGAGCTCACATTTTTCCATGGACATGTCAACTGTTTTGAACAGCTGATATGTGTCCAGAATAGCCGCATGTGGAATCGCGTCCACCCATGGCTATTAACCCATTAAATGCTGCTGTCAAACTATTTTATGTCGCATATTTCTCTGTTTTAAGGGCATAAAAATTCAAATTTTGAAAATTGCAAAATTTTCTAAATTTTCACCATATTTCTGTTTTTTTTAGAAATAAACGCAAGTTATAGCGAAAAATTTTTACCACTAAAGTGAAGTACAATATGTCACGAGAAAACAATCTCAAATTCACCTAGATCCGTTGAAGCGTTCCAGAGTTATAACCTCATAAAGGGACAGTGGTCAGAATTGTAAAAATTGGCCCGTCATTAACGTGCAAACCACCCTTGGGGGTAAAGGGGTTAAACTTGGACCAGACTATGACTTTAATAATTAATTATTTTTTAAACACAAGCTTTTTACACATCCGCTACATTTCTATGAATACACCAGGGACAATTTCAGAGAGACATTTATTAAAGTCTCAGCATGTTAGGCCTCTTTCACACATCAGGTTTTCGCCGTCAGGCGCGATCCGGCGCTTTTGACTTGCATTTGCGCTGGATCGCGCCGGATGGCCATGCGTTTCATCCGGTTTTCGCCGGATCCGGCAATGTGTCGCAATGTGTCGCGATCCGGCGTCTGGAAAAAACGTCTACTGTAACGTTTTTTGTCTCCGGCGAAAAAGCCAGACACGCCGGATCCGGCGCGTCCGGCTTTTTCACACAATGAAAGCCTATGAGCGCCGCAATGCGCCGGATCCGGTTTTTTGGTCTGAGCATGCTTAGTAGCTCTGCCCACAAGACATATATA
Source organism: Dendrobates tinctorius (assembly GCF_039654945.1). Lineage (NCBI taxonomy): Eukaryota > Metazoa > Chordata > Amphibia > Anura > Dendrobatidae > Dendrobates > Dendrobates tinctorius. Next base: position 55,184,373 of record NW_027361829.1, read on the forward strand.
AAAGCAAGACAGTGGGACCCACAGCCACACCCAACATGCCACCCAAGAAAGCAACCAAGCGAAGCAGGAGAAGGCGGGAGACCACTGCAGCACCATCAGCACCACCACCACCCCAAATGGAGCAGCAAATAGAACATGCTGAGGAGGGGAGGCCAGCAGCAGATGAGAGACGGTAATTATCAAATCCCCCATTCCTCCAAACTAGGGCCATGGAATATCAAGATATTCATTGGCCCTTTGTTTCTCTTTATTCAACAGCCGCCAAAGAGATGCAGCAGCAGCAGCAGCAGAAATGGCATCACTGGCAGCAGCAATACCCACAGCCATGGAGTCTGGCCATCAACAGGACAGCACATCTTCTTCTGGGAGCCCTCCCTCGCATCGTCAGCGTTTGACGGTAAGTTTTTATTTCCAAAATCCATCATCTCTGTAATATATGTCTATTCATTGCCTTTTATTTCAAAACAGGAATCACAAGATGAAGAGGAGCTCCCAGAAGAAGAAGGAAGGGGTGGACAGACACCTGGAGTGGGCTCACAATTGGTAAGTTTTTTGCATCAAACGCAGAACCACAACATCACACTACACACAACACATAGAAAACAATGTTCTGCAGACCACACACAGCAAACAAATGCCTACATCCAAAGACATAACATTTTTTGTTTTCTTCTCTAGTCTTCCCAATCTGGTGCTCGGCCAAGAGGTCCTCGCAGTGCCTCCCAGGGTCGTCGGCGACAGCAACGCGGCGGTCACCAGCGTGTAAGTATAAATATTTATTTATTTTTTTTTGCACTTTTTATTTCATTTCTTTTGTGGAGGCTAATTATGTTATTTTTGTCTTTTTCTTTAACAGCCTTCACAGCGTGCTCCCGACTCTGACGGTGAGGATGGAGGACTCGATGTGGACCACCTCATCGATCTCGTCAGAGAAAGGGAGCCGCTCTGGAATATGGCTGACCGCCGCCACGCTGACCTTATCGTTACCCGACGACTCTGGGAGGAAATCTGTTCTCTCCTTGTGGGCCGCTGGGAGGACCTCGAAGCTCGGGCCCAGATTAAAGAGCGTAAGTATATACAGTACCGGTTGCTTGATGTAAACCAGTGTTTCCTGAACTCCAGTTCTCGTGGTCCCCACGGATCATGTGTTCAGGATTTCTATTTACTATGGAAATCCTGAAAACATGACCCCTGGGGACCATGAGGACTGGAGTTTGTGAAACACTGATGTTGTATACTAACCACTCCTTTCTCGTTTCAGGGAACAGAATTGTGAATCAGTGGCGGTCTGTGAGGGATCGTTTCAAGAAGGAGTTCAATAAAGAGATGCGGGCCCCGAGTGGATCTGGAGGACGCAGGAGCAAGTACAAGTACGCACAAGCCCTGTCGTTCCTCCGGGAAACAATGCTCACCAGAAGGTAAATATTACACACCACATGTGAAAAAAATGTTAGATGTAACTTTTTTTTTTCAGCCAGGGCCATACCATGTCAGTATTTTAATTGTTTTTTTTCTCTTTATTCCACAGCACGGTGAGCAGCACTCGGGAGCCTGCACAATTGGACCCTTCTGAGGCGATCCCTGAGGAGACCGGCACCGAGGGACACTTCGACCGCCCCGGTACATCTGCACCTTCCCAGCCTTCCCACACATTCGACCCATCTGTCCCATCCACCAGCACAGGAGCATCGTGGCCACCTACATTACATGAAGCTGCTGGTGAGGAGATCGCTTTCCCTTTACCCCACCCTTCTGCCCCTGCCACCTCTAGTACACCTGCGGGTACTGGGCAGCAGCGGCAGAGGGGTCAGGAAAAGAGTTATGCGCAAGAGTTCTTGCATCTGAATGCATCTTTCCAGAACTGTCTAAAAGTCTTGTCAGAGCAAATCTCCGCAGGCTTTCAGCAGATCAACTCCAGCATTCTGGAGGTGAAGACACTTCTGCAAACCATGCATTCAGAAGCAAGATCTTCGCCAAACCACACCTTTTTCAGGTCTGTTGTGGAGCGCATGGCAACACTATCTCCTACCCAGCAGATGCATGTAATGCATTCGTGCCACGGTGCTCTACAGCAGGTTACCTCCCAACCTCCACCTCCCACCACTGTAGTTCCTCCACCTGCACCCCCTCCAGCCACTTTCCATCCTCCCCCTCCTATTACATCTGCACCCCCTCCAGCCACTTTCCATCCTCCCCCTCCTATTACATCTGCTCCCCCTCCAGCCACTTTCCATCCTCCCCCTCCTATTACATACCAGCAACCTCACCAGTACCAGACATCTCCCCACTTCCAGCAACCTGCCCCGTACCAAACTCCTTCCCCGTACCAAACTCCTTCCCCGTACCAAACTCCTTCCCCATACAACTTTCCATCAACATCATCTACTCCTACAGTCCCTGCCCAACCCTCCACTCCACCGCCCACCACCTCTTCTGCCTCCCACATGTCCACCCATTCTGTAGCTTTTTCCACACCTTCACCTCTAACTGTTCCTTCCCCACCACGATCCCAGTCCTCTCTCCACACACCCAGTGTCGAAGTGTCCCGCAGCCCCTCCAGCAGTATTTCCACCCCACAGTACACAGAGTTGTAATGTTTTTTTTTTGTAATAAAAATGCCCATTGGGTTTAAAACCTTTATTAAAAAAGTTTTTTGCACTTTAAAAACATAAAAAAAAAAAAAATTTAAATAAAAGTTAAATTATCGTTTCACAATGGTTGTCTGTCATTTCTTTCTGCGGCGAACTATGTTTTAAAAAAAGGTTAAATACAGGGTATTTCAAAGGTAAAAAGGTATTCAAAACCAGGTATATAACTGTGGGTAAATTTTAGCTTTTTGCCACAGTTGTGTTCCTGGTTGTGTTTGAAGCAAAGTATTTCACCTAAAAAGTTGTGTTTATTGTTGGTGATTTCCTACCAATGTACACAACTTTTGTTAAAAGGTGAAATACTTTGCATAAAACACAACCAGGTACACACCTGTGGCCTAAAGCTAAAAATAGAGACCATGACAAGATAGCTAACTTTGGTTGGCAAAGGTATATACTGTTGGTCCAGAAGGTACACAAGTTTAGGGCACAAATCTTTCACACTCTGTCATCCCAGTGTACTCTGCCTTGAGGTGACATAAAGTATAGTGGAAAATTGTCCCTGAAACCGTCACAGAACTTCTAGTGGTAATATTTCCAATGACAACATCCATCTTCGCCAGTAACTTGCTCTTCTCTCCAACCTGCACTTTCTTCTCTACAACCTGTCAAAGAAGGGCTGTAGGAACATGCTATATCTAGTTTTCCAGTAGCCAATCCCGTTCGGAAGGCCACAAAGGTCAATTTTAAAAACCGGATCCGGCGTAATCCGTCGAAAAACAGATAGAAAAACGGATGAACCGGATGAGACGGATCCGGTTTTGTCTGTCAAGAACAAGACGGATCCGGCAGAAAACCGGATCCGGCACTTCAGGTTTTACAAAACATTTGCCGGATCCGGCATTCCGGCACGACGCCGGATCGCGCCTGACGCCGAAAACCTGATGTGTGAAAGTAGCCTTACTGTAACATGGCAATTAACCAGAGTACATAGGGAAAACATATGCAAACACTGAAAAAACATGTCAACTATGGGAAAAGACTTTCCGGGCAGCTGTGGACAGCCACTTTACATTCTTACCAATGACAGACTGTTCTTTCCTCTCTATGAGGTTATAGAAAACTGACATACTAAACTACACTGTCTATCAATAATGGGGCTGTCCACTTACTATATTAAAATGGGCTCATATGGTTCTGTAAAGGGAATTTGCCAACAGGTTTTTTCCACCTTATCTGAGAGCAGCATAACGAAAGGACAGAGACCCTGATTTCAGCGATGTATCACTTACTTGGCGGCATGCTGTGGTTTTGATAAAAATCACTATTTTATCAGCAGGAGATTATCTCTAGAGAACTAGTAAACCTGATACCATGTAGTTCTCCATATTCATGAGCTCTGTAAAAGCACACCCCAAAACTGATTGGCAGTTTTCTGGCTATGCACAGTGTGCACAGAAAGCAGTTTTGTTGGCGGGGCTATACAGAGCTCAGCTTTTAGGCTGTGTGCACAGGCTGCGGAATCTGCTGCAGATTGATCCGCGTGGATATTCAAAATCCATAGATAAATCCGCAGGTCAAAAGACCTGCTGTTTATCTGCGGATTATCCTGTGGTTTTGCCCTGCGGTTTTACCATATCCATAATGGAGGAGATGGTAAACCGCTGCAGAATCCGCAGAAAGAATTGATGACATGTCAATTCTTTCTGCGGTTTAGAAACAGCAGAAAATCCGCAAGGAAAATTCCGCAGCATCTGCACTGCGGTTTCCGTTTCCCATAGGGAATAATGGTACTGTACACCGCAACAGAAACTGCTGCTGATCCGCAGGTCCAAATCCGCTGCAGAACCGCAGCAGAATCCACAGCGTGTGCACACACCCTTAGGGCAGTTTCACACGTCCAGATAATTCCGGTACCGGAAAAACCAGTACCGGAGCTATCCATGTCCGTGTGGATACGTAGGCCATCTGTGTGACATCCGTGTGCCATCCGTATGTCCGTGTGTACCATCCGTGTGCTGTCTGTGTTCTGTCCGTATGCTGTTCGTGTGTCCATGTCCGTGTTTTTGAAAAATTATTTTCAATGTTAACCCTTTGACTTTTAAAAACGCACACAGATCGCACACGCACAGCACACGGACAGCATCCGTGTGTGGTACGTGTTTACACGGACCCATTGACTTGTATGGGTCCGTGTGATCCGTGCTGTTGCACAAAAACGGACATGTCAGCGTGTTTTGCACACGGACACACGGTCCGTGAAAACACGCTGACGTCTGCATAGACACATTCATTCGAATGTGCCTACCTGTGTCAGTGTCTCTGGTACGTGAGAAAACTGTCACTACACGTACCGGAGACACTGACGTGTGAAAATGCCCTTAGAGAACTTGCAGATCTGCAGCAGATAAAATAGTGATCTTATCAAAACTGCAGCAAACAGCCTAGTAAGTGATACATCACTGGAATCAGCATTTCTTCCACTATATCATGCTGCTCTCAGAAGTTGTAGCAAAAACATAATGGCAGATTCCTTTTACCCAAAAAAAGAATATAATCAGCAACCAGACTCCTGCTGCTCCCCTGCACAGTTGCCTGTGTCCCCTGCCATTCTGTCACCATGAGTCTTCCAGATCTGATTGAACATGAAGGTTGCAAACAACAAGTACTACCTGCAGCAATGAATCATGTAACACCCCAAGCTAGAAATTGAATTGAGGAGGCCAGATGTTGATGGAGACAGCTTTGCAGAGGAGCAGACTGGGTCCGGTGGAGGGTATTTGTCCCTTTTTATTTTGATATAAAAGTATGTCATGGACAACTCCTTCAAATACCTAAGGTACAGCATTAAGAGTCGTCGCTACTACAAAACAGATGTCAAGCTAATTCTACGCAGCAATGTTTCATGGGTAAAATGTATGCAATGTGCTCTACTGCAGATGTAAGAAAAATATAACATTTTTTGTGGTGTGCAGATGCCAAAAGAGGGAACTAAAGCTAGGAAAAGGTAGGACTAACTAAGAATAAAGAAATGCTTTGCCTGCCTCCAATTGACCTTATTTGAGTAGTGAGAAAGTTCCCTGATACAAGACAACATTTAGGGGTCGCTCACACTAGCATATAACTCGGCTGAGTGCTATCGGATGTTTTATCAGATAGCACTAGGCTCAATGTTATACTATGGGGCAGTACAGATCTGCTATTTTCTTCCCATGCCAATTTGAGATGAGAAAACAATTGCAGCATGCTGTGAATACATCCAGTAATCAGATTGCACTCACACATTCAAGTGTATGGCTGCGACTAAAATATTGGGCTGCACTCAGAAATCATCCAAGTGCAGTCTGACAGCCATCAACAGAAACAATGGAGAAGTGTCATGATCCAGACCGGGTTTTGAGTCCTGTCTTTCCATGTTCCCAGTCTGGTCGTTTCAGGGGTTAATCTTTCTCAGCCTCTGTCTGGGTTCAGGTTTGCTATTTATCGCTGCTGCTTCCTGCAGGCAATGTCAGTTATAGTTCTGCCGTCGGTGTGAGTAGCTGATTCTGTTACACCCTGATTTGTCCTGCTGTTATTCCTGACTCGACCCGTGTCTGCGTTATTCCCTGCTCCCTGTCCCGTCTCTGTGTGTTCCCTTTGTGTCTGGACTTCTTGATACATGCTCTTGGCATGGACCCTGACCTGCTTTTGTCTCTTGTCTCTGGCATATCCGCTCCTGCCCATTACTGATCCCCTGGCTTGTCTCTGACCCTGAGTTTGCTTATTCCTTTGGTACTGCGCTACAGTCTATGATTTGACCTGGCTTGTTTGACTTCTCTGCTGCCATCTGGTGGTAGCCTCGCTGCTGCATGGTAGGTCTGCTTCATCTGTGTGCTGGACCTCTCTCCACTCTTTCGCCCCCTGGCAGAGCAAGTTTCTACCTGCATTTGCAGCACCGTGATAAGAAGATGGAGAAATTAAGCTCTCCATCTTCTCTGCACGTGTGATACAAGTCTCTCATTCAAGAGAATCAGATCACACTAAAGGCCCCGTTACACATAACGATGTCCCAGCGATCCCACCAACGATCCAACATCGATGGGATCACTGGGACATCGTTAGGCTGATCGCTGGTGAGCTGTCACATAGACAGCCCCTCCAGCGATCAGGACCAGCGATACCCGATGTTTACATTAGAAACCAGCGTCTAGCGTCGCTGATCGCTGGTCTCTCGCTGCCACACGCAGAGATGCGTGCTGGCCAGCGGGAGACCAGCGATCGAAAAATGGCTCAGGCCGATCGAGGACGATCAGCGTTAACCGGCAGGGGGGCTGGTCACTGATCCCCGTCACACCACAGCGATCTCGCTGGCGAGATCGCTGTGGCGTCACAAAATCAGCGATCTCGCTAGCGAGATCGCTGTGTGTGACAGTGCCTTAAGTGACACTCGGATCTAACTCTGATAGTGCTTGAGCCAAGTGTCATTAACATAATTAGCCCAATTGTCTCTCGTGAGAGAATCGCCAGCCATGTGACTCTGGCCTTAGAGTGATTTTCTCCAATTTAATATAAAAGGTTTAAAACATAGGTAATAAGGGGATGGTTGGTGGCAATGCTGTCTCTAGAAGAAACTGAACTCGCATGGCATGTACATTTCTTCAAACCTTGCTTTATGTAACACATTTTGGCTTTTTATCTGTACCTGAAGTTTTTCCTTGTCAGATGTAACAGGGAAACTTTACAACCAAAAGATAAAGTAAATGTAAGCTTGTACTTAGTTATGCAGTGCCTGCTCAGATATCTGCTTAGTGTCCAGGCTTCACTATGACTTATTATACTCGTATAAGTAACTGCCTGGCATATAACTATATTTGACAATTTTTGCAATCACATGAATAATCATTGTTTAGAAAAATGTTATAAGCCAGCAACTTCATCTGTCCCCGGGCTAAAGGATATATTAAGTCTATTTTATATTGTTTACAGTGCAATCAAATTGTACAACGGCGATGGTGGCCATTATTGCATAAGATTTCATAAAAAGCAGAACATATGCGTAATAGAGGTCACATAGGTCTTTCTATTGTTATGAAGAGGCTGTACAAATTAGGCTAATTAGGAGGAAAACTTTGCTGTCTTGAAAAAATAAACTAATGTTCATAAACACACAGCGGGAGATAAAGTCTTATGGAACAATATTCTATGGAGACGGAAATTTGGCCACAGTATGAGAAAATTATATTGGTTAAAAATTGAAAATATGATTTTACCGTAATAATCTAAAAATTCTGTAAAAAAGTGTTGGAAATGTTGTGGTCTCAGGACGCTTTGCTGCATTCACAGTTAGGCAACTCAAAAATTATACAATCTACAATGGATCATCCATTGTAGTGACTCAAGAACTATGTGTTTAGTCTGGCTTATCGCCTCAACGCATTAACCTAAATATCCCTGTCTGGTTCATTCAAAATTTTTTACCATAACCAGGTTCCTCGCATCATGTTCCCACATGCTTTATGCATTTAATAGCCCTCTGTGTCTGTACTGTTACACACTTAGACTGTTAACTGGTTCATGCAGCATCACAGGAACACCCGATTCTTACACTATGGCTGGTCCAAACAAAGCAATTGTTACCATCTTTCGTGTCTCCCCTTTTTCCTTATAGATTGTAAGCTTGTGAGCAGGGCCCTCATTCCTCTTGGGATCTGTTTTGATCTATGTGTTTATTGGTATGCTGTAATGTCTTTTGTCTGTAGAAGTCCCCTCTATAATGTAAAGTGCTGCGGAATAAGTTGGCGCTATAGAAATAAAATTATTATAATTACTCAACAAAAGGAAAGGCGGACGGCACCGCTGTTACCATACTGATGCTGGTGGTCCGTGGCTGGCAGGAAAATAACACCGACGCTCCCGGGTGCTTGACCTCGTAGTGATCAATCTTGGATTTTGTATAGATGAAAGGTCGCACTCATCGGGATAGTGAAATGCTGCTTTATTGTAACATGTGATTACATGTCAGGTCGGAATAATTAAGTAAGTGCATAAAGGCTGACAACGGCCGTTTCGCGCTATTCAAGCGCTTCTACGGGTCTGCCCGTAGAAGCGCTTGAATAGCGCAAAACGGCCATTGTCAGCCTTTATGCACTTGCTTAATTATTCCGACCTGACATGTAATCACATGTTACAATAAAGCAGCATTTCACTATCCCGATGAGTGCGACCTTTCATCTATACTGAATCCATTATTATTATTATTATTTATGTGAGACCATCTTTCTGAAGACTGAAGCGCAGCAAAAAATAGATCTTGGAGGGAGGAAGGATTGGGAAGGGAATTGAGAAAGTATGTAAATTTAAGAAACCATACAAACATCACAAAACTAAAAGAAACTCGTAGGGCATCTTGCTTGATTAGATCAGCTGTCTAAAGTGTGGAATTACCTTGTTTTGCACTAGTAGCTGGACTCAACCAATAATTAATTAATTACACATAGCAGAGAGCTAAAAGAGTTTAAGAAACTCCTTGCTCTTCAACAGTTAGTTAGCAAATACTGTATCTTCGGTGGGTGAAATAAGCACTGAACGCATCACCAATGTTTTAAGTAAATATATTTCTAAAGGTGCTATTGACATGATATTGTCATCAGATGTCGATAACAACCCATCCAATCCACACGGGCAAAGATATCACACCATAGAAGCTAATAAATAAAGTTATGTGTAATTATGAGAAATGACACAAGGAAAAAATACTGAACACATGAAGAAAGAAAGGTGCAAAAAGTCATGAAAGTCTTGACATCAGCTGGCTTAACTGATGGCCTATAAAAAGGCGTCTCATTAGCAAGGTGCCTCACAAGAATTTGTAAACTGATGCAGGTTCCAGTGAGCACTGTTAGTTTGGGATGTCCAAACCTGAACGGTAAAGTTTGGCGTTCATACGTTATACCTAGTGTCCGATACCAAACCATGAACACAGACTTTTTACCGAATAACCCATTTACTGTTGGTTTACTGTTCAGGTTTAGATGCCGTATAAAGTTTGTTGAAAGGCTGCAGCGCAGTCAATCAACAAGCTTTAAGGCTTTGGGCTCTTCCTGAGCCATCACAGCCTTGGCATGGCTGTGACCAACCTGTAAAAATGCCTGATCATGGGTGTTGCCGTCATTCTGTTTTGATTAGTGATGCAGCTGGAGTGAGGGACAGTGTTAGACTTTGTGTGTGTGCACTTTACCAAAAATCCTGTTTGTATGTACTCTGCATGCTTCTCAGTGGGAGTACATGTGACATAAAGCTGCTTTTTGTACTCTGCACCCCTGCATGTGGGAGTACTGTGCCATAAAACCACTGTGTATACTCTGCACCCATATATGTGGGGGTACTGTGCCAAAAAGCCACTGTGTATACTCTGCACCCGTATCTGCAGGAGTACTGTGCATCTAAGCCTCTGTGTGTACTGTGCACCCTCGCCTGTGGGAGTGCTGTGTCTTTAAGCCTCTGTGTGTACTATGCAACCACTCCTGCGAGAGTACTGTGCAAAAAACCTCTGTGTGTATGCTGCAACCCCTCCTATGGGAGTACTGTGCCTTTAAGCATCTGTGTGTAATCTGCACCCCAGCCTGAGGGAGTACTGTGCCTTTAAGTCTCTGTGTGTACTTTGAAATACCGCTTGTGGGAGTACCTAGCCTTTAAGCCTCTGTGTGTACTCTGCACCCCTGTCTGTGTGAGTACTGTGCATTTAAGCCTCTATGTGTACTCTGCACCCCACCTGTGGCAGTAATGTGCCTTTAAGCCTTTGTTTGCACTGTGCACCTTCTCCTGTAGGAGTTCTGTGCCATTAAGCCTCTGTGTGTACTCTGCACCCCTGTCTGTGAGAGTACTATACTCTGCAGCTATGTTTGTATGAGTAGTGTGCCTAAAAAATAATTATGCTCTGCAGCCATGTCTTTGCGAATAGTGTGTCTAAAAACTAATTCTACTCTACAGCAGCCGCTTTGCCACTTGTGGGTCTAAAAATTAATTTTACTCTACTACTGTGTCTGTGTAAGTTGTAGTCGGGCCTAAAAAATTATTTTACTCTACCGCTGTGTCTGTACAAGTAGTCTGCCTAAAAAGTAATTCTACTCTGCAGCCATCTCTTTGCCATTTGTGGGCATTGGGCATAAAAAATAGTTTTACAGTACAGCTGATCCTATATAAGTTGTGGCCAGGCCTAAACAATAATTTTACTCTATCATTGTGCCTGTACGAATAGCATGTCTAAAAAATAATTCTGCTCTGCAGCCATCTCTTTGTCATTTGTGGGCATAAAAAATATAGTACTGCTGTGTTTATACAAGTTGTTGCAAGGCTTAAACAACATTGTTCCTGTATGAGTAGCGTGACTAAAAAATAATTCTACTCTGTAGCCATCTCTTTGCCATTTGTGGGCCTAAAAATAATATTACTCTACCGTTGGGTCGATATAAGTTGAGGCTGGGCCTAAAAAATTATTTTACTCTACCGCTGTGACTGTACGGGTAGTGTGCCTAAAAAATATTTCTACTCTGCAGCCACCTCTTTGAATTTGTGGCATAAAAAATAATTTTACTCTACCAGTGTGGCTATACAAGCTGTGGTCGAGCCTAAAAAATAATTTTACTCTATGGCTGTGTCTGTGCGAATAGTCTGCCTAAAAAATAATTTTACTCTGCAGCCATCTCTCTGCATTTTGTGGGCCTAAATAATAATTTTACTCTACTGCTGTGTCTGTACAAAGCAGGAAAAAAATGAAGAAAACTGCAGTCATACAGTCCAATAAATATATCAGATATCCAAGTCTTTATTAATAAGATGATCAGAGGCGGGGCAAAAGGGGATAAATTGTGAAAACCAGACCAGCATCTATGCAAAGGGCTGGTAGGATGACATGATAGATAAGAGTATATGGAGTGCCCCACAGGGCCTTAGGTTACTTGGTACTGGGCCGGTCAGGTTCTTTAAAGGGGATGTCACCGTGGCAGTGACCCGGTCCATGGCCCTGGGCATCCAATAAAAATAGAGGAAAGTTATGTGGTGTTTAATCATGACGCCACCAGTGGTGTTCGGCAATGGGCGGCCGATGCTGCGGTTTTGTTCCACTGGGGCTGATGGTGACACAGCAAAGATGGTTCAGCTCCCCATGGGTAGAGCGGGGCCCCAGGGCAAATATATTTGATTGTTCAGATGGTGGTGAACATTGGGGTGCAGAGGAAAAGTGAAGTACACTGAGAGGTGCAGTTTTCTTTACCTTTTACTTGAACGTAAATGCAATCTGGGGTACCACATACAGATGATAGATTGAGTCCGGCTCGCCTGGAGGCATTCAGGGGATCCACCCTGCCAGGTGGGGTTGGGGACCTTCCCTCTGCGCTCTGTTTTCAGGTCCCTGCTGCTTGTAGCTAAGCTGCGGCCCTCTCCCGCGTGGTGATTTCTAACCTGTATGGCTGACAGCGTGAGCCTATATCACGGGCACTGTCCTTTTCATTGTCAGCCCCGGGCTCTTGGTCTGCTGCCGTGCCTTCAGGTGTTCAGTGTGGCCAAGGAACTTGCAGTCCCCTGTACTCCAGATTCGGGTGTCAGGGCGTACAGCTCCTACCCAGCCAAGGATTACGGCATCCCTTTTATCAGCGCTTCGCTCTGGGGTCAACAATCTGCAATTTTAGTTCCCCAGAGCCCTTGTCTCTGCTCCTGTTCCTTCCCTCTCCACAGACCAACTCCAACTGTCCTGCCTCAGCTCCAGCTGCTCCCATCTCCATGGCAACTCCCTTGTTTACTCTCTCAGCTGACTTCTTAAGTCTTAAAATTATAAGAATGTAAAAACCTAAAAAGAAACAATAACAGAGTTACTGCAGCGACCAGTCCTTACGCTGCCATCCAGGAATTATCTTTGTCCTTGTACCTGAGATTTGGTTGGTGGGAACCACCTTAACCCACTTTGTGTGTCATCCCTGGGCGTGGCTACAGGGCACTCTGTAGATGGGCCTAGTTTTGGTCATGCCGGCGGCTTATTTTCAAGGCCAAGTTGGGGTAACTATTTACAAATAAAGTTCTGACCACACATAGTCCTGTGGCGCAATTGTTCTTCAACTGGTTATTACGAATACTTTAAAAGTTCATACAGTAAGTCTTAGTAGGTTCTCATGCTTAACGGTTACAACTATACATTCTTATTAACTTATTTACATTATGTATTCTTAATAATGGACAGGGATCTGCTTCTGGTAGTACAAGTGGATCTACGCAGTACAGTTACAGTGGGGAAAAAAAGTATTTAGTCAGTCAGCAATAGTGCAAGTTCCACCACTTAAAAAGATGAGAGGCGTCTGTAATTTACATCATAGGTAGACCTCAACTATGGGAGACAAACTGAGAAAAAAAAATCCAGAAAATCACATTGTCTGTTTTTTTTTCATTTTATTTGCATATTATGGTGGAAAATAAGTATTTGGTCAGAAACAAAATTTCATCTCAATACTTTGTGATATATAATTTGTTGGCAATGACAGAGGTCAAACGTTTTCTGTAAGTCTTCACAAGGTTGCCACACACTGTTGTTGGTATGTTGGCCCATTCCTCCATGCAGATCTCCTCTAGAGCAGTGATGTTTTTGGCTTTTCGCTTGGCAACACGGACTTTCAACTCCCTCCAAAGGTTTTCTATAGGGTTGAGATCTGGAGACTGGCTAGGCCACTCCAGGACCTTGAAATGCTTCTTACGAAGCCACTCCTTCGTTGCCCTGGCGGTGTGCTTTGGATCATTGTCATGTTGAAAGACCCAGCCACGTTTCATCTTCAATGCCCTTGCTGATGGAAGGAGGTTTGCACTCAAAATCTCACGATACATGGCCCCATTCATTCTTTCATGTACCCGGATCAGTCGTCCTGGCCCCTTTGCAGAGAAACAGCCCCAAAGCATGATGTTTCCACCACCATGCTTTACAGTAGGTATGGTGTTTGATGGATGCAACTCAGTATTCTTTTTCCTCCAAACACGACAAGTTGTGTTTCTACCAAACAGTTCCAGTTTGGTTTCATCAGACCATAGGACATTCTCCCAAAACTCCTCTGGATCATCCAAATGCTCTCTAGCAAACTTCAGACGGGCCCGGACATGTACAGGCTTAAGCAGTGGGACACGTCTGGCACTGCAGGATCTGAGTCCATGGTGGCGTAGTGTGTTACTTATGGTAGGCCTTGTTACATTGGTCCCAGCTCTCTGCAGTTCATTCACTAGGTCCCCCCGCGTGGTTCTGGGATTTGTGCTCACCGTTCTTGTGATCATTCTGACCCCACGGGGTGGGATTTTGCGTGGAGCACCAGATCGAGGGAGATTATCAGTGGTCTTGTATGTCTTCCATTTTCTAATTATTGCTCCCACAGTTGATTTCTTCACTCCAAGCTGGTTGGCTATTGCAGATTCAGTCTTCCCAGCCTGGTGCAGGGCTACAATTTTGTTTCTGGTGTCCTTTGACAGCTCTTTGGTCTTCACCATAGTGGAGTTTGGCGTCAGACTGTTTGAGGGTGTGCACAGGTGTCTTTTTATACTGATAACAAGTTTAAACAGGTGCCATTACTACAGGTAATGAGTGGAGGAAAGAGGAGACTCTTAAAGAAGAAGTTACAGGTCTGTGAGAGCCAGAAATCTTGATTGCTTGTTTCTGACCAAATACTTATTTTCCACCATAATATGCAAATAAAATGAAAAAAAAACAGACAATGTGATTTTCTGGATTTTTTTTCTCAGTTTGTCTCCCATAGTTGAGGTCTACCTATGATGTAAATTACAGACGCCTCTCATCTTTTTAAGTGGTGGAACTTGCACTATTGCTGACTGACTAAATACTTTTTTGCCCCACTGTATCTCCGATGACCTGACCTGTTCTCTAATGTCTACTGCTGGTTAGAGATGAGCGACTTTGCCTTTTTTATGGTCGAGTCGGGTTTCATGAAACCCGACTTTCTCAAAAGTCGGGTCGAACGAAATCGGCCGACTATAGGGAAAAGTCGGAGGCCGACTGAAACACGAAACCCAATGCAAGTCAATGGGGAAGCAAAGTCGGCAGGGAGTGGAGGACAGTAAACACACCTACAGTGCCCATTTCAATGCCAAAAACATCAATTCTTATTACTGAAGCTTGTCAACATTAAATTACTTCATAATAATAGTTACGCATTGAAAACTGGGGGTTATTTGGCTAAAGTTGTGGGGGGGTATGGCTGGCTCCAGGTTTCCGTGTGTCCTGGGCCAAAGAGTGACAGTGCGCCCTTTTAACACATACCACAACTCATGATGCTCCGATACGGCACAGAAATATAGGTATAGTACAATGACAAATACTTCACTGCTTACATGACATGACTGTGCTATTTTAAATTGTACAATAGCTCAAAAAAAGGACAGTATAATACTCCATACAGTATTATGGCCACCACATTGTGCGCCATACAGAATAATGATCCCCATATATTTCTCCATACAGAATAATTGGCCTCATATAATGTTCCATACAGTATATGATGAGCTCCACATAATGCTACAGTATATGATGGTCCCCATGGACGATGCTCCAGTGTGTTATGGGCCTAAATAATGTTCCACATATAATGTGCTCCATTTCTAATGCTCCAGTGTATAATGGGCCCCGTAAATGCTGCTCCAGTGTCTGATGTCCCCAATCTGGATTGCTCCAGTATATGATGGGCCTCATGGATGATGCTCCAGTGTCTTATGGGCCCTAATAATGCTCCATATATAATGTGGCCCATTTCTAATGCTCCAGTGTATAAAGGGTCCCGTAAATGCTGCTCCAGTGTCTGATGTCCCCCATTTGGAATGCTCCAGTATATGATGGGCCTCATGGATGATGCTCTAGTGTCTTATGGGCCCTAATAATGCTCCATATATAATGGGCCCCATTTCTAATGCTCCAGTGTATTATGTGCCCCATAGATGCTGCTCCAGTGTCTGATCTGCCCCATTTAGAATGCTCCAGTATATGATGGATCTCATGGATGATGCTCCAGTGTCAGATGTCCCCCATTTTGAATGCGCCAGTATATGATGGGCCCCATTTTTAATTAACCCAGGCATGGTATGTGAAAAGAGATCCATGGAGTAATATGAAGTGTGTGCTGCCACATCCTTCACTTTTGGTGTGGGTGAAGGACACGAGGAAAGTGGTTGCTCCTGACCTGAAGCCCGCATTTACGACTCAGTGCTTGCATTTTTTTAAACTTCAGAAGAGGAGGCGATAGAGCTGGA
Organism: Dendrobates tinctorius; assembly: GCF_039654945.1. NCBI lineage: Eukaryota > Metazoa > Chordata > Amphibia > Anura > Dendrobatidae > Dendrobates > Dendrobates tinctorius. The sequence goes on from NW_027361829.1 coordinate 55,200,224, forward strand.
GGCTGTTTCAGCAATGTAAGCCAAAAACAGTTCCTGATGCTCCGGCTTTAAAAGCAGTCTACCTACTCCCAGAAAACGGAGCCTTACAGGCCTTCCAGAGCTACACCATGACGCAGGCTCAACACCTCCTGCCTTAGCTGCTATTGTGTTTTTGGCACTACCAGCAGATGCACCACCACCACCATCAGTACCAGGTGGCCCCCCATGCCCACGTCCGCATCCTCTTCCACCATACTTCCTCATGCTTTAGAAAATTGACCCAAAATACCAGCAGATATATGGTACTGTATCAGAAGCGTACAGCTGTATTTAGTCTAGAGATAACAGTAAATCTCCATATATATTTCATGAGTTATACACAGACGCTCACAGGCTCAGTATGGATTACCCAATAAAATAAAAAGGTGAAAAAGGGTACAGTATCACCAGATACAAGGTATATATAGTATAGTGTAAACATTCTGAATCTCCGTATACATTTCAGGAGGTAGACACAAACGCTCTCAGGCCCAGTATGGATTACACAAGAATATGAAAAGCTGTAAATGGGTAATGTAACACAAGCGTACAGCTGTATACAGTGTTGGCCAAATTTGAAATCTCGGTATATATTTCCGGAGTCACCCTCAGATGCTCACTCAGTCTGGGTTTGACCATAATAAAAAATGTTGTAAAAAAGGTACTGGATAACAAGATAGCAAGTATATATATTATAGGGTACAATTGAAATCTCCGTATACATAGTCCCGTAGTCAGTCTCAGACGGTTACTCAGTATGGATTTGACCGTAATACTAAATGTTGAACAAAGGTACTGTATAACAAGATACAAGCTGTATCGAGTATAGGGTAAAAATTGTTATCTCCGGTTCACCGTATATATAGAAGGCATAAACCACACACGCTCACTCACAATGGATGATACCGTACTACAAAATTTTGAACAAAGGTACTGTATCAGCACATACCAGGTGTATCCAGTCTAGGGGTAATTTTAAATTTCCGTCTATATTTCCGGAGTCCGACACAGACACTCACAGACTCAGTATGTATTACACCAGAATTTAACAAGTAGAAAAAGGGAAAGGTAGTTGAGGCGTACAACAGTATACAGTCTTGTGGTACTTTTAAATCTTCGTATATATTTCAATCTCAGTAATCCAGTACAGACTCTCCGCTACAGGAAACTACATGGATACAAGTACAGACGGAAAGTCGAGTGTTAGCAGAAATTTGGGAATTACTCATGGCGAGAAAACCTCCCGGTACATGTTGCAGAGGCGATGCAGACCCTCAATTACTGTGTCTGTGGAGACAGCGAAAACGGTTCTTTGTGAAGAAAGGATTGCTTTATCGCAGTAGCGTGGATCACATAACCGTTACTCGTCTCCATCAAATTGTGATCACAGGGAGAGATGTAGACATGGTCCTCACTGCCATAATAATGTGTCTGGTCATTTTGGAGTGCAAAAGACAGAAGCCACAGACCGTAGGCGATTCTATTGGATTGGCATGACTGTGACTATCACAACTGTGAAAGGTGATCATAAAGCACCACTGCATCCGCTTGTAAGTTGACGTCCATTACAAATGGTAGCCATTGATCATCTGAAGGTAGAGGCCAGCAGGAAAGGCCATAGCTACATCTTACCCATCATCGATCAATAAACCAAATTTCTAGTGGCCGTCTCTGTGAAGGATTTAACTGCCCAGACTACACAACAGTGGAGCAGGGAGAGGTAAGTATTGTAACTTGCAAGTGCTGTGGCCATGACCAAGCAGGGGGGCACACTCGTGGTCAATAGTACTGGCACAGGGCCCCTCATAGTACGCTGGTGTGTCTGACGGCGAGTGGGCCCCCCCACTGTCAGAGACACTGTATTGTACTATGAGGGGCCCTGTGCCAGTGCCGTCGGCCATCTGTGGGTCCATCCACCTGTTCAGAGCAACGGCACTTGCCCGGGTGCGCCAGGTGTTGACCCCAGCCATTGGGGGGGTGGGCAGCTCACTTAGGGAGGTTTAAAAAATGTCATATGTTGATGTGTTGGCTGGACATTCAGCTGCTGCAAAGGGCGGAATTGGGCAAGTCTGAGGAAGAGAAGGACAAAAGCGAGGTAGTTTTCTAGCAACCTATATGTCATCAGAGGAAGATGGGACAAAATCCTTTGAAACCCATGCATCGTTCATTTTAATGAAGGTTAAATCATCAACATTTTGGGTAGACAGATGGGTCCTTTTTTCTGTCAGGATTGATCCAGCAGCACTGAAGACTCTTTCAGATAACACACTAGCAACAGTGCAAGCGAGCTTCAGTAAGGCATATTGTGCCAATTCAGGCCAGGCATCCAATTTAGAGGCCCAATAGTCAAAGGGGAATGACCTGTGAGGGAGAACATCGATATGGGAGGAGAAGTAGTTTGTAAGCATAGTTGACAGCTGCTGTCTCCTGTCACTTTTAATCGATGCAGTATTAGCAGTCGTGTGAGTGGTACTTGAGAAATCATTCCACAACATGGTCATTAAACCCCTGTCTCCAACGCCACTTCGGCTGTGTGCAACACGAACACCTCTCACTACGGCTTGTGAGAGAACCAGCACTGCTGCTGTGTGCTGGGAAAGCCTCAAACAAACGGTTTACCAGAGTTGCTTGTTTGTTAGCCAATATTATCTCTAGGTTCTCAAGTGGCATGATGTTGTGTAATTAGCCTTTGTAGCGTGGATCGAGGATGCTGGCCAGCCAGTAGTCGTCATCCCTCATCATTTTGACAATGCGGGGGTCCGTTTTTAGGATCCACAAGGCATAATCGCACATGTGGGCCAATGTTCCAGGTGTCAATGATGCACTGCCAGTGGTGGGTGGAGGTCCACTTTCTGGCAAATCCACATCCCTACAGTCATGCACAAACACTGTACCTGACCTTGGAACGCCAACATTTTCTCTTGCCCCCTGAGAAGCATCCTCCTGTCCAAAATAATCATCCCCCTCATCCTCCTCCTCTTCCTCTTCTTCCTCCACCTCGTCCAGGACAGTTCCCTGACCAGACAATGGCTGACTGTCATCAAGGCTTCCCTCCTCCTCCTCCGCTGCAGACGCCTGATCCTTAATGTGCGTCAAACTTTGCATGAGCAGACGCATAAGTGGGATGCTCATGCTTATGATGGCGTCGTCTGCACTTACCAGCCGTGTGCATTCCTCAAAACACTGAAGGACTTTCCAGAGGTCTTTCAGCTTTGACCACTGCACACCCAACAATTTCATGTCTTCCCTCAGACTGCCTGCCCGTGTATCCTCCCACACATGCATTACAGCCTGCCTCTGTTCGCACAGCCTCTCAACCATGTGTAGGGTGACGTTCCACCTTGTTGCAATGTCTATGATTAGGCGGTGCTTTGGGAGGTGGAGCAATCACTGCAGCTACTGCATACGAGTGGAGTGGACATTTGAGCGACGGATGTGCAAGAACAGTCTTTGCACCTTATGGAGCAGGGATGTTAATTCTCAAGTGGCATGATGTTGTGTAATTAGCCTTTGTAGCGTGGATCGAGGATGCTGGCCAGCCAGTAGTCGTCATCCCTCATCATTTTGACAATGCGGGGGTCCGTTTTTAGGATCCACAAGGCATAATCGCACATGTGGGCCAATGTTCCAGGTGTCAATGATGCACTGCCAGTGGTGGGTGGAGGTCCACTTTCTGGCAAATCCACATCCCTACAGTCATGCACAAACACTGTACCTGACCTTGGAACGCCAACATTTTCTCTTGCCCCCTGAGAAGCATCCTCCTGTCCAAAATAATCATCCCCCTCATCCTCCTCCTCTTCCTCTTCTTCCTCCACCTCGTCCAGGACAGTTCCCTGACCAGACAATGGCTGACTGTCATCAAGGCTTCCCTCCTCCTCCTCCGCTGCAGACTCCTGATCCTTAATGTGCGTCAAACTTTGCATGAGCAGACGCATAAGTGGGATGCTCATGCTTATGATGGCGTCGTCTGCACTTACCAGCCGTGTGCATTCCTCAAAACACTGAAGGACTTTCCAGAGGTCTTTCAGCTTTGACCACTGCACACCCAACAATTTCATGTCTTCCCTCAGACTGCCTGCCCGTGTATCCTCCCACACATGCATTACAGCCTGCCTCTGTTCGCACAGCCTCTCAACCATGTGTAGGGTGACGTTCCACCTTGTTGCAATGTCTATGATTAGGCGGTGCTTTGGGAGGTGGAGCAATCACTGCAGCTACTGCATACGAGTGGAGAGGACATTTGAGCGACGGATGTGCAAGAACAGTCTTTGCACCTTATGGAGCAGGGATGTTAATTCCGGATAATTATTAAGGAAGCACTGCACCACCAGGTTCAAAGTGTGAACCAGGCAAGGTATGTGTGTGAGTTTTGCACGGGCTATGGCTGCCACAAAATTACGGCCATCATCACTGACTACCTTACCTGCCTCAAGATGTAGACTGCCCAGCCATGACTCAGTTTGTCGCTGCAAGTAGTCGGCCAGTACCTCCGCGATGTGTCTGCTGTCGCCCAAAGACATCATCTTTAACACAGCCTGCTGACGCTTACCACTAGCTGTTCGATAGTGGGACACCTCGTGTGCAACACTGCCAGCTGCGGATGGAGTGCTCGTGTGACTGCACTCTGTGGACGAGCTTTCGCTGATAGAGGAGGAGGAGGATCGAAAGCCTACAGTCAACTGTTTCCTATACCGTGGGCTAGGCAGCACTGTTCCTCCGCCGCTGTCCCCAGTGGAGCCTGCATCCACCACATTAACCCAGTGCGCAGTGATGGACACGTAACAGCCCTGGCCATGCCTACTGGTCCATGCATCTTTTGTGAGGTGCACCTTTTCCACTCACTGACTGTTTTAGTGCATGGACAATGCGGTCTTTCACATGCCGGTGGAGGGCAGGGATGGCTTTTCGAGAAAAGAAGTGCCGACTGGGTAGGTCATAGTATGGGACAGCATAGGCCATGAAGTCGCGGAAAGCTTCGCTTTCAACCAAATGTTAGGGCATCATCTCTAATGAGATTAGTTAAGCAATGTAGGAGTTCAAACAAAGTGTATGCGGATGAGAGGATGAGTACTTTCTGTTCCTACTCAGAGTGTCTGGTATGGTGAGCTGGACTGGAGAGCTGCATAAGGGGGAAGTAGCGGTGGACCAGATGGAGTGAGAGGGGGTTGGTGATGGCATTGGTGGTGATGGCCTAGATTCAGTGTTGTGTTGCAAAACCATTGTGATTCCCTGAGTGCTTTGGCCTTGCGATGACACCTCCACATTTAGTATTAGTGGTGTACTTAACAGTGGCGGTGGTCTTACAGTGGAGGAAGTGATGGAGCGTTACTGGCTACCTTCAGTCGGAGCAGGTGCACCTGTGCTACCTGAGGTTTTGTAGTCCGTCCACGCTTGCAAGTGCATGTTGATTAAATGTCTAAGCATGCAACTGGTATTCAAATTTCTGAGTTGTTTACCTCAGCTAAAGGTCCTTCCGCACTTCTTACAGGTAACCTTTGCCTCATCAGTAGGATTTCGGACAAAGAAGTGCCACACTGCACTCTTCCTACTATGGTATACATTTTCTGGCCTTGCACGCTATGCTAAGTTGAATGTCCGGCCAAGCTGTCCTGCAACTCTTTTAGTTTTTGCTCCACGTTGTTGGACACCTACGGGGCTGGCAGATAACCGCTGCTGCGATGTCAATGCCTGCTGCGGATCTATTGCCAGCGCCAACCTCCTCCCCCAATGGATGCCAATCCGGGTCAAGAACTGGGTCATCCATCACCTCCTCTTCAAAGTCATCTGCATCTTCCTCTTTACCTTCCTCTGTGTCACCGTGTAAGGTGGTATAGTATGCGGGAAGGGGCACCTGAGTTTCATCAGGGTCAGATTCTGGCTCAATAGACTGCGAGGGCAATGTAGTGCTCTGGGTCGATGTACCAGCAGAATCATCTAGCAGTGGCTGTGCATCAGTGCACTCCATGTCAGATTCATCTTGGACTGGGGAATTCTGGATTTGACTGGATAACCCAGGCATGGTATGTGAAAAGAGCTCCATATAGTAATCTGAAGTGTGGGCTGCCGCATCCTTATCTTTTTGTGGGGGTGAAGGACACAAGGAAAGGTGTTTTTCCTGACCAGAACCCTGCACTGACGACTCCGTGCTTGCAGGTTTCGAACGTTCAGAAGAGGAGGCAATAGAGCTGGTGGCTGTTTCGGCAATGTACATCAAAACCTGTTACTGATGCTCTGGCTTTAAAAGCGGTTTTCCTACTCCAAGAAAAGGCAACCTTACAGGCCTTCTTGGGCCAGACGATGACGCAGGCTCAACACATGCTGCCTTAGGCTGGTTTCACATTAGCGCATTTTCAGCGCGCGCACGGCCGGGGGTAGCTCCGCCCCCGAGCCGGCTCTCTGCCCGGCGTGCCCGCCCCTTGCTTGTAGCGCCGCCTACTAGCGGACAGCGGCGCCTGCGATCGGCGCACCCTATCTTTAGCATAGGGTGCGCAGATCGTGCGCAGGCCGTGCGCTAGTTGCGCTTTGACCTGTGCTGCGCACTTTTGACGGTGCGCCGTGCGCGCCAAAATCAAACTTTTCGGATTTTGGCGCGCACGGCGCACCGTCAAAAGTGCGCAGCGCCGGTCAAAGCGCAACTAGCGCACGGCCTGCGCACGATCTGCGCACCCTATGCTAAAGATAGGGTGCGCCGATCGCAGGCGCCGCTGTCCGCTAGTAGGCGGCGCTACAAGCAAGGGGCGGGCACGCCGGGCAGAGAGCCGGCTCGGGGGCGGAGCTACCCCCGGCCGTGCGCGCGCTGAAAATGCGCTAATGTGAAACCAGCCTTAGCTGCTATTGTGCTTTTGCCAGAACCAGCCGATGCACCACCACCATCAGTACCAGCTGCGCCCCCCTGCCCACGTCCGCGGCCTCTTCCACCATACTTCCTCATGTTTGGGAAAATGTACCAAAAATACCAGCAGAGAGATGGTACTGTATGAGGAGCGTCCAGCTGTGTAAGGTGTATTAAAAAAATTAAATCTACGTATATATTTTGTTAGTCACAGATGCTCTCACAGTATATATTGGTCCGTAATCCAACAAGCAGATATACAGAACTGTATAAGAAGTGTACAGCTGTATACATTTTTTGTGTAACTAACAATCTCCATATTCGTATTTATGGAGTGTCACACATACACGCTGACTCTGTATAGATGTGACTAATGCGAACGGCAGATATACAAAACTGTTTGCGAATCGGACAGGTCTATACGGTGTCTGTATGGAAAATTGTCAAACTCCGTCTATTTGTATACGGACTGACACACGCTGTCTCTGTCTAGTTTTGACCGTAATCAAACAGTAGATATACAAAACTGTTTGACAAGCGGACAGCACTCTAAGGTGTAGGTCTGGAAAAACGGAAAAACTCCTCGGCTTTTTTTCCAGATTCACACCCAGATAGCTTTTATTTGTCCGTGATACGAGCCGGAACACGGTAGTGTGTGAAGAGCGAACACCACTTTACGGTGTCTGTATGGAAAATTGCCAATCTCCGTCTATTTGTATAGGGACTGACACACGCTGTCTCTGTCTAGTTTTGACCGTCATCAAACAGCAGATATACGAAACTGTTTGAAAAGCGGACAGCACTCTAAGGTGTAGGTCTGGAAAAACAGAAAAACTCCTCGGCTTTTTCTTCCAGAGTCACACCCAGATAGATTCTATTTGTCCGTGATACCAGCTGGTACACGGTAGTGTGTGAGGAGCGTACACCGCTATACGGTGTGTGAAAAAATGAACGCTCAATAACTCACCAGGACAAAATAATAAAAGTTGGAGTGCTTTGAAAAAAGCAGTTTGAACAGCAGTGTGAACACAGCAATGCAGCTAGCAGATAGCCTTAAAAGGCAGCCTAATTACCACCAGCGCTGCTGCACACAACAAAAATCCTCCCCTTTCACTGCACACTAACTGTACAGTGAAAAGCTCTATCAGCAGAAGCAGTTTTTTTTTTCTTCTTCCTTGCCTAACGCTCTCCCTGTTCAGAATCAGCAGCAGCACCTCTCCCTATTCTAAGATCGGCAGAAGTAAGATGGCGGTCGGCGGTCACAGCCTTTTATACCCACTGTGACGCCACACAAAGCCAGCCAATCACTTCAATGCCCTTCTCTAAAATGGTGGTGGCCGCTGCCTATGTCATCGCATTGCCCACAGTGTGCGTCCAACTTCATTGGCTGAGAAAAGGCGCTGGAAGCATTATTTGAAACGCGACTTTGGCGCTCTGATCAGTGACCTCATGGCCAACCTCACGCTATGGTCGGGTTTCGATTGGCGAAACCCGACTTTAGCTAAAGTCGGCTATTTTTGAATTTGACCAATCCGTTTCGCTCAACTCTACTGCTGGTGCAGCGAGTGCACTAGTCACTACACTATAAGTGGACCTGTGTAGTATTGGTATTCTGGACTGCCTTCTCCTGACTCTTAGGCTACTTTCACACTTGCGTTTTTTTTGCGCTGCGTTTTTTGTGCACACAAATGCATTGAAAAAACGCATAAAATGCTTATATACGCTGTGTTTTTTTGTAGCATTTTTGTGCGCATGAAATAAAAAAAATGCAGCGTTTGTATGCGTTTGCATGCGGTTTCAATGCGTTTGCATTTTTTATGCATATTGTTTGTCTTCACAGAAGAAATTCGAAATAAAAATCTTGCAACACACACCACCAATGGGACATCAGTGGTGGTGTGTTATGGTAATTCTTTATATAGTCCCTGTCTACAGGCGATATTCTTCACATTTGCTTGCTTTTTCTTGTATCAACATGGATTTGCGCTGGAAGAGTTTTCACTTCAACTTGGATTTGGACATCGCGATGGCTCAGGAATATGCAGTTGCTTGCCATGAACAAAGGAAGAGAAAGAGACAGCGAAGACGGCAATGGCGGCGTTTGTGGATACATCCGATTGTTGAACTCCGGGAGAGCCGTGGGGCGTACCACACCCTCTACAGCGAGCTACAGGCAAACCCGGAGAAATTTACAGATTATATCCAGATGTCCCAAGAAAGCTTTATGGATTTGCTGGCTCGTGTCCAAGAATACATCCGGAGACAGGACACACAGCTCCGTCGTGCGATTCCTCCTGAGGAACGGCTCCTGGTCACATTACAGTACGTAATATTTAAAAACCAAGGGGGGCCTGCATAATTTTTTTTGTGATATGTACTATTCCAAACCTGGCCTAATTATTTTTCTTCAATGTACTAAATTTTTATTTTAGTTTATTATTTAAAAAAACCATATACAGAAATATTAATCTTACTTCTTTCTCTGTTTCGCAGATTCCTGGCGACTGGAGAGACCCTATCTTCACTACACTTCCAGTACAGTATTGGAATCTCTACCTTGTCTGGAATTGTTGCGGACACCTGCCGGGCTCTCTGGAATGTTCTTTGTCCAGAATTTATGCCCCTGCCCACCGCTGAAAAGTGGATGTAAATAGCTGACAAATTCTGGACAGTCTGCAATTTCTCCAACTGTTTGGGAGCTGTTGATGGGAAACACGTACGGATAATCAAACCTAAAAGAACTGGATCGGAGTACTATAACTACAAAAAGTACTTTTCTACAGTACTCATGGCCTTTGCGGATGCAGACTGTATGTTTGTTGCAGTGGGCATTGGGGCATTTGGCCATGGGAATGACTCCCAGGCTTTTAAGAACTCTGACATGGGCCGGAGGTTGTATGGGCACCAATTTAATTTCCCCATGCCACGGCCTCTTCCCCACACTGAAGCTCTGCCACAGTCCTTTGTAATGGTTGGTGATGAGGCATTCTAGATGTGTCAAAACCTGCTCAAACCCTACTCTAGCTGTGACTTGGACCACACAAAAAAATCTTTAATTACAGGCTGACCAGGGCCAGAAGAACTGTAGATTGTGCTTTTGGGATTCTTGTCTCCAGATGGCGCATTCTCGGCACAGCCATTAATCTGAAACTTGAAACAGTATATATTTCCGGAGTCCAGGACAGTTCCCTGACCAGACAATGGCTGACTGTCATCAAGGCTTCCCTCCTCCTCCTCCGCTGCAGACGCCTGATCCTTAATGTGCGTCAAACTTTGCATGAGCAGACGCATAAGTGGGATGCTCATGCTTATGATGGCGTCGTCTGCACTTACCAGCCGTGTGCATTCCTCAAAACACTGAAGGACTTTCCAGAGGTCTTTCAGCTTTGACCACTGCACACCCAACAATTTCATGTCTTCCCTCAGACTGCCTGCCCGTGTATCCTCCCACACATGCATTACAGCCTGCCTCTGTTCGCACAGCCTCTCAACCATGTGTAGGGTGACGTTCCACCTTGTTGCAATGTCTATGATTAGGCGGTGCTTTGGGAGGTGGAGCAATCACTGCAGCTACTGCATACGAGTGGAGTGGACATTTGAGCGACGGATGTGCAAGAACAGTCTTTGCACCTTATGGAGCAGGGATGTTAATTCCGGATAATTATTAAGGAAGCACTGCACCACCAGGTTCAAAGTGTGAACCAGGCAAGGTATGTGTGTGAGTTTTGCACGGGCTATGGCTGCCACAAAATTACGGCCATCATCACTGACTACCTTACCTGCCTCAAGATGTAGACTGCCCAGCCATGACTCAGTTTGTCGCTGCAAGTAGTCGGCCAGTACCTCCGCGATGTGTCTGTTGTCGCCCAAAGACATCATCTTTAACACAGCCTGCTGACGCTTACCACTAGCTGTTCGATAGTGGGACACCTCGTGTGCAACACTGCCAGCTGCGGATGGAGTGCTCGTGTGACTGCACTCTGTGGACGAGCTTTCGCTGATAGAGGAGGAGGAGGATCGAAAGCCTACAGTCAACTGTTTCCTATACCGTGGGCTAGGCAGCACTGTTCCTCCGCCGCTGTCCCCAGTGGAGCCTGCATCCACCACATTAACCCAGTGCGCAGTGATGGACACGTAACAGCCCTGGCCATGCCTACTGGTCCATGCATCTTTTGTGAGGTGCACCTTTCCACTCACTGACTGTTTTAGTGCATGGACAATGCGGTCTTTCACATGCCGGTGGAGGGCAGGGATGGCTTTTCGAGAAAAGAAGTGCCGACTGGGTAGGTCATAGTATGGGACAGCATAGGCCATGAAGTCGCGGAAAGCTTCGCTTTCAACCAAATGTTAGGGCATCATCTCTAATGAGATTAGTTAGGCAATGTAGGAGTTCAAACAAAGTGTATGCGGATGAGAGGATGAGTACTTTCTGTTCCTACTCAGAGTGTCTGGTATGGTGAGCTGGACTGGAGAGCTGCATAAGGGGGAAGTAGCGGTGGACCAGATGGAGTGAGAGGGGGTTGGTGATGGCATTGGTGGTGATGGCCTAGATTCAGTGTTGTGTTGCAAAACCATTGTGATTCCCTGAGTGCTTTGGCCTTGCGATGACACCTCCACATTTAGTATTAGTGGTGTACTTAACAGTGGCGGTGGTCTTACAGTGGAGGAAGTGATGGAGCGTTACTGGCTACCTTCAGTCGGAGCAGGTGCACCTGTGCTACCTGAGGTTTTGTAGTCCGTCCACGCTTGCAAGTGCATGTTGATTAAATGTCTAAGCATGCAACTGGTATTCAAATTTCTGAGTTGTTTACCTCAGCTAAAGGTCCTTCCGCACTTCTTACAGGTAACCTTTGCCTCATCAGTAGGATTTTGGACAAAGAAGTGCCACACTGCACTCTTCCTACTATGGTATACATTTTCTGGCCTTGCACGCTATGCTAAGTTGAATGTCCGGCCAAGCTGTCCTGCAACTCTTTTAGTTTTTGCTCCACGTTGTTGGACACCTACGGGGCTGGCAGATAACCGCTGCTGCGATGTCAATGCCTGCTGCGGATCTATTGCCAGCGCCAACCTCCTCCCCCAATGGATGCCAATCCGGGTCAAGAACTGGGTCATCCATCACCTCCTCTTCAAAGTCATCTGCATCTTCCTCTTTACCTTCCTCTGTGTCACCGTGTAAGGTGGTATAGTATGCGGGAAGGGGCACCTGAGTTTCATCAGGGTCAGATTCTGGCTCAATAGACTGCGAGGGCAATGTAGTGCTCTGGGTCGATGTACCAGCAGAATCATCTAGCAGTGGCTGTGCATCAGTGCACTCCATGTCAGATTCATCTTGGACTGGGGAATTCTGGATTTGACTGGATAACCCAGGCATGGTATGTGAAAAGAGCTCCATATAGTAATCTGAAGTGTGGGCTGCCGCATCCTTAACTTTTTGTGGGGGTGAAGGACACAAGGAAAGGTGTTTTTCCTGACCAGAACCCTGCACTGACGACTCCGTGCTTGCAGGTTTCGAACGTTCAGAAGAGGAGGCAATAGAGCTGGTGGCTGTTTCGGCAATGTACATCAAAACCTGTTACTGATGCTCTGGCTTTAAAAGCGGTTTTCCTACTCCAAGAAAAGGCAACCTTACAGGCCTTCTTGGGCCAGACGATGACGCAGGCTCAACACATGCTGCCTTAGGCTGGTTTCACATTAGCGCATTTTCAGCGCGCGCACGGCCGGGGGTAGCTCCGCCCCCGAGCCGGCTCTCTGCCCGGCGTGCCCGCCCCTTGCTTGTAGCGCCGCCTACTAGCGGACAGCGGCGCCTGCGATCGGCGCACCCTATCTTTAGCATAGGGTGCGCAGATCGTGCGCAGGCCGTGCGCTAGTTGCGCTTTGACCTGTGCTGCGCACTTTTGACGGTGCGCCGTGCGCGCCAAAATCAAACTTTTCGGATTTTGGCGCGCACGGCGCACCGTCAAAAGTGCGCAGCGCCGGTCAAAGCGCAACTAGCGCACGGCCTGCGCACGATCTGCGCACCCTATGCTAAAGATAGGGTGCGCCGATCGCAGGCGCCGCTGTCCGCTAGTAGGCGGCGCTACAAGCAAGGGGCGGGCACGCCGGGCAGAGAGCCGGCTCGGGGGCGGAGCTACCCCCGGCCGTGCGCGCGCTGAAAATGCGCTAATGTGAAACCAGCCTTAGCTGCTATTGTGCTTTTGCCAGAACCAGCCGATGCACCACCACCATCAGTACCAGCTGCGCCCCCCTGCCCACGTCCGCGGCCTCTTCCACCATACTTCCTCATGTTTGGGAAAATGTACCAAAAATACCAGCAGAGAGATGGTACTGTATGAGGAGCGTCCAGCTGTGTAAGGTGTATTAAAAAAATTAAATCTACGTATATATTTTGTTAGTCACAGATGCTCTCACAGTATATATTGGTCCGTAATCCAACAAGCAGATATACAGAACTGTATAAGAAGTGTACAGCTGTATACATTTTTTGTGTAACTAACAATCTCCATATTCGTATTTATGGAGTGTCACACATACACGCTGACTCTGTATAGATGTGACTAATGCGAACGGCAGATATACAAAACTGTTTGCGAATCGGACAGGTCTATACGGTGTCTGTATGGAAAATTGTCAAACTCCGTCTATTTGTATACGGACTGACACACGCTGTCTCTGTCTAGTTTTGACCGTAATCAAACAGTAGATATACAAAACTGTTTGACAAGCGGACAGCACTCTAAGGTGTAGGTCTGGAAAAACGGAAAAACTCCTCGGCTTTTTTTCCAGATTCACACCCAGATAGCTTTTATTTGTCCGTGATACGAGCCGGAACACGGTAGTGTGTGAAGAGCGAACACCACTTTACGGTGTCTGTATGGAAAATTGCCAATCTCCGTCTATTTGTATAGGGACTGACACACGCTGTCTCTGTCTAGTTTTGACCGTCATCAAACAGCAGATATACGAAACTGTTTGAAAAGCGGACAGCACTCTAAGGTGTAGGTCTGGAAAAACAGAAAAACTCCTCGGCTTTTTCTTCCAGAGTCACACCCAGATAGATTCTATTTGTCCGTGATACCAGCTGGTACACGGTAGTGTGTGAGGAGCGTACACCGCTATACGGTGTGTGAAAAAATGAACGCTCAATAACTCACCAGGACAAAATAATAAAAGTTGGAGTGCTTTGAAAAAAGCAGTTTGAACAGCAGTGTGAACACAGCAATGCAGCTAGCAGATAGCCTTAAAAGGCAGCCTAATTACCACCAGCGCTGCTGCACACAACAAAAATCCTCCCCTTTCACTGCACACTAACTGTACAGTGAAAAGCTCTATCAGCAGAAGCAGTTTTTTTTTTCTTCTTCCTTGCCTAACGCTCTCCCTGTTCAGAATCAGCAGCAGCACCTCTCCCTATTCTAAGATCGGCAGAAGTAAGATGGCGGTCGGCGGTCACAGCCTTTTATACCCACTGTGACGCCACACAAAGCCAGCCAATCACTTCAATGCCCTTCTCTAAAATGGTGGTGGCCGCTGCCTATGTCATCGCATTGCCCACAGTGTGCGTCCAACTTCATTGGCTGAGAAAAGGCGCTGGAAGCATTATTTGAAACGCGACTTTGGCGCTCTGATCAGTGACCTCATGGCCAACCTCACGCTATGGTCGGGTTTCGATTGGCGAAACCCGACTTTAGCTAAAGTCGGCTATTTTTGAATTTGACCAATCCGTTTCGCTCAACTCTACTGCTGGTGCAGCGAGTGCACTAGTCACTACACTATAAGTGGACCTGTGTAGTATTGGTATTCTGGACTGCCTTCTCCTGACTCTTAGGCTACTTTCACACTTGCGTTTTTTGTGCGCTGCGTTTTTTGTGCACACAAATGCATTGAAAAAACGCATAAAATGCTTATATACACTGTGTTTTTTTGTAGCATTTTTGTGCGCATGAAATAAAAAAAATGCAGCGTTTGTATGTGTTTGCATGCGGTTTCAATGCGTTTGCATTTTTTATGCATATTGTTTGTCTTCACAGAAGAAATTCGAAATAAAAATCTTGCAACACACACCACCAATGGGACATCAGTGGTGGTGTGTTATGGTAATTCTTTATATAGTCCCTGTCTACAGGCGATATTCTTCACATTTGCTTGCTTTTTCTTGTATCAACATGGATTTGCGCTGGAAGAGTTTTCACTTCAACTTGGATTTGGACATCGCGATGGCTCAGGAATATGCAGTTGCTTGCCATGAACAAAGGAAGAGAAAGAGACAGCGAAGACGGCAATGGCGGCGTTTGTGGATACATCCGATTGTTGAACTCCGGGAGAGCCGTGGGGCGTACCACACCCTCTACAGCGAGCTACAGGCAAACCCGGAGAAATTTACAGATTATATCCAGATGTCCCAAGAAAGCTTTATGGATTTGCTGGCTCGTGTCCAAGAATACATCCGGAGACAGGACACACAGCTCCGTCGTGCGATTCCTCCTGAGGAACGGCTCCTGGTCACATTACAGTACGTAATATTTAAAAACCAAGGGGGGCCTGCATAATTTTTTTTGTGATATGTACTATTCCAAACCTGGCCTAATTATTTTTCTTCAATGTACTAAATTTTTATTTTAGTTTATTATTTAAAAAAACCATATACAGAAATATTAATCTTACTTCTTTCTCTGTTTCGCAGATTCCTGGCGACTGGAGAGACCCTATCTTCACTATACTTCCAGTACAGTATTGGAATCTCTACCTTGTCTGGAATTGTTGCGGACACCTGCCGGGCTCTCTGGAATGTTCTTTGTCCAGAATTTATGCCCCTGCCCACCGCTGAAAAGTGGATGTAAATAGCTGACAAATTCTGGACAGTCTGCAATTTCTCCAACTGTTTGGGAGCTGTTGATGGGAAACACGTACGGATAATCAAACCTAAAAGAACTGGATCGGAGTACTATAACTACAAAAAGTACTTTTCTACAGTACTCATGGCCTTTGCGGATGCAGACTGTATGTTTGTTGCAGTGGGCATTGGGGCATTTGGCCATGGGAATGACTCCCAGGCTTTTAAGAACTCTGACATGGGCCGGAGGTTGTATGGGCACCAATTTAATTTCCCCATGCCACGGCCTCTTCCCCACACTGAAGCTCTGCCACAGTCCTTTGTAATGGTTGGTGATGAGGCATTCTAGATGTGTCAAAACCTGCTCAAACCCTACTCTAGCTGTGACTTGGACCACACAAAAAAATCTTTAATTACAGGCTGACCAGGGCCAGAAGAACTGTAGATTGTGCTTTTGGGATTCTTGTCTCCAGATGGCGCATTCTCGGCACAGCCATTAATCTGAAACTTGAAACAGTGGATGAGATGGTGAAGGCGTGTGTGGTTCTACATAATTTTGTGATGGCTAAAGAGCACCCAACCTTTGAACTCGATGATGCTGCTCCTAACCCATTGCCTGAATTCACTCAGCACCCTCTCAGGTCATCCATTGAAGTTGGCCAAATGAGGGACCAATTTGTGGCCTACTTAATCTCTGATGTAGGACAGGTGGACTGGCAAGATCAAATGGTGTAAAAATGTTTTCTTGTGTGTATGTTAATAAAAAAACCCTGTTTTGATACCTGTACCGAGTGCACTCTGTCTTTTTACACTCCAATACAATAATCACCTGTCCAGGTTTGATAAATATTTATGATGCTAGGCCTGGGTATTGTACATATGACGGGTAGACGGGTATTTTACCCATCATTTTATTCAACACACACTTAATATAGAATGTGGTTAATTACAAGATAAATATATAATCCCCTGGCCTAGTATCACAATAAGTGAAGTGAGGATGGTAAAAACAGACCATCCTCAAATCACTTTTTATGACACCTTGTAAAGTGTAAGGCGCATTGTGTGTACGGCGCAGTGTGTGTAGGTGGCAAAAAAAATATTAATCAAACTTTATTATGGTAAACCAGAAATGTAAATTCATTTTTATACAAAAAAATACAAAAAAGTTTATTTTTTCCTGCGTTTGGTGGAAGATGGTTGCAAGTTGGGGGTGTGCAGTGACAAGGAACAGCTTATAGTGGATGAAGGTGTTCTAGGGGAAGGGACAACAAAACTTGTGGGGGAAGGGAGGTCAGTGATGGGAATGGAGCTAGACACACTAGGAGGAGAAGACAAAGGTACAGCGAAAGTGTTCCTAGCTCTTTTGGGTCTCCTTAAACTGTCCTACCTGGACCTCCTTGTGCCCAATGTCCACCTTGATTGTTGGCCCCACCTGGAACTTGGGGCAAATAAGGAATGTGGGTCCCCCGTCTGCTGCTGTTGCTGCTGTGGCTGCTACTGCTGCTGTGGCTGCTGCAGCTGTTGCTGCTGCTGTGCCTGCTGCTGCTGTGGCTGCTGATGCTCTGTGGTGGCGGTGGCAGTGCTCGTCCTTGCAGGAGGACTGGTGGCGGCAGTGATGGTCCATGTTTGCGGAGTGGTGGTGGCAGGGCTAGTACATGTTAGAGTTTTGGCGGCAGGGTTGTTCCACGTTTGAAGAGTGGTCACGGTGGCTGTGCTTCAAGCATGTGTGGGGGTGGCGGTCGTGCTCCAGACAGGAGCAACGCTTACCATGCTGGTGTTGGTGAAGTGACCAGCAGCACTCAGACTTGTGGTGGTGTAATGTTGGCTGGCTTGGCTTTGAATAGAGGTGTCTGTGCAGTGGTATGCAGCACAAGTCTGTAGTGAGGTGAAGCGAGTCAGTGGTGGCACAGTTGGAAATGACACCACTCACTGCTGCCCATACCGATTCTGCTGCATAGCCTGCAAGAAAGCATTGTTGCAGGCCTGCAACACACTCAGCTGTTGCTCAGGTCTAAGGTGTTCCACCATGCCCTTTTCAATTTTACTAAAAAATGGTGCACTGGTCTGTTGAGGTCGGACTCCAGACGGTCAAGACGCTGTTCGACAGAGTGGAAGAGGTGTTCCATGTGCCACGTTCCATGAGTGAAAAACCGCTTTCCACTCTGTCTGACAGCGACTTGAGGCTGGAATTAAAGGCCTCACTCAAGTGCATAAACTCGGGCAAGACATTCCTATCCAAGGCCCTCTGCCGCTGGTGGGTAGTGCCCGCATAACCAGTGGCAGAGACCTGGGACAGGGAAACACCTGATTTGTTAGGAATCTGGTCTCTACCATGCCTATGCAGGAATCCAGATTCTCACATCTATCTCCAGAGGCTAAGTCCTTTGTTCCATCTACTGAGCATGCTCATGGGATGAGCTCCCATTGGAGTTCGGGAGTCACATGCTCAGGTCCTGTGTCTAATCCTATTGGCTCCTCCTGGAGCCATGGAGACTTCCGGAAGGTCCCGTTTGGTATAAAAAGCGCGCATGGCTATTCCGCCATGCGCTAGTATTTCATACTTGCTGCTGTATGTATGATGATGGATGCTTGGACTGGTGACTGACTTATTAAGAAACCCCTTCCCTCTGATAATACGATTGTGTGAGTGTTTGGGTCCAGCCAGTAGCAGCGCTAGCGCCAGCGTGCATATGCTCCATCTTGCTCAGCAGCTTAGCGTCTGCATTGCGCCAGCATATTTGCAGCGCCTTACCAGCGGCTCAGTTGTTTCCGCGCTACAGTTGCAGCTTTCTCTGCGTCCGCGGTGGCGACGCTTCACACCTTATTTGACGGTAGGTCTAGACGGAGTAGTCCTGCTGTTTAAGGCTACTCCTGTGACCGCGAATACCGCCACTGTATCGCTGTGTGTCTGTGACTCTGAACAGACTCAGTGTGTATTTGTGCTTATTTTGCCTGCAGCTCTCTGACTATAGCAGAGCTTGCTTTTGTGCACTG
Source organism: Dendrobates tinctorius (assembly GCF_039654945.1). Taxonomy (NCBI): domain Eukaryota; kingdom Metazoa; phylum Chordata; class Amphibia; order Anura; family Dendrobatidae; genus Dendrobates; species Dendrobates tinctorius. The sequence goes on from NW_027361829.1 coordinate 55,218,904, forward strand.
CGTGCCGTCTAAACCCTTGTGCACATTACCGCCTTGTGCTCTGCCTCTCTAGCAGCGTTTTTTCCATCCACCGCACGGTGGACCCCGGGTGGCGAAGGCACTTTATTTATTTTTTATTTTAGTGTCTTCCGCCACTCCTAACATGATTGACCAGCTTCCTGGTCAGCAGCTGTCCGTGTTGCTGACGTGCAAGGTGCTTCCTGGCTGTGGGATGGCTGAGACGGGTCCGAGGTCAACCGATGAAGGACCGCTCCACGGACAGGCTGCAGGGTGCTGCTCCAGGTGCCATGGAAGAAAGGAAAAACATTACTATCATGCATTTACAAGAAGCATCAGCTGTGGAATAGAAAAGTACAGATAAATAAAAATAAAAACCAAATAATTAAAATACTTATGCTCTGGTGGCAAGGACCGGTCTTAGGAACTCCAAATCTCGATAGTACCAGTATTTTGTTCTGGGCCTTGTCCCTGAACCTCTGCAAACCTGCCCCTCAGCATGAACATCAGTGTTGAAGCGGTCCTTGATTGAGCGCCAACGTGTTCGGACTTTCTCCACTGTTGCAAAAACAAGCAAAAAACAAATTTGCAATTGTGTATGATGCATGATATATGCTATCAGTAAACACAACAGTGCCATCAGGAAAAACAGTCAATGCGGCACAATACAGCAATACAATACCCAAAAGAAGTCACTGTTGAGCCAGATGACACTGTTGGGTTTCCTGCTAGAATATATCTAGCAGGAAACCCAACAGTGACATCACGAACAAGAGTCAATGCGCCACAATACAGCAATACAATACCCAAAAGCAGTCACTGTTGAGCCAGATGACACTGTTGGGTTTCCTGCTAGAATATATCTAGCAGGAAACCCAACAGTACATCATGAAAAAGAGTCAATGCGCCACAATACAGCAATACAATACCCAAAAGCAGTCACTGTTGAGCCAGATGACACTATTGGGTTTCCTGCTAGAATATATCTAGCAGGAAACCCAACAGTACCATCAAGAACAATAGTCACTGCAGCATCACAGAGCAGGGAAATACTTACTAAACACCTTTTTGGAGGTTGCAGGGGCGCTGTCCAGCCATCCATCAACGCTGCGGCCACCTCATTCCATAGCCGCCGGGTCACCACATTGTCCTTGTACAGCTGGTCACAGCTGTCCCACAACAGGCCACGCTCCTGGACCAGGCGGATAAGCTGCTCATTATCCAGGTAGACGTCTTCATCCCATTGTAGTACCTAGACAAAAAACATTCATTAGAATCTTTGAATTTTGTCTGAATAAAAAGTTAAAAAAAGGTACAGAAAAGAGGAACGATAGAAGATAAAAAATAAAAAAAAAAGAGGGACATTACAAATCATTTTATACTTACATTCCGTATCACCACCGGGACTTGGCTTGGCTGCTCCTGCTGCTCCGCCTCACTAGTCACGTCCGCTGAAGATGACGATGTCTGAAAAAAAGAACAAAAAATGTTAGAGATTTGGAGAAGCAGCAGATATACTTACCAAACGCACGAAAATAATCACCTCACCGTCTGCTTGCACCAGTTCCTGCCGGGAAGGTGAATATTCAGATTCAGAAGACATTCTGCATGAAAAATAATACAAAGCATTAGTACATAATGCAATGTTAAAGGACATGCATATATTAAAATAACACTCACATTCTTGCCGCTGAAGCTTGAATTGAAAATGGTCTCTTCTTTTGCAGTCTGTCTGCTCTCCAGGCTGTCTGTAGTCTTGTGGTACATTTCTGGCAGACATCTACAGTTGTGGCCAAAAGTATTGATGCAATTTTGTCAGATAATACTCAGTTTCTTCCAGAAAATGATTGCAATCACAAATTCTTTGGTATTATTATCTTCATTTAATTTGTCTTAAATGAAAAAACACAAAAGAGAATGAAGCAAAAAGCAAAACATTGATCATTTCACACAAAACTCCAAAAATGGGCCAGACAAAAGTATTGGCACCCTCAGCCTAATACTTGGTTGCACAACCTTTAGCCAAAATAACTGCAACCAACCGCTTCCGGTAACCATCAATGAGTTTCTTACAATGCTCTGCTGGAATTTTAGACCATTCTTCTTTGGCAAACTGCTCCAGGTCCCTGATATTAGAAGGGTGCCTTCTCCAAACAGCCATTTTTAGATCTCTCCACAGGTGTTCTATGGGAATTAGGTCTGGACTCATTGTTGACCACCTTAGAAGTCTCCAGTGCTTTCTCTCAAACCAGTTTCTAGTGCTTTTTGAAGTGTGTTTTGGGTCATTGTCCTGCTGGAAGACCCATGACCTCTGAGGGAGACCCAGCTTTCTCACACTGGGCCCTACATTATGCTGCAAAATTTGTTGGTAGTCTTCAAACTTCATGATGCCATGCACACGGTCAAGCAGTCCAGTGCCAGAGGCAGCAAAGCAACCCCAAACCATCAGGGAACCTCCGCCATGTTTGACTGTAGGGACCGTGTTTTTTTCTTTGAATGCCTCTTTTTTCTCCTGTAAACTCTATGTTGATGCCTTTGCCCAAAAAGCTCTACTTTTGTCTCATCTGACCAAAGAACATTCTTCCAAAACGTATTAGGCTTTTTCAGGTAAGTTTTGGCAAACACCAGCCTGGCTTTTTTATGTCTCGGCTTAAGAAGTGGGGTCTTCCTGGGTCTCCTACCATACAGTCCCTTTTCATTCAGATGCCGATGGATAGTACGGGTTGACACTGTTGTACCTTCGGACTGCAGGGCAGCTTGGACTTGTTTGGATGTTAGTCGAGGTTCTTTATCCAACATCCGCACAATCTTGCGTTGAAATCTCTTGTCAATTTTTCTTTTCCATCCACATCTAGGGAGGTTAGCCACAGTGCCATGGGCTTTAAACTTCTTGATGACACTGCGCACTGTAGACACAAGAACATTCAGGTCTTTGGAGATGGACTTGTAGCCTTGAGATTGCTCATGCTTCCTCACAATTTGGTTTCTCAAGTCCTCAGACAGTTCTTTGGTCTTCTTTCTTTTCTCCATGCTCAATGTGGTACACACAAGGACACAGGACAGAGGTTGAGTCAACTTTAATCCATGTCAAATGGCTGCAAGTGAGATTTAGGTATTGCCGACACCTGTTAGGTGCCACAGGTAAGTTACTGGTGCTGTTAATTACACAAATTAGAGAAGCATCACATGATTTTTCGAACAGTGCCAATACTTTTGTCCACCCTCTTTTATATATTTGGTGTGGAATTATATCCAATTTGGCTTTAGGACAATTTTTTTGTGTTTTTTCATTTAAGACAAATTAAATGAAGATAATAATAACAAAGATTTTGTGTTTGCAATAATTTTCAGGAAGAAACTGAGTATTATCTGACAAAATTGCAGGGGTGTCAATACTTTGGGCCACAACTGTACTTTTATATAGACTCATGTTGATTGTGTAGGGGGTGGTTTCAACATGTGTCTAGACAATGATGACTCAAAAAGCACATGCGCAAAAAACACATACGTGCGCATTACCATGCGCACGTATGCGCACCCATAGACTTTAATGTTATTTTTTTTGCGCATTCCGTGCGCATACGTGCACATGGGTTTTTTTAAAGTGGTTGGGCGGACCAAAAAATGCAACATGTAGCTTCTGGAAAGTATGGGCGCACACCAGAAAAAAATGCAGCGCACAAAAAACGCATATAAACGCATACAAACGCATGCCAATGCGCACCCATGTTAAGTATAGGGAAAAAAATGCATGCGCTTGTATGCACAAAAATGCAGTGCAAAAAAACGCAAGTGTGAAACCAGCCTTAGACTGACCATGACACTGACAGATTTGCCGCTAGCAGGGGACAGATTTCCGCATTCCACTGCAGATGTGGCATCTGTTACTGGAGCCATTTCATTAAAAGTTTCTGCTTCATCCGGTGCAGTAGACTGGTGAAAGGTTAGGACTGGTATTACTATAGAATGATTCACTTGTGTCCACGTCCGAGGAAATTCTTCAAATATAGTATGGATCTTCTTATCCACCTCAACTGTGTGCCGTGGAGTGTCTTGAACTTCCTCTTTGTCTTTCAGTTGATCAGGGCACACTTTCAGATGATCTCTTGAAACTGCCTCTGAGGTTTCTCCTCCATCCTTGCTGATGAGGCATACCTTGGTGTTATTAAAGTCTGAAGGTATAACGGTGTATGGCTCTGCCTCCCATTGGTCATCAAGTTTGTGAACTCATCTTTTTCATTTGAGTACTTGTTCTCCTGCTGTCAAGGGAATTGCTAGGGTGTGTTGATTGTAATTCCTTTCTTGTCTCTGTCTTGCCTGGGACAAACTTTTCTCCACATATTCTAGCACTTTGCGGTATTGTAGCTGCCGCTCCGTATCCCAGTCTGCATCTGGTGATGTCGTCTCAGGTGTTAAGACTCCCATGTCCAAATCAATGGGTAACTTAGCAGGTATTGCCCTCATCAGGTAGGCCAGAGTGCAATTGGTGGAGTTTACCAGTATATGATTATATAGATCCACCAAATCTGGCAACTTCTCTGGTCACTGGTTTCGTTCTTCCAGAGGTAAGGTCTTCAATAAGTTAATTACCTCTTGGTTCATCTTCTCACACATGCCATTTGTCTGTGGATGGTATGGCGTTGTCCTGATTTTCCTGCATCCATACATGTTACAGAACTCCTGGAACACTTCAGCCTCAAACGCTGGACCTTTGTCGGTGAGCACTTGTTCAGGGTATCCGTGCAGTCGACAAAAGTGTTATTGAAATGCCTTGGCTGCTGTCTTCGCTGTTTGGTCTTTGACAGGCACGACTACCAATAACCTTGAATAATGGTCAACGATGGTCAGAGCGTAGGTGTAGCCATTCCCACTTGGAGTTAACTTCACATGATCCAAGGCTACCAGTTCAAGTGGCTGCTTCAAGATGATTGGCTGTAATGGGGCTCGCTGGCTGTTACCGTCTTTCCTGCGCAGGTTGCATGGGCCACATTCTCGGCACCACTTCTCAATGGCTCTCCTCATGCCAACCCAGTAGAATCTTTCACGAAGTAGAATCTCCAACTTCCTCCACCGGAAGTGTCCTACTCCATCGTGATACGCCTCCAAGACCATTAGCGCATCCCGCTTCGGGACTACCACCTGCCAGACCAGTTCATGAGTGGTCGAGTTGATGTTCCTCCTACACAGCTTACCCTCATACATGAACAGCTTGCCTCACTCCTTCTATAACTGCTGTGCTTCCTGTGGGTCATCTGGACCAGGGTGTGAATCAGCTTGTTTCAGCAACTGCTTTACTAGGCAAACAGCTGGGTCACTATCTTGCATCTCTGACCACTCATGATGGGGTAATGGGTTCAATGTAGCCTCTTGTACGATATAGCGCTTGTTCCTCACTCTTTGGGAGCGCTGGGCTGCAACTGAATGGTGGAATGCTGGTAACTCAATTTCTTTGAGTTCTTCTGGATCTTCTCCCCCGTCTGGTGAATTGGGCATCCTGGACAGCACATCAGCATTAGCGTTCTTATGTCCTGCTCAGTTCTTGATGGTAAACTCGTAGTTGGACAGCCGGGCCATCCATCGCTGCTCAAATGCCCCTAGCTTTGCCGTTTCAAGGTGGGTTAGCGGATTATTGTCCGTGTATATGGTGAACTTCACTGAAGCCAAGTAGTGCTACATTACCGCCCAGACTACGGCGAGGAACTCCAGCTTAAAGGAACTGTGGTTGTCAGGGTTCCTTTCAGTGGGATGAAGCTTTCTGCTGGCGTAGGCAATCACTCTTTCTCTGCCTTTCTGCATTTGTGACAGCACTGCTCCCAATCCCACATTGCTGGCATCAGTGTAAAGTACAAATGGTTGGTCATAGTCAGGGTAGGCTAGGACCTCATCTCTATTGAGGTCCAATTTCAACTTGATTAAGGACTCTTCTATCCTTTTGTTCCACTCGACCGGGAGACTCTTGTTCTTGGCTTTCTTGGATTAGCCCACTAGAAGATCTTGCAGGGGTGCAGCTATTTTGGTGAAGTCCTTGATAAATCTTCGGAAGTAGCCTACTAACCCAAGAAACTGCCTTACTTCATGAATGGTGTTAGGTCTTTGCCAGTCCCAGATAACTGTGACTTTGCCAGGGTCTGGTGCCACACTTTCTGCGCTTACCATATGGCCTAGGTACTGCACCTTAGGCTTCAAAAGGTGACATTTGGATGGCTCTACTTTCAAGCCAAAGTTGGATAGGGCTTCGAATACCTTGGCCAGGTGCTTCAAGTGGTCTTCGTAGGTTTTGTAGAAGACGATGATATCATCCAGGTACAGCAGAATGGTTTCAAAGTATTTTATGTCAAAGGCAGCATTCTATTAACCGCTGAAATTTTCCAGGCGCATTGCTGAGTCTGAACAGCATGTAGTTAAACTCGCAGAGCCCTATTGGTTTGTAAACGTGGACTTCTCTTTGTCTGCCTCTGCCACGGGAACCTGCCAATACTCACTGGTGAGATCCAAGGTAGAGAAATAGTTAGCGGTTCTCAATGCAGCCATCGATTCCTCAATTCTAGGTACGGGGTAATGTTAATCCGCCTGTAATCTACACACATGCTGTCTTCCACCACGTGCCCATACTAGAAAGCGCCTGTCTTAATCCTGCTCATTTAGACACTGTTAATATATTCAGGTTTAAATACATTAGATAGGGACTGCTTCAATACGGGTTACCTTGACGTTGGTGAAGCAGCTTGGCATACATTTTTTTGCAAAAAAACGTATCGACTAAATACCCTGTGTTTGTTATTACCTTTTATCAGCACTTGCTGATTACTGCTATATGTCTTATTGCAAGGTATTTTTGCACATTTGTCATTCTGTGCTTTTTGTTTGTGTTTCAGTCAGGGTGGTGTGAACATGGTCCAACAGACTTGTTCATATTGTGCATGTCACATGTGTGTTTTTAATCCAGTTTTTTTTGTGCTTATGCATGATTTGAGAGACCACACACCTCTCTTGTGTGACATGCACATAAGGAGCTGTCTTGCACCACGTGCCCATACTAGAAAGCGCCTGTCTTAATCCTGCTCATTTAGACACTGTTCATATGTTCAGGTTTTAAATACATTAGATAGGGACTGCTTCAATACGGGATACCTTGACGTTGGTGAAGCAGCTTGGCATACATTTTTTTGCAAAAAAACGTATCGAGTAAATACCCTGTGTTTGTTATTACCTTTTATCAGCACTTGCTGATTACTGCTATATGTCTTATTGCAAGGTATTTTTGCACATTTGTCATTCTGTGCTTTTTGTTTGTGTTTCAGTCAGGGTGGAGTGAACATGGTCCAACAGACTTGTTCACATTGTGCATGTCACATGTGTGTTTTTAATCCAGTTTTTTTCGTGCTTATGCATGATTTGAGAGACCCCACCCCTCTCTTGTGTGACATGCACATAAGGAGCTGTCTTGCACCACGTGCCCATACTAGAAAGTGCCTGTCTTAATCCTGCTCATTTAGACACTGTTCATATGTTCAGGTTTAAATACATTAGATAGGGACTGCTTCAATACGGGTTACCTTGACAAGGTGGAGCAGCTTGGCATACATTTATTTGCAAAACAACGTATCGACTAAATACCCTGGGTGTGTTATTACCTTTTATCAGCACTTGCTGATTACTGCTATATGTCTTATTGCAAGGTATTTTTGCACATTTGTCATTCTGTGCTTTTTGTTTGTGTTTCAGTCAGGGTGGTGTGAACATGGTCCAACAGACTTGTTCACATTGTGCATGTCACATGTGTGCTTTTAATCCAGTTTTTTTGTGCTTATGCATGATTTGAGAGACCCCAGCCCTCTCTTGTGTGACATGCACGTAAGGAGCTGTCTTGCACCACGTGCCCATACTAGAAAGCGCCTGTCTTAATCCTGCTCATTTAGACACTGTTCATATGTTCAGGTTTTAAATACATTAGATAGGGACTGCTTCAATACGGGTTACCTTGACGTTCGTGAAGCAGCTTGGCATATATTTTTTTGCAAAAAAAGTATCGACTAAATACCCTGTGTTTGTTATTACCTTTTATCAGCACTTGCTGATTACTGCTATATATCTTATTGCAAGGTATTTTTGCACATTTGTCATTCTGTGCTTTTTGTTTGTGTTTCAGTCAGGGTGGTGTGAACATGGTCCAACAGACTTGTTCACATTGTGCATGTCACATGTGTATTTTTAATCCAGTTTTTTTCGTGCTTATGCATGATTTGAGAGACCCCAGCCCTCTCTTTTGTGACATGCACGTAAGGAGCTGTCTTGCACCACGTGCCCATACTAGAAAGCGCCTGTCTTAATCCTGCTCATTTAGACACTGTTCATATGTTCAGGTTTTAAATACATTAGATAGGGACTGCTTCAATACGGGTTACCTTGACGTTGGTGAAGCAGCTTGGCATATATTTTTTTGCAAAAAAAGTATCGACTAAATACCCTGTGTTTGTTATTACCTTTTATCAGCACTTGCTAATTACTGCTATATGTCTTAGGCCTCTTTCACACTTCAGTTTTTTACAATCAGTCACAATCCGCCAGGTTTTGAAAAAAACGGATCCTCAATATTCTTTTGAGGATACGTTTTTTTCCCCATTGACTTGCATTATTGGCGGATTGTGACGGATTGCCGTCCGTTGCATCCGTTTTTTTTGCGGATCCGCCAAAAGTTGCTGTCCGTCACCATCCTCAAAGATTTCAAAACGGAGCTTGCAACGTTTTTTTCTCTGGTGGATCCTCCAGACACTGACTTAACCCGAAATTCTTTCTGGGTGCCGGACCAAAAAAAAAAAATCTCTCTCTCTCGCAACAACTATCCCTGATTACCCCAGCCTCCTTCATCTCCTGTAACATACCCTTGGCACATTGATAGTGTGCCGTGGGTATCGGTCGGTACCTCTCTTTAATGGGTGGATGATCTCAGGTGGGGATATGGTGTTGACCACTTTTGCGTGCCCAAAGTCTAGAGGATGTTTGCTGAAGACTCGTTCAAATTCTCGAGCCACCCGGTAAGCCCCATGCTTTTGGTGTGAAGGGGTAGAGTCAGTGCCTACATGTAGCTGCTGACACCAGTCCTCCTGCTGCCTTTCAGAGCCATTCTCTTCCACCTTGTCGGATGGAAGCAAGGGCTCTGCGTAGGGATGGGCGAATCCTGAAATACTCGGAATTGCTAGACTGTAACGAGTCCGAGACGGAAACTCGCTACTCGTTGCGAGTCTAGTGAGTCCAATGTTAATGAATGGGGATGCGAGTATTGCAGCGATTCCTGTGCTGGGGAGAGAGAGAGAGAGATATTACTACAAGCAATTCTAGTTTCTTAGCGATTTTGTGTCCCCCTGCTGACACAAAATCGCTAAGAAACTAGAATTGCTTGTATTAAACTCTGAAAGAAAAAAAAAATAGGAGTCTTAGCGATTTTGTGTCCCCCTGCTGACTAGTGTTGAGCTTTCCGATTGGCTGCCGAAATGACGTCATCATGATGCGCTGTCTGTGCGCATCATGATGCGCCGTCAGTTCGGGCCTTCGAGGGGGCTGTGCCGACTGTCCGGGGGTCTGTACCGGCCTGCCGGTGGTCTGTGCCGGCCTGCCGGTGGTCTGTGCAGGCTCCGGTGGTCTGTGCCAGCCTGCCGGGGGGCTGTGCAGGCTCCGGTGGTCTGTGCCGGCCTGCCGGGGGGCTGTGCAGGCTCCAGTGGTCTGTGCCGGTCTGCCGGGGGGCTGTGCCGGCCTGCCGGGGGGCTGTGCAGGCTCCGGTGGTCTGTGCAGGCTCCGGTGGTCTGTGCCGGCCTGCCGGGGGGCTGTGCCGGCCTGCCGGGGGGCTGTGCAGGCTCCGGTGGTCTGTGCAGGCTCCGGTGGTCTGTGCAGGCATCGTCCGATGGGACTACAAGTCCCATCGGGCGATGCCTGCTACCATGACAGTGATTGACACATTAGCCAATGATGGGACAGTAGTAGTCCCATCATCCGGCTAATGTGTTGAATGTAAAAAAAAAAAAAAAAAATACATGCTACATACATACAACATGCATACTACATATATACTACATGAAACATACATACTACATATATACTACATGTAACATACATACTACATATATACTACATGCAACATACATACTACATACATGCTACATACTACATACATACTACATGCATGCAACATACAAAATATATACTACATGCATGCAACATGCATACTACATATATACTATATATACTACATGTAACATACATACTACATATATACTACATGCTACATACATGCAACATACATACTACATACATGCTGCATACTACATGCATACTACATACATACTACATACAACATATATACTACATGTAACATACATACACTCTACATGCTACATACATGCAACATACTACATACATGCTACATACATGCAACATACATACTACATACATGCTACATACATACAACATATATACTACATATATACTATATATACTACATGCTACATACATACACACTACATGCTACATACATGCAACATACATACTACATACATGCAGCATACATACTACATACATACTACATACATACTACATACTATATGCATACTACATACATACTACATACATACAACATATATACTACATATACTACATGTAACATACATACTACATATATACTACATGCTACATACATGCAACATACATGCTACATACTACATGCATACTACATACATACAACATATATACTACATGTAACATACATATATACTACATGCTACATACATACTACATACATACTACATACATGCTACATACATACCACATGCATGCAAGATGCATACTACATATATACTGCATATATACTACATGCATACAACATACATATATACTACATACAATACATACATATAGACATACAGTACATATAACATAGAGTACATACTTACCGTCACTTGTCACTTTGATCCCCGAAGCCATTGTCACCTGAGGGTTAAATATCAAAATAAAAAAACACCAATATACTTACCCAGATCCGCAGAAGTCCACGAGGGTCCCACGTCCATCTTGCGTGGAGAACAGCAGCATCAGCTGATGCTACCGTTCTCTACCAGCTCCAGGAATACAATGACGGAAGGTAGGTATCCTTCCGCACTGTATTCCTCCACTTTAAAAAAAAAAAAAAAAAGTCCCTAGTCTCACTTTATGCCAATGCTGCGTGGGAATTTCCCATGCAGCAATGGCATAAAGTGAGACTAGGGACTTTTTTTTTACAGTGGTGGAGGAATACAGTGCGGAAGGATACCTACCTTCCGTCATTGTATTCCTGGAGCTGGTAGAGAACGGTAGCATCAGCTGATGCTGCTGTTCTCCACGCAAGATCGACGTGGGACCCTCGTGGACTTCTGCGGATCGGGGTAAGTATATTGGTGTTTTTTTATTTTGATATTTAACCCTCAGGTGACCATGGCTTCGGGGATCAAAGTGACAAGTGACTGTAAGTATGTACTCTATGTTATATGTACTGTATGTCTATATGTATGTATTGTATGTAGTATATATGTATGTTGCATGCATGTAGTATATATGCAGTATATATGTAGTATGCATGTTGCATGCATGTAGTGTATGTATGTAGTATGCATGTAGCATGTATGTAGTATGTATGCTGCATGTAGTATATATGTAGTATGTATGTTGCATGTAGTATATATGTAGTATGTATGTTACATGTAGTATATATAGTATATATGTAGTATGTATGTAGTATGTATGTAGTATGTATGTAGTATGCATGTAGTATGTAGCATGTATGTTGCATGTATGTAGCATGTAGTATATATGTAGTATGTATGTTACATGTAGTATATGTAGTATGTATGTAGTATGTATGTAGTATGTATGTAGCATGTAGTATATATGTAGTATGTATGTTACATGTAGTATATGTAGTATGTATGTAGTATGTATGTAGCATGTAGTATATATGTAGTATGTATGTTACATGTAGTATATGTAGTATGAATGTAGTATGTATGTTGCATGCATGTAGTATGTATGTTGCATGTAGTATATATGTAGTATGCATGTTGTATGTATGTAGCATGTATGTAGCATGTATGTACATTGGCTAATGTGTCAATCACTGTCATGGTAGCAGGCATCGCCCGATGGGACTTGTAGTCCCATCGGACGATGCCTGCACAGACCCCCGGAGCCTGCACAGCCCCCCGGCAGGCCGGCACAGCCCCCCGGAGCCTTCACAGCCCCCCGGCAGGCCGGCACAGCCCCCCGGCAGGCCGGCACAGACCACCGGAGCCTGCATAGACCACTGGCAGGCCGGCACAGCCCCCCGGCAGGCCGGCACAGACCACCGGAGCCTGCATAGACCACCGGCAGGCCGGCACAGCCCCCCGGCAGGCCGGCACAGACCACCGGAGCCTGCACAGACCACCGGCAGGCCGGTACAGACCCCCGGACAGTCGGCACAGCCCCCCCCGAAGGCCCGAACTGACGGCGCATCATGATGCGCACAGACAGCGCATCATGATGACGTCATTTCGGCAGCCAATCGGAAAGCTCAACACTAGTCAGCAGGGGGACACAAAATCGCTAAGACTCCTATTTTTTTTTTTTTCAGAGTTTAATACAAGCAATCTAGTTTCTTAGCGATTTTGTGTCAGCAGGGGGACACAAAATCGCTAAGAAACTAGGATTGCTTGAATTAAACTCTGAAAAAACTAGGATTGCCATTGATTTGTATTGGACTCGTTACTGTGCGAGTAATCGCTTGGAAACTCGCAGAGTACCGACTCCTGCGAGTCCCCTACTACTCGCAGAGTAACGAGTCCTAACGAGTAGATTCGCCCATCCCTAGCTCTGCGGCCTCTATTGCATTGTTACTGACAGTGAACAGCTTAGCAAGAGTGGCATAGCGGGGTAAATGGACCTCTCTCTCCCCACAATTTAAGATGCGTATTGGTACTCTCCTCTTGCGGACATCAACTACCCCTCTGGCTGTCAGGATAGTGGGCCTAATATCAGAGTACATGGGTTCCACCAGGGCTTGGTAATCTTGACCTCTGAGGCCTATTGCTGCCTGACACCAAATTAACATTTCACTTCTGGGAGGTACTGCAATGGGGAAAGGATCGCTTACTCTGACACTGCCGACTTCTCCACCAGACAGCTTTACCTGTTGTCTCTGCATCAGGGCTCTGATCTCCTTTTGCAGGACCTGCTGCTGACTGGAGCTGGCGGTCTCAGCTATCTATTTTAACAAAACAATAATTTCTCCAAGACCATTTTCAATTACATTAGTGCCTAAAGTGATCATAGGATTGCATTCTCGGTTGTCAATATCAACTATAATCAAACCTTGCGACTGCAATTCTAGTCGGCTGATCTTGATGGTCACCTTTTTATATCCTATCTGAGGCAAGGGCTGATCATTGCTGGCAATGATGGCAAGGTCTTTATCTGGGCTGTGAGTAATGTCTGAATCAGCCCAGTACTGCTTAAAGAGGACATATGGCATCGCTGTCATCTGTGAGCGGGTGTCCAGTAAAGTGTTCATTGGGAAGCCATCAATCTCGATGGGCAGGACTGGCTGTCCTCCTATGTACTTGTCTCTCCAACTTGGTGGACCTGGTCGTATTACTCATGAGGGTTGGCCATTTGCCCCAGGGGATGCTTGTTTAAATAACAGAATCTTGCTATGTGCCCCACCTTGTTGCAGCGGCGACAGATGGGCTGTCTGTTATGAATGGGTCACTGAGGAGGAAAAAACCTAAACATGCTAAGTCCAGAAAAAACAGAGAGGTTGGTAACTATGCAGATTGCAGATCCCTGATCCTACCACACAACTAGCAGCAGCCGTGGAGCGTGCCTACGATGAACCTAGACGCCTCGTCACGGCCGGAGGACTAAATAAGCCTAAAGCAAGACAAGGGAAAACTAACTGCCCCAGAGCAGACCCCAAAGGAATAGACAGCCCACACACATGTATTGACGGTGAAACAAGATGAAAACACAAACACAGGTAGGAAAATAGACTGAGCAAACGATGGGGCTCAATCTAACTAGAGAGGAAAGGAAAGAAAAGACACTATCTGCAATCTGCCCAAAACTCTACAAAATAATGTCCAACACTTCTGATAACAAAAATTAACCCTGAAGTCACTAGACTTCTCCCACTATATCAGCACTCTGAAATATTCTGAGACAAAGCTAAAAGATGCCAATCTAATAAGGGACAAAAAGCGAATTGGCAAATATAGATAAATAAGAGTGGAAATTCAGCACAGCCCAAGCCGGGGCTGACTGACCACACAAAAAACTGAATAGAACAACAAAATCAAGTGTGAACATTAGCAGAGAAACTTATCTTAAGATGACTGGAACAGAGCTGAGAACCAAGAACTGACAAGCAGAAGGAATCACCAGCACCAGTGTAGGGCGTCGGCTGTCTTAAATCCAACCTGAAATTCCTGAGGTCCAATCGTCATCCTCATTCTCAGGTGGCAGATCTCCACTGACCAAACTAGCCTCACTACCTCCTGTTACCTGGAAGGAGAACTCACAACTGGACCAAAAAATGAACTCACAACAGCTGTCCATCCTCGTCGTAACGATCGCTATGTCTCCCTCTGGTCGGTGGGATTCTCCTCTGCTGCCACCATGGGACATCATCTGAACTGTAGGCCAGCTGGATCTTCTTCTTTAGAGCCATTTGTAAGGACTGAACAGTTTTTGTGAGTGCAGCCATACTTTAGTCAATTCTTGACCTGGAGACGTAGGTCTGCAGCAGAGTTATCATCTTGGGTGGGCGTGTCTGTCTCAATAGGGGTCTGGGGAAAAGATGCTGCCTCCTGCTGGTATGTAATTGCTGGTCACCTAGAGGGCTTTGTGCCACTAGGATTTGGTTCATGCAGCACTCGGATGGCTCTATCCTTAAAGTGTGCAAAGTCCAGGTCAGGATTTTGTAGGGCCATTATGTGCAGCTTTGACCTTTGATTGTTAGACTGGAGTCCCTCTATAAACTCCTCCGTTAATAATCTATCTTCATCTTGCACACTCTCAGGGTCAACCTGCTTTATGGCCCGTAGTGCCTCCAGAAGGTTAAGAGCATAGTCCCGTATACTGTCCTGCACCCTTTCTTTGCACCCAAAGAATCTCATTTTTATCTCTGCTGCAGGGCAGGTGTCAAAAGTGTCCTTCGGTCTGGGCAAGATTTGCTTGACAGTTCCTTTATCAGTGTTCGGCCAGGACTTCACTTCCCTCTGGGCAGCACCATTTAACTGGCTGATGAGGATACTGAATTTTTGACTCTCAGACAAGGGGTACACTTTGAACAAACTACATAGTCTTTCCTTAAAATCGCTCAGGGTGTGCGACTCCCCTGAGTACTGCGGTAAGCAGGCCGCTTCTGGTATGTATGGCATTGATAGTGGCATTATTGAGGCTGCGGCTGCGACCGCCGCTGATTCTCCCCCAAGTTAGGCATTTTCTTCCTCCCTCAGTGAACCTCAGCCAAGCTCTGTTTACCTTTACCATTGTTAGCAGCTGCTCTCTATCCCGCTGGATTGAGCTCCTCCTCGTCTCCAAATCAGATCTTCCTGCTTTTCACTCACTGACAATAGAGTGCAGCTCCAGTGCTACTTCACCCACTGACGTCAGAGCGCGGGCAGGGCTTTGCTCCGTGCTCTCTTTCTGGCTCTGCCCATGATGGCATGCCTCTCTCTGCTCACGCGCACTGTGTGATGCAGTTGTGGCGGTGATTTTGAAAATTCAATCGCGCGCACCGTGTAGCGCAGTTATGGCAGTGATTTGAAAGTGCATTAAAGTCTCTAGCACAAAATTTAATAAAGTCTCTAGCACACAGTACCCAGCTTTGCCGGGCTCCTAGTACCCAGCTTTGACGAGCTCGATGATCCTGTTCATGACGCCAAGTTTCTGGAGCTCCCCACAGGGCCTTAGGTTACTTGGTACCGGGCCTGTCAGGTTCTTTAAATGGGATGTCACGGTGGCAGTGACCGGGTCGTGGCACTGGGCATCCAGTAAAAATAGAGGAAAATTATGTGGTGTTTAATTGTGACGCCACCCGTGGTGTTCGGCAATGGGCGGCCGATGCTGCGTTTTTGTTCCACTGGGGCTGATGGTGACACAGCAAAGATGGTTCAGCTCCCCATGGGTAGAGCGGGGCCCCAGGGCAAATATATTTGATTGTTCAGATGGTGGTGAAAGTTGGGGTGCAGAGGAAAAGTGAAGGACACTGAGAGGCGCAGTTTTCTTTACCTTTTACTTGAACGTAAATGCAATCTGGGGTAACACCTACAGATGATGGATTGAGTCCAGCGCACGTGGAGGCATTCAGGGGAACACCCTGCCAGGTGGGGTTGGGGACCTTCCCTCTGCGCTCTGTTTTCGGGTCCCAGCTGCTTGTAGCTAAGCTGCGGCCCTCTCCCGCATGGTGATTTCTAACCTGTATGGCTGACAGCGTGAGCCTATATCACGGGCACTGTCCTTTTCACTGTCAGCCCCGGGCTCTTGGTCTGCTGCCGTGCCTTCAGGTGTCCAGTGTGGCCAAGGAACTTGCAGTCCCCTGCACTCCAGATTCGGGTGTCAGGGCATACAGCTCCTGCCCAGCCAAGGACTCTGGTGTCCCTTTTATCAGCGTTTCGTTCTGGGGTCAACTATCCATAAATTTAGTTCCCCAGAGCCCTTGTCTCTGCTCCTGTTCCTTCCCTCTCCACAGACCAACTCCAACTGTCCTGCCTCAGCTCCAACTGCTCCCGTCTCCATGGCAACTCCCTTGTTTACTCTCACAGCTGACTTCTTACTGACTCACTAAACCCACCTGCTGGCCAGAATTTATAAGGAAGTTCCCCTTTTTGGCCTACAGCAGGAATTGACATGTACTCTGTTACCTGACATGGGGACCCCCCTTGCCACCAGGCATGACATCACCCCTCAGAGGGAGGCATTGTCACAGTGGCAACCGGACTCTGGGGTGCCACTTTTACGCTCTTGTGTATAGTACAACCAATAGAGTTAATACATATATAACAATAGAATAATAATAGATAGTAGCCACCTCATAGATTGTATGGATATTTGGACCCGCTCTTTTTTTCAACATATGGATGTGAAAGGAGCTGTTCAACAAGAAATATAGGAGTGTACAAAATGTGTACTGCCATGCATTTTATGTACACTATACATGTTAATATGTTGTGTCATAATGCTTCATGCTATTTCATATATGTGATCCTTATGACCTCTATTCTATATATAATGTTAGCCCTAATTTTGAATCTATATGGTATGTTTAACATAATTTGATGTACATGTATATTTGTAGTCTCTCTATGAATGACCTGAGCCAATCTATGAGGTGGCTACTATCTATTATTCTATATGTATTAACTCTATTGGTTGTAGAGCATATGATATATGTGTCCATATACTAGAGTGATATAGATATTTCTTTATATTGACCACATCTATATTCATTAGCAGGCCTGTTGCGTACATTTACTATTTCTTTCTATCTTTCTGTTCATCACTTCATATATGACATACCAACAAAGTGAAACTCCGCCATGCGCATGCTGTGGAGACACTGTGTGAGCAGCAGCAGGCAATACTGGAATTTCAGCTGCAGCATGCACAGCTGAGTTGCTTTGCGGAAGAACACCACTTCACCACCAGTGAGTGGGCCTCCATGCGGGGCATATTTGCCGTGTTGTGCTGCTTCGAATAATCCACCAATATGGTCAGCGCTGATGATGCCATCATCAACTTAATTTTACTATACCACTTATATGCCTGCTAGATAAAACAATTTAGGCTGCGATGTATAAGGTGGTGGCACAGGAGGAAGAGGAGCAGGAGGAGCAGGGCCAATTCACACCATTATCAGGCCTGTCATTCACACATGGATCAGAGGGATGGTTAATGTCCCAACAGCTTCCAGGTACCAACTGTATAGCCAGCGGACAATTTGGGAGGAGGAGGAGGAACAATCAAATTCACAGCAGGGTGGCACCTAAAGCAGCTCACAGGCATCATTGGAGCATTTCTGGGTAGATACAGAGGACCTAGACGATGCACCTCTTACCAAGTACAGATTGTCATTGCCTCTGTACAGTCTGACACACATTAACTAATACATGCTGCTCTGTCTGTACAACAACCGCTGAGTTGCCCGTATTGTTGTCGTTGCTGATTTCTGGATGGCCACCATGCTGGATTCCCACTAGAAGGACAATGTACCATTATTACTTCCATAACTTGAGCAGGATCGGAAAATGTCTGAATACAAACACATGCTGGTTGACAAACTACTGAGAGCTTTCCCACCTGACAGCAAGGTGCTCAGTGGTAGAACAAGGCAGAGGCAGAGGAGGAAGTTGGCAACCCAACTGGCACACCCCCACCACCTCAGAAGGCAGGGTTAGCATGGCCAAAATTTACAAAACTTTATGAGCATGCTACAACATCTGGCACCATCTGGTATGGTCTGTATTAGTAGGAGGCAACGTTACAACAGCATGGTGGAAGAGTACATGGTGTCTGATTACTACTCCCTTGCCTCTTCCACGTACACCTCCACGTCCACCTCTGCTACCACTTGGACCTACACCTTCTGGTTCTAGATTGCTTTTTTAGTTTTATTAATTGTAGCTGGTTTTAAAGTGAATCTGTCATCAGTATTTTGCTCAGTAAACTACAGACAATGTTAGGTTGGTGCTGTTACACTGATTAAAATGATACCTTGGTTGATTAAATCATTCTTGTGATTGTTGTTTAATCTTTATTTGTTTAGTGCCTTTTTTTTTAATCCCACAATATTCTATGCATTATGTAAAATAAGAGGCAGGTCATTGAAGGATCAGTGACCTGCCATAAGCCCATACAGATGAATATGTAACATAACAGGATTGTAGCAAGCATAATACATGTGGGAGGGTAAACAGATATAAATATCAATAGATAAGTATCATATACCCATCATATACATGTATACATAAGGGACCATATCAGAACCAACTGCATATCAGTAGAGCAAAAAACAAAAGAGCAGTCATAAGGTCCCATGTAAAATGTAAACTTTATTGATACAAATATAATATATAATAGTGCTAAGGTACAAAGGCAAAAGAGGGAGACAATGCACACACTAAATGACCACACATCAAAAAATGGGCTTTCAGGGCCAACCACCCCTGCAACAGCATATTAATACAAGACCCATGGACTGTTAAACATGCCAAAGCTAGTGCTTATAAATGATAAATGGTAAATACCAAGGCAGCCATGAATGAATAGTCAAAGTAAATACCTGATGGGTGCAGAAGTGGAGGACCGTAAGCCCACCCCGACACGCGTTTCGGAGCACTGAGCTCCTTTCTCAGGGGGCATAGAGGGAGAGCACATCTAACATATATTTACTGTATACTGCACCATCCGGAAGTGTCTCATTATGTGATATAACGCGCTGCCCGTATGTACCGTTGCAGCCTGCAATTCCCGACGTTGGGGCCCCACGTGATCCAGTGCCAGGCGTCGGGAGGAAGTGACACGGTCAGGACAGAGGGAACAAAAGGCTCATGCGCAATGAAGACAACACTTGTAAGAGGTCATTTTATATGAGGGCAACAAAAAGGGCACACATAGACAGTATAAAAACATAAAAATCTATAAGGCAATTATTCATTTCATGGTATAGCCAGGGTTGGCAGAAAAAAAGCCTAGTAATAAGAATATCTAAACAGCCTATAAACAGACACATATACAAAAGCCATAATTATGTAAATTATGTAGCGGATTGCACAAAGAGCCATATACATCGTATTATAGTATTAGTATGGACAATATAAGTTGGAGGGGAGAAGATATGGGAAAATATCAGACACTACATTACATATTAACATCCCATATAGCAAAATCATAACCCAAAAACACCGACAGCGGTGAAAAAATAATACTTATTATATACACAAATCTGTTTACACCCCATAATTACAATATATATAGGGTTACACGTATAATACAGAAAGGTTATTATCGATATATATATAGGAAGAATTATTTCCTCCAATATATTTTATTATCATAGAAAAAAGATTGAATAAAATTCCATCATATAACCTCCATCACATTATCACTAGATGTTATGACACACCAGATATATGGCAAATATATGGTATAAGGAGTCCATAAATAGGCAGCATGGCTGACTAAGCTGAACGCTCTCTCCACATGAGACTTCAAAATTTCAAAATGATTCTTCAATATCCAAGAATATACCAATACTCAAAGTACTAGACATAAAAAGAAAGAAAAGAATGTTAAAACTACATAAAAACATGTGTGAGGAAACAGAGCCGCACACTGATGCACAGCAGGCGGAGATCACAGGAAGGGAGCGAAAGACATATTTTCGTTTAGTCCTTTCGGGTGAATAGTCTGCAATGTCCAGATCCTGAGTCTAAGAGCAGTTCATGCTCGAAACGCGTACAGAGCTCCTCTGAATTATCCCCATGCGGTAATCCCGTTTAAGGGATATACCGATCATATGATCACAGCAGCCATGTACATTTTTTTTTTTTTAAAGTTTATTAATAAAAGCATTGAATTTTATTCCTGGAGCCGGACCTTTTTTCACTTGAAATGTCCAGATCCACCTTGTTTCTAACTGGGCCAGGTGTTTGGACAGATTCCCTCCTCTAATATTAATGTTGAGGGAGTTAATGCCACGTACCCTCAGCAGCGCCCCATCACATTGGTGTAATTACTTAAAATGACGTGGCAAGGTTTTCAGGGTGGAAGCGTCCGTGCACGAAGATGCCACCTGTATCCCCAGCACGTGCTCTCTAATGCGAACTTTGAGTTGTCTAGTGGTCAGCCCTATTTCTATTAGTCCGCATGAACAAGTGGCATAATATATAACGTACTTGGAGATACAGGATATACGTTGTTTTATATCAAAGGTTTTTGTACCAACCGAGTTTGCAAAAGAGGTACTCCGCTCAATGTTGGGGCAGGCAGTGCACCTACCGCACGGGACGCAACCACACCTGACTGGAATGCTGTCAAGAAATGTCGGCACAGATTGGCCAATATAATGGCTGCAAGTATGTTGATCACATAAGTTTCTGGCCCGCCTAAAGGTGATGGACGGATTATCCGGAAGAAATTTATGGTTGAATCAACCTTCAATATGGGCCAGGCCTTTTTAATAGCTTGCCGCATTCTCCCATGTTGAGGATGATAAGACGTAACAAATCTTATTATGCCATCCGTTTTTGGTCTACTAGTTGGATTTTTATATAGCAAGTTATTACGGACAGAATGTTTGGCACTATAGTACGCTTTTTTGATTATTCGCCTACTATATCCCCGTGCCAAAAAGCAAAGTTTAAGTTCCTCCTCTCGGATTTCAAAGCCCTCATCCGTAGAACAGATGTGGCATAGGTGGAGGAATTGCCCTACAGGGATGGCCTTGATCATGTGAGACGGGTGGCAAAAGGAGGTATGGAGCAAGGTGTTCGTAGCCGTTTTCTTACGGAAGATATCAGTTTGAATTATACCAGATCTATCCATCTGGATGGTGACATCCAGGAAATCAATTTTCTCTGGATCCCACACCGGGGTAAGACATATATTTTGATCATTGCTATTCATGACCGATATGAATTGCAGAAGGTCGATGGAAGTGCCCTGCCAGACAAAGAAGATATCGTCAATATAGCGTGCCCAAAACAGGACATGATCAATTGACCCCTGTTTGTCAGACAGGAAGAGGTCCCTCTCCCACAGCCCCAGGAACAGGTTAGCATAGGAAGGTGCAAAGGCCACCCCCATGGCTGTCCCCTGGAACTGCAGGTAGAAGAACCCCTTGAACACAAAAAAATTGGGAGTGAGAGTGAACTCTAGAAGCTCTAGAAGGAGGTCCCTCAACCCCAGAGAAAGTGTGGATGTACCAAGAAAATAAAGGATGGCTCTAATACCGTCATGTCTAATATTGGTGTAGAGGGACTCCACATCAACAGATGCTAATAGTGTATCACTCTCTAAACACAGACCATCAACCTTGCGCAATAAATCTCCCATGTCTTTGAGGAAGGAAGGAAGGCTAGACTCTAGCGGTTGCAGATATTAATCAATCCATCTATTGATATGTTCTAGGAAGTTCCCCCTCCCAGAAATGATAGGTCTGCCGGGTGGTGACATCATATCCTTATAGATTTTTGGTAGAAGGTACAGTGTGGGAATAGTAGGTTCCTTCACCGTGAGTGCCGAAGCCAGCTCCTTGGTGACAATGCCGTCATTGGTAGCCCTTTTGAGAATAGAATTAAGTTTTGCACTAAATGCAGGGAGGGGATTATATGTAAGCTTCCTATAACACATGGTGCAATTGAGCTGTCAGAAAGCCTCCCTCTCATACATTGGCTGGGGCCACACTACCACATTGCCACCTTTATCCGCCGGCTTCAGCACCACATCTAGTAAATTTTGAAGGAACTTTAAAAGGACTCTCTCTTCCTTAGTTAGATTATTTCTTCCACCAAATTTAGGAATTTTTAAAAATTCTTCCGTCACCACCCGAACAAACAAATCAATGCTGGGACAAGATGTAAATGGAAGGAACTTAACCAAACGTGGACGGATGGATGGAGGAATCTTACCTCCTTCATTATCATGTTCAATCACTAGCTCTTCCAGAGTTCTTACTGCCTCTTGTTCCTCTGTGGGGAAAAGATGTTGTAAATCATTATCAAGAAAATGTCTCCTGAACAACAAGGATCTAGCAAAGATGTGCAAGCCCTTCACGCAGTAAAGGTATCATACACCTGTGTGGGTGAGAAAGATAGACCCTTGCCCAGCTGGGAGAGATCCACATCTGTAAGTGTATAATTACTCAGATTGATCACCTTACTGTCTCTCCGATTTGCTTCAGATGGGTTCAACAGATGTCTTTCATAGGGATGATAAGAATGATCCCGCAATCTATGGGTCTCACTAACCCCATATGAGGCAGCTGAAGCTGAAGAGATGTCTGATTGCCCACTCAAAGAAGAAACAGATACTGGAGGGCATTCTACTCAAATTGGAGTTGCTTAAACTTCTCCAGAGGTAGACTTTCTTGGTCTGATAATCTCTCAAATCTCGGTTATATTTTGACAATTGGTTATCTTGGATCTTCTTAATGTCACGTCCGCCATGTCTGTTCTGCCTTATGAACCCCTGGAGCGGTGTGCACGCGCACCTTGTGTCTGCTATCCTGCTTGTTCCCTAGAGCAGTGTGCACACTCACCTCATGTCTGCTGAGCTGCAAGATGCCTGCATTTCTGCTTTGCTTTCTGTGATCTTCTCGTCATGTCTAGAATCCCTGATCATGTGACGTTTCCTAGGATCCTGCACTGTCTGGTTCTGCAATCATCTCGTCATGTCTGAAACTCTGATCATGTGACCTTTCCTAGGATCCTGCACTGTCTGGTTCTGCAATCATCTCGTCATGTCTGAAACCCTGATCATGTGACTGCGCTCTGTGATCCTGGAGCATCTGAACTAGGAAATTCTCCCCTGGTCCTGACCCGGAAGAGGAGGTGCTGTGCCCTATATCAGACCACCCCTTCCTTTGCTCAGGGCCTGATAATTGTGTTGCTTCCCTGCACGGCTCTTGGTCTGTGGGGTTGCTCCCTCTATTCTGTGCCCTTGCACTTTGCTCTGTAGTGCTTCTCTGCACACGCTCAGTGCTCATATTCCGTCTCTTGTCTTGTGTCATGTCTTGTGTTGTCTCTCGTGCCATGTTTGTCTTTGCCTTGCTTTGTCTTGTAGTCCTTCTGCTGTTCTCTGTCTTAGTCTGTTTTGCTATGTCTCGCCTTAGCTATTCTTTGACTTGTAGTCCTTCCCCTGTTCTCTGCCTTACCTGTTTCGCCATGTCTGGTCTTTGCTATTCTGATTCTTGTAGTACTTCTCATGTTCTCGTTTCTGCCTGGTTTTCCGATCTCTGTCCTATGGTGCTCTCTTGCACATTTCCAAGTCTAGTCCCAAAGTTCTCCCTTGGCCCGGCTCTGGGTTTCGGCCTACGCTCCGCTGCTAGACTCTGTCCTCGCTCTGACCTGGCTCTGTTTCTGCCTATGTTCCGCTCCTTGTTCCGTACCTTGTTTCTTGCCTAGTCTTGCCTTGAACCCCGGCGTGGGTTCCCCTTGGCCGTCTCCTGTGCCGTGGTAAGTGCCTCGTGTTTGTGTACAGCCGTGTGCACTGGTCAGTGTGGCGTGCCTCCTGCGTGGCTCCTAGCACGCAGCCCTTCCTTGAACCTTGGCGTGGCTCCTAGCACGCACCCTGCCTTGAACCCTGGCGTGGCTCCTGGCACGCACCCCGCCCTGAACCTGGCGTGGCTCCTAGCACGCACCCTGCCCTGAACCTGGCGTGGCTCCTAGCACGAAGGTTCCTTTGCCCGCCTCCTGTGCCAAGGTAGTGCCTCGTGCTGGCGTTACAGCCATGTGCACTGGCTAGTGAGGTGTGCGTCCCACGTGGCTCCTAGCACGCGTCCTGCTCTGAACCCTGGTGTGGCTCCTAGCACGCACCCTGCCTTGAACCCTGGCGTGGCTCCTAGCACGCACCCTGCCTTGAACCTTGACCTTGGCGTGTCTCTACACACGCACTCTGTCTTCTACCTTGTGCTTTGGCGTGTCTCTACACACGCACTCTGTCTTCTACCTTGTGCTTTGGCGTGTCTCTACACACGCACTCTGTCTTGTACCTTGTGCTTTGGCGTGTCTCTACACATGCACCCTGTCTCGTTTTGTGAACCCTGGCGTGTCCCCTACACACGCACCTAGCCTTGAACCCTGGCATGTCCCCTACACACGCACCTTTCCTTGCACCTAGCCTTGGACCTCGGCGTGTTCCCTAACATGCACCATGCCTGGATATCTGTCGTGCCTCCTTGCCTGAACCCTGGTTTGCCTGCCGGATGCCCGGAACCTGCCGATCGCTGCCAGAGATCGCAAGCTGGATGACTGCGGCCTGATGTCCAGAGCTGATGACCGCAGCCTGATGCCTTGATCATGTCGATCGTCGCCAGTGGTCCGGAGTCCGATGCCATTGTGCCTTTACCCGTACCTAGGCGTG
This sequence comes from Dendrobates tinctorius, assembly GCF_039654945.1. Classification (NCBI taxonomy): domain Eukaryota; kingdom Metazoa; phylum Chordata; class Amphibia; order Anura; family Dendrobatidae; genus Dendrobates; species Dendrobates tinctorius. The sequence goes on from NW_027361829.1 coordinate 55,244,041, forward strand.
CCACCTGGCACATACTATGCTATGGACCTTGGCGTGCCCACGCGCGCACCTTGCACGTTTTGCTTATTTTCACGTTTGCATTGAATGTAATCCTGAAGATCTGAATGAAGATACCTTGCACTTACCTCTTGTCTTGTCTTGCTTCCTGCTTGTCTCTGGTCGTCAGACACTCCCATAGTGTCCCCCTGAGCCGGCCGTCTGGTCCCAGCAGTCGTGGTGGCTCACCCCCTTGATCTTGCCCCTGACACTCCCTGTATAGGGGGTGGATTCTCACAAGGTCAGCTCGCCCTCGGTGGGTGGGTGCCACGACCCAGAGGGTCCACTCAAAAAATGGGCTCAGCAGGAGCTGAGTCCATCAGACTTAACCAGTTGATCCATGGTCTTATCCAATTCGGATTCAAACTGCTGTACCCTATCAGCTGTTCCGTATCTCCGCTTTGGCAACATCAATGGATTTATCCAATTTAGAGATGAATATGTAAGCAGAGCACCGAATAAAGCCCCTACGACAGACCGCACCGAAGCAGCAGAATCTCATTAACTGAAAACTACAAGTACAGATTAAATACAGATTATGGATATCTATGGTGTTATTTCTTTTTCTGTGTGGACTGGATGGGTTGTTTCTAACATTTGGTGAGAATCTCATACCAATAGCACCTTTCAAATTAATTTACTTAGAAAATTGGTGACTCGTTCAATACTTATTTCACACGCTGTCAGTGTTCATTGTTGATCACCACAAAATGGCTTCCCTGGTTTGCTAAATTAGATTACAGTTCATCAATATCTTAGATGACTTTATCCTCCAGACACGGGGCAGCAGCTAATATTCTGCTTTTATAGAAGATGTGCTGCACCCAACTTGCTCTGGTGACCACATTCTCTTGCACTCCAATAGCTTTTTAATGGGATATCACCCTATGGTCTTGTGTGTTCTGTTCCCTTTACATTCCTTTACACACAATATAACAGACATCAGGAAGTTGTGAAATCATGTTTGAAAGAAAATGGCAACAGTGACCCTGTGTAGCTGAAGAGGCTGCATATACATATTGTACGGGCAAAAATATTGGGGTTTCTGCATATTACACTGGGTTACCGACAGTGAGTCTTTATGAAGTTACATTCTAAACCAAAGGCATTACTATAATGCTGCTAGTTTATAACAGTTACCACTCTTCTGGGAAGGCTTTAGACAACATTTTGGAGTATGTCAATGGGAATTTTTGTTCCTTCATCAAGAAGAGCATTTATGAGGTAAGAAACTGATGTTGCATGACAGGGCCTGGCTGGCAATCTCTGTTCCGCTTCACTCTAAAGGTGTTGGATGAGTTGATGCAGGGCCAGCATTAGGGGCAGGCAGATCAGGCAGCTGCCTAGGGCCCTCGCTCCTCCAGGGGCCCCCAGCTGAGCGAGTGGCATGCCGCTAATAGCAGCACACCACACAGCCACTGAGGGACTCGGCACCACCTTTTAGTGATTATTTTCCTTTTTTAGTTTGTAAGCATGGCAAAAGAATTTCACTGTTTCTAGGTCACTTTTCATGGAAACACACATCAAAAACCTCAAAATGAACTTTGCACAAAATGCCAAGAGCAGGGGAAAAAGCAACATGAGCTCCACACCTAAGTAGATTTCTGGACCAGAAAGATGGTCATCAATGCTGCATTTCTATTGAGACATACTCTATGGAACGCCATCAAGTAATATTTGTACATCACTTTTGGCACCATCCCTTTCTATATGCCCTTTTAGATTGTTACAAAGTCAGAGTATGATCTAATACCAACACTTGCCAAGACATTTGCCTTAGTATTCATATGTGTGATAGAAACCACTGAGTAATGAGCACTTGAATGGATGCATTTAGGTTCAGTTTTCTTGGCTGAGGCCAGTGACTGGATATAGTAGTCATATGAATAATGCACATGACGTCATTCCTGCAAGACCGGTGGGGATTGAATATGTGAATAATATTTATTTTTTATCATTATTAATATTTTAGCATATTTCCTGCTGTTAGCCCATTATTTTTTAAATCGCAGATCACCCCTTTCATTCACTCCTTTGTGCTGATTTGAAGCTCTGTTTTAGTGCTAGTTTATTGACTCTGAGCAATTTATGGTTGACATAAAGCTGATTTTAGTGACACCATACTGTACCCAGCAATTCAATCTAACAAATCAAGTTTGTGACCCCCTTTAAACACTAACAGAAAAGTTACAAATGTTTGGATGCACATTTTGGCATTATTTTCCCCATTACACCCAATGTATGTTCTTGATCTGACACTTTGTAAGTTTTTACCCTTTCAGTTTCTGGTTAGATGATCAGTTTTAGTAGAATAATTTCTATATCCACGATACATCTGGTTCTGACAGTTTCATATCCAGCCAGCATCCATTATATGGGTAATTAATACCACATTAAGGCTATGTGCACACGCTGCGGTTTTTGCTGCGGTTCCGCTGCGGTTTTGGCCCTGCGGGACCGCAGCAGTTCCGCAGACATGGTACAGTACCATATAACCCTATGGGTTTTCAAAACCGCAGTGCTCACGCTGCGTTTTTTTCCGCGCGGTTTTGCTGCGTTTTTTTTCCCGCAGCATGTCAATTGTTTCTGCGGATTCCGCTGCGGTTTCACACCTTTAACATAGTAGAGGTGTGAAACCGCAGGGCCAAACCGCAGCAAAACTGCAGGTCACTTTACCTGCGGTTCCGTGGGAAAAAACCCGCAGGTGAATCTGCAGCGTGTGCACACAGCCTAAGGCTTAGAATAATTGACTAACCACTTTCCTCACAATCTCTAAGGTTACCATTCATACAAGATCTATTATGGTCAGATCTCCCTCTAGGGGTCAGTAGAGAATATAACAATTTTCTTTTGTTATAAAATGTGATTTTTAACTTTTAACATTTCCTGACATGTCATTCGAACATGTTAAAAAATGGTGGAGATCCATGAACTGACAACCACATCTATTACAAAAATGAAGGGCTTGGAATGTGTCCTTCAATCCCACTATTGTAATGATCCCCACTAATGACATCTTCTAAGCCGTCTCAGAGCATATTAGAAAAATATTGTAAGGCGAACCCTCAATGTACGTGGAATAGAATTGCAACAATAATTTGACTTTTAACTATTCCATTCACGATGAATCACAGTGATATGAACCAACTGTGTTATATAGGCAACAGATATGTAATTGTAGTCCTTGGGGAGATGTCCAGAAATGTTAACAGGATGCAGATGTGATACAGTAATCTGTCCTTATGTACATGGTCCCTATTAGAGAAAGGGGAGGAAATATTTGACATTTATCCAATCAAAGGATTACACTCCACGTTCTAAAGAAAGGCATATTTATCTCATACAATAAATATAACATGTTATATGTTATGTTATGTTAACATATATGTTTCATTCAATACAAATAATGATGCAAAGTTGTGATGATAAATGGAAAATGAATAAAATGTAACTGTTGTTTTAATTTTTATTTCAGAAATCAGTACAAATGAAAATAAGAAACTTTGTAATTTAGTGGCAAGTAAAAGTTTGGGCAACCCTGGTCAAAATTACTTTTACTGCGAACAGTTAAGCAAGTTAAAGATGAAATGATCTCGAAAAGGCCTGCAAACTTTAGGATATTTCTTTAATCAGATATCTTTGACCAAGGTTTCAGCCTTAGCCTGTTACGGTTATGGCTTGTTCACTATCATCATTAGGAAAGGCCAGGTGAGCAAATTTCCCAGCTTTTAAAAACCCAACCTCTTCTAAACTTGTGCTAAAAAACAGCAGCCATGGGTTCTTCTAAGCAGCTGAGTAGCACTCTGAAAATGTAAATGGTGAAGGCCCACAAAGCAGAAGAAAGCTGTAAGAAATTGCCTTTTCCTCAGCTCAAAATGTAATTAAGATATGGCAGATAAGAGGAACAGTGGAGGTCAAGAAAAGATATGGTAGATAAAGGAAAATTTCAGTTAGTGCTTCTTGTAGGATTGCAAGAGGGGAAAATCAGAACCAACTCTTCACTGCAAAAGACATTCAGAAAGATTTAGCAGACTCTGGAGTTGTGGTATTGGGTTCCTGTAGCTGCACAGCAGGAATCCAGAGCCTTGCATTCAGCAGTCTCCCATTCACCACCGACCGCTCTGGAGCCTGCACAGCAATCCTGGCATCCCAGACGCTCTGCTCAGACCAGCTCTGTGGGTCTGGCTAATGCTGCCACCTCTGGGCCTGCAATAGCATCGCAGGCTGCTCAGCAACAAGCCACTCCAGGGGCTAAGTCCTCCCGTCGCTCTACTGGGCATGCTCACGAGACGATCTCCCATTGGAGATCGGGAGTCACATGCCCAGGTCCTTCTCGTGATCAGATTGGTCCATCTCAGGGATCTGGAAGCTTCCGGAAGGTCCCGGCGATAAAAGCTTTGCATGGCCGCTCGGCCATGCGCTAGTATAGACTCTAGTGGCTATCTGTGTGAATGATGATGGATGCATGTACCTGCGAATGACTCACTAAGATCCCCTCCCTCTGATATTACGAGTGTGTATAGGGACTTAGGTTTAGAGTCAGCGCCAGCCAGTGGCAAGCTACAGCCACAATAGCATCCTCCACAGTGCTAGCGTCTGACAGTGCACCTGCTACCGGGCATTGTCGATTAGCGGCAGTGTCTGTCGCCGCGCTGCTGTCTGCAGCTCCTCTTGGCGTTCGCAGTAGCAGTGCCGCATGCACGGTAGGTCTAGACGTACGCTGACCCTCTGCCTAGGGCCCAGCTCCTGTGACCATATACCGTACATGCACTTCTCTGAGACCTGTGACTTTAACAGGCTCAGCCTTTTGTGTTTAGCACTTACATCACAAAACAATCACTGACCTCAGGGAGACCAGTCAAAGAAAACACTGCGGCAGACGGCAAAGGCGCTCAATCAGTGAAATCCTAGGTCCATTGCTCCCTGGGAAATACGAATATGCAAATAAAGTCCGTGGAGCCTCATTTAAGAGTCTCAAACACGGGACTAGCCAGATCTTCCTCCAGAGAAGGACCGAGCCAAGGAGTGGCTCATTTCGGAAACCACCATATTAAGTGGCCCTTTAAGTCAATATCCAGCTCTTTATGAGTTTACAGATATGACAAGGGAAATACCAAGGCCAGGTATCCATCCACAGACAGTGCTGGCGTCCGACAGTGCGCCTGCTACCGGGCATTGTCGATTAGCAGCAGTGTCTGTCACCGCGCTGCTGTCTGCAGCTCCTCTTGGCGTTCGCAGTAGCAGCGCCGCATGCACGGTAGGTCTAGATGGACGCTGACCCTCTGCCTAGGGCCCAGCTCCTGTGACCATATACCGTACGTGCACTTCTCTGAGACCTGTGACTTTAACAGGCTCAGCCTTTTGTGTTTAGCACTTAGGCATCTCTGTGAATAAACAGAGATCGCTCAGTGCACCAGGGTGACGTTCAACCCGCATGCGTTATACCGCCATATTGTACGTCCGCCATCATCTAGCAGATATCATCTCGGCCCAGGGGTTGGCTATGGATCCTGCCAAATTGCAAGCGGTAATGGACTGGCAGGAGCCCCATTCTCTGAAAGCGGTGCAATGCTTTTTGTTAACTATTACCACCAGTTTATTCCTCACATCTCCACACTGGTAGCTCCTTTGGTCACTCTCACCAAGAAAGGAGCCAATCATAAAGTTTGGTCAGAGCAGGTCTCCATGGCCTTCTTGTCTATGAAGACCCATTTTGCTGGCGCTCCTATCCTCCACCGTCCCGAGGTGGATAAACCCTTTATCCTAGAGGTAGACGCCTCATCTGTTGGTGCAGGAGCAGTCCTTTTCCAGAAGGATGCTCAAGGTCGGAAGCATTACTGCTTCTTCTCAAAGACCTTCTCACCAGCAGAGGAAAACTACTCCTTCAGGGACAGGGAGTTGCTAGCCATGAAATTGGCCTTTTCCAAGTGGAGACATCTCCTGGAGGGAGCCCGCTTTCCCTTTCAGGTGTACACTGACCATAAAAACTTGGTCTATTTACAAACGGCCCAGCGCTTGAACTCTTGTCAAGCTAGGTGGTCGCTCTTCTTCTCCCGCTTCCGCTTCACCTTGCACTATCTGTCTGGAGAGAAGAACGTCCGTGCAGATGCTCTCTCTCGCTCAGTGATCTTACCGGAGGAAGAGGAGGCTGAGCCTCAGCTAATCATCCCCACCGAGAGCCTGAGGACCGTGGCCCCGGTCGCTCTTGAGGCAGTACCGCCGGGCAAGACCTTTGTCCCTCCTTGCCTGCGACCAGAGGTCCTCACGTGAGCACATGCGTCCAGGGTGGGTGGTCACTTTGGCAATAAGCGGACCACAGAGCTCCTGGCAAGGTCTTATTGGTGGCCACACATGGCTCGGGACACAAAAGAGTACTTTCAGGCATGCATCTCTTGTGCTCGGAACAGGTCCTCTAGACAGAGGCCGGCTGGGTTACTGTATCCATTGCCGGTGGCAGGCAGACCCTGGGAGATGGTCGGCATGGATTTTGTGGTCAGCCTGCCAAAATCTGGTGGCAGCACAGTCATCTGGGTGGTCACCAATCATTTTTCTAAAATGGTGTATCTGGTGCCACTCGCACGGCTGCCTTCCGTTCGTGGTCTCGCCGCACTGTTCATAAAGCACATATTTTGTTTGCATGGTATGCCAGACAAAATAGTCAGTGACCGATGTCCCCAATTTGCATCTCGTTTTTGGAGGGAGCTCTGCAGTCTACTCAGTATCAAGCTCAATTTGTCCTCCGCTTATCATCCCGAGATGAACGGGTTGGTTCAGAGAGTCAATCAAACTCTGGTCACGTACCTGCAACATTTTGTCTCTGCCAGGCAGGATGACTGGTCATCCTTAATACCGTAAGCTGAATTTGCCCTGAAAAACGCAGTAGCTGATTCCACTGGTCAGACGCCGTTCCTTCTTAATTACGGCAAGCATCCGCGCGTCCCCGTTCCGATGCCAGTGTCTTCCACTGATTTCAGGGTGGCAGACTGGGCAGTGGAGGCTCGCGACATTTGGGATCGCACCCAGGATGCCATTCGAGCATCTAAAGAGAGAATGAGGGCGTCCGCCGACACACATCGGCGCCCCACTCCAACTTTTGCCCCTGGCGACTTGTTGTGGCTCTCTGCCTGAAATGTCAAGCTGAGGGCTGAGCCCTCCAAGTTCATGCCGCGATACATTGGTCCCTTCAAGGTCCTCGAGCGGATCAGCTCAGTGGTCTACCGTCTGGCTCTGCCACCACACTTGGCCATCTCTGATGTCTTCCATGTGTCCCTTCTCAAGCCTGTTCACATGTCCTGGTTTTCCGAGTCCTCTGCCTGGACATCAAACTTGTCTTCGGATGAGTTTGAGGTCAACGCCATTGTGGGACGCAGGATTGTGCGTGACAAAAAGTTTTATTTGGTGGACTGGAAGGGTCATTGTCCAGAGGCCTGGACCTGGGAACCAGTGGAGAATATCCACGCCCTGCTCCTGATCATAGCATTTGAGCGTATCGAGGCTCAGAGGGGAAGGGGCCTTAGGAGGGGGGGCAATGTTAGGTGTCGGGTTCCTGCAGCTGCACAGCAGGAATCCAGAGCCTTGCATTCAGCGGTCTCCCATTCTCCACCTATCGCTCTGGAGCCTGCACAGCAATCCTGGCATCCCAGATGCTCTGCTCAGACCAGCTCTGTGGGTTTGGCTGTTGCTGCCACCTCTGGGCCAGTAATAGCATCGCAGGCTGCTCAGCAACAAGCCACTCCAGGGGCTAAGTCCTCCCGTCACTCTACTGGGCATGCTCAAGAGGCGATCTCCCACTGGAGATCGGGAGTCACATGCCCAGGTCTTTCTTGTGATCTGATTGGTCCATCTTAGGGATCTGGAAGCTTCCGGAAGGTTCTGGCTATAAAATGTTCGCATGGCCACTCGGCCATGCACTAGTATAGACTCTAGTGGCTAACTGTGTGAATAATGATGGATGTGTGACACCCCAGAGTCCGGTAGTCACAGTGACATTGCCTCCCTCTAAGAGGTGAAGTCATGCTTAGAGGCAGAAAAGGAACCCCATGCCAGGCAGCATAGATTAAATCACAATTTCCTGCTGCAGGTCAGAAAATGGAGCTGCCTTATAAATTCTGGCCAGCAGAGGGGGTTGGTGAGTCAGCTAGAAATCAGCTGAGTTGTCATGGAAACGAAGCAGCTGTGAGCTGTGAGGAAAAATGACAGTTAAACATGAGGACGTGAGGTAAAGAGATCTTTCTGGAAGATCCTGTGAGATAAAGACAGGCAGCTGATCTGTGAAGAGGGAAAGGACAAGAGCAGAGACTGAGAGACTCTAGGGAAGCTAAAATACGGCATATAGCAGACCCCTGAGTGAAGCGCTAATAAAGAGAAAAGGGACATCAGAGTCCTAGGCTGACAGGAGCTGTACGCCCTGATAGCCGAATCTGAAAGTACAGGGGATTGTAAATTCCTGTGCACATTGATCACCTGAGGGCACGGCAGCGGATAAGGAGCCCGGGGCCAACGGTGAAGAGAACGGTACCCATGGAAGGTCCTAAATCCCCACCTGGCAAGGTGGATCCCTTGAATGCCTCCAGGCGAGCCGGACTCATTCCTTCACCTGCATGTGGTACTCCGGACTGCAACCTATTACCAGTAAAAGGTAAAGAAACTGCACCTCTGTGTCTTTCTCTCATTTATCTGCACTCCAACGTTTACAGCCACTTTTACTATTTATTTAACATCTTTGCCCTGGGACTACAGCCCTACCTGTGGAGGGCTACAACATCATAGCTGCACCCAACATCCATCCCAGAAGAACAACACCACAGCGCTGGTCACCTCTGACCAGAATACGACAGGTGGCATCACGCATTTCACCATCTATAAACATTAGCTTTATTTTTACCACATAAATACCACACAACTTTCCCCTATTTTTATTACTGGACGCCTCTGGGCCACGGACCGGGTCGCCGCCGCCAGGACACCGTCCCCCATGGAAGTCGACGGGCCCAGTACCGAGTACCCCCAGGCCCCGCGGGGCACTCCAACTGGCGTCACGAACAGGATTTAGCGAGCCTAGCAAAGTTGGGTACAAGAAGCCTAGCAAAGCTGGGTACTGTGTGCCATAGACTTTATTAAATTGAATGCTAAAGATTTGACTGAGCTTTCAAGTAACCGCCAAAACTGCATCACACAGTGCATGCGAGCAGAGAGGGGCGTGCCAGTGAAGCTGGAGCTGCGCTCTATTGTGAGCAAGTGAAAAACAGGAAGAAAATGCCCAACACGGGTGAAGATTCAGCGGCGGTCGTAGCCGCAGCCTCCATAATGCCGCTATCAATGCCATATATACCAGGAGCAGCCTGGTTACCACAGTACTCAGGGGAGTCGCACACCCTGAGTGATTTTATAGAAAGGCTATGTAGTTTGTTCAAAGTATACCCCCTGTCATAAAGCCAAAAAGTCAGTATCCTCATTGACCCGTTAACTGGTGCGGCCCAGAGGGAAGTAAAGTCCTGGCCAGACACTGATAAAGGGACTGTCCAACAAATATTGGCCAGACTGAAGAACACTTTTGATAACCGCACTGCAACAGAGATAAAAATGAGATTCTTTGGGTGCAAACAGAGAGTGCAGGACAGTATACGAGACTATACCCTTAATCTTCAGGAGGCACTACAGGCTGTAAAGCAGGTTGATCCTGAGAGTGTGCAATATGAAGATAGATTATTAACAGAGCAGTTCATAGAGGGACTCCAGTCTAACAACCAAAGGACACAGCTGCGTATAATGGCCCTACAAAATCCTGAATTGGACTTTGCACACTTTAAGGATAGAGCCATCAGAGTGCTGCGTGAACCGAACCCTAGCAGCACAGAGCCCTCTAAGCATCCTGCAATTACATACCAGCAGGAGACAGCATCCTTTCAAAAGACCTGTATTGAGACTGACAAGCCGTCCCGAGATGATGATTCTGCTGCAGATTTACGTCTCCAAGTCAAGGAACTAACTAATAGTGTGGCTACACTCACAAAAACTGTGCAGTCCCTGCAAGTGATTCCAAAGAAGATCCAGCTGGCCTCCAGTCCAAAAGATGTCCCGTGGCGACAGCATAAGAGGATCCCACCGACCAGAGGGAGAGACAGCGATTACGAAGAGAACGGACAGCCCATCTGTCGCCACTGCAACAAGGTAGGACACCTAGCAAGATACTGTCATTTAAACAGGCAACCCCTGGGGCCAAGGGCCAACCCCCAGGAGTAAGACGACCAGGCCAACCAAATTGGCGAGACAAGTACGCAGGAGGACGACCAGTCTTGCCTGTTGTGATTGATGGTTTTCCACATTTTTCCACATGGGTAGTGCCCACTTTGAGCGAAAACAAGTCAGACATAAAGAAAATTCCCTCTTTAGTGAGGGGGGAGGAGTCAATGGCCACCACTTTGATTGGAACCTTAAGTCTAACTGTCCCTATCTTACAGCGTGTGACCAATTGGTAGTCAATGAGATTGATGGATGATCCGCAGTCCACGAAAGCTGTAGAGCGAAAACAACAATCGTCCACTAACAGTTCCACATGAAGCAACACCTTAGAAAATGAGGAAAAGGGTACCTGAGGGTCTGAGTAGTCTCCCCACTGACTACCCAGAACTAGTCGTTTCCCGTCAACCGGGTTGAGGATGGACAATCAGAACACTCCCTTTTCCAATGTCCCATTTTACCGCAGTAGAAGCATAATTGCTTTTCTCTCCGGCGCTGTCTCTCCTTTTCCTTCGGGGAGAGAGCCCCTACGTCCATGGGCACAGAGACAGTCTCTTTTCCACTAGGGAACAATGGAGTCTCCGCCTGTATCACCCCCCTGGCCCGCAGCCTGTGGTCCATCCGGACGGCCTGGGTCATGGCGTCCTCGAGTGAGTTAGGTGGGGGATGTAATGCCAAGGCTTCCTGTAACCCCTCGGACAAGCCTCTGCGAAAGAGTCCTCGGAGTGCAGCGTTGTCCCAAGAGACATCTGTGGCCCAGCGGTGGAATTCTGTTCAAAACCACTCAGCCGAGTGTTTCCCCTGACAGATACTCATCACCATGTCCTCTGCCAATCGCACTCGGTCCGGCTCATCATATACAGTATGTGCCCGAGGGCCTCAAAAAACGCATTCAAGGACACTCTCTCAGGGGCAGTGGGAGGAAGGGAGAAAGCCCAAGCTTGTGGGGACCCTCTTAACAGAGACATAATGACCCCAACCTTCTGACTTTTGTCCCCAGAGGAACGTGGCCTCAAACTAAAGAAGAGTTTGCACCGCGTTTCGAAGTCCCTTCTTCCTCAGGGGATGACATCAGATGTCATCCCCTGAGGAAGAAGTGTTGTGGACTTCGAAACACGTTGGGAAATAAAAGGTCAATTTATCTACATGATCTGGATTTGATATTCTGTCTAGCAGCGCACATAAGTCCAAGAATTTTATTCCATAAGAGATCCACAGACAAATGGCATGTGTGAGAAGATGAACCAGGTGGTAACTGACTTATTGAAGACCTTACCTCTGGAAGAACGAAACCAGTGGCTAGAGAAGTTGCCAGATCTGATAGATCTATATAATCATATACCGGTAAACTCTACAAATTTCACTCTGGCCTACTTGATGAGAGCAAGACCTGGCAAGTTACCCATTGATTTGGACATGGGAGTCTTAACACCTTAGACAACATCACCTGAAGCAGACTGGGATACAGAGCGGCAGCAACAATACCGTAAAGTGCAAGAATGTGTGGAGAAAAGATTGTTCCAAGCAAGACAGAGACAGGAAAGGAATTACAACCAACATGCCCCTGCAGTTCCCTTGACACCAGGAGAACAAGTACTTAAAAGAAAGAGACGTGTTCACAAACTAGATGACCAGTGGGAAGCAGAGCCATACACCATGATACCTTCAGACTTTAATAACACCAAAGTATGTATCATCAGCAAAGATGGAGGAGAAACCTCCAATGCAATCTCAAGAGATCATCTAAAGATGTGCCCTGATCAATTGAAGGACAAGAAGGAAGTCCAAGATGCTCCACGGCCCATAGTAGAGGTGGAAGAAAAGATTCAAACTATACTTGGAGAATTTCCTCGGATGTGGACACAAGTATATCAGGCAATAGTAGTACCAGTACTAACCTTTCATCAGCCTACTGCACCAGACAGTAGCGTACCTAGCAGGGGGGCAGAGGGGGCGGTCGCCCCGGGCCCCTTGCTCTGAGGGAGCCCAGAGCTTCTGCCAGTGTTAACCATGTCAGCGTGTGCAGCTCACTGATGTAGTTAAGCTTCTCTGTATAGTGCAGGGACACTATACCTTTAAGCTTCCTCCAGCAAACTGTAGACATGCCCACACTGCTCCCTATGTGTCTGCAGGAGAGACATCACCACACAGCCTTCAGAGTAGTGATAGACATTCCGGCTCTTTTTGGTGGTCTGGCTCTCACGGCTCCGCTCACCAAAAAGAGCCGGCTCTTTTTGGATCCTAAATGGATCCCTATTGCTTACGTTCTCAGGCGTCCTTAACTCCGCCCACCTGCCGCATAAGCCCCGCCCAATTCCTAAGACCCGATTACATTGCTGAGTGGGCGGAGTTTTGTTCGGGTGGGCGGAGTTACGCCTGCCGAATGCCGAGATTTTACACCCAGTGAGAGCCAGTCAAGGATTTTAGTGGCTCTCACTAGAGTGCCAGCTCCCATCATTCGCAGCAGGGAGCCGGCTCTTTGCGTCGGATCATTCGCCACCGACACATCACTACTTCAGAGCAAGACAAGATGCTGTGAGTAAGAACTCGGGCTGCTGCGTGCATCAGGGGCCCTGAGGTGTCTGTGCAGTGAGGAGGGGCAGGACGCTGCTCCCCTCCTTACAAGTCCCGGATGGTTTATTGTTTGTGTTTGTGGTCTTGTATGTGAGGCACAGTAGATTTGTGGCGGCTACTTGAACTTTTATACAGCTCAGAAGGCGTCTCTGTCAATACAAATCAGCTGCCATAAATCTCACTGTGCCTCAGAGCCACTGACATGAGTGGTCAGTATCATGCTCTGCCCTAATAGAAGTCACCTCGGCTGCAGGACAGCACAGATAGAATATGTGACTTTCCCTCTTCATATACGTATATATATATATATATATATATAATATATACACAGGTAAATGTAAAAATCTATAGTAGCAAAAAAATGAAGGCAGAGCACCATTAACAAAATAAAAAAATTGTGTTTTAAAAGCTCATTGGGACTCAGCAAATTTTCGGTTCTACTGAGAACCTTTTTCCAGGAGAACCAAAACTCTTTTTTTTTTCATTCTGTCTAAATGGTGTGCTGCTTTCATTTTTTTGCTGCTATATTGAAGATCGGTAAATGCCTGGAATGTTTGTCAGCCGTATATTTCAAATATCTCTCTACATATACAGTATATATACACACATATATACACACCCACCCTGTGACTTGGTCCTGTAGCCGGGGTGAGGGTCCAATCATCTCATATTGTAAATCCAGGGTGGCAAGCATGAAAACCCAATTACGGTATATAACTTTTTATTAGAAAAAATAATCCCCACAAAGTTGAGGATAAATATATCTGATAAAGAGCCAAATAGAAGAAAATACAAACAGCCAGCAGGTGCGTATAGCTGATCACATATAGACCCCTGAACATATACTCAGTCTGGACAAGACCCCCCCAAAGGCAGAAAAGGGAATAAAAGAGAAGACATACCAGGGGGCACAGTTTCTTCTTTACATGAGTGATATTTTACCTCCCTCTCTTCTAATTCCCTCTTTCTTTCCTGTCCCCTCTTTGGGGTCTTGTCCAGACAAGAGTATTTCTTTTAGGGTCACCTGGACACATTCAGGGAGCTATACCCATACGTCGGCCTCTATACACACCCAATATCTCTTTCTATTTTCTTATTTTAGTTCTTTGTCTTATATATCAGAGCTGTGCAAGTTGTAGCCCACAGACAGGGACTGACAGAGACCAGAGTCAAAGGCATGGGAGCTACAGCGGGGGCCATTATACAGTGTTAGACCTAATTCGGGGGTCATTGTACAATGGATGAGCTAATGCGAGAGCCAATATACAGCGTGAGAGCTAATGCAAGGGTCATTATACGGTATGGGAGCTAATGTGGGGCCAGTATATGCAGGGGCCATTATACAGTATGGGAGCTAATGTGGGGCCAGTATATGCAGGGTCATTATACAGTATGGGAGCCAATGTGGGGCCAGTGTATGCGGGGGGGTCATTATACAGTATGGGAGCTAATGTGGGGCCAGTGTATGCGGGGATCATTATACAGTATGGGAAAAAATGTGGGGCCAGTGTATGCAGGGGTCATTATAAAGTATGGGAGCCAATGTGGGGCCAGTGTATGCGGGGGGGTCATTATACAGTATGGGAGCTAATGTGGGGCCAGTGTATGCCGGGGTCATTATACGGTATGGTAGCTAATGTGGGGTCAGTGTATGCAGGGGTCATTACACAGTATGGGAGCTAATGTGGGGCCAGTGTATGCGGGGGTCATTATACAGTATGGGAGCTAATGTGGGGCCAGTGTATACAGGGGTCATTATACAGTATGGGAGCTAATGTGGGGCCAGTATATGCAGGGGCCATTATACAGTATGGGAGCTAATGTGGGGCCAGTATATGCAGGGTCATTATACAGTATGGGAGCCAATGTGGGGCCAGTGTATGCGGGGGGGTCATTATACAGTATGGGAGCTAATGTGGGGCCAGTGTATGCGGGGATCATTATACAGTATGGGAAAAAATGTGGGGCCAGTGTATGCAGGGGTCATTATAAAGTATGGGAGCCAATGTGGGGCCAGTGTATGCGGGGGGGTCATTATACAGTATGGGAGCTAATGTGGGGCCAGTGTATGCCGGGGTCATTATACGGTATGGTAGCTAATGTGGGGTCAGTGTATGCAGGGGTCATTACACAGTATGGGAGCTAATGTGGGGCCAGTGTATGCGGGGGTCATTATACAGTATGGGAGCTAATGTGGGGCCAGTGTATACAGGGGTCATTATACAGTATGGGAGCTAATGTGGGGCCAGTGTATGCAGGGGTCATTATATAGTATGGGAGCCAATGTGGGGCCAGTGTATGCAGGGGGGGTCATTATACAGTATGGGAGCTAATGTGGGGCCAGTGTATGCCGGGGTCATTATACAGTGTGGGAACTAATGTGAGGCCAGTGTATGCAGGGGCCATTATACAGTATGGGAGCTAATGTGGGGCCAGTGTATGCAGGGGTCATTATACAGTATGGGAGCTAATGTGTGGCCAGTGTAGGCAGGGGCCATTATACAGTATGGGAGCTAATGTGGGACCAGTGTATGCAGGGGTCATTATACAGTATGGGAGCCAATGTGGGGCCATTATACAGTGTTAGAGCTAATTTGGGGGCCATTACACAGCTGATGAGCTAATGCAGGGGTTATTGTACAGCATGGGAGCAAATGTAGGGGTCCTTATACAGTACACTTTAAAGGCTACTGTGGGGACCATCATACAGTATGGGGGCCTAAATACAGTGTGGGAGCTACTGTGGGGTCTGTCATAAACTGGGGGTTATATACAGTATGGGAGCTATTGTGAGGGCACAAAAGAGACATTCTGCTATGTATAGGGCACAATGGTGGCATTATTATGTGAGGCCGTTAGAGGAGCTCTGCTTTAGTACCACACAGCAGGTACAATAGTAGGGACACATACGGCAGCAGGGGCTCAGTATTGGGGTATCAGGTACAATAGTAGGGACTCAAACGGCAGCAGCAGCTCAGTATTGGGTGAGTAGTTTGTGTAGGTTGGAGATAGATGGGTACTGGGCTGGAAATGTGAGAAGTCAGATGTGTCTTTGTTGTAATCTCTGCAGATGAGTCCTGGCTGGAGAAGTTGTCATGTCGGTCTGAGTAAGATGCAAAAGTGAACGATTATCAGAAAGAACATCACCTGTAAGTTATCATCTGTAACTGTATAGTAAACTCTTGTTATATTCTGCAGGACTGGTATCTACCACTATGAGGTCACCATATGGCGGTAATATCAGTATTGTTTTTGTATAGAGATTTGTTTCAGTTACAGTGCGGTCATCTGCTGAGGTTCCCCTATACAAACGACTAAAGTGTGCCAACCTGAGTTGTAATCAGGGTTACCGGTTAGGGGCCCAATCAGATTTCTCGCCCCCCCTAAGCTGAACCCCTAGCTACGCCTCTGGCACCAGATGAAGAAGAGACTCTAAATGAAATGGCCCCAGTAACAGATACCACATCTGCAGAGGAATGCGGAAATCTGTCCCTTGCTAACAGCGAATCTGACAATCTCATGGTGAGTCTAGGAGTAAAGAGAAGGCAGTCTAGAATACCTATCTTACACAAGTCTACTCATAGCGTAGTGACTAATGCACCAACAGTAGACATCAGAGAACAGGTCAGGTCATCAGAAATACCTATACTGCGTAGATCCACTCGTAGTACTAGAGGTCAGATCTCTGCCTGTTACAGAGATTATGTAATGTAAATAAAGTAATAAGAATGTATAGTAGTAACCGTTAAGCATGAGAGCCTACAGAGACTTACTGTGAGAACCTTTTTTTAAGTATTCGCAATAACCAGTTAAAGGACAATTGGGCCACAGGAATATGTGTGGTCAGAACTGTATTTGTAAATAGTTACTCCAAAAAGGCCTTGGAAATAAGCCGCCGGCGTGGCCGAAAAACAGGCCCATCTACAGAGTGCCCTGTAGCCACGCCCAGGGACGACACACAAAGTGGGTTAAGGCGGTTCCCACCAACTAAACTCCAGGTACAAGCACAAAGACAATTCCTGGATAGCAGCTTAAGGACTGGTCGCTGCAGTAACTGTGCTATTGTTTTCTTTTTCTGGTCTGGTTTTTGATAATTTTTACATTTTTAAGACTTTGTAGATTTGCATTAATTGTTGCTGTTAACAATTCTTGTTATATTTTCCTCTGTCCAGGAGTGCTGAACTTAACTGGGGGAATGTGATGCCCCAGAGTCCGGTAGTCACAGTGACATTTCCTCCCTCTAAGAGGTGAAGTCATGCTTGGAGGCAGAAAAGGGACCCCATGCCAGGCAGCATAGATTATATCACAATTTCCTGCTGCAGGTCAGAAAAGTGAGCTGCCTTATAAATTCTGGCCAGCAGAGGGGGTTGGTGAGTCAGCTAGAAATCAGCTGAGGGTGTTGTCATGGAAATGAAGCAGCTGTGAGGAAAAATGACAGTTAAACGTGAGGACGTGAGGTAAAGAGATCTTTCTGGAAGATCCTGTGAGATAAACAAAGGCAGCTGATCTGTGAAGAGGGAGAGGACAAGAGCAGAGACTGAGAGACTCTTGGGAAGCTAAAATACTGCATATAGCAGACCCCTGAGTGAAGCGCTAATAAAGAGAAAAGGGACATCAGAGTCCTAGGCTGACAGGAGCTGTACGCCCTGATAGCCGAATCTGAAAGTACAGGGGATTGTAAATTACTGTGCACATTGATCACCTGAGGACACAGCAGTGGATAAGGAGCCCGGGGCCGACGATGAAGAGAATGGTACCCGTGGAATAGGCTCACGCTGACAGCCATACAGGTTAGTGAAACCATCACGAATAGAGGGTCGCAGCATAGTTATATACAGCGGAGACCCACACACAAAGCGCAGAAAGGAAGGTCCTAAATTCCAACCTGGCAAGGTGGATCCCCTGAATGCCTCCAGGAGAGCTGGACTCATTCCATCACCTGCATGTGGTACTCCGGACTGCAACCTATTACCAGTAAAAAGTAAAGAAACTGCACCTCTCTGAGCCTTTCTCTCATTTATCTGCACCCCAACGTTTACAGCCACTTTTACTATTTATTTAACATCTTTGCCCTGGGACTACAGCCCTACCTGTGGAGGGCTACAACATCATAGCTGCACCCAACATCCATCCCAGAGGAACAACACCGCAGCGCTGGTCACCTCTGACCAGAATACCACAGGTGGCGTCACGTATTTCACCATCTATAAACATTAGCTTTATTTTTACCACATAAATACCACACAACTTTCCCCTATTTTTATTACTGGATGCCTCTGGGCCACGGACCGGGTCGCTGCCGCCGTGACACCGTCCCCCATGGAAGTCGACGGGCTCGGTACCGAGTACCCCCAGGCCCCGCGGGGCGCTCCAGATGCATGTACCTGCGAATGACTCATTAAGATCCCCTCCCTCTTATATTACGAGTGTGTATAGGGACAAGCTACAGCCACAATAGCATCCTCCACAGTGCCAGCGTCCGATAGTGCGCCTTCTACCGGTCATTGTCGATTAGCAGTAGTGTCTGTCGCCGTGCTGCAGTCTGCAGCTCCTCTTGGCATCCGCAGTAGCGACGTCGCACGCAAGGTATGTCTAGTCAGATGCTGACCCTCTGCCTTGGGCCCAGCTCCTGTGACCATATATCGTACATGCACTTCTCTGAGACCTGTGACATTAACAGGCTCAGCCTTTTGTGTTTAGCACTTAGGCGTCTCTGTGAATAAACAGAGATCGCTCAGCACACCCGGGTGACGTTCAACCCACGTGCGTTACACCACCATATTGTACATCTGCCATTATCTAGCAGCAGTGTTAACACCTTCTGCATGGTGGACCCCGGGCGGCGAACGCACTTTACGTTATTTAATTTTTAGTGCATTCCACTGTCCCTAACAGGTATATTGTTTTACTGTTCAGAGACACCTGCACAAATATGACCTTCATGGAAGAATCATCAGAAGAAAACCTCTCCTGTGTCCTGACCATAAAATTCAGCGTCTGAAGTATGCAAAAGAACATGTTAACAAGCCTGATGCATTTTGGAAATAAGACCTGTGGACTGAAGAGGTTAAAATAGAACTCTTTGGTCACAATGATCAAAGGTATGTGTGGAGAAAAAAGGACATAGAATTTCTCGCCAACCATTAAGCATGGAGGTGGCTCAATCTGCTCTGGAGTTGTGTTGCAGACACCTTTCATGGGTAGAGGGAAGAATATATTCAATGAAGTTTTAATAAATTCTTGCTGCAAACATAACACCATACCATCTGTAAAACAGCCGAAGTTGAAAAGAGGATTGCTTCTAAAAGTGGATAATGATGCTAAAAACATGTCAAAATCCACAATAGACTACCTCAAAGTACACAAGCTGAAGGTTTTTTGCAATGGCCCTAAAAGACTCTTGTCTGGCTACAAAGAGCATTTACAAGCTGTGATACTTTCAAAAGGGGTTGCTACTGTGTACTAATGTGTACTACATGCAGGGTGCTCAAACTTTTGCATTGGCTCATTTTTCTTTTTGTAACTTTTAAAATGTAAAAGATGATATATATTTTTTAGCCTAAAATAGAAAGGAAACGTGTCATCTTTAACTTTAGACCTTTTAGAGGTCGTGTCATATTTAACTTGCTTAACTGCTCACAATAACAGTAATTTTGACCAGCGGTGCCCAAACTTTTACATGCCACTTTATGTCTTATCAGAGAAATCTTCTTCTCTCACCTCCTCGATTTATCTTTCCCTCTCAATTCATGGGTGACAATTGGTACCAAGATGTAGGCACAGATGTAGGGTTCGAGCAGGCTCACAGGATGCAGTGACGAGACACGAGACTGAATGTGGGGTGAAATAAACTTTTATAAGTTTTAAAGCCGCAAGGGCTAAAACTGATTAAATCAGACAAAACGGGAAACACTTATTTGTCCTCGCAGGGACTCGTAAAACAACATTAAAAAAACAAAAAGGGTCCTTATTTTCTCTATAATACACTTAGCCTTCCGGGCGTCGCTCGAGTTCACGACCACTCAGGGGTTGCAGATGTGGCTGCCTTGTAATCACGACTTCCCGGAAGGACTTGTGCTTGTCCAGCCCCGAAGAGACCAGAACGATGGGGCGCAGCAGGCCCTTAAGAAACTGGACGGTGGGGCGCAACGGGCCCTGTAGTAACCGGAACGATGGGGCACAACAGGCCCTGAAGAAACCGGAACGATGGGGCACAACAGGCCCTGAAGAAACTGGGCGGTGGGGCGCAACGGGCCCTGAAGAAATGGGGTCGGTGGGGCACAACGGGCCCTGAAGAAGCTGGCACGGTGGGGCACAACAGGCCCTGAAGAAATGGGGTCGGTGGGGCACAACGGGCCCTGAAGAGGCTGGCACGGTGGGGGCACAACAGGCCCTGAAGAAACTGTTCAGGGGGTCAATCTCCCAGGCGTCCGTTTAGAGGCGCTCGTTCCCCAGCCAGGTCATGACGCAGTTTAAAAAAAAAAGACATAAACGTTAACAAATTCTGCTCAGTGTCCCCTCAGTAACCGGGACGGGCTCTGCGGCCGCTTATAGCGAGGTGACGTCCCCTGAGGTCGGTGATGACGGGGCCGCAGCTGTGGGAGAAGACAGGGGGGCAGTGTCCTGGCCACTGTACCGGATTGCTGTGTCGTCGCAGCGGTCGCCTGAGATCCCGGTCCTGTCACACCACGGAGGGAATCAGCGGCAGTCACTTTATCTGAATCTTTGCGGGGGGAAACTCCCGGGGAGAGTCTCTTACGCGTCAACCTTCGGTCAGTCTCAAATTTCCCTTTTTCAGTCTCCTGCCTGTCTCTCTTTTCCACACCTTCAGTTGCCACAGTCCTCTCTCTGCCGCACGGCTTCCTCTCTCCTGTCAGGCTCTCTGCCAACTGCCACCTCAGCGCGTCCCCTGCTCCTTTTACCCTCGCCCCGCCCCCTGTTGCCCTGACAACTTCAGTCGCATGTCTCCCTTTGTAATCCCCCTGATGTGGTTTCTTCAACAACCCTGATGGCGGTCCCCCTGGTTCCAGCCCAATCACTGTATGGGGGTCCTCCTCCCCACATTCCCCCACCCTGTAAGCTCGCCAGTCCTCGGGCGAGGGTGTTAGTCTATTGAGATTGGTCTGTAAAGGTGTCAATATTTGTTGCCATACGAACTGGTCTTGTTCATACCGTTCGGGGGGTTTGCCGGCTGTTGACCGCTCGGAGCGTCTAAGTTCGACTGGGGTGGAATCTTCTGGGGTGGTGGACGTCGGTGAGCTGCAAGATGCCGGTGGGTTAATTGTGTCAACTGGCTCATTATTGGGTGGAGGGCCCTTGGGAACTGGAGGGAAATCCTCGTCGTCTGAGTCCCAGCATATGGACTCCGGTTCGGATGTCCTCGGGACGGGTTCCAGTTGCTTTGGGTCGGAAGAAATACACAGGCGTAACATATTACGATGCACAATGCGAGTAGGCAGTGTTTCATCCTGCTCGGGCTGTATTTCGTACACAGGTCCTTCTGAATGGATACGGCGTAGTACCCGATAAGGACTCTCTTCCCAACGTGACTCCAGTTTATTCTGGGGGCGTTGATCTAGTACAAGCACACGGTCCCCGCTTTGGAGATGGGGAGGGGAGGTTGTATTCTTCCCGGGGTGTTCCCAGTCTTGAAGTTTGGTATGTACAATTCGGTGAAGAGTTTGCAACCTGTGGTGATGATTTCGGACCCAAGACGACACTCCGGTCCAGGGCCGAGGCTCTTCAGGGTCCAACTCTACCTCCGTGATCCCTTTACCCTCTCGTCCGAACAGCAGGAAATAAGGAGTATAGCCCGTTACTCGATGTACCCGATTATTATAAACCCACACTAATTCAGAAACATATTCAGGCCAACGAGCTTTCTTGTCACTCTCCAGAGTGCGTAGCATTTGAATCAATGTCCGATTAAATCGCTCACAAGCCCCATTCCCTTGCGGGTGATATGGTGTGGTCCGGGATTTATCAATCCCATAAAGATGATGTAGTTCCTCCATAACTTTCCCCAAAAAACATGCTCCCTGGTCGGAATGTATGCGCTGAGGACAGCCGTACACTTGTATAAAATTTCTGCAAATTGCGGAGGCGGCTGACTCCGCGGTCTGGTCTCGAGTAGGGGTGACCACAGCGAATTTAGTGAAATGATCCACCATGACGAGGCAGTGTTCGTATCCCTGGAATGCGGGACCAATGTGCAGATAATCCACCGTCAAGAGCTCCAAGGGTTCTGAAGTCACAATCGTCTGTGTTGCGGCCCTCTGAGCAGGCGGTTTGGCCAATTCACATAAGCGGCAAGTACGACAAACTTCGTCCACAACAGCCGACAAGCGTGGGTGATAAACTTTCTGTTGTAACCATTGCAATGTCTTTTTGACTCCAAAGTGGGCCCCTTTTTCGTGAGCCTCTCGAGCCAGCTCGTGTAGTTTAGCTCCGGGCGTAACCACCTGCCAAACAGTCGTTGAGGTTGTTTGCGAAGTGATCTTACGGTACAGTAATCCCCTTCGGATAATCAGTCTCTCCCATTGTCGCAGCATCAGCGACAGGTCTTGGGTCAAAGCTTGTCGTTGAGTATCAGTGGGTAATTGACCAGCGGCGACCCATGTCCGGAGAAGTCCAACTTCTTCATCTTCTTGTTGCTGTTGTATCCACTTATTACGAGATTGTTCCAGGATGCCCCTGTGGGCCTCTGGGGAAGATACTTTTGCATCAACATTGGTGAGCACGGCAGCGGTAAGAGCGAACGGTATTTCCTCTCCTTCTAATTCTTCGTCTCGATTCTGTCCAGGAGTTGTATGTCGAATCCTAGAGAGAGCATCTGCATGAACATTCTCGGCCCCTCTTTTGTAAATAATCTTGTAATTGTACTTCGCCATTCGGGCCACCCATCGCTGCTCCAAAGCCCCCAACTTGGCGTTTTCCAAATGAGCCAGTGGGTTATTGTCAGTTCGCACTACCACCTCGGAGCCCGCTAGGTACTCTGCGAATCTCTCCGTCATAGCCCACACCACTGCGAGGAGCTCGAGCTTAAAAGAGCTGTAATTGTCAGGGTTACGCTCGGAGTCATGGAGTGAACGGCTTCCATATGCGATCACCCTTTCCCGGCCATCCTGAACTTGTGACAACACAGCTCCTAGCCCGTGAAGACTCCCGTCAGTGTGCAGGATGAACGGCTGAGAAAAATCCGCATAAGCCAACACTGGGGCATCCGAGAGTGCAGCCTTGAGATCTCGGAAGGCCTCTTCCTGAGGGTGTTGCCACTGGATTTTTCGCCCATTGGCCCCAGCGGGAGCCCCCTTCAGCAGGTCATGTAGGGCTCGAGCTCGACATGCAAAATTCTTTACGAAACGACGGTAATATCCAGCTAACCCCAGAAAAGCCCGCACGTCTTTCACCGTCTCGGGGGTAGGCCATTCCTGGATAGCAGCAATCTTCTCCCGGGATGGCCTCACACCTTCTGCCGAAACGACATGACCCAGATACTCAATCTGAGAGCGAAATAGGTGACATTTCTGAGGCTTCACCTTCAACCCGTACTTTTGCAGCCGGCTGAGTACCTGTCCCAACCGCTTCAGGTGGTCCTCGAAGGAGGCGGCATAGACGATGATGTCGTCCAGGTAGATCAACGTGGCCTCAAAATTGAGATCCCCTAGACATCGCTCCATCAATCGCTGAAATGTCCCGGGGGCGTTGGCCAGCCCGAATGGCATTCGATTAAACTCAAACAGTCCCATGGGCACTATGAACGCCGTCTTAGCTCTGTCCTCTTCTGACATAGGCACCTGCCAGTACCCACTGGCCAAGTCCAGGGTCGAAAAATATGTTGCTTTACCCAATGCAGACAGAGATTCTTCTATGCGGGGCAGTGGGTATGAGTCTTTAATATTGCAAGCATTCAATTTACGATAATCAACACAGAATCGTAGTGTACCATCTTTCTTCCGGACCAACACGATGGGGGCCGCCCAAGGGCTTTGACTTTCCCGTATCACCCCTTTTTGTAGCATCTGAGCCAGCAAAGTTTTCACCTCCTGATAGAGTTGTGGCGGGATCTGTCGATATCGTTCTCGGATAGGGGCCGCTCCTGCTGTGGGGATCTCATGAGTGATGGCGGTGGTACACCCAAAGTCGTCCTCATGACTAGCAAATACTTCATGGTACTGTCCCAGCAATGCTTTTACTTGTGAAAGTTGGGCCGCAGTTAGTCCAGAAAGCTCGGCCCGCATCTGCTCCAAAATATTTCGGCCCTTCTCTTGTGTCGAGACTTCGTGGGCCTGTAGGGTTCGTATTGTTACCTCCCCAGGATCCTCGGGGTGTACTCGTAATTGAACCGCAGCAGCGGGCAGCACTTCTTCTAGAGGCTTTACTAGTTTGGCCAGTACAGTCCGTGCTTTCAGAATGATATCTCGGTCTTCAAGGTTAACGCAGCGGACCAGGGCGGTTCCTTTTCGCACCGTAGCGAGGGAACGGGCCACCAGTATGCCAGGAGGTAAGTGCTCTGAGTGACACGGCTCCACCTGCACCTCTACGCCTTCCAAAGGTATCGGGGCCCGAATTGGCAGGGCCACCACTGTCTGTCCAGGAGGCAGCACAAGCAGGGGTGCCGCTGTCGCGATGACCTTGCCCAGAGCCTCACCCTCCTGGCAGTCCCGATGCACCCGCGCACCTCGCACCAGCTGCTGGAATACCTGTCCCTGAGCTGTGCGAGAACCCCACTGCTTCAGTGTCCTTTGTGTGGGATCATTAAGCAACAGGTTACCAAACTCTTTTAAAATATTCATGCCTAGGGTGACGGGGTGTCGTTGATCAGCTTCTCCTTGAGTCAGCACCACCCCTCTGCGGCCGAGGGGTTTACCGCACAACGTCACCTGCACCCACACTACCCCGGCAACCGGAACCGGCAGTTGGTTGGCGGCTACTAGTCTAATCATGGGCCCCCACTGAGGCCTTGCTGCCTCCGGAAAGTTTTGTTGAAAGTACGCTGCGGGCATAGTGGTTACTTGTGACCCAGTGTCCACCAGACACCGGACGGCCCGGCCCTCTACTTCTGCCCAAACTTCAGGACACTTTGCTACCAAATCTTCGGGACTTCCACCACCCCTAATTGTGGTTTTCGGCTCCGAGCGGCGTCCCCCCAGCCCGGAGCCCTTTAGTTTAATGGCCGCCGGGGTGGGTATCTCCCACGCCGCGGACACTCTCGGGCGAAGTGGCCTGGTTCTCCACACTCATAACACCGGGCCGGTAGAGATTGACCACCTCGCGGAGAGCGTGACCCCCAGGGACCGGGATTAGCACTGGGTCATCCAGTCTCCGGTTCGGTTCTTCTCTTTACTTCAGCCAACTCGCTCTTTATATTTTTCAATTCACGCTTCATCTCCTCCACCCATTGAGGTTCCTCAACTGTGTTCGAGGAGGCCTCCACACCTCGGACCTTCCCCACGGGGACCGCCATCCCCTGCTCTTGCTCCTGAACCCGTGCCTGACTTCCCACTTCTGAAAAGTCGATTTGGGGATTCATTCTGATCCGTTCCCTTAAAGCCTGCTTTATCAGTGGATCTCGCAGTCCAGTCACCAGTAGGTCACGTAGGGTTATGTCAACAGGTCCTACCCCTACCCCATCTTTTCTTTCAATAGCCGTATGCAACTCTTGGAGTACATTCATATACTGAGTAATCGTCTCCCCCTCTGCCTGCATCCGGCTAAACAGTCGGGTCCTTAACTCTCCCACATTAGTGGGATCCCCGTGGGTCTGTTCCACTATCTGCAACACCTTTTCAAAAGTGTTGCGGTGCCCCGGGGGTTTCAACATCACTGACCTCCGCACCTCCCCGTCTAGGGCCATGAGTGCCACTTCAGCTTCCAGGTCAGGGGTCATTGGGTGCATCCGAAAAAGCCCCCTCATCCGCTCTGTCCAGCTCCATAGCATAGTATTTGAGCCAGAGAATCTAGGCAGGTTGTTCAACATGGCCCCCAATGAGATGCTGGTACGGGGACCCTCATTATTTACAGAGCTTACAGCTCCCCCATGTTCGGGGCTACCACTGTCCGCGCTCGGAGACTGCATCCTGCCGACTACGCCAAGTGTAGGGTTCGAGCAGGCTCACAGGATGCAGTGACGAGACACGAGACTGAATGTGGGGTGAAATAAACTTTTATAAGTTTTAAAGCCGCAAGGGCTAAAACTGATTAAATCAGACAAAACGGGAAACACTTATTTGTCCTCGCAGGGACTCGTAAAACAACATTAAAAAAACAAAAAGGGTCCTTATTTTCTCTATAATACACTTAGCCTTCCGGGCGTCGCTCGAGTTCACGACCACTCAGGGGTTGCAGATGTGGCTGCCTTGTAATCCACGACTTCCCGGAAGGACTTGTGCTTGTCCAGCCCCGAAGAGACCAGAACGATGGGGCGCAGCAGGTCCTTAAGAAACTGGACGGTGGGGCGCAACGGGCCCTGTAGTAACCGGAACGATGGGGCACAACAGGCCCTGAAGAAACCGGAACGATGGGGCACAACAGGCCCTGAAGAAACTGGGCGGTGGGGCGCAACGGGCCCTGAAGAAATGGGGTCGGTGGGGCACAACGGGCCCTGAAGAAGCTGGCACGGTGGGGCACAACAGGCCCTGAAGAAATGGGGTCGGTGGGGCACAACGGGCCCTGAAGAGGCTGGCACGGTGGGGGCACAACAGGCCCTGAAGAAACTGTTCAGGGGGTCAATCTCCCAGGCGTCCGTTTAGAGGCGCTCGTTCCCCAGCCAGGTCATGACGCAGTTTAAAAAAAAAAGACATAAACGTTAACAAATTCTGCTCAGTGTCCCCTCAGTAACCGGGACAGGCTCTGCGGCCGCTTATAGCGAGGTGACGTCCCCTGAGGTCGGTGATGACGGGGCCGCAGCTGTGGGAGAAGACAGGGGGGCAGTGTCCTGGCCACTGTACCGGATTGCTGTGTCGTCGCAGCGGTCGCCTGAGATCCCGGTCCTGTCACACCACGGAGGGAATCAGCGGCCGTCACTTTATCTGAATCTTTGCGGGGGGAAACTCCCGGGGAGAGTCTCTTACGCGTCAACCTTCGGTCAGTCTCAAATTTCCCTTTTTCAGTCTCCTGCCTGTCTCTCTTTTCCACACCGTCAGTTGCCACAGTCCTCTCTCTGCCGCACGGCTTCCTCTCTCCTGTCAGGCTCTCTGCCAACTGCCACCTCAGCGCGTCCCCTGCTCCTTTTACCCTCGCCCCGCCCCCTGTTGCCCTGACAACTTCAGTCGCATGTCTCCCTTTGTAATCCCCCTGATGTGGTTTCTTCAACAACCCTGATGGCGGTCCCCCTGGTTCCAGCCCAATCACTGTATGGGGGTCCTCCTCCCCACACAGACATTCTACTGCAAGTTCTCCTGAAAGGACGGTTACAGTTCTTAGTATAACTTTATGAGTACCAACTATCATATCCTATCTCAATAGTGGGAGAAGCATTTTTCTTTAATAATATATATTGGAAAGTTACTTATTTTCATATGTACTATTGATTTATGGAAAAAAAAAAAAGATTTAAACGACAGTTACTCTTTAAATTCAATCAACCGGAATCTTTTTAATCTCTGTAATGATAATTTACCACAATTGAAAGTGACCCTCTACGGGACCGATCTGCAGAGTCTTGTCTGAATCGAGTGGAGGTTGAGCATACACACTATGCTTCATTTATTGTCTAAGGGACTGTTGGAGAATGCTTACAACAGCACTTGGATATTTAATGCCGTCCCAAAATGAATAAATAAAGCTGAGGTCCAAATACTTGATCTCCTGCTCAGACACGATTGCGTAAAGACTCCCAGTGGTCAAATTCCCAACAATCAGTAAGTTATCCCCGATTGTATTTTAATCTTTGTAAAACTTCTTTAAATTATCAAGACTTTTTTTCAAATATTTGTACATTTACAGTTGGACTATAATTCTTCTTCAACTTATGTCTAAGGCTGTGTGCACACGTAGCAATTTTTAAGCGTTTTTGCCGCGATTTTCGGCGCGAAAACTCTTAAAAATCGTGTACAGAACGCCCCCCATGCATTCCTATGGCATTCCGCACATGCTGTGCTAATGCTGCGCTTTTTTCCGCGGCGGAATCGCATCGCGGAAAAAATCGCAGCATGCTCATTCTTTGTGCGGAATCGCAAAGAATTGCCGCAATTCCGCACCCATAGGAATGCATGAGAATCGCTTACTTCCCGCATGTGGCTATGCCCACCATACGGGAAGTTAAGCATCTCATGTGCGGTTGGTACCCACGGTGTGGAGGAGAGGAGACTGTCCTCCAGGCCCTGGGTACCATACCCCTGTAAAAAAAGAATAAAAAATAAAAAATCGGTGTATATTTACCTTCCGGCGTCCCGCGATGCATTCCCGGCCTAAGCGTTCCCAGTAATGCCTTGCGGCAAGGTCCTGTGATGACGTAGTCTCGCGTGACTCTAGCGGTCTCACGAGATCGCTATAGCAACGCGAGACTACCTCATCACAGGTCTCGCAAGGCATTACTGGGAACGCTGAGGCCCGGGAATGCAGCGCGGGACGCTGGAAGGTAAATATACACCGATTTTTTTATTTTTTTTAGCATTTTAACATCCTGTCTTTTACTATTGATGCTGCATAGGCGACCTCAATAGTAAAAACCTGGTCACACTTGTCAAACACTATGTTTGACGAGTGTGACCAACCTGTCAATCACTTTCCAAGCGATGCTTCAAATCGCTTGGAAAGTGCTTGAATATCGCACGCGAAAATCGCGGCAAAATCACGATCATAATCGCGGTAAAATCGCGGTGAAATCGCGCAGAAAAAACCGCACGATTTCTGGGAAGGAGTCCGGTTTTTAGTAAGCGTTTTAAAATGCTACGTGTGCACATAGCCTAAAGCTGAGTTGTTTCCTGTTTTGACAAGTGCTTTTCGAGACTGGGATGCTTGTTAATAACTATATGTAGCATTTGTGTGATTTTTCACTATTTTTTATTATATGTGAGGTTCTAGATCATACTTTGATCATATCAAGGAAGATCATCCCAATGGGCCCTTACACTAATGAAATTCACTTTTATCTTTTAGGGGCCACAAAATCTATAGGCAGAGAGAAATCAGCTATATAAATGAGAATCTCAGATGGATCAAGGACTACCCCACAAGTAAAGTAGAGACTATGATTCACCGCTAAATGACCTAGATAATCTGTCTGCTGATGGTCAGCCGAAGGCTGGGGTCACACTTGTGATTGCAATGCGAGAAACTCACACGAGTCTCTCGCCTCAATACCCGGCACTGCCGCCGGCACTCGGGACCGGAGTGTGTGGCTGCATGTCTTTCTATGCAGCTGAACGCTCCGGTCCAAACCACCAGCGGCAGTGCCAGGTACTGAGGCGAGACTCTCGCAAGTTTGACCTCGGCCTAAGACTAGTTTTACATCCATAAAAGTCTGTTCATAGCTGTTGTAGCAGCACAAAAAGGTAATTAATTTTACATGGGAAATGTACATGTAAAATAATATAGCCCTGACATATGTATAAATCATCTGAAAAGAATACATGACATTTTAATGTCCTAACACAATTCTATGTCTCCTGAGAAGCCTGTACAAAATAGCATTCTCCAATAATTGCAACGGCTCACCAGATGGGAATTTGTAGAATGGTAGGGTATTTTTCCAAGTCCGTTTGTCATCACTCTACTTCTCATGCAAGAACATGACTAGAATAATCTGGACAATAGGAACTTGTTCCTCTTCTGACTAAGAATACTTGAACAATTCTTGATGCTCAAGAATTGCACACTGTCAATGGTGTGGAGGAAAGTAAAAAGCCCTCATGACCAACCCTAGCGACCAGTCTAGCTATTTGAACCCTGATGAACACCCCATATAGATTCTTTTTTTACATGTTTTCTATTGTTTCATAGATTGTAAGCTTGCGAGCAGGGTCCTCATTCCTCTTGATATCTGTTATGATCTATGTGATTATTGTTATGCTGTAATGTCTATCGTTTGTACAAGTCCCCTCTGAAATGTAAAGTGCTGCGGAATATGTCGGCGCTATAGAAATAAAATTTATTATTATTATTATTATTGCTTGAGAGAGTTAAAAATAATAACTTCAGCCTTGCTTTATCTTTGCCTTTCTGCCTGTTTTTTGACTAATTTTGGGCGTTTTATGTGTCTTGCACCTATTTTTGTTTTAAATTTTTTCCCACAGTTCATTATTGTACTTGTGATTTTTTTAAGTTTGTTTTATATGTGCTTGCCTGTTTTGTATTGCTTTTTTTGTTCACTTTAGTGATTCCATATGGTTTTTGGCTGACTTGTCAATTACAACTTTTTAAAAAGCCATATAATTTGGCGCAACTGGACTCTAGTGTCAGGATAGGAGGGAAGGTCAGCTCACCTGAGGGATAAAGATGCCAATTGTATGGAAAATTTGTAGGACTGCAAGGTCTAGAAGGAAGCAAAAAAATCCCTCCCAAAAAACATATTTCACATGCAGTCATTAGCCATTGCCTTATACTAATGACTGTCTGAAACACATCTGTTTTTTCTCATGGTGTTGGATGGATTTTTCTGTATTTTAATATTTATGAAAGAAATATAACTTATTAGGATTCTTTTTGCTGGATTTTCTACTCTAGTGTCACACTGGTGTAACTTTGCGCACATCTTTTGAAAAGTTGCATGTTTTATGACATTTTGAAAAAGATGCCAGCTTATCCTCAAAAAGTCGCAAAAAAATGGTTAATGTCAGTAAAAAGCACATTTTTTACTTTGCTTAAAATTCTTGAATCGCATACCCCATTATGATGACTTTGACGCAATAGATGTCAGCAAATACCACAAGACAAAAAAAAATAAGAAAAATGCAAATGATAAACCTGAGCCATTACATAAAGCAATAGCTGAAATTAGCGCAGAATATCTTTTCCTTTATGAGAGTATGCTCACAGCAGACATGCTGATTTTGGTGGTAGAATATCATCAGTATGTTACAGTAGGAACACAGTGGGTGAGAATCAATTTACCAAATGTCATTCACACACTGAGTAAAAAATCTACAGCCGGAAAAAAATTGAGCATCGGATTATAAAATCGGCTGCATCTCTATGAGTATTTCATCATTTCAATGCAAATGGTTAAATCTATGATAAATCTGAACATGAAAATTTACAAATGAGCACAAACACTGAACTTATTTTTTATCATTTAGATTTTTATGTTTTCTTTATCCCAAATTACACTACTTGCATGCTATTTTTTTATTTTCCAAATGTTTTGAAAAGATAGAGCTAATAGCAATATTTACGGTGGGTACGGAAAGTATTCAGACCCCTTTAAATATTTCACTCTTTGTTTCATTGCAGCCATTTAGTAAATTCAAAAAAGTTTATTTTTATTCTCATTAATGTACACTCTGCACCCCCATCTTGACTGAAAAATACAGAAATGTAGAAATTTTTGTAAATTTATTAAAAAAGAAAAACTGAAATATCACATAGTCATAAGTATTGAGACCATTTGCTAAGTATTGAGTAGAAGCACCTTTTTGAGCTATTAGAGCCATGCAACAAGTTTTTCACACCTGGGGGATCCTCTGCCATTCTTCCTTGCAGATCCTCTCCAGTTCTGTCTGGTTGGATGGTGAACTTTGGTGGACAGTCATTTTTAGGTCTCTCCAGAGATGCTCAATTGGGTTTAGGTCAGGGCTCTGGCTGGGCCAGTCAGGAATGGTCACAGAGTTGTTCTGAAGCCAATCCTTTGTTATTATAGATTTGCTTAGGGTCATTGTCTTGTTGGAAGGTGAACCTGAAAAACACCACCATAGCATGATGCTTCCACCACCATGTTTCACTATTGGGATTGTATTGGGCAAGTGATGAGCAGTGCCTGGTTTTCACCACACATACTGCTTAGAATTATCACCAAAAAGTTCTATCTTTGTCTCATCAGGCCAGAGAATCATTTCTTATAGTCTGGGAGTCCTTCATGTGTTTTTTACCAAACTCTATGCAGGCTGTCATATGTCGGGCACTGAGGAGAGGCTTCCATCGGGTCACTCTGCCATAAAGGCTTGACTGGTGGAGGGCTGCAGTGATAGTTGATTTTGTCGAACTTTCTCCCATCTCCCTACTTCATCTCTGGAGCTCAGCCACAGTGATCTTGGGGTTCTTCTTTACCTCTCTCACCAAGATTCTTCTCCCACGATTGTGTGAGGAGACTGCAGGCACGTCGGATGCAGTAACAGACTATACACAGACCAAGGGTGAAAGGGGTTTATTATACAGTAGAAACTCCATGCAGGGAGAAAAAGGAGGGATAATATTCACTAATACAGCAAAAGGATAATGGGAATAACTTAAGGAACAGGGACAAGTTAAGCCGACAATACAACAAAATATAACTTATCACTCAGGCGCCAGTCACTGTTGAACTTCTGTCTGTGACTGGTGCTGCCTAGATTGCGTCGCGGTGTGGGGCTTTCATAATCCTGAGGTAAATGATGTAGTATCTTTTGACGTTGGTCCTGAAGGTGGCGGCGAATCCTCAGGATCTTGATGCGGGTCTTGGGTCAATCAGATGAGGTGATGAAGAGGAATACGTCCTTATCCTCAGCGGTGAGTGTGGGTCGCCCTCCCAGGGCTGTGGGGTACTCGGTACCGGGCCAGTCCTTCAGAGGGGAATGTCACAGCAGCGGTGACCCGGTCCGTGGCCCTGGGCGCCCATGTAAAAAGGGGATTGAGTGGTGAAATAAAGTTTATGAGTGATTCGTAATGCCACCTGTGGTGTTCGGCAATGAAGGTGTTAAGCCAACGCTGCAGACAGATCCTCTGGGACAGATGGTGTAGTGCAGCAAAGGTGTTGTAGCCCTCCACAGTCAGGGCTGTTGGTCCCAGGGCAGTGTAGATAGGTGTTGGGGAAGAGGGTGCAGAGTCTGGCACAGAGATGTAGCAGTGCTGAAGAAGTTGCAGGAAGAAGGCAAGGACACAGCGGAATGTAGTTTCTTTACCTTTACTTGTAAGTGCAGTCCAGGGTCCAGATTACAGATGGCACAGGATTGGATTAACCTGGAAGCAACTTATGAATCTCTCTGTCAGATGGGTTGTGTAGTCTCCTCTCTAGCGCTTACTTGAGGTACATGCAGCACAGTGTTACACTGAAGTTCCTCCTTCTTCTTCCCTTTTGGATCTACCTCGTATGGCAGACAGCTGTAGCCTTCTATCTCTCTTGGCTCACCCTTCGCTGTTGTGCCTCCAAGTCTTAGCTGGGAATAGAGCATTTACAGCTTCCTATGCCTCTGGTTTCTGTTGCAGGACCTTCAGTATCCTTACAACCGTGGAGACCAGACTCCAGATCAAGCGCTATCACTGGGAGGGAGCTCTCTATCCTCAGCTCAACCTCCAGCTTCTCTCCGCAAGTCTAAACTTCCTCCTCACACTAACTGATTAATTTCCCTTCCTGGCCCTCAGAGAGCACTCCTCCCCCATTTCTGGTTCAGAGCTCCCTCTGCTGGCTCGGAGTGGGAACTGTGTTGCATGACATGGTTAACTGCTAGAGAGACCCTTCATCGCTTCCAAGCCTGACATCATCCTCCCAGGAGGAAGGCAATGCTAGTGTGGTGACCATACTCCTGGGGGCGCCACAAGTGTCCCAACACTATGGAGATTTGCAGCACTGCCCAAACACAGTTTACAATGGGCAGCCCGGTTCACTGTGCCGAATCGACACACACCTAAGTCCCATTCACAGACCTCGTTTCTCATGGTCAGTACTGTCAGCAGGGGTGGCTGTGGCAGCGTTGTCGGCTGTGTCAGCGGTCTCAGCAAGGGCAGGGATGTCGGCTGGGACAGCGGTGTCTTAGCGGTACTCAGTCGACAGTCTCCTGTCAAAGCGCTCTGCTGTCCCAGGCTCTGCTCTGCCCAGATGCCTCTCAGCCAATTTTACCTCACAGGCGTCCCATGTGCCAGAAGTTCCCACCCAAACGGTCTGGTCAAGCGCGCGCTGAAGCTCTGTCCGCTTAGCCACGCCCCTTTTTCGCAAACACAGAGTACAGTCTGGAGTCTCAAGCTTTCTACCCCGCAATATAGGTGACAGCCCCAACGTTTCTGGACCCTTCACGGAAGAGACATGCCTAGTCAGTTCCTTCCCCTTACAATTGCTCAGTTTGCTAGACGGCCAGGTCTAGGAAGACTTCTGGTGGTCCCAAACTTCTTCCATTTAAGGATTATTGAGGTCATTGTGCTCTTAGGAATCTTGTGTACTGCAGAAATTATTTTGTAACCTTGGCCAGATGTGTGCCTTGCTACAATTCTCTATCTTAGCTCCTTGGCCAGTTCATTTGACCTCATGATTCTCATTTGGTCTGACATGAACTGTGAGCTGTGAGGTCTTATATAGACAGGTGTGTGCCTTTACAAATCCTATCACTTTAATTAAACACAGCTGGACTCCATTGGTGGAGTAGAACCATCTCAAGGAGGATCACAAATAAATGGACAGCATGTGACTTAAATATGAGTGTCTGAGCAAAGAGTCTGAATACTTATGACCATGTGATATTTCAGTTTTTGTTTTTTAATAAATTTGCAAAAATTTCTACATTTCTGTGTTTTTCAGTCAAGATGGTGTGCAGAAAAAATGAACTTTTTTGCATTTACCAAATGGCTGCAGTGAAACAATGAGTGAAAAATTTAAAGGGGTCTGAATACTTTCCATACCCACTTTATCACCTATTCTATGGACTTATCTTCACTGCACATTCTATATATTGTGTATATTGTTTTTCCAATAAATTTTATTAAAATTTATAATAACTGGGAGAGGGAAAGGGTAGAGGGAAAGGGAAATAATGCATTGTCATGCAAGCAATCCATAAAATACATAGAACAGATAGATATTTGTCAGATCAAAAACATAGTCAAAATATATTACACAAATATAAACTAGAAATACAAACCAATGCCCTTATGGAAATAGTTCTATCCAACGGTTCCATCTACAAGCAAATTTGTTAAAGCAGTTATTTGAAATAGCAATTTTATTTTCATAAGATTTATGTAAAGAAGTTTTATTAAATAAATCTTGTAATGAGGGAATATTAAGGGACTTCCAAAAAAGAGCAATATTATTTTTGGTAACTAAAAAAAGTGAAGAATAAGTTGTCTTCAGGATGGATTGAACTGATCAATGCCCATAGAGAGTAAGGCCAACTGAGGGGTTAAAATAAAATCATTAATATTTAAAATTGGACCAACCAAGAACTCAACCTCTGTCCATAATGGTCTAATCTTTGGACATGAATAGTAAATGTGAAATAGAGAACCAATCTGTCCACATTCTCTACAACAATTTGGGGAGTTGTCTGAGTTGATCTTGGCTAATCTAGAGGGAATATAGTACCATCGTGATAATAGTTTATAAACTGACTCTTGGAGAGTCATTGAAATAGTGGAAGAGTACGTTGTTATAATCGCCTTTTCCCAATCGTCTATCTCTACTGAAAGGTGGAGATCGTCTTCCCATTTAACCCCTTCCTGACATGAGACGTACTATCCCGTCCACGGTACCCGGGCCCGTATGACCGGGGACGGGATAGTACGTCTACCGCGATCAGCGGCGCCCACGTGGTGAGCGCCGCTGATCGCGGCCGGGTGTCAGCTGATTATCACAGCTGACACCCGGCACAATGTGTCAGGGGCGGTCACGGACCGCCCCCGACACATTAACCCCTTGCACACCGCGATCAAACGCGATCGCGGTGTACCGGGAGTTAAAGGGAAGCATCGGCAGGGAGGGGGCTCCCTCCGTGCTTCCCTGAGCCCCCCACGGCAGCGCAATGTGCAGCGCTGCTGCGGGGGACTCCTATCCTCCAGGCCCCCGAATCCAAGATGGCGACGGGGGCCTTCGGGGGCCTGGGGAAGCTGGCTTCCTCAGTGCCTGCAAAGCGCAGGCATGAGGAAGCCTTGTGCACTGCCTGTGACAGATTGCTGATCTGTCACAGTGATCTGTGATGTGACAGATCAGCGATCTGTCACAGGACAGTGATGTCCCACCTGGGACTATGTAATAAAGTAAAAAAAAATTTAAAAAAAAGTGTAAAAATAAATTAAAAAAAATCGCCAAATAAATTAGTAAAAAAAAAAAAAAATATTCCCCAATAAATTCATTTTTTTAAAATAATAAAAAAAAAAAACAATAAATGTACACATATTAGGTATCGCCGCGTCCGTAACGACCTGCCCTATAAAACTGTCCCATTAGTTAACCCCTTTAGCGAACCCCTTAAAAAATAAAATTAAAAAACGAAGCAAAAAATAATGATTTATTATCATACCGCCAAACAAAAAGTGCAATAACGCGAGATCAAAAAGACGCATATAAATATCCATGGTACCGCTGAAAACGTCATCTTGTCCCGCAAAAAACAAGCCGCCACACAGCATCATCAGCAAAAAAATAAAAAAGTTATAACTCGCAGAATAAAGCGATGCAAAAATAATTATTTTTTATATAAAATAGTTTTCATTGCATAAAACCGACAAAAACATAAAAAAACGACCTAAATGAGGTATCGCTGTAACCGTACTGACCCGAAGAATAAAAGCGCTTTATCAATTTTACCGCACGCGGAACGGTGTAAACGCACCCCCCCCAAAAGAAATTCATGAAACGCTGGTTTTTGTTCATTCTGCGTCCCAAAAATCGGAATAAAAAGCGATCAAAAAATTTCACGTGCCCGAAAATGGTACCAATAAAAACGTCAACTTGTCCCGCAAAAAATAAGACCTCACATGACTCGGTGGGTCAAAATACGGAAAAATTATAGCTCTCAATATGTGGTGATGCAAAAACTATTTTTACAATAAAAAGCGTCTTTTAGCGTGCGACAGCCGCCAAACATAAAAACCGCCATAAATAGTAAATCAAACCCCCCGTTATCACCCCTTTAGTTAGGGAAAAATAATAAAATAAAAAAAATGTATTTATTTCCATTTTTCCATTAGGGTTAGGGCTAGGGTTAGGGCTAGGGGTGTGTTGGGGTAGGGTTAGGTTAGGGTTAGGGCTAGGGTTAGGGTTAGGGCTAGGGTTAGGGTTAGGGCTAGGGCTAGGGTTAGGGCTAGGGTTAGGGCTAGGGTTAGGGCTAGGGTTAGGGGCGTGTTGGGGTTCGGGTTGGAGTTAGAATTGGGGGTTTCCACTGTTTGGGCACATCAGGGGCTCTCCAAATGCAACATGGCGTCTGATCTCAATTCCAGCCAATTCTGAGTTGAAAAAGTCAAATGGTGCTCCTTCCCTTCCAAGCTCTGCTATGCGCCCAAACAGTGTTTTACCCCCTCATGTAGGGTATCAGCCTACTCAGGACAAATTGCAAAACAATTTTTGGGGTCCAATTTCTCCTGTTACCCTTAGGAAAATAAAAAATTGGGGGCAAAAATATCATTTTTGTGGAAAAAAAATGATTTTTTTATTTTCACGTCCGAGTGTTATAAACTTCTGTGAAGCACTTGGGGGTTCAAAGTGCTCACCACACATCTAGATAAGTTCCGTGGGGGGTCTAGTGTCCAAAATGGGGTCACTTGTGGGGAGTTTCAATAGTTTAGGTACATCAGGGGCTCTCCAAACGCACATGACAACCGCAGACCATTCCATCAAAGTCTGCGTTCCAAAACGTCACTGCTTCCCTTCCGAGCCCCGACGTGTGTCCATACAGTAGTTTTCTCCCACATATGGGGTGTCAGCGTACTCAGGACAAATTGGACAACAACTTTTGGGGTCCAATTTCTCCTGGTACCCTTGGGAAAATAAAAAAAATGGTGACTAAAAGATCATGTTTGTGGAAAAAATACGAATTTTTTATTTTCACGCCCGGGCGTTGTAAACTTCTGTGAAGCACTGGGGGGGTCAAAGTGCTCACCACACATCTAGATAAGTTCCTTGGGGGGTCTAGTTTACAAAATGGTGTCATTTGTGGGGGGTTTCCACTGTTTAGGTACATTAGGGGCTCTCCAAAGGCAACATGACACCCGCAGACCATTCCATCAAAGTCTGCATTCCAAAACGTCACTACTTCCCTTCCGAGCCCTGACGTGTGCCCATACAGTAGTTTTCTCCCACATATGGGGTAGCAGCGTACTCAGGACAAATTGGAAAACAACTTTTGGGGTCCAATTTCTCCTGGTACCCTTGGGAAAATAAAAAAATGGTGACTAAAAGATCATGTTTGTGGAAAAAATACGAATTTTTTATTTTCACGCCCGGGCGTTGTAAACTTCTGTGAAGCACTGGGGGGGTCAAAGTGCTCACCACACATCTAGATAAGTTCCTTGGGGGGTCTAGTTTACAAAATGGTGTCATTTGTGGGGGGTTTCCACTGTTTAGGTACATTAGGGGCTCTCCAAAGGCAATATCACACCCGCAGACCATTCCATCAAAGTCTGCATTCCAAAACGTCACTACTTCCCTTCCGAGCCCCGACGTGTGCCCATACAGTAGTTTTCTCCCACATATGGGGTATCAGCATACTCAGGACAAATTGGACAACAACTTTTGGGGTCCAATTTCTCCTGGTACCCTTGGGAAAATAAAAAAATGGTGACTAAAAAATCATGTTTGTGGAAAAAATACGAATTTTTTATTTTCACGCCCGGGCGTTGTAAACTTCTGTGAAGCACTGGGGGGGTCAAAGTGCTCACCACACATCTAGATAAGTTCCTTAGGGGGTCTAGTTTCCAAAATGGTGTCATTTGTGGGGGGTTCCACTGTTTTGGTACATCAGGAGTTTTCCAAACGCGACATGGTGTCCGATCTCAATTCCAGCCAAAAACGTCAAATGGCGCTGCTTCCCTTCCGAGCTCTGCCATGCCCCCAAATAGTGGTTTACCCCCACATGTGGGGTATCAGCGTACTCAGGACAAATTGCACAATAACTTTTAGGGTCCTGTTACCCTTGGAAAAATAAGAATTGAGGGTGAAAAGATCATTTTTGTGGAAAAAATATGATTTTTTAATTGTATGGCTTTATGTTATAAACTTCTGTGAAGCCCATGGGGGTTCAAAGTTCTCACCACACATCTAGATAAGTTCCTTAGGGTGTCTAGTTTCCAAAATGGTGTCATTTGTGGGGGGTTTCCACTGTTTTGGTACATCAGGGGTTTTCCAAACGTGACATGGTGTCCGATCTCAATTCCAGCCAAAAACGTCAAATGGCGCTGCTTCCCTTCCGAGCTCTGCCATGCGCCCAAATAGTGGTTTACCCCCACATGTGGGGTATCAGCGTACTCAGGACAAATTGCACAATAACTTTTAGGGTCCTGTTACCCTTGGAAAAATAAGAATTGAGGGTGAAAAGATCATTTTTGTTTAAAAAATATGATTTTTTAATTGTATGGCTTTATGTTATAAACTTCTGTGAAGCCCATGGGGGTTCAAAGTTCTCACCACACATCTAGATAAGTTCCTTAGGGGGTCTAGTTTCCAAAATGGTGTCATTTGTGGGGGGTTTCCACTGTTTTGGTACATCAGGGGTTTTCCAAACGCGACATGGTGTCCGATCTCAATTCCAGCCAAAAACGTCAAATGGCGCTGCTTCCCTTCCGAGCTCTGCCATGCGCCCAAATAGTGGTTTACCCCCACATGTGGGGTATCAGCGTACTCAGGACAAATTGCACAATAACTTTTAGGGTCCTGTTACCCTTGGGAAAATAAAAATTGGGGTGAAAAGATCATTTTTGTGGAAAAAATATGATTTTTTAATTGTACCGCTGTACGTTATAAACTTCTGTAAAGCCCTTGTGGGTTCAAAGTTCTCACCACATATCTAGATAAGTTCCTTGGGGGGTCTAGTTTCCAAAATGGGGTCACTTGTAGGGGGTTTCCACTGTTTAGGTACATCAGGGACTCTCCAAACGTGACATGGCGTCCAATCTGAATTCCAGCCAATTTTGCATTGAAAAAGTCAAACGGCGCTCCTTCCATTCTGAGCTCTGCCATGCGCCGAAACAGTCGTTCCCCCCCACATATCAGGTATCTGCGTACTCAGGACAAATTGCACAATAACTTTTGCAGTTCAATTTCTCCTGTTACCCTTGGTAAAATAAAAAAAATTGAACCTGAAGTATTTTTTTTATGAAAAAAAGTTAGATGTTCATTTTTTTTTAAATATTCAAAAAAATTCCTGTGACGCACCTAAAGGGTTAATAAACTTCTTGAATGTGGTTTTGAGCACCTTAAGGGGTGCAGTTTTTAAAATGGTGTCACTTTTGTGTATTTTCTATCATATAGACCCCTCAAAGTGGCTTCAAATGTGATGTGGTCCTAAAAATAAAATGGTGTTGTAAAAATGAGAAATCGCTGGTCAACTTTTAACCCTTATAACTTCCTAACAAAAAAAAATTTTGGTTCCAAAATTGTGCTGATGTAAAGTAAACATGTGGGAAATGTTAGTTATCAAGTTTTTTGTGTGCCTTATCTCTGTGATTTAAGGGCATAAAAATTCAAAGTTGGAAAATTGCGAAATTTTCAAAATTTTCGCCAAATTTCCGTTTTTCTCACAAATAAACGCAAGTTATTTGAATGAAATTTTACCACTAACATGAAGTACAATATGTCACGAGAAAACAATGTCAGAATCACCGGGATCCATGGAAGCGTTCGAGAGTTATGACCTCATAAAGGTACAGTGGTCAGAATTGTAAAAATTGGCCCGGTCATGAACGTGCAAACCACCCTTGGGGGTGAAGGGGTTAATCATGTAAGGTTATTTACAAAAGGTTTGATCCAAGTTAAACCATTTATAAGGGTACTGAACGCTCCAAAAAATATTATGACCTAAATTTTTTAACATAAGGACAGAAGGTTCAGAGAGATATGGTTTGGTCTGCAGAAAAAGCTCTATTTGGTTCTTCAAGATTAAGAATTGTAAAAAGGCAGAAGAGGGAATCCCAAATGTGGCCTTGATTTGTGTAAATCGGTAAAAAAAAACTACCATCGTAAATGTCTTGAATTTCGGTAACACCACAATTAGCCCAGAGTGGATCTAGATTAAACTCTGCAATAACCCCTACCAAAGAAAGAGGGAGTCCTTTAATAATTTCTGATTTAGGAATTTGCCTTCTAATTCTGAATAATTTCATCCAAGCTTCCGAAATCGCCAAGAAAATAGGATGATTAATAGGGAAAGTCCCTTTTTTGATAAGCAGATTGAAAATAATTTTGGTTAGTGGGGTACCTCTATTGAAAAATAATTCCAAGTCAATCCAAGATGGTTTATATAGGCTAGGCCACCACCAAATAGACTGCTTTATGAGTTTAGCATAATAATATGCTGTAATGTTGGGCAGACCCATTCCACCATGTGGTTTGCTTTTAAATAATTGATATATTGTGTATATTGTGACTTATTCAGTCAGCATAACATATAATTAAAAAATATGGAAACCTTCGGGGTCAACCTTTTTTTTACCAATTTGCATGTATTTTGTGTGTAAGTATTTTTCGGATTATAAGACGCACTTTTGTCCCCCCAAGTTTTGGGGGAAAGTGGGGGGTGCATCTTATAATGCGAATCTCTGTGCTGCTGTGCTAAAGAGTGGGGGGGCGGCTCTGGCGTGGTGTCAGGGGGCTGGGGTGGGCTGGCTGCGGGCTGCAGAGACAGTGGGAGGTCCTGTGCTCCCACTCATTAGGCTCATGTAATATTCACTGCACCCGCTGTCCATCACCTCGGCGCTGAAGCCGCACCGAGTTGGTAGACAGGGGATATTACATGTGCCTGCACTCGCCCCCCCGCCCCATCCATATCGTCACCTACCGATGATGGCTCCTGCTCCCAGCTCCCCCGTGGCTTTCCTGTGTCAGTCTGCTGAGATCCTCTTCCTGCAGGGCGCGTGGCAGCAGCTGCTCATTCAGGCAGTTCATCGCTTCAGGACCTTCCATGATGTGACCAATAGGACCTGCGGTCACATGACTCCCAGTGTGCACTGCGAGTCACGAGACAGCAGGTCCTATTGGTCACATCATGGAAGGTCCTGTAGCTACAATGAGCTGCCTGAATGAGCAGCAGCTGCGTGCGCCCTCGCAGGAGGAGGATCTCAGCAGACAGAGGAAAGACACAGGGGGAGCTGGGAGCATGAGCCATCATCAGAAGGTGAGTTAACTGTTTATTGTTTTATCATGTACTTGCCAGCAGGGGGGAAATATAGGGACGGGGGCCATGTGTGACAGCAGGGGGAATATATAAACGGGGGGCCATGTGTGCCAGCAGGGGGAATATAGGGATGGGTTTGGACAATGTGTGCCAGCAGGGGGGAATATATGGACGGGGTGTACAATGTGTGCCAGCAGGGGCGAAATATATGGATGGGGGACAATGTGTGCCAGCAGGTGGGAATATAAGGATGGGGGGACAATGTGTGCCAGCAGGGGGAATATAGGGACGGGGGCCGTGTGAATGCCAGCAGGGGGAAAATAGGGATGAGGGGGCCATGTGCGTACCAGCAGGGAAGCATATAGAGAGAGGGGGGCCATGTGCATGCCAGCAGGCGGGCATATAGAGAGAGGGGGGCCATGTGAGTGCCAGCAGGGGGGCATATAGTGACCGGGGGGGTCATATCCAGGATGGGATGGGGGAGCTATGTGCCAGCACAAGGGGGCAATGTGCCAGGATGGGGGTTATATAGATACCAGGATGAGGGACATATGCGGTATATGATTTGAATGACGGAAATTGGCATTATAAGACACACCTCCATTTAACATAAAAAAGTGTTCTTTTTTTCTTCACCAAATTTAGGGGGGTGTGTCGTATAATCAGGTGCATCTTATAAAGCAAAAAAATACAGTATTTAACTCCTAGGTACTAATTTATGACCACTGAGTACAGTTAAGTGAATCGATACGCAGGACCATGAGTATTCTGTGACCGCTGGAGCCCTGCAAAATGCCTCCTACCTGCTATGATTCCTGGCACCCCGTCTGACTTGTAGACCCAGAGCAATATCCCCATTGCGGCATAATAAGTCCAGTGAGCCTTGCTATTTTGAAGACACGTTGTAGATGCTAGCAGGTACTGCGGCAGTTTGCAGGTCTCCTATCTGACGGCCATGGAATACTGACTGCTGGACGACAGTCATGCGAGTCAATTTGCTCATCTATACCACAGAAAAAAAAATAAAGCTGAGCTAACTTTGATGTGGTCATAAAGCAGCTGCGAGGATCTCACAAAAAAGACAGGAAAAAGAGCTCTAACCTTTCCCTTAGCTCACTGGTGGCTTCATAGCTAACTCATTCTGCAGCCAGCAATATGCAAAGAGCCTGGGGGCTTGCACTTTTTCCCTAGAAGAAGAATAACATGCTGCCACAAAGGCTAGAAGAATATGCCTTCTCCTGTGAGACATATAATGACAGACAGCTCTGATCACTGCGGTTGCTTTGTAGAGCGCAGGAGAATTGAATGTTACTGCAAACACCTCCAACTTTT
This sequence comes from Dendrobates tinctorius, assembly GCF_039654945.1. Lineage (NCBI taxonomy): Eukaryota > Metazoa > Chordata > Amphibia > Anura > Dendrobatidae > Dendrobates > Dendrobates tinctorius. Next base: position 55,287,387 of record NW_027361829.1, read on the forward strand.
ATCTCATGTCAGTCATTGTGGGGAAGGTGTAGAGCAGAGCAGCAGAGCTGATAGTGATTACAAAACACCTCTGAAGTTGCAGCTTTCCTCTCACAGCACTATCAGCTCTACATACTGTAGCTGTGGAGATCAGGGCTAAGAGCAAAGTTATCTGTAGTTCCATGTTTCATGGTAGAGGACATGTTCTTCTGACCTTCAGGAAGCATGTTCTTTTTGTTTCCTGTATGATGCCTCCTGCTTATGGTTGGTCAATATCAAGCATAGGAAAAACTCCCTATAAGGCTTATCTAAAATTATAGCAAAGAACTTTACAACCAATATCTCTGTAATAGAGATGAAAAATTAAAAAAAAAAACTGTTTTACTCAGCTCTGCAGTCACTATGCCATGATGTGTCCAGATTAACATGCTAAAACTTGTGAAAAGTCCTCTTTAAGAAAAAAAATGCTTCTGAAGGGGCCTATAGCCTTTAAAGGAAGTCTGGCACCCTCAAACTGCCTAAACATTTATATAGGTGACCTTGGCACTATTGAAATCATACTAATCAAATATAGCTTAACATTATAGTTAATTATAGTTAATTAAAAGTCAACTTTTATTTGATATGCAAATGAGGGCGCCTTTATTGGCCTATGCCTTGGTGAACCGTCATGCCTTCCTGTTTGCCTAAGTAGTAAGTACCTCACATTGATTAACTTGTCTTTAAGGCTCAAAGCGAACTCCAAATCCTCTGTCTGCATCTGCGCACTGACACTGGAAGATCGCGGTGCTGCCGTGCTCATAGTGTCAGTGCAGGTGCTGCACAATGGCAGCGGACACACTCTGAAGTCTGGTTTCTGCCTCTCTGTGGCCACCGCTTGTTACACCCAGAAGCGTAAATACATTACAGTACAAAAAGGAAGCTTCTGCAAGTGTAGCAGCAACATATGACAGCCATATACTGTCACAGTAATTTTTAATATATATTTTTTTATATTTCTTTTACTTTGGTATAATAAGCTATTGTTTTCCAGAAACATGTACAATTACACATAGATCTTTTTTTTATTTCCACTGAACTTGAGAAAAACATTGACCAGAAGTAAATAAACCTTGAAATCAAGGGCATTTGAGGAAAACAAGGGATCAGATAATTACAGCAAAGAAAAAAAAGTTACAACCATTTACTCCATGTGGAAATATTATATAAGCCGTCATGCTAAACCATGTTGCATTCCTTTGTGATTGACATAAGCTTCATGTTGTGAGGAACAGTCATCTAGAACCAGCAGGAGAAACTGTATCTGGACTCTGGAGCATTAGTTTGCACGAATGTTCCTACAAGAACTATAGAGTACTGTGAAGTTTGGCATCTACAAGCACAAAATGACAAGGGAGGGGGAGTGTTTCGACAGGTTAGTGTGTCCATCTGGAAAACAAATTCATATTTGTAAATTTAATAAAGGCTTACGGAGTTCCATATTTCAGTCTCTCAATAACTATACGTTGGCTAAAGAAATGAATCTACAGTTTTCCATCTGATTGCAATCACATGGAGGAACGTTGCCTGAAAATGTCTTTTTCATAGTCTGAGTCTGGTTTCTAATAATGTCACTTTACTCATAGTTTCAGGTGTGGAATAAAACTATGAATTAGGTTCAGTAATATCTATGGTAAAATGAAAGCACAGTATTTAAGTGCTTTTTATGCTGTTTGATACAGAAACAAAGAACAATTATGCTATTGGAGTCATTAGCTGGTAAGTTGGTTTACTGAATTTACAGTTATAAGCAAGAATAAATTTATCAACTTTGTTCTAGGAGACGCATACAACATGTCATATTAAAATGCCCCAACATTTTAGGCTTACAATAAAAAAAAATGTCTATGCTTGTAGAAACATATACGATCAGATTCCGACATGCAGTGTAGGCAGCAGTATATTGTGCCATTTAGAGGGAGGGATCATTTATTTCTTTAAAGAGAACCTGTCGCTAGATTCATGCTGCCCAAAGAGAATGCAGCATGATTTGGTGTCTGGCTGCCCGATTGCAGCCAGATATATTTTTTATATGAATGAGTCATATCTAAACTCCTCCACTGGTAGGGTCCTGGAACCAACAGCTGCTCCACTATCTCACTTCCCCTCAGTTTGGTCACCTGATACAATAACTCGCCATTGACTGCAAAGTGTGGGAACCTGATGTCAGCCCCCAGCTCTAGAGCAACCCCATTACACACAGAGAAAATATAGTTTGAAGATCCGTGCGGGGACCATAGCCAGAAATCAGACTAGTCAGCTCTTCCCTCAGATGGCTTTTCCCTGCACTACTGTTGATGATCTACAGGTCTATCACTATGGTAGAGACTTATTAATCACCTCTAGCAGTGCTGAGAAAAACCTTTTAGTCTCCAGCTGTCATCTCCAGTCTAGTCTCATCTCCGGCTATGGTCTCCAGCCACATCTTTTAACAATACTTTTTTTGAAACACCGGAGCATTTACGAGAAAAATATTCCTTACTGTAGTTGTCCAGTACGACTCTGATTCATGGTTCAGCTGATGGTTCATGGTTCTGTTCCCTTTGGAGCAGATCTGTTGTTTAGCTATGACTACCTATCTAAAGGCTCTTGGACAACACAATATTAACTTCATTCCCTGTTACATTTTTAAATGTGTTGCATTGCCAATTCCAGAATCTATGATGCAGAATAAATTGATAGCCGTTGTGTTCAACAGATCGAAAACTGTATACAAGAGAAGTACTTATGGCCACTTTCATGATGGATTTACATATACTGTATCTGTACAAGAAAGCATTCATAACACACAATCCACCATTGAGTAGTGGACATCTATGGTACTCCACTGCTTATATACAGTTAGGTCCATATATATTTGGACAGAGACAACATTTTTCTAATTTTGGTTCTAGACATTACCACAATGAATTTTAAACAAAACAATTCAGATGCAGTTGAAGTTCAGACTTTCAGCTTTCATTTGAGGGTATCCACATTAAAATTGGATGAAGGGTTTAGGAGTTTCAGCTCCTTAACATGTGCCACCCTGTTTTTAAAGGGACCAAAAGTAATTGGACGATTGACACCAAGGCTATTTCATGGACAGGTGTGGGCAATCCCTTCGTTATGTCATTCTCAATTAAGCAGACAAAAGGCCTAGAGTTGATTTGAGGTGTGGTGCTTGCATTTGGAAGGTTTTGCTGTGAAGGAAACATTCGGTCAAAGGAGCTCTCCATGCAGGTGAAACAAGCCATCCTTAAGCTGCAAAAACAGAAAAAACCCATCCGAGAAATTGCTACAACATTAGGAGTGGCAAAATCTACAGTTTGGTACATCCTGAGAAAGAAAGAAAGCACTGGTGTACTCATCAATGCAAAAAGACTTGGGCGCCCATGGAAGACAACAGTGGTGGATGATCGCAGAATAATCTCCATGGTGAAGAGAAACCCCTTTACAACAGCCAACCAAGTGAACAACACTCTCCAGGAGGTAGGCCTATCAATATCCAAATCTACCATAAAGAGAAGACTGCATGAAAGTAAATATAGAGGATTCACTGTACGGTGCAAGCCACTCATAAGTATCAAGAATCAAAAGGCTAGACTGGACTTTGCTAAAAAACATCTAAAAAAGCCAGCAAAGTTCAGGAAGAACATTCTTTGGACAGATGAAACCAAGATCAACCTCTACCAGAATGATATAAATAGAAAAGTATGGTGAAGGCGTGGTACAGCTCATGATACAAAGCATACCACATCATCTGTAAAACATGGTGGAGGCAGTGTGATAGCTTAGGCATGCATGGCTGCCAGTGGCACTGGGTCACTAGTGTTTATTGATGATGTGACACAGGACAGAAGCAGCCGAATGAATTCTGAGGTATTCAGAGCCATACTGTGTGCTCAGATCCAGCCAAATGCAGCCAAACTGATTGGTCGTCGTTTCATACTACAGATGGACAATGACCCAAAAAAGCCAAAGCAACCCAGGAGTTTATTAAAGCAAAGAAGTGGAATATTCTTGAATGGCCAAGTCAGTCACCTGATCTCAACCCAATTGAGCATGCATTTCACTTGTTAAAGACTAAACTTCAGACAGAAAGGCCCAGAAACAAACAGCAACTGAAAACCACCACAGTGAAGGCCTGGCAGAGCATCAAAAAGGAGGAAACACAGCGTCTGGTGATGTCGATGAGTTCAAGACTTCAGGCAGTCATTGCTAACAAAGGGTTTTCAACCAAGTACTAGAAATCAACATTTTATTTACAATTATTTAATCTGTCCAATTACTTTTGGTCCCTTTAAAAACAGGGTGGCACATGTTAAGGAGCTGAAACTTCTAAACCCTTCATCCAATTTTAATGTGGATACCCTCAAATGAAAGCTGAAAGTCTGAACTTCAACTGCATCTGAATTGTTTTGTTTAAAATTCATTGTGGTAATGTCTGGAACCAAAATTAGAAAAATGTTGTCTCTGTCCAAATATATATGGACCTAACTGTAGATTGTCTTTTCAGTGGTTTTATTCCACCTGTTAAGTGACTTTACTGAAAGAACATATTGTTCCATTTACATATCCCATATTAAGTGCGTACCTTTATCAGGCATAAGGGGGAAATTTAATCAAGCTTTATTTTTGACTGTGTCTTATGTTGGCCACAGAGTAGTTGTGCCTACTCAACTTGTAAGCCACAACACAGTCCAATACTCCTTTCAGCACAGAAATCAACACTGAGCCATATAGAAGCTTACAGAGAAAATCATGCCAAGTCACAAGCCAAAATGGCCTAGTACTAGACTATCCTGCACATGATTTCTAAGCTAGATTTCTCATAACTGATGCATCTAATGTCAATAAAGGCATCATTTTTGTTGGGTACAAGCACTAAAACAGGCATGTCACTATTTCCATAAGAAAAAATGTGTCAACAGGTTCTCTAAGGAACTACTGGGATGTGATAATTAGAGGTTGTCCAGTCCTCGAGAACAGGCTCTTATATCTTCTATATTCTATGTTCACAAATATCAATTATTAATTCTAATGACTGATATACAGTATATACTTTCTCAGCAAAGTTTTTTCCGAAAGTAGGTTACGGGATGCTTATTCCATCTTTTTTCATGTATGGCCATAGAAGATTGAGGTTTGTGTCTATCGTTTTTCTTGAGTTTTTTCCTTGTTTCTCTTTCTATAATCAATGCCATGATATGTACCTCGCATCTGGAGCTTCCTATCACTGTCAGATAGGAATGATTTTCTTCCAGCCAAACAGAAGGAGAATACACACCACTGAATTATTGATGGAAACTTTTTCTCAGAACTTTGAGTCCACAAACACTTTTCATCCTCACCAACTATTTCACTCAAGCAAAAAAAAAATCAATTTCTGACTATTTTATTTAATCTATGCTATTGATCTTGATAGTATTGTCTTTTTTTGGAGAATCTGACAGCATATGCGTGATATTCCTTTATTCTCTATTTGATGTTTACCAAAGACAGCAAATCTGATATAGGATCTAAAAAAGTTCTATATATGTGTGTATGTATGTAAAATGTGTGAACCTTCTGCTCTTCTTGTAGCATTGGGACTACGGGTGATAACTTATAAAAAAAAATGTTGTGTGTTTTCTGTAGTTTCTACAACTTTGGACAATAGCACCTTGTTCCTCATCTGGCTAAGAATACTTGATCATATCCTGATGCTCAAGCATATATACTCCAACAACCAGATCATCAATGGTTTCTTCATCCATTGCCAGTTAACCATTTATTTTGCAACACAGATCCATTCTGAACATGTGACCACTGCAGCCAATCAATGACCACATCGGTAACTAAAACGTCATTGTTCAAACAGGAAGCAGGAAGTACGGAAATCATTTAGGTGAACGGAGAACAGAAACAGAAGAGAATCAATAAAGTATTGCTTAATTTGTTATTTTACAACATTCTGTTTTAAGAAAATTAAGCAACTGAAAACCTCTTTAAAGAAGAGCATGTTACATAGGACCCATGGTATGGTACAAAATAAAACCCTCAGGACAACCCCTATTTCATCTAAACTATCAGGGCTGTGATAGAATCTAGCTTATTGGGACCTAGTGGGCAGTGGGGTTTGATTAGGTTAGCTGAAAAGTATAAGGCTATGTTCCCACAAGGAACATTTGGGGAGTTTTAAATGCTGAAGATTTACTGCACCTTTTAGCTAAATTAAGTTACTTGCTTGTTTGAGTGCAATTTTTTACATTCGATATTATTGCATTTTTGATGTGCCATTTTTGCCTCTTTTATGAATGTCATGTTTTAAATTAATCTGCTTTATTTTTGATACTTCCTGGTATTTGGCTCGAATAAAACATTATTGATTCAGTCATGTACAGATTACATGTGGTTTTAGGTAGTTATCTCAGTAGAAATGCATAAAAATACATATGTGTTTTTTTACCTCTGGATTTTCCGCACATAATGCAGTTCTATGAGGAAAATCAACAAATAAGTCTGAGCGCACCCCCCAAGAGATATTGACAAATTTTGGATTTCAAAAACACACAACAGGTCAGCTTGCTCAGCAGTAAAAAAAAACATAATGGGCATGAGATTTCTATAAATCCATTTCAATTTACTGGAGCTTTAAGCGATGAATTTTTTGTACAGCAAAAAATACGCAATGTCAAAAACTCATGATGGGAATGTAACCTAACATAAAGAATGAAGTTGTATGAGGAACAGAGCTCTTCAGGCCTCGATTAAAGGGAGTCTGTAAGTACAGAAAAACTGTTCAACTAAAGAGTTCCTAAATTTCTTCCATCTATCTCCACCCGTCTCTTTCTCTATAAAGCCAGGGCTGTAAATCAAAGAAGAGAAGGGGAGGAATATAGAGGGAAAACTAGTAGGTGGGAAGGCACACTTATTTGAGCCATGCCAAGGGTGCACCTTTACTTGATTTGAACAGTCATTTCTTTAAGAGAAACATGGTGCTTGAAAGTGTTTCCTTGACAGCAGTTCCTGGGTTAGAAAGAAACAACCTATTGAAATATGGTGGGAGGTACAGTTTCATTAGAGGCTTGTGTGAGATAACACACCAGGGATTTTGTTGGAATATGTTTGGTGCAACAACTCCATTCCTTTCTATGAGTGTTTAGTTGCTAGATTTGTATGCTGTTTATAAAGTTATAAAAACTCCCAGAGGCTCACACAGGGAGAGCATGTGACTGTATTTCCTGTTTTTCCTGTGTCTGTGTGTGAAAGAAGCAGCCTGCTGTAGATGATGCACAGATAGAGACACACAAATGATTTATTCCTGATCTATTAAGCTTATCATATATTGTTCCTGAATAAAGAAGCTCTGTTGTCACACACTTGGAGTGTATCCTGAATAATCCGCTGCCAAAAAATTTAGATTTTGCATTATTAACAAACAATGTCACCCCGTGTGTATTGAAACGGTTAAGACTTTGTACTTCATCTGAGTGCTTTAACCATCCTGTTTAATGTACATATTAAAGTGACTGTAACCATTAAAATGACATAAAAACTGACATCACCAAGCTTTTAAAATTACCTGAAGTGGTCTCAATTTTATTCATTGTACCCCTAATGTGCCGAATTCTGGCCTTTTTTTTTTGTACTTTCAAAACAAGGCACAAGGCAACATTACTAGGTATACGCTAGATTTTTACAGTTTTATGCCAATGTAGAGGGTCATTTTAAGCTTTGGGTGCCACTGCATGGGCATTCAACAACACGTTTAACATGGATAACCAGGTCAATAGTCTTATTACAAAATTACAAAATACAAAGAATGTATCATAAATAATAGAGAATGATTATCTGTAAAATTTTGCTTTCAAATGGTCTGTGACACAGCTGAGACATTGGACATTGTACTGACAAGGACGATTAAATCACCCATTTGATTGGTTTGAGTGGTGTGATTTCCTCTTTCCTAAGTTCTTGGACCATTGATTACAGTTTTGGTTTTCATAATGATTTCCATTTCTTATGGCAATTTTTCCAAATCTTATAAATTTCATATTTCCCTTTTAATGCTAGAAGAAAAATAAAGCTCAAGATCATAAATTACTTATTATATGTATAAGATTTACAAACTTAAAACCATTTCACTTTAAAAAAATGTAGGACTGCTTAGGGCTGGATCTCTGGCAGAAGATATGTATAGCTTTGCGAAGTCACTAAATCTTTAAAAGCTTGAAATCAATGCTATTCAAGGCACCAACATAAATGCCAAAGTCACAGTATGAGTTATACCCAAGCTTGCACAGAGAGTGGTGATACTTAGAGCTAAGAACTGATGAACTGTCAGAAACTTGACAGGTATTGAGGGTAACAAGAAGACACACATTCTCTCATTTGTTGGGATCAATAAACCTGGTGTAGCTTTGGGTGTTATTTGATCAGCCCGATTCAACCAGTTCTGTGCAGGAGAAGGAGAATTCCACTTCACACTGTGACGCTGAAGTTTGTTTCGAATACTATGCTTACAATTCCAAATTATAGTGTAGACCAGAACAGTGAAAAAAAAAATTACAATTATTTTGTTGCAAATGGGCACATAACATAACAAATAATGGTACATTTTGCTTATAATTATTAATACTGATATACCCCCAACTAATATGCTGGCCTGAAACTTCATTTTAGCATGTGCTATGTTCTTTAATATGATGAATGCTGTTGACAAATAGGACACAGCTGCTGGGCTGAGCAAGAATCATATATTTATATCAAAATCTGAAAAGCCACCGACATGCTCTTGGTGTGAGATGAGATATGTTGTATTATTTTTCATAAAATAGCCAAAAATGAAATGGTGCAGCAGTTTTCAGAATCATTCCTCATGTATAGTAATACAATTTTTTTTTAACTGCCTCATTTGTTATTAGTTTCGACTGATAAAAATGTCACTGAACTGATCAAAAGGCAAAGCATAAAGAGGACTTGTCACTTGCAATAAATATGTACATTTTAACTGGTTTAAATGCCGCTAACCCCCTAAATTTGGCATTATCATTTTTTGTTCCTACACCTCTATGTTTCTCTGTTTTTGATCTACAGTATGTCTCCTTCTTCCCTGTAGATAAATCTAATTTTGTTAGCCAAGGAAGAGTAATCCTCAGCTCTTCTCTGCAGGTGTCTTCTCGATGGTGACACCCCCATGGCTAACAAGACTAGATTGATATTCAGGGTGAAAGAAAGAACTAAAGAAAAGACAGAAAAAAAACGTAAAGGAAGGAAGGAATAGAGAGAAATGGAAAGAAAAAAGAAAGGCTATATTGCAGGAATGAAGAGGACAAGGAATCGAACAATAAAAACACAACATTCTGAGGGACAGCATGAATTAGTATACATCAAAAGAATTCCTATCAATAAAGTAGATAGCAGCAAGGAGAGATATTAGCAGGATATAAAACCTAACATTTAATATAATCATATAAAAACAGGAATACATAAATACAAATAATACCACTGAGAAAGAGCTAAAAAAAACACCATAATAAAATGGCTTGGTCTCACCCTTCGATGTCCTGGAGTAGGCCATACTTGTGATAAGGAAACTAAGGCTACTTTCACACTTCAGGTTTTCGGCGTCAGGCGCGATCCGGCGTTGTGCCGGAAGGCCGGATCCGGCAAATGTTTAGTAAAACCGGATGTGACGGATCCGGTTTTCTGCCGGATCCGTCTTTTTCTTGACAGACAAAACCGGATCCGTCTCATCCGGTTCATCCGTTTTTCTATCCGTTTTTCGACGGATTACGCCGGATCCGGTTTTTAAAATTGACCCTTGTGGCCTTCCGAACGGGATTGGCTACTGGAAAACTATATATAGCATGTTCCTACAGCCCTTCTTTGACAGGTTTTAGAGGAGAAAGTGCAGGTTGGAGAGAAGAGCAAGTTACTGGCGAAGATGGATGTTGTCATTGGAAATATTTTGAAGAATTTGGCGGATTTTATAGCGGAGGCGAATCGTTTGAGGGTGATTGTTCTGGAGAAGGAGAGAGCGAGACAGCAGCGCATCAGGCATCGTAGACGACGTTTGTGGACCCACCCCATCACAGCCAAGAGAATGACGCGTGGGGTCTATTCTACACTCTGCATGGACCTTCGACGAAACCCGGATAAATTTTTTGGATATGTTAGGATGAAAATGGAGAATTTTGATTACTTGGTGGAGCGCATTGCACACCTCATAAGAAAAGCGGACACCTATTGCCGCTTCTCTGTTTCACCCACAGAGCGTCTGATGGTGACTTTAAGGTAAGCCACATTTATTGGATGTGATCGCATCAGAGCACACTTTCACTGCAATCTTGTTGGTGGTAGTTTGTATCTCCAAGTGTTATAGCTCAGTTTTGGTATGTAATACTGTGATTTAAAACTAATTTATTGTTTTTTAACTCCCCACAGATTTCTTGCAACTGGAGAATCCCTTTCGTCACTGCATTTCCAGTACAGACTCGGGATTTCCACCATATCTGGAATAGTGAAGTACACATGCCGTGCACTGTGGGACTCCTTAGCTGAAGAGTTTTTACCAGAGCCCACAACAGAGAGGTGGATTGAAATTGCTGACAAGTTTCAACAGATATGTCAGTTTCCCAACTGCTTGGACGCTGTGGACGGGAAACATATCCGCATTGTAAAGCCAGCTGGATCGGGATCGGAATATTTAAATTACAAGAAATATTTTTCAATTGTCCTCATGGCCATCGCTGACGCGGAATACAAATTTATTGCGGTTGATATTGGGGCCTATGGCCGCTCCAATGACTCTCAAGTTTTCAAACTGTCTGCCATGGGGCGTAAACTGTATGGAAACACCTTCCAGTTCCCACCACCTAGACCGCTGCCGCAAACATCTGGTCCACCTATGCCATTTGTCTGTGTAGGGGATGAAGCCTTCCAGCTGTCAGAACACCTTTTGAAACCATACTCTAGCAGAGGATTGACAAGACCAAAACGCATTTTTAATTACCGCCTCACAAGAGCAAGAAGAATGGTTGAATGTACCTTTGGTATTCTGACAGCCAAATGGCGGGTCCTATTGACTGCGATCAACCTCAAGACAGAAACTGTGGACGAGGTGATCAAAGCGTGCGTGGTACTCCACAATTTTGTTATCTGCAAGGAACCCATTTCCATTGAGGACACCTCTGAAGAAACCACCTTGCAAGATTACCATGACATTACCACTAGAAGTTCTGTGACGGTTTCAGTAATGAGGGACAATTTTGCACTATACTTTATGTCACCTCAAGGCAGAGTACACTGGCAGGATGACAGAGTGTAAAAGATTTGTGCCCAACCAAACTTGTGTACCTTCTGTGCCAACAGTATATACCTTTGCCAACCAAAGTTGGCTATCTTGTCATGGTCTCTATTTTTAGCTTTAGGCCACAGGTGTGTACCTGGTTGTGTTTTATGCAAAGTATTTCACCTTTTAACAAAAGTTGTGTACATTGTTATGAAATCACCAACAATAAACACAACTTTTTAGGTGAAATACTTTGCTTCAAACACAACCAGGAACACAACTGTGGCAAAAAGCTAAAATTTACCCACAGTTATATACCTAGTTTTGAATACCATTTCACCTTTTAAATACCCTGTATTTAACCTTTTTCGCCGTAGAAAGAAATGACAGACAACCAGTGTAAAATAATTTAACTTTTATTGAAAAATGTTTTTTTATAGTAAACTTTTTTAAAATTTTAATAAACTTGTTTAATAAAGCTTTGAAACCATAAAACTGGTCATTTTTATTTAAATACACACATTATAAATCTGTGTAGTGTGTGGTGGAAATACTGCTGTAGGGGCTGCGGGACACTTCGACACTGGGAGTGTGGAGAGAGGACTGGGATCGTGGTGGGGAAGGAACAGTTAGAGGTGAAGGTGTGGAAAAAACTACAGAATGGGTGGACATGTGGGAAGCAGAAGAGGTGGTGGGTGGTGGAGTGGAGGGTTGGGCAGGGACTGTAGGAGCAGATGATGTTGATGGCAAGTTGTATGGGGAAGGAGTTTGGTACGGGGCAGGTTGCTGGAAGTGGGGAGATGTCTGGTACGGGGCAGGTTGCTGGAAGTGGGGAGATGTCTGGTACGGGGCAGGTTGCTGGAAGTGGGGAAATGTCTGGTACGGGGCAGGTTGCTGGAAGTGGGGAGATGTCTGGTACTGGGGAGGTTGCTGGTACTGGGGAGTTTGCAGGTACTGGGGAGGTTGCTGGTACTGGGGAGGTTGCTGGTACTGGGGAGGTTGCTGGTACTGGGGAGGTTGCTGGTGCTGGGGAGGTGGATGGTGCTGGGGAGGTGGATGGTGCTGGGGAGGTGGATGGTGCTGGGGAGGTGGATGATATGTAATAGGAGGGGGAGGATGGAAAGTGGCTGGAGGGGGGTGTAGATGTAATAGGAGGGGGAGGATGGAAAGTGGCTGGAGGGGGTGCAGGTGGAGGAACTACTGTGGTGGGAGGAGGAGGTTGGGAGGTAACTTGCTGGAGAGCAGCGTGGCATGAATGCATTACATGCATCTGCTGGGCAGGAGAGAGCGTTTCCATGCGCTCCACAACAGACCTGAAAAAGGTGTGGTTTGGCGAAGATCTTGCTTCTGAATGCATGGTTTGCAGAAGTGTCTTCACCTCCAGAATGCTGGAGTTGATCTGCTGATAGCCTGCAGAGATTTGCTCTGACAAGACTTTTAGACAGTTCTGGAAAGATGCATTCAGATGCAAGAACTCTGGCGCATAAGTCTTTTCCTGACCCCTCTGCCGCTGCCGCCCAGTACCCGCAGGTGTACTAGAGGTGGCAGGGGCAGAAGGGTGGGGTAAAGGGAAAGCGATCTCCTCACCAGCATCTTCATGTAATGTAGGCGGCCACGATGCTCCTGTGCTGGTGGATGGGACAGATGGGTCGAATGTGTGGGAAGGCTGGGAAGGTGCAGATGTACCGGGGCGGTCGAAGTGTCCCTCGGTGCCGGTCTCCTCAGGGATCGCCTCAGAAGGGTCCAATCGTGCAGGCTCCCGAGTGCTGCTCACCGTGCTGTGGAATAAAGAGAAAAAAAAACAATTAAAATAGTGACATGGTATGGCCCTGGCTGAAAAAAAAAAGTTAAATCTAAACATTTTTTTGTCACATGTGGTGTGTAATATTTACCTTCTGGTGAGCATTGTCTCCCGGAGGAACGACAGGGCTCGTGCGTACTTGTACTTGCTCCTGCGTCCTCCAGATCCACTCGGGGCCCGCATCTCTTTATTGAACTCCTTCTTGAAACGATCCCTCACAGACCGCCACTGCTTCACAATTCTCTCCCCTGAAACGAGAAAGGACAAAGTGGTTAGTATACAACATCAGTGTTTCCCAAACTCCAGTCCTCATGGTCCCCAGGGGTCATGTTTTCAGGATTTCCAAAGTAAATAGAAATCCTGAACACATGATCCGTGGGGACCACGAGGACTGGAGTTCGGGAAACACTGGTTTAAATCAAGCAACCGGTACTGTATATACTTACGCTCTTTAATCTGGGCCCGAGCTTCGAGGTCCTCCCAGCGGTCCACAAGGAGCGAACAGATTTCCTCCCAGAGTCGTCGGGTAACGATCAGGTCAGCGTGGCGTCGGTCATCCATATTCCAGAGCGGCTCCCTTTCTCTGACGAGATCGATGAGGCGGTCCACATCAATCCCTCCATCCTCACCGTCAGAGTCGGGAGCACGCTGTGAAGGCTGTTAAAGAAAAAGACAAAAATAACATAATTAGCCTCCACAAAAGAAATGAAATAAAAAGTGCAAAAAAAACAAAGCAAAAATATTTATACTTACACGCTGGTGACCGCCGCGTTGCTGTCGCCGACGACCCTGGGAGGCACTGCGAGGACCTCTTGGCCGAGCACCAGATTGGGAAGACTAGAGAAGAAAACAAAAAATGTTATGTCTTTGGATGTAGGCATTTGTTTGCTGTGTGTGGTCTGCAGAACATTGTTTTCTATGTGTTGTGTGTAGTGTGATGTTGTGTTTCTGCGTTTGATGCAAAAAACTTACCAATTATGAGCCCACTCCAAGTGTCTGTCCACCCCTTCCTTCTTCTTCTGGGAGCTCCTCTTCATCTTGTGATTCCTGTTTTGAAATAAAAGGCAATGAATACACATATATTACAGAGATGATGGATTTTGGAAATAAAAACTTACCGTCAAACGCTGACGATGCGAGGGAGGGCTCCCAGAAGATGTGCTGTCTTCCTCATGGCCAGACTCCATGGCTGTGGGTGGTGTTTCTGCTGCTGCCATTCAGGGCCGGACTGGGACTAAAATTCAGCCCTGGCATTTGAAGTTACACAGGCCCACTAGTCACATGGTGACTATATAATATCTTTGTACACTTGTAGTTTACAAGAAGTGAGAGGAGATTAACACGACTATATAACATGTAGTCATAGCTGTGCCCAGTATTTCAGCTCAGTCCTATTTATTGCTTTTAGGTACAGTACTCCTCCCAAAGCTCTGTCCCCTATTGTATGCATGATTACAGAATTCCTGGCAGAACTGCTCTCTATTGGGCAACCAGACCCCCTGGTCATAGCCGCCCCTATCATACCTCCCATCTTTTGAAGAAGGGAAAGACGGACAAAGACTGCGGCGCGTGCAAATTTTTGGCCACGCCCAGCCACACCCATTTCACAACTAGTCACACCCATGTCCACACCTAATCGCACCCATTTAGCACTGCTGATCACACTGACTGGTACTGAGGGCACAGTGGCTGGCATTATGGGCACACTGACTGGCACTAAGGGAGAGAGAAAACAGAGAGAAAGAGAAAAAAGAAAACAGAGAGAGCGAGAAAGAAAGGGGAAAGAAAGAACAGAGAGAGAAAAAAGAAAGATTAGAGAGAGAAAGAAAGAACAGAGAGAGAAAGAAAGAGGGGAAAGAAAGAAAGAACAGAGAGAGACAGAGAAAGAACAGAGAGAGAAAGAAAGAAGTAAAGAAAAGAAAGAACAGAGAGAAAGAGAGGAAAGAAAAAGAAAGAAAGAGGGGAAGAAAGAACAGAGAGAGAAAAAAGAAAGATTAGAGAGAGAAAGAAAGAACAGAGAGAGAAAGAAAATGAGGGAAAGACAGAACAGAGAATGAAAGAACAGAGAAAGAAAGAAAAAGAGAGAAAGAAATAAAGAAAGATTCTACAAAGATACTATAGCAGCCCGGCTCCCATTGTAGTGCCCACCTGAGCCTCCCAATGCAGGACATATCATGATCCGCTCACATGGCCGGCATCCCCGATTCCAAGGCGATCCTGCTGTCTGCGCTGTCGGAGGAGGACACGGTGATGGATCTGAAGCATTCCTGGTTCCGTCACAATCTCCTCAAGAAATTATCTCATTTCCGGTCAGCTTCCAGCACATCACTTCAGGTGGAACGTCATGTGTGTGTTTTAAAATGCTCCTCGGGGCTCCGCCGTGTACTCCTGTGTCCGTGGGAAAAGCCCGCTTTGTATGCTTTGTACACACTTGCCTCCGTACATCCCGTACACACACGGCTCCACTCCATACACACATGGCTCCACTCCATCCACCTCGTACACACGCGGCTCCGCTCCGTACACCTCGTACACACGCGGCTCCTCTCCGTACACCTCGTACACACGCGGCTCCGCTCCGTACACCTCGTACACACACGGCTCCGCTCCGTACACCTCGTACACACGCGGCTCCGCTCCGTACACCTCGTACACACACGGCTCCGCTCCGTACACCTCATACACACACAGCTCTGCTACATCCACACTGTAAATCCTGACCGCACACATACTTACCTCAACCAGCACCATGACAACAGCAAAGCAGAGTCTTGCAGACGGTAGAGGCAAGGCTGTGCGCACAGGACCTGTGATGAGGTTACAGGAGGGGCGGAGTCAGGGGTGACATGATCGGGGGTCTGGACAAAGGCTCCTGATCATGTGACCCCCTGACTCCTCCCCTCCTGTGACTTCATCACAGGTCCTGCGAACAGAGCGAGCAGGCAAGTGAGTGCGACACTGTGAGTGGCTGCGGGGGGGAGGGGGTCTCATGCTAAGGCGAGGATGGGGTGCGTGGGGGGGGGGCGTGGCGGCTTATCTCCCTGCAGTGCGGGAGGAACTTGGAAACTATCACAGCCGTGCCCGCAGAGGGCCGGCGGCAGGAGCAACAGTGGCCGCAGCAGCTGGCAAGCGGCCAGATGATCGGCGCTGCCGCCCGCGGCCCACGTGACAGCGGCCCAGCGGGAAAATGCCCGGTTGGTTATATTGCCAATCCGGGCCTGCTGCCATTGCTGCTGCTGCTGCATCTATTGGGCGGCTGTTGAATAAAGAGAAACAAAGGGCCAATGAATATCTTGATATTCCATAGCCCTAGTTTGGAGGAATGGGGGATTTGATAATTACCGTCTCTCATCTGCTGCTGGACTCCCCTCCCGTTGTTCAGCATGCTGCTCCATTTGGGGTGGTGCTGATGGTGCTGCTGCTGCAGATGTCTGCTGCCTTCTCCTGCTCCTGGTTCTTGGCTTGGGTGGCATGTTGGGTGTGGCTGAGGGTCCCATTGTCTTGCTTTTATATATGTCCTGTGGGCAGAGCTACTGAGCATGCTCAGACCAAAGAAACCAGATCCGCCGGATCCGGTGCATTGCGGCGCTCATAGGCTTTCATTGTATGAAAAAGCCGGACACGCCGGATCCGGCGTGTCCGGCTTTTTCGACGGATACAAAAAACGTTACAGTCACCGTTTTTTCCAGACGCCGGATCGCATCACATTGCCGGATCCGGCGAAAATCGGATGAAACGCATGGCCATCCGGCTCGATCCGGCTCTAATGCAAGTCAATGGGGGGGAAACCGGATCCGGCATTGCATTTCGACGGATCCGGTTTTAGTCAAAAGCGCCGGATCGCGCCTGAAGCAGAAAACCTGATGTGTGAAAGAGGCCTAAGGCCTCTTTCACACTTCAGTTTTTTGCATCAGTTATAATCCGCCAAAAAGGCAGACAAGCGGATCCGTTCTCAACTGATGTGAACAGATGGCACAGGATCCGTTTTTAGACGGATCCTGAAAATGAGGAAATTTAAAGGAACCACTGGCCGGGAAGGGGAGACAGAGAAAGAGAGAGAGAGAGAGAGCACCCAGAAAGATTTTGTGGTTAATTCAGTGTCTGGAGGATCCGCCGGACAAAAAAACGTTGCAAGCTCCGTTTGGAAATCTTTGAGGATGTTGACGGACACTAACATTGTGGCGGATCCTCAAAAAAACGGATGCAACGGACGGCAATCAGTCAGGATCCGCCAATAATGAAAGTCAATGGGGAAAAAAACGGATCCGCAAAGAAAAATGGCGGATCCGTTTTTTTTCAAAATTGGCGGATCTTGACTGATTGTCAAAAACGGAAGTGTGAAAGAGGCCTAAGGGAGGTATAAGTATGCTATATAAGCTGCCCTGTTGTGCCCCATGCAGGTCTTCTGTCCTCACAAGAACAGTCCTTAAGCATGGTCCTGTCCGAGAAAATGTCCCTTTGTTCTCTCCCATTGCGTTTCATCCACCGGTCAATGCAGATATCCATCATACAACACCATCAATGAGGTGTCTGATTAGCTCCAAATTTATTCTACAACAGGACGACATCCCAAATATACTGTCATTAAGGCTATGTGCACACGGTGCGGATTCTGCTGCGGATCCGCAGTGTTTCTGGCCCTGCGGGTCCGCAGCAGTTTCTGCTGCATTGTACAGTACCATTGTTTCCAATGGTAAAACCAAAAACGCTGTGCACATGCTGCGGATTATTCAGCGCGGATTCGCTGCGGGTTACACTCCGCAGCATGTCAATTCTTTGTGTGGATTCTGCTGCGATTTCACACCTTATCCATTATGAGGTGTGAAACCACAGGGCTAAACCGCAGGTAAACTGCAGGACTTTTGACCCGAGAATTTACCTGAGGTTTTTTACAAATCCGCGGGTACAAATCCGCAGCTCTCAAAAGCACGTGTGCACATAGCCTAATAAATATGTTTAGCGTAAAGAAGAACAAAGAATCCTGGACGTTATGGTCTCCTTAGAGCCTTGATCTCAACATCCTCTAGCTTCTCTGGGAGTACATAAAAATACAGAAGGAGTTGCTTAAGCCTAAATCCACAGATCAGTAGTTAGTTCTCGAAGGTAAAGGGTGGTGTCACACCAAATATTGAGTTAATTTCAATGTAGATTTCTCTGTTGGTCATTCAGTTAGTAGTTTATTTTTATCAATTAAGAAAATACAAACACTTATATTTTTTGAAGACATTCTTACATTGCAGTTTTTTCTCCATATCTGCCTAAAACTTTGCACATTACTGTACATGTACTCAAACTGTTAGAAGATATCTGTGAGTAAATTTTTGATCACACTCAGCAAATATCCCCTAGATATGCACATTACATTTGTAAGCAAGATTTTAATAGTTACTTTTTGCCTGGAATTAAAGGGGTTATCTGGGCTTATGATATTGATGAGCTATTCACAGGATATGTCATCAATATCAGATCAGTGGAGGTTGGATAACTGGCAAACCTGATGATCAGCTGTTTTCATTTCCGGTGGTGGCCAGATGTGGATAGAGCCAAAACATCACAGGATAACTTGCTGTGTAGGGGCCATTGTCAAGAATTGCAGCTCAGCTCTTATTCACTTTACGCTGCCCTACCAATCTCAATAAATTATCTTAGGCCTGTTTCACATTTCCGTTTATTAGATCAGTTGAAATCCGCTAAAATGGCAGAAAACGGATCCGACGGCGGCAGGATAGCAACGTGGGTCACCGGACCGTTGTTTTGACGGATCCGGCTAAGGTTGCATTTTAAAGGAACCCGTGCCCGGAAAAAAGGAGAAAGAGAGATTCTTCAGCTGCCAGAACGGGATTTAGGGTTAAATTTCCGCCAAAAGCAATTCTTCTGGGAATGCGCAGTGACAAATGCGTATCCGGCCAGCCAAAAAAACATTTCATTGTCCGTCCTCACATGTCAGCGGACGCCAAAATTTTGGCGGATCCATGAAAAATCGGATCCAACGGATGACCATCTGTCAAGATCCGCCGATAATGCAAGTCAATGGGAAGGAAAAACGGATCCGCCAAGAAAAATGACGGATCCGTTTTTTCTGCAAAACGGCGGATTTTGACTGATGGAGACAAACGGACGTGTGAAAGAGGCCTTACCTGATTGTTGCTGATCTTGAAATTATCCATCATCTTCTTGCAAGCCTCTGCTCAAGCTTGTTATTTCTGCAGTAGTTGTCAGAAGTCTCTTGTTACCGAGTACAAGAGTTAACCCCTAATAGGGACGTTACTGGAAGTTTTCGATACTTTCACATCAAAGTACAATACGGTAATATAGATGATTGATTTGTCCTCTGAGGTTTATGAAAATTGTCTCCTTATGTATCTATGTATGACAACCACAGTATCTCCTACTTATAGGTCCCACAGGGATTGTCACTCGGTTTTCTCAGACTCCAGAATGAGAAATCTGCATAGCTATCTACTGTATTTTCTGTACCCTCCAATGCTACTATTCTGTATTCAAGAAAACTTTAAGCAAAAAATCTTGTGTGAAGTATGATTGTGAATGTCTTTTGAGAAATGTGATTTGTAATAATTTGACTGAAGAATGCAACTTAAAAGGGCAAATATACACTAAAACACCAAATATCCTAAAATATATACTATGTGTAGTATAGGGGTGGTTTGAAACTAACAATTATTTAATCCTAAATGTTTGACTATTTAATGTCATAATATAATCTCTTGTCTAAGATACTTTAATTAAAAAGTCCCTATTATTATCACACTGTGCCAGAGGCGTAGCTAGGGGTTCAGCTTAGGGGGGGCGAGAAATCTGAGTGGGCCCCTAACCGGTAACCCTGATTACAACTCAGGTTGGCACACTTTAGTCGTTTGTATAGGATAACCTCAGCAGATGACCGCACTGTAACTGAAACAAATCTCTATACAAAAACAATACTGATATTACCGCCATATGGTGACCTCATAGTGGTAGATACCAGTCCTGCAGAATATACAAGAGTTTACTATACAGTTACAGATGATAACTTACAGGTGACGTTCTTTCTGATAATCATTCACTTTTGCATCTTACTCAGACCGACATGACAACTTCTCCAGCCAGGACTCATCTGCAGAGATTACAACAAAGACACATCTGACTTCTCACATTTCCAGCCCAGTACCCATCTATCTCCAACCTACACAAACTACTCACCCAATACAGAGCCGCTGCTGCCGTATGTGTCCCTACTATTGTACCTGATACCCCAATACTGAGCCCCTGCTGCCGTATGTGTCCCTACTATTGTACCTGATACCCCAATACTGAGCCCCTGCTGCCGTATGTGTCCCTACTATTGTACCTGATACCCCAATACTGAGCCCCTGCTGCCGTATGTGTCCCTACTATTGTACCTGCTGTGTGGTACTAAAGCAGAGCTCCTCTAACGGCCTCACATAATAATGCCACCATTGTGCCCTATACATAGCAGAATGTCTCTTTTGTGCCCTCACAATAGCTCCCATACTGTATATAACCCCCAGTTTATGACAGACCCCACAGTAGCTCCCACACTGTATATAGGCCCCCATACTGTATGATGGTCCCCACAGTAGCCTTTAAAGTGTACTGTATAAAGACCCCTACATTTGCTCCCATGCTGTACAATAACCCCTGCATTAGCTCATCGGCTGTGTAATGGCCCCCAAATTAGCTCTAACACTGTATAATGGCCCCACATTGGCTCCCATACTGTATAATGGCCCCTGCATACACTGGTCCCACATTAGCTCCCATACTGTATAATGACCCCCGCGTACACTGGCCCCACATTAGCTCCCATACTGTATAATGGCCCCTGCATACACTGGCCCCACATTAGCTCCCATACTGTATAATGGCCCCTGCATACACTGGCCCCACATTAGCTCCCATACTGTATAATGGCCCCTGCATACACTGGCCCCACATTAGCTCCCATACTGTATAATGACCCCCGCATACACTGGCCCCACATTAGCTCCCATACTATATAATGACCCCCGCACACACTGGCCCCACATTAGCTCCCATACTGTATAATGACCCCTGCATACACTGGCCCCACATTAGCTCCCATACTGTATAATGGCCCCTGCATACACTGGCCCCACATTAGCTCCCATACTGTATAATGACCCCTGCATACACTGGCCCCACATGAGCTCCCGTACTGTATAATGACCCCCGCGTACACTGGCCCCACATTAGCTCCCATACTGTATAATGACCCCTGCATACACTGGCCCCACATTAGCTCCCATACTGTATAATGACCCCTGCATACACTGGCCCCACATTAGCTCCCATACTGTATAATGACCCCTGCATACACTGGCCCCACATTAGCTCCCATACTGTATAATGACCGCTGCATACACTGGCCCCACATTAGCTCCCATACTGTATAATGGCCCCTGCATACACTGGCCCCACATTGGCTCCCATACTGTATAATGACCCCTGCATACACTGGCCCCACATTAGCTCCCATACTGTATAATGACCCCCCCGCATACACTGGCCCCACATTGGCTCCCATACTGTACAATGACCCTGCATATACTGGTCCCACATTAGCTCCTATACTCTATAATGACCCCTGCATTAGCTCTCACGCTGTATATTGGCTCTCGCATTAGCTCATCCATTGTACAATGACCCCCGAATTAGCTCTAACACTGTATAATGGCCCCCGCTGTAGCTCCCATGCCTTTGATTCTGGTCTCTGTCAGTCCCTGTCTGTGGGCTACAACTTGCACAGCTCTGATATATAAGACAAAGAACTAAAAGAAGAAAATAGAAACAGATATTGGGTGTGTATAGAGGCCGACGTATGGGTATAGCTCCCTGAATGTGTCCAGGTGACCCTAAAAGAAATACTCTTGTCTGGACAAGACCCCAAAGAGGGGACAGGAAAGAAAGAGGGAATTAGAAGAGAGGGAGGTAAAATATCACTCATGTAAAGAAGAAACTGTGCCCCGTGGTATGTCTTCTTTTTTATTCCCTTTTCTGCCTTTGGGGGGGGTCTTGTCCGGACTGAGTATATGTTCAGGGGTCTATATGTGATCAGCTATGCGCACCTGCTGGCTGTTTGTATTTTCTTCTATTTGGCTCTTTATCAGATATATTCATCCTCAACTTTGTGGGGATTATTTTTTTTAATAAAAAGTTATTTACTGTAATTGGGTTTTCATGCTTGCCACCCTGGATTTACAATATGAGATGATATGACCCTCACCCCGGCTACAGGACCAAGTCACAGGGTGGGTGTGTATATATGTGTGTATATATACTGTATATGTAGAGAGATATTTGAAATACGGCTGCCAAACATTCCAGGCATTTACCGATCTTCAATATAGCAGCAAAAAAATGAAAGCGGCACACCATTTAGACAGAATGAAAAAAAATGAGTTTTGGTTCTCCTGGAAAAAGGTTCTCAGTAGAACCGAAACGTTACTGAGTCCCAATGAGCTTTTAAAACACAATTTTTTATTTTGTTAATGGTGCTCTGCCTTCATTTTTTTGCTACTATAGATTTTTACATTTACCTGTGTATATATTATATATATATATACACTCACTGGCCACTTTATTAGGTACACCATGCTAGTAACGGGTTGGACCCCCTTTTGCCTTCAGAACTGCCTCAATTCTTCGTGGCAGAGATTCAACAAGGTGCTGGAAGCATTCCTCAGAGATTTTGGACCATATTGACATGATGGCATCACACAGTTGGCGCAGATTTGTCGGCTGCACATCCCTGATGCGAATCTCCCGTTCCACCACATCCCAAAGATGCTCTATTGGATTGAGATCTGGTGACTGAGGAGGCCATTTGAGTACAGTGAACTCATTGTCATGTTCAAGAAACCAGCTTTATGACATGGCGCATTATCCTGCTGAAAGTAGCCATCAGATGTTGGGTACATTGTGGTCATAAAGGGATGGACATGGTCAGCAACAATACTCAGGTAGGCTGTGGCGTTGCAACGATGCTCAATTGGTACCAAGGGGCCCAAAGAGTGCCAAGAAAAAATTCCCCACACCATGACACCACCACCACCAGCCTGAACCGTTGATACAAGGCAGGATGGATCCATGCTTTCATGTTGTTTACGCCAAATTCTGACCCTACCATCCGAATGTCGCAGCAGAAATCTAGACTCATCAGACCAGGCAACGTTTTTCCAATCTTCTACTGTCCAATTTCGATGAGCTTGTGCAAATTGTAGCCTCAGTTTCCTGTTCTTAGCTGAGAGGAGTGGTACCCGGTGTGGTCTTCTGCTGCTGTAGCCCATCTGCCTCAAAGTTCGACGCACTGTGCGTTCAGAGATGCTCTTCTGCCTACCTTGGTTGTAACGGGTGGCAATTTGAGTCACTGTTGCCTTTCTATCAGTTCGAACCAGTCTGCCCATTCTCCTCTGACCTCTGGCATCAACAAGGCATTTCCGGCCACAGAACTGCCGCTCACTGGATTTTTTTTCTTTTTCGGACCATTCTCTGTAAACCCTAGAGATGGTTGTGCGTGAAAATCCCAGTAGATCAGCAGTTTCTGTAATACTCAGACCAGCCCTTCTGGCACCAACAATCATGCCACGTTCAAAGGCACTCAAATCACCTTTCTTCCCCATACTGATGCTCGGTTTGAACTGCAGGAGATTGTCTTGACCATGTCTACATGCCTAAATGCACTGAGTTGCCGCCATGTGATTGGCTGATTAGAAATTAAGTCTTAACACACAGTTGGACAGGTGTACCTAATAAAGTGGCCAGTGAGTGTATATATATACGTATATGAAGAGGGAAAGTCACATATTCTATCTGTGCTGTCCTGCAGCCGGGGTGATGTCTATCAGAGCAGAGCATGATACTGACCACTCATGTCAGTGGCTCTGAGGCACAGTGAGATTTATGGCAGCTGATTTGCATTGACAGAGACGCCTTCTGAGCTGTATAAAAGTTCAAGTAGCCGCCACAAATCTACTGTGCCTCACATACAAGACACAAACAATAAACCATCCAGGACTTGTAAGGAGGGGAGCAGCTTCCTGCCCCTCCTCACTGCACAGACACCTCAGGGCCCCTGATGCACGCAGCAGCCCGAGTTCTTACCCACACAGCATCTTGTCTTGCTCTGAAGTAGTGATGTGTCGGTCGCAAATGATCCGACACAAAGAGCCGGCTCCCTGCTGCAAATGATGGGAGCCGGCACCCCAGTGAGAGCCACTAAAATCCTTGACTGGCTCTCACTGGGTGTAAAATCCCGGCGTTCGGCAGGCATAACTCCGCCCACTCAGCAATGTAATCGGGTCTTAGAAAGTGGGCGGGGCTTATGTGACAGGTGGGCGGAGTTATGGACGCCTGAGCACATAAGCAATAGGGATCCATTTAAGATCCAAAAAGAGCTGGCTCTTTTTGGTGAGCGGAGCCGTGAGAGCCAGACCACCAAAAAGAGCCAGACTGCCCATCACTACTCTGAAGGCTGTGTGGTGATGTCTCTCCTGCAGACACACAGGGAGCAATGTGGGCTACAGTTTGCTGGAGGAAGCTTAAAGGTATAGTGTCCCTGCACTATATAGAGAAGCTTAACTACATCAGTGAGCTGCACACGCTGACATGGCTAACACTGGCAGAAGCTCTGGGCCCCCTCAGAGCAAGGGGCCCAGGGCGACCGCCCCCTCTGCCCCCCTGCTAGCTACGCTACTGCACTGTGCTAACTGCTTTATTATTATTTTTTTATACTTCATGTTTGATGATGCTTCATTTGAGAATGCCCAGTGCAAACGAGTCATCATCAGGGGACAGAAGCTGCAGCCTCTGCCCCCACCCTAAAACGAAGCATCATCAGTGAACTCCATTTGCGGAGGGTGGAGCAAGTCTCTGCGGGTTTTCTCCTTACAGAAAAAGAATACTCTCGGAGCATTCTTTTTTCAACCAACTAACACAGTACCAAACCCCTTTTTTTATTTCTCCTTACAATGTGCCCTGACAGTGCACTCTCTTACTGGCTTGTCACTTCTGAAAAGAGCCAGTGAGAGAGCGCACTGTCACTGCGCACTGAGAGGAACAGTAGAGCAGGGTCTAACCCAGCACTTGAAACAGACATCACTGGTGACGCTAAACTTCGGGATGGTGGCAGACAGGGGCAGGCTGGGCCGGGAGGCAGGGAGGCATATTCCCCCCGGGCCGATCCCTCAGGCGCACACGTGGGCCGGCAGCTTTCTCTGAGCTGTGCATAGCTGTCTTACCTTGACAGCTGCGCAGCTCCGACTCTCCCTCCGCCCTCCCTGGACTTCTGGTCATGTGACATGGCTGTAGCTAGAATGTAGGGGCTCCTTGCAGGTCCTGACTACAGCCCATACAGTCTAGCTGATTCACTGCTGAAAATGATACAATGCATGGCGGGCTCCTTCCAGGTACAGCGTCTACCATGACAAGAGGAGCTGCAGCTGTGCCTGTTGGGGATCACTGGTGAGGTAAGTATGAAAAACGTTTTCTTTTTCTTTATCAAATGAATTAAATGGGTGAGGGGGCTGCCAATGATGAAAGGGGGGCTGCCAATGGTGGAGGGGGGCTGCAAATAATGGAGGGGGGCTGGAAATGATGGAGGGGGGCTGCAAATGATGAAAGGGAGGGGGGCTGGAAATGATGAAAGGGGGGCTGCCAATGGTGGAGGGGGGCTGCAAATGATGAAAGGGAGGGGGGCTGGAAATGATGAAATGGGGGCTGCAAATGATGGAGGGGGCTGCAAATGATGCAGGGGGCTGCAAATAATGGAGGGGGCTGCAAATAATGGAGGGGGGCTGCAAATGATGGAGGGGTACTGGAAATGATGGAGTGGGTGCTGGAAATGATGGAGGGGGGCTGCAAATGATGGAGGGGTGCTGGAAATGATGGAGGGGTGCTGGAAATGATGGAGTGGGTGCTGGAAATGATGGAGGGGGGCTGCAAATGATGGAGGGGTGCTGGAAATGATGGAGGGGGGCTGCAAATAATGGAGGAGTGCTTGAAATGATGGAGGGGTGCTGGAAATGATGGAGGGGGTGCTGGAAATGATGGAGGGGTGTGCTGGAAATGATGGAGGGGTGTGCTGGAAATAATGGAGGGGGGCTGCAAATGATGGAGGGGTGCTGGAAATGATGGAGTGGGTGCTGGAAATGATGGAGGGGTGCTGGAAATGATGGAGGGGTGCTGGAAATGATGGAGGGGTGTGCTGGAAATGATGGAGGGGTGTGCTGGAAATGATGGAGCAGGCCAGAAAATGATGGAGTGGGTGCTGGAAATGATGGAGGGGTGTGCTGGAAATGATGGAGCAGGCCAGCAAATGATGGAGGCGGTGCTGGAAATGATAGTGGGGCTGCAAATGATGTAGGGGGCTGCAGTGCAAATGATGGAGGGGGTGCTGAAAATGATGAAAGGGTGGATGCAAATGATGGAGGGGGGTGCTGCAATTTGCAAATTATGGAATGGGGCCTGCAAATGTTGGAAGGGGCTGCAAATGACGGAGGGGGTGCTGGAAATGATGGAGTGGGTGCTGGAAATGATGGAAGGGTGCTGGAAATGATGGAGGGGGCTGCAAATGATGCAGGGGGCTGCAAATGATGGAGGGGGTGCTGGAAATGATGGAGTGGACTGCAAATGATGGAGGGGGGCTGCAAATGATGCAGGGGGCTGCAAATGATGGAGGGGTGCTGGAAATGATGGAGGGGGTGCTGGAAATGATGCAGGGGGCTGCAAATGATGGAGGGGGTGCTGGAAATGATGGAGGGGGTGCTGGAAATGATGCAGGGGGCTGCAAATGATGGAGGGGTGCTGGAAATGATGGAGGGGTGCTGGAAATGATGGAGGGGTGTGCTGGAAATGATGGAGTGGGCTGCAAATGATGGAGGGGGTGCTGGAAATGATGGAGGGGTGTGCTGGAAATGATGGAGTGGGCTGCAAATGATGGAGGGGTGCTGGAAATGATGGAGGGGGTGCTGGAAATGATGGAGGGGGCCTGCAAATGATGGAGGGGGTGCTGGAAATGATGGAGGGGTGTGCTGGAAATGATGGAGGGGGCTGCAAATGATGGAGGGGGTGCTGGAAATGATGGAGTGGGTGCTGGAAATGATGGAGTGGGTGCTGGAATGATGGAGGGGTGTGCTGGAAATGATGGAGGAGGTGCTGGAAATGATGGAGGGGGTGCTGCCAATGATGAAGGGGGGCTACAAATGATGGAGGGGGTGCTGAAAATGATGAAAGGGTGGATGCAAATGATGGAGGGGGGTGCTGCAATTTGCAAATTATGGAATGGGGCCTGCAAATGTTGGAAGCGGCTGCAAATGACGAGGGGGGCTGCATATGATGATGTGAGTGAGGGGGATAGGGGACTGCACATGAACGAAAGGGGACTGCACATGAAATGGGAGAATGGGGGACTGCACATGAAATGGGGGGAGAATGGGGGACTGCAAATGATGAAGAGAGAGGGGAAGGGGGACAGAGAATGATGAAGTGAGGGGGACTGCAAATGATGAAATGAGGGACGGGGACAGCAATTGAATTGAAGGTGGGGCATGGGGAGAACAAATGAGGACCTGGGGGGAGCAAATAATGAATTTTCAGGGTGATGGGAGTAAATGATGTATTGAATGTGGGGTAGAGCAGTTGATAATGAATAGAGGGTGGGAGAGAAAGACATGACAATGAATTGGGGCGGAAGGGGCATATAAATATAACGAATTGGGGGAGCGGGAGGCACATATTGGGGGACATTGAGGATGCAGTGACTGGTAATGAATTGGAGGAAGAGTACGGGGCTAATTAATGTATATATTAGGTGGGGAAATTGCTATTTATTGTTGGTGGGGGCGCAGTGTTGAATTATAATTTATATTTGGAATGGTGGATTATTATATATTAATGGTGGGTGCACGTCTGTATTTAGATGTGTAGTGTAGAAGAAAGGGGAAAAATGGGGAATGTGCTGTGGAAGCCGTGCTCAAGGTAACTTTGTGTTATTTTACGCAGAGACGAGTCCTGGCTGAAAGAAATGATGGCGGTCTGCCCTGCATAAAAAAGAAAAGCAAAGATGAGGGACTTCAGCTGGAGACGTCACTGGTGAGTCAGTGTGCTCCCTGTACACTGACACTATACACTATAACCTGTTCACTGTGCACTATATACAGAGCTTCTGTGTATAATGTCATAGGTAATCACTGTATTACCTGGACACTGACACTATATACAGAGCTCCTGTGTATAATGTCACTGATGAGCTCTGTATTACCTGTACACTATATACAAAGCTCCTGTGTATAATGGCATTAGTGTTGTGTAATTTGTTATTAATGATCTGTATTGTAGTCTTCGGTCACTATATGGTGGTAGTATGTGATCTGGTTATGGTGTGGCGGTATTTCTCCCTGTATGTGGTATTATTTGGCACTATGTGATGGTAATATGTGGTCTGGTCATGGTATGGAGGTATTTGTTCCTTATATATGGTATTATTCGGTCGCTATGTGGTGGTAATATATGGTCTGGTCATGGTGTGACAGTTTTTGTCCCTTGTATGTGGTATTAATGGTCACTCTAAAAAATATATGCCACTCATTCCCTTAAAGAAAAATAAATAGAAATAAACCTAAAAAGAGTATTGGATATTTTAGGAAATGTTTCATAAGTAAGACTAGAATATGGCCCGGCCAAAAGAGTCTACCTTGTTGTGGTGGTGGCTTAAAAATTTTTTTGGCCAAAACAAAAGCTGCTGGTTATGTATGTGATCTGGTGTTTGCTGGGAACTGTTAATAGATTGGTGAGGACGTGGTGTAGAAGATGAGTTTTTCCAAGAGCGGGCGGTGGGACTGTGGCAGGCTTATCTCTCTAGTAAGCTCGGTTCTGCTCCAATATCTCTGGAGTAAGCTCGGTTCTGCGCTCATATCTCTGGAGTAAGCTCCGCTTTGCTTCCATATCTCTGGAGTAAGCTCGGTTCTGCTCCCATATCTCTGTAGTAAGCTCAGTTCTGCTTCCATATCTCTGGAGTAAGCGTGGTTCTGCTCCCATATCTCTGTAGTAAGCTCGATTCTGCTCCCTTATCTCTGTTGTAAACTCGGTTCTGCTCCCTTATCACTGTAGTAAGCTTGGTTCTACTCCTTTATTTCTGTAGTAAGCTCAGTTCTACTTCCTTAGCTCTGTAGTAAGCTCGGTTCTGCTTCCATACCTCTGTAGTCAGCTTCCTTCTGTTACAGTATCTATATAGGCAGAAAGCTTGGTTCTGCTCCCATATCTCTGTAGTAAGCTCGATTCTGCTCCCTTATCTCTGTTGTAAACTCGGTTCTACTCCCTTATCTCTGTAGTAAGCTCGGTTCTACTCCTTTATTTCTGTAGTAAGCTTGGGTCTGCTTCCATAGCTCTGTAGTAATCTCTGTT
Source organism: Dendrobates tinctorius (assembly GCF_039654945.1). NCBI lineage: Eukaryota > Metazoa > Chordata > Amphibia > Anura > Dendrobatidae > Dendrobates > Dendrobates tinctorius. Next base: position 55,316,903 of record NW_027361829.1, read on the forward strand.
CTGTTCCCATATCTCTGTAGTAAGCTCGGTTCTGCTTCCATATCTCTGTAGTCAGCTTGCTTCTGTTACAGTATCAATGTAGGCAGCAAGCTTAGCATGCATTGGGATTCTGAATTGAAGTGTCATCAAACAGGAAGTTGTAACAGAAAAGAAATTAGATTTTGACATTAAACAGACAAATATTTAGGATTAATATAAATATTAGTTTCAGACCATTTATTTAACAAAAGTATATAGCAAATAGATTATGGAATACATCTTTTATATCACTTTTGCATGGTGGTATTATAGTCAAAACCCAGAGTGTAACATAAATAACAAAACAAATAGCAGTCAATTAAAATAGTCACTAAATACGATCATGCGAGAATGGACTTTCTGGAATATAATCATTCTAATCACATTTTTGCAGATCCAGATTTGTCAAAATCCATATTTTATTTACATTAGATTAGTGAGATGACTCAACCTGAAATGTGAAGAAGATATAAGAAACTAGCACACTTTAATAGCGTATTGGACCTCATTAACAAAAGTTATCTGCCCATTTATTGTCTTTTACAGCAATACTAGTGTAAAATCTCAGTAATGTGAGATTACTTTTCCGCAGCTGGGATTTCACTTACAGTACATACAGTCTAAATATCTTTAATGACTGACATCTCTTTCAGTGCAGTAACGCAGTATTTCACATTTTGATTTGCCTGAAGCATGGTACGAGAGAAGCTAAAGAAAACACAGCAGAAGGCGCAGTACAGGACCTCAGACCCGAAACAATTTCCTCAAAAGTCTGATATTGCAAACCTTGAAATGGGGCCATGGCTGAGGTAAGGGTTTGAAAGGTAATTAAGAAAACAATGGGGCCTATTAACTAATTTCCTGGCTTTCCTTAGCTTAGTCTTGCAGCTGTGGTAAAAGTAAGAGAAAGCTGTAGCCATAAATGGCAAGTTATTTGAGAAATATTATGTCATATTCTTGCTTAGACTTTTCCAAGCGTTTGTGAACAAGAAACACATGCTAATTAACACAATGATGCCTCTGTTCTAGAGAAACGTTAGCTTATTTAGTACTTGCATTTATAACATATTATAACAAGATATAAAAAATTATGTGTAAAGATGGAGGACGAGTGATTTAACTGTTTTTCAAGGACCCAATGCAAAGGTTCATAGAGATTGTCTGGATGACTATCATCATGCACCCAGACCCTGATTCATCAAAGTGTTTTCACCTAAATTCTGGGTGAAAACACTTTGATAAGTCACAACATTTTTGTGCAACTGGAGGTTGGTCAAATTGCTGCCACTTCTGGTGTTCGCATGACAGTATTGCCAGATGCACCAACATGGAGAGAGCTGGGGCAGAACAGAGGCATGACTCTGTGGTTCGTCTAATTTCACTGGCTTTCACCGCCAAACTCCCCCTCCCAGCCTCGAGCCCACTGCATCATCTCACTCCTGCCACCACTGCCAGCTTCCTGCAGCAGCTACCCTACCTCCTGGGTCCCCATTGTACCACAGCCCCTCGGTGAGCTACCGTAAAAGTGTACTATATAACCCATCATCATTTTATTAACATTAATCTGAAAAATATGGCAATTTCACACATAACCCCAAAAATGGTCCAGACGAAATTGTTGGCACCTTCCCAAAAATGAGGGTAAACAACTTTGTTTCAAACAAGTGATGTTCATTCAAACTCACCTATGGCAAGTAGCAGGTGTGGGCAACAAGAAAATCACTCCTGAAACCAGATAAAAGTAGATAAGTTGACTCAACCTTTGTATTGTGCGTCTGCCACACTAAGCATGGAGAACAGAAAGAGGAGAAGATAACTGTCTGAGGGCTTCAGAACCAAACATGCCGAAAAATATCAACAATCTCAAGGTTATGAGTCCATCTCCAGAGAGCGTGATGTTCCTTTGTCCACAGTGCGCAACATAATCAAGATGTTTTTTAACCCATGTAGCTAATCACCCTGGACATAGAAGGCAGAGAAAAATTGATGAAAGGTTGCAACGCAGGATAGTTCGGTTGGTGGATAAGCAGTCCCAATCAAGTTCCAAAGAAATTTAAAACTGTCTTGCAGGCTAAGGTTGCATCAATGTCAGTGAGAACTACCATCGACATTTGAATGAAATGAAACACTATGGCAGGAGACCTAGGAGGACCTCACTGCTGCTGATTCAGAGGCATAAAAAAGCTAGATTGCAGTTTGCCAAAATGTATGTGAGTGAGCCCTTCAGGGGAAGTGTTTTGTGGACAGATGAGTCCAAGATAGGGCTTTTTGGTAAAGCACATCATTCAACTGTTTACAAAAAACGGAATAGGTCTACAAAGAAAAGAACACAGTACCTACAATCAAATATGGTGGAGGCTCAAAGATGATTTGTGGCTGTTTTGCTGCCTCTGGCACTGGGTGCCTTTACTGTATTCAAGGCATCATGAAATCTGAAGATTCCAAAGTATTTTGAGGTGCAATGTAGGGCCCGGTGTCAGAAAGCTCGTTTTGCATCTTAGATCATGGCTCTTCCAGCAGGACAATGACCCCAAATATACTTCAAGAAGCACCCTGAAATAGATGGAAACAAAAAAGTTCTGAAGTGGCTGGCAATGAGTCCGGAACTAAATCCCATACTACACCTGTGGAGAAATCTTAAAATTGCTGTTGGGAGAAGGCACCCTTAAAATATGAGAGAACTGGAGACATTTACAAAAGAATAGAGGTACAAAATCTTAGTTAAGAGGTGTAAGAAGCTGTTTAATGGTTATAGAAATTAATTGATTGCACTTACTTATTCCAAAGGATGTGCAACCAAATATTAAGTTAGAAGTGCCAACAATTTGGGGTTTAATGTGAAATTATGTCCCACTGGCCTTCTTTTTTCTATTTTTTTGTGCTGTTCCAATATACACAAAGGAATTAAATTAACAAAACATGCATAATTGAAATAATTTCCTTGGAGAAATACTTCATTTTCTGGAACAATTTCAATGGTGCCAATGCCTTTGCCCATTGCTGTGTACAAGCTTGATATCGCAGTAATCATACTGACATGGAGAAACATGATTCAGTGTAACTTTAATCACAAAGTAGGAGCACACTAAAATGGCAGAATTGCATTTTTTTCTCAGTTTCAACATACTTGGATTTTTTTTCCTGCTTTTCAATACATTGAATGGTAAAATAAATAGTGCTTTTGAAAAGTACAACTTGTCCTACAATGAAACAAGCCATCATACAGCTACGTAGATGTAAAAACTAAAAGGTTATGCGTCTTCAAAAAGGGGTGTAAAAAATGTTCAAAAATGACAATTGGCTGCTCAGGAAAAGGGATAATACAGTTGTGGCCAAAAGTATTGACACCCCTGCAATTCTGTCAGATAAAACTCAGTTTCTTCCTGAAAATGATTGCAAACACAAATTCTTTGGTATTATTATCTTCATTTAATTTGTCGTAAATTAAAAAACACAAAAAGAATTGTCCTAAAGCCAAATTGGATATAATTCCACACCAAACATAAAAAAGAGGGTGGACAAAAGTATTGGCACTATTCGAAAAATCATGTGATGCTTCTCTAATTTGTGTAATTAAAAGCACCTGTAACTTACCTGTGGCACCTAACAGGTGTTGGCAATAAATAAATCACACTTGCAGCCAGTTGACATGGATTAAAGTTGACTCAACCTCTGTCCTGTGTCCTTTTGTGTACCACATTGAGCATGGAGAAAAGAAAAAAGACCAAAGAACTGTCTGAGGACTTGAGAAACCAAATTGTGAGGAAGCATGAGCAATCTCAAGGCTACAAGTCCATCTCCAAAGACCTGAATGTTCCTGTGTCTACCGTGCACAGTGTCATCAAGAAGTTTAAAGCCCATGGCACTGTGGCTAACCTCCCTAGATGTGGATGGAAAAGAAAAATTGACAAGAGATTTCAACGCAAGATTGTGCGGATGTTGGATAAAGAACCTCGACTAACATCCAAACAAGTTCAAGCTGCCCTGCAGTCCGAGGGTACAACAGTGTCAACCTGTACTATCCGTCGGCGTCTGAATGAAAAGGGACTGTATGGTAGGAGACCCAGGAAGACCCCACTTCTTACTCCGAGACATAAAAATGCCAGGCTGGAGTATGCCAAAACTTACCTGAAAAAGCCTAAAACATTTTGGAAGAATGTTCTCTCGTCAGATGAGACAAAAGTAGAGCTTTTTGGGCAAAGGCATCAGCATAGAGTTTACAGGAGAAAAAAACGAGGCATTCAAAGAAAAGAACACGGTCCCTACAGTCAAACATGGCGGAGGTTCCATGATGTTTTGGGGTTGCTTTGCTGCCTCTGGCACTGGACTGCTAGAAAATGGTTTGAGAGAAAGCACTGGAGACTTCTAAGGTGGCCAGCAATAAGTCCATACCTGAATCCCATAGAACACCTGTGGAGAGATCTAAAAATGGCAGTTTGGAGAAGGCACCATTCAAATATCAGGGACCTGGAGCAGTTTGCCAAAGAAGAATGGTCTAAAATTCCAGCAGAGCATTGTAAGAAGCTCATTGATGGTTACCGGAAGCGGTTGGTCGCAGTTATTTTGGCTAAAGGTTGTGCAACCAAATATTAGGCTGAGGGTGCCAATACTTTTGTCTGGCCCATTTTTGGAGTTTTGTGTGAAATGATCAATATTTTGCTTTTTGCTTCATTCTCTTTTGTGTTTCTTCATTTAAGACAAATTAAATGAAGATAATAATACCAAAGAATTTGTGTTTGCAATCATTTTCAGGAAGAAACTGAGTATTATCTGACAGAATTGCAGGGGTGTCAATACTTTTGGCCACAACTGTAAGTCTTTTATTTCAGTCTATGGTCCCAAGCAATATATTGTCTTTCTTAAAATATGCCACACAGTTTTACCACAATAATTTACCTCCTTTATCAGTGAATTCATACAGGTCCGGGCAAGAAAATAATGTAACTGACCTCTTTTTCCTCTAGTTACAGCCTTGTACATTGGTACCTACCACAGCTACTAAATTACAGCTTTAATCATGTTGTGCACGGGTCCACTGAATGGAAATAAAATACTTATCTAAATTAAGTTATCATTATATACATAAGGTTTGTTTATTTGGAAACCACATTTAACCCTGCCCTTTATCATTATTTCCTTAGGAGGTGGGAGGATTTGTAGACATTAAGTTCAACTAAAGAGTGTATCTGTAAGAAGCATTTCAAGGTCCTGGAGTGGCCTAGCCAGTCTCCAGACCTGAACCCAATAGAAAATCTTTGGATGGATCTGAAACTCAGTGTTGTCCAGTGACAGCCCCGAAGCCTGAAAGTTCTGAAGAAGAACTTTAAGGAGGATTGGGCCAAAATTCCTGCTGCAATGTGCGCAAACTTAGTCAAGAACTACAGGAAAGTCTGACTTCTGTAATTGCAAATAAAGGTACCAAATATTAAGTTCTGTTTTTCTATTGTATCAAATACTTATTTCATGCAATAAAATGCAATTTAATTATTTAAAAATCATACCATGTGATTTTCTGGTTTTTATTTTTAGATTCTGTCTCTCACAATTGAAGTGTACCTACGATACATAATTACAGACCTCTCCATTATTTGTAGGTGGGAAAACGTTCTCCACTGGACCTATGCATTTGGGCATTGTCTAAAGTATGAAACTTATTTTTATAACCTGGTGGTGGCTCTCCTGTGGAGAGGTAGGTTTGGGCAATCATGGTAGGCACTTAAAGTCTGGACTTGTTTTAGCGGAATAATAGCAAGGATATAGGGCTCTGGGCATCATTACACACGAGCTAGTCATACACAAGTTATTTTCCACATGGGGACCATGTTTGGTGGGGAACGCAGGGACACAGGTAGGTTGCAGTGTGACGTTCCTGTGTGCAGCACCAAGAGAGCATATAGGAAGGGTTACTTGGCACCATGATGGAGTTGGGCATATGCCCCAACTTGGCATCACCTCCCCAGAGTTGGGTCTGGAGTGTGACATAGCAAAAAGAGAGAGAAACTACACAGACATAGAATGATAGTGAGAAATGTGTTTAAGACCGGTTCAAGTACGGTGCTCTGAGCCACAGTAGAAGGCCCAGCTACTGTAAAGCCAGACGTACACATATGATACCTGATGGCTGAACATTATCTCTACATACTTCCCCATACACATGAACTTTTAGCTTCGTGCAGCATTCATGTGTTTACAATAGGGAAAGCAGAGAAAATTAACCCTGGATAATTAAAAAGGGTTGGGGTGTATAAATTCAAACTTTCTGACCCTTATTTCCCTCTGACATTATCTCAGAAATATTAGATTGTTAGCAAATCCCAACAATATAGGTGGGTTGAGCCAACCTTAATCTTATGTGCATGGGCCCTTCGGTGTTGACTACTGGTTTAAAAAATAAGCCTAAAAGTAAAATCTGGAATGCAAGGACACTTGAGTGCTGCATTCCTGTCCTGTAAAGTGGCTTTTATATGGAATTATGGAATTGATCCCAAAGCAGTAGAGTAAAGCTAGTCACCACTACCAACCAAGTACACTGGAACTAACAATTGTATTGGTGGTCATCAGAGAAAGTGGTATGAACTTTTGTTATTGAAGTTGATCAAGCATTTATGCCTCATTTTTAAGAGCCATTAAATTCATGCTTCTTCTGACTGTGAATAATGCATTGTTTCTGCAATGAACTTTGTCCAAGACATTTCCTGCCCGGTAAGGCCGGGGTTAACTGACCGTAGCTACTCTCATGTGAGAGAATAGGATTGATTATGCTAGTGACGCTCTGATCAAACTTTAATCAGAGTTTGATCCGAGTGTCAGAATAGTGTGATCTGATTCTCTGAGAGAATTGGAGCACATTGTGAGAAGAAGTTGCAGAACAAAATTTCTCCATCTTCTACATTCTGTGAACCCATGGAAAATGGACTGCTCTCAGATGTCATCCATGTGAAGTCTGATGTTTTCCATAGACTTGAATAAGTGTCTTTCGGTTTCAGAGTGAAACAGCAGCATGTTGCGATTTTTTTCTCACTGACAGATTCTGCCATTAAAAGAAAATCGGTCATCAGCACTGCCCGATTGAATAACATTGGTCCAAGTGCAATCCAATAGAAAATTGGATATTGTTTGTTTGATGCATACACTGCTGTAAGTGAGCCCTAGTAGTACTGAGTGTATGTGATTGAATGGATGGAAAACGGTAGTTTATTTTTTAGATAATTTACATGAAAAAAGCCTACAACATAAAAAATAAAAATATTAAGTTCGATGAAAAAAAGACCATGAGAAAGGTCAAAACCCTTATGAAATTTCGGTGCACAAGAAACTTATAAATGCTGCTATTACACATCTGTTTGGTGCCATTTTAGTAGAATTTATAATTGGCATCAGAATACATATAACACATTTGCATTACTGTGTTGTATTCCTATGTAACAGATGGTGGTACAATCACAAATGAAAAAGAAAGTGAAAAGTGTCCACCCTCTATACCCGTTTTTCTTTACATTTCCACTTTTTTTCTTCTGTAGAGAAACATTTGTTCGGTGTGAGGAGGTTTTCGCTTGAGGAGGAAACTATTTTATCTGCAAGACTCCCTGGTGATCAAGCTGACTTGGAACTGCTGCTATTCAGCCTGTCTGACAGGGTGACTTGAATAATACTTCCCGTGATGCTTTGTGCGTTTGTCTTAATTCTTTCCTTTTGAACTCGCCATGACTTATAAGTGTCTTTTCTTCCTCTTTTGTGTGTCTGAAGTTATCCCTCTATTAGTTTTAATTGGAAAGGTACCTTTCATTCTTCCAGTGTAGTCATTGACTGGCTTCAGAACTCTCTAGACTTTAAATCTTTGAGGCAGAAGTCAAGAGTTACTCTTTTTTATTTTATTTTTTTTTAATCTGTCCCCTCTGCCATCCTGTTCCCATCTCTTACCCAATATCCCCTCCATTCTAGTTGTCTTAATTATTTGTGAAATGAAGGACATTGAGTAGTTTCCCAACCGTGCAGCTAAATAGGCAAAAAAAAATAATACCTCTTTATACCTTCTCCTTTTCTGTGACCTTAAACAATAGGTTTGAAAAAATTGGAAAAGCGACACCTTTTGTTAATAAACAAAGGGGTGAAACTGAACTAATTCCCAGGAAGGAAGTACAAACTTAACATCCCCATGATTTATGTGATTTAGAACATGTCCATGTATATAAATTAGAAAAATACCACAATGGAATACGCTGGCATTTTCAATGAATCATCTGAACAGTACCAACATAAGAAACTCATTATCCAATACGCTACTCAGAAGACTAGTAACTGCATAAAAGAACGTAAAATCTTCATTTTAATAACAAAAAAAGTAAAACCTAGAATGCAGCACATAAAAGAAGACTTTTCATCATAGCTTCTTATACTTTAGAGCAAATGAAGGAGGAAGCCAGCAAAATTTTACATGTTTTAGTCATTTGGCATCAAATTGGAAACACTTGGAAACTTGGTACAACAAACAACTAAACAATTGCAGATGTCCAGCGTACAAGGGAAGGTTTGCAGAGCATGACTAGCAAAAAAAAAGAAGCAGACATTTAGGGCAAAAGGGTCTACCATAAAGAAAATGGATAGAATATATCTAAATCTAACAGAGCAGATAATGATCTACCATAAAAGAGAGGAGATAGAAGAAAAAGAGGTCAGTAAGCAGAAAGGAGGAGACGAAACTGCTCAGACATGATAAGTGAAACCCTAAAAGCATGAAGTTCTATCATTGTTAGGAGCTGATTCATGTTCGATATTTTTCACTCACCCCTAAAAATGAACGTGTTGTACTAAAAGGAGAAAAAAAATAATCTTCTGTTATACACCATATATTATTTTCTATGAAGTGGGTGACACGGTTGCCCTTAAAGCTAAATGAGGTCCAAAGATTCCAAATTTTTCTAAAGCAAAAATTTCTACAGAAGTTCTTTGTCTACATCTGGTAAAGAAATTTGTAATGTTAAGTGAATAGACTGGAGAAAAAAAATATCATTGTTAAACTTTTTAAATAATTTTTATGAGTATTTTTTCAGATTTTTGTTGGCCTAATATGAAAGTATATGTGATTTGAGAAGTAAAACTGTGGTAAATCAATCTGTAGGTATAATAGCTATAATTAATATTATTAAAGACATTTCCATACTAGAGGCATAACTGTAACACTATTGAATCACCTCTATAAGGATATTTCCATCACCAAACTGGAGAAAAAGACAACTGTCGTCAATGCCTGACAAAGCAACATACATATAGAGTGATCAGGGTCCCATAAGGGCATACTCATACCATGGTAAGACAGATTGCTACATACTTTACATTTGACCTCATCAAATACAGTATATTGTTTGTAGTAAGTAGGTTTAGATATTGTAAGGTGGAGCCAAATGTGGAGCTGATAATCTCCCCCTGATATTTAATCTTCACTTGCTTGCCCATAATTCAGTCATCTGCTTGAAAATAGCCAGCAGCTACTGATCTGGTCACAAAGAACTTTATATGGGGTCACTTGACTCAAAATCAGGTAGCTAGTGCCATGATAGGAGCCGGGTGCTCAACTTAAGGTCTCTGTTGGAACAGTGCTCCTTATGCCACAGCTCGCACACCCCACAGCTAGTGTGGAGCAACTTCTTACCCCAGATGGAGCTAGCTGGTGAAAACGGCCAATGCCATGAGCAGAGCTTCTTACGAAATTTCTGTAGCCTCCATGCAATAGAATACCACAATTTAAATAGTAATTGCCCACAATCCTCTCTCTTTCTAAACTGGCTCTGAGGGCCCACAAGCCTTTTTTCAAGCAAACAGATAGCATAGCAGCCACTTTCCCTTGCAAAAGATAGGGCCCAGCTTGCATCATAAAATGCTTTATGTCTTTATGTAGGCCTGCTCTTACAACAGCTAAATCCTACCGTACAGCTCTACTCACTATAGAAATCACAGCACCTACTCTTTTTCAATAACATAAATCACTAGTTAGAGTTTGAGGTTAAAGATTCCTAAAGAGACATCTCCTCTTAAAGGGACATACATACCTTTTTCTGCCACGGTGAAAAACAAATTCAAGGGTGACAATGATTAACAAATGGTGACGACACAAGTGTATTGGACTCTGTGACTTTGAGACCATTCACTACCAATTTCCTTGCTTTTTAAATGTATGGCTAGTCACAGACAAGGTTGCTCAAGTGGAACCCCATTTTCTTCACTGAAGTCCTTATTAGTCCCTAGAAGACTACGAACATATCTCAGGTAATTACAAACTCCAGCGACATTTCCTCCACAAGAAGGCATGGCATGTTTCCGTTCTCCCTGCTCAGAGACAATTACCAATGAAGACACTAATCCTTCACCTGGGAACTTGCTCGATAAAGGGTCTAACCACTGAGTGCCAGCTTGGTTTCCCTCTCCAATAGGACCCCCTCAATTTTCAGAGACAACTAGCCACCATAGCACTTCCCCATGGAACCCCTGCCATTAAAGTATCTGGAGTGAATTCTGAAAAGCAGCAACTATTTGCAGCAAAAATGTAAGTGTAAAAAGGTTTGTGGATTTGCTGCAGATTTAGTGCGTTTTTTTAAAAATAAAATATGTTTATTTAGCTAATAAACCTCACACAATTCCACATGCAAATCCACATGTAAATCCGCATCTAAAATGTATAAAATCCGCACTAAAAATGTGCGGAATTTTCACTGCATTTTCTGCCAAGTGATGCAGAAATTTTCGTAAACAAATACGCAACGTGCGCACATAGCCTAAAGGTGTCTGTCTGTACACTGGTGATGAGCCCATGGTACAAACCACCACATGGGCCGTTAACCCACATATACAGAACTGTGCAAAAGTTTTAGGTGTGTATGGAAAAATGCTGCAAAGTAAGAATATTTTTAAAAATGAAAGTGTTAGCATTTTATTTTTGTCAGTTAAAAAAATGCAAAGTGAATGAACAAAAGAGAAATCTAATTCAAATCAATATTTAGTGTGCCCAGCCTTTGCCTTCAAAATGGCATTAAATTATCAATTTTTCTAAGTATATTTGCATATAGTTTTGACGGAACTTGACAGTGAGCTTGTTCCAAACATCTTAGGGAACTAACTACTGATCTTCTCTCAATGGAGGCTTAGGCAAATCTTTCAGTCTCTTCTTATAAACCATCTTTAGTGTAAAGAAGAACAAGGAGTCCTGGAAGTGATGAAATATCCCAATTGAGTCCTGATCGCGACAGCATTGAATCTGTGTGGGAATGCAAGAAAGACTGAAAGATTTGCCCAAGTAATTTTTTTTAGGTGAAAAGGGTGTCTCCACCTGTAGAAGGATCCATTTTTTTGTGAGCACAACCCCCATCTTTGGACATCGGGCACTCAGACCATCCTCATGGAGTCGGTTTATAACCGTTTGTGCAGACACATGCACATTTGTGGCCTGCTGGAGGTCATTTTGCAGGGCTCTGGCAGTGCTCCTCCTGTTCCTCCTTGCACAAAGGCTGAGGTAGCGGTCCTGCTGCTGGGTTGTTGCCCTCCTCCAGCCCCCTCCATGTCTCCTGGTGTACTGGCCTGTCTCCTGGTAGCACCTCCAGACTCTGAACACTATACTGACAGACACAGCAAACCTTGCCACAGCTCGCATTGATGTGGCATCCTAGATGAGCTGCACTACCTGAGCCACTTGTGTGAGTTGTAGAGTCCATCTCATGCTATCACGAGTGTGAAAGCACAACCAACATTCAAAAGTAACCAAAACATCAGCCAGAAAGCATTGGTACTGAGATGTGGTCTGTGGTCCCCCCTGCAGAACCACTCCTTTATTGAGGGTGTCTTGATAATTGCCAATAATTTTCATCTGTCTATTCCATTTGCACGACAGCATGTGAAATTGATTGTCAGTTTGACAGACAGTTTGATTTCACAGAAGTTTGATTTACTTGGAGTTATATTCTGTTGTTTAAGTGTTCCCTTTATTTTTTTGAGCAGTGTATAATGTCATGTAGCTTAACAAGCAGCTAAACCGCCATACCTGGGTCCAATAAGGGAAACTGTAGTAGAATCTGTGCTTTATTGAACGTAGGGTATATAGATGTGCGGTGAAACTACAAACAGAAATAGATACATAGAATCAGTACTGTGTTCATGGAAATACACAATATACATAGCATACACAATCTGCACTACTAGCTGAGCAGGGGGGGTAACTAAGCTGGCTAATATGAGGCAGAAATCATATACAGGGAACATGTTTACATACCACCGATGCTGACACAAGGGGAGCAGAGGAATGAGATGTTCCCAAAATGCAGGCTTGATAGAAAATGGAGGACCGGAGAGAAAAATGGGGCTGGAATAGACCATGATGCTTTGCAAACTTACCCAGAATACATTGTGGATTGGAGGGAAAATATAGAAGCGAAAATTAATGTAAATAGAATAACACTGCAATTATGACTTTGGTCAGTAGATGGAGCCAAAGATACAGAAAACATTAAACTATATAGAAACCTGGACATTCTATACGTACAGCAATCATTGTATGTTATCAAAATAGACAAGTAGACAGTCAAAGGTTGTGAATTATGACAGAGACAGAACAACCCCCATGTTGCATTTTTACAGACTTTCTATTTTGCATCTTCCCACTGCGCTTTTGATCTCAAATTTGGTGGCAGTAATATTTAAATTTCTCACTAAGAAAAGTCAAAATAAAAAAAAGTTTAAAAATAAATACATAAATAAAAAATATGCAAAAAGCAAAATAAATATAAATTTAAATCACCCCCTTTTCCTAATTTAAAAATAAAGAAATTAAAAAAAATAATATTGTCATTTTAAAAAAATTTTGATCTATCATTACTGGGCCAAATTTTACAATTTTGACCAGTGTCAAATTATGTGGTAATAACTCTGGAACGCTTTAATGATTCTGAGATTGTTTTTTCGTGACACTTTGTACTTCATGATAGTAGTAAAATGTCTACGATATGACGTGCGTTTATTTGTAAAGAACAGCGAAATTTGGCAAACATTTTGAAAATTTTCAAACTTTTAATTTTTATCCCCTTAAATCAGAGAGTTATATCACAGAAAAATAGTTAATAAATAACATTTACCACATGTCTACTTTACATCAGCACAATTTAAAAAAAAATTATTTGACAGAAAATATGCAAAAGTGATGCCATTCTAAAAGCTGCACCTTTCAAGGTGCTCAAACCCACATTCAAGAAGTTTATTAACCCTTCAGGTGCGTCACAGGAATTTTGCAGTGTTGAAGGAAAAAATGAATATTTAACTTTCATTCACAAAAATTTTAATTTTGACTCAAATTTTTAAATTTTTAAAGTGTAACAAAATAGACCCCAAAACTAGTTGTGCAATTTCTCCCAATCACCATATGTGGGGGAAAACCACTGTTTGGGTGCATTGCAGGGTTTTTTGAATGCAAAATTTGCTAGACTCATTAGTGGATGCCATGTCGCGTTTGAAGAATCCCTAATGTGCCTAACCAACGGAAACCCCCCACAAATGACACCATTCTGGAAACTAGACCCCCTCAATGAACTTTTCAGGATGTGTGGTGAGCACTTTGAGCCCCCAGGTGCTTTAAAAAAGTTTATAATGTTGAGCTGTGAAATTTTAAAAAATCACATTTTTCCCACAAAAATGTTTTTTAGCCCCAAATTTTGAATTTGCACAAGGGTAATAGTAGAAATTGCACCATAAAATTTGTTGTGCAATTTCTCCTGAGTATGATGATAGCCATTATGCGAAGGAAAACTACTCTTTGGGCAGGGTTTGGAAGGGAAGAAGAACCATTTGACTTTTTGAATGCAAAATTTGCTGGAATATTTAGTGGACGCCTTGTCATGTTTGTAGAGCCCCTGATGTGTCAAAACAGTGAAAAATGCTCACAAGTGACCCCATTTTGGAAACTAGACCCCTCAGGAAACTTATCTAGTTGTATGGTGAGCATCTTGAACAACCAAGTGCTCCAGAGGTGTTTATAATATAGAGCCGTGAAAATAAAAAAATCACATTTTTCTCACAAAAATGTTCTTTTAGCCCCAATTCTTTTTCACTAGGGTAACGGGAGAAAATGAACCCCAAAATTTGATTGTGCAATTTCTCTCGATGACACAGCTACCCCCTATGTGTCAGAAAACTATTGTTTAGAAGCATGGCAGGTCTCAGAATGGAAGGAGTGACGCTTTGGAACGCTGACTTTGATGGAATGGTCTGCGGGTGTCTTGTCACGTTTGGAAAGCTCCTGATGTGCCTATGTTAGGCGTCGGGTTCCTGCAGCTGCACAGCGGGAATCCAGAGCCTTGCATTCAGCGGTCTCCCATTCTCCATCGACTGCAGAGGAGCCTGCTCAGCAGTCCTGTCGTTCCCGACGCTCTTCTCAGACCAGCTCTGTGGGTCTGGCTGTTGCTGCCACCTCTGGGCCAGCAATAGCAATGCAGGCTGCTCAGCAGCAAGCCACTCCGTGTCCAGGAGGATCAGGCTGCGCTTATACTGCCCACTGTTAAGATTTTTTTGCGTTAAAGCCGTATTCTGATTATCTGATTACCGGTTTTACCAAAGAGAATCATAAAAAGCGCCCTCCTCTAAACTGCATTCATACATACTAGCACGTAACTGATGAAGGTCTATACTGACTGAAACGTTTTCTGGTACTACAATAAATAGTCTCACTAAGCTTTAACTTGAGTGCCAGGTTTTCATTTATTACTAACTGCGGTTTAGGCACACTGGAGCTCAGACAGGAGGGGAGCATTTGAATTTGGGAGCGCAGAATTTGCTTTGGGGGGGCCACAAGTCATATCGCTTTTCCAGAGCCGTTGTGCTACTGGTAACATGGAAGCCCCTATATTTTCATTACCAAATGATGGACCTGAGTGGAGACTTGCTTTTTTTTGTGGACTAATTTGAAGCTTTTGTTAAGAACATTTTACATAACATTTGGGATTACATTTGTCTGGCGTTCTACCCTGAGCTCTTATATCAGGGTTTTCATCTAAATCTGTGAGTGACGTGATTCAGATGAGGGATCCATTCATTATAATGAGGCAGCAAAGTTTTTCTGGACTCCATCTAGCCTCTGTTCAGCGGTGTCCTTTTCACAGTGGAACACAAAACTGTAACTGACGGCACTTTTATGCACGCCTAAAAAGACTGACACTGCCAGATCATAGGCAGCCACATGGCGTGCAGACTGCCTCCATCTGCCTCATCACAGGGAATCTTCCATCCATCTTGGATGCTGAAAAAGCCAAGAGAGCTAGGTCTTTTTGGAAGAAATATTGTGGAAAGTAGGCCTTAATGGAGTTGGTCACTTTAACTTGCTCTGGGTTCACACCAAGCGGCATCTAACCTTATCGTCCTCCTCTCTGTTCTCCCACTCCTCGCCTTCAGAGTCACCCTCCTCTTCTTCCTGCCCTAACAGCAACAGCACAGTACAGTCTGCATGCGGCTCAGGTATCTGAGTTTTATCAGGATCACCTACTTTGTCCGACCCCGGATCCAACTGAAAAAAATTTGCTTTCCTCCTCTTGATTCTGTGAATCAATGGAGCAGACCTCTGATGCCCATGGAATAGAATGTGTCAACAGCTCTGCAGACTCGCCCATCTGTGGTTCCCCGTAAGGGTTTGAGCAGGTATGCGGGATGCAGTGAGGAGCAGGAGGCAGAGCAAGAGTTAATGGGTACTTTATACAGAAAAAAGGAAATCACAGTATACGCGCCTCGCAGGGTGCATGAGAATTTGAACAGTGTAAGGTGTAAACAAATTAAAAGCAACAAACGGTGCAGAGTTAGGAACGAGATTTAACGAGTTAACTTATCAGTCCTGGGGTCCTGGAAGAAGGAGGTTGGAAGATCCCACAATGGCACCGCAGGGGATGCGAGACATCGTGGAAATAGTTGTGTCGCAGTCTCTGTACTGAAGCAGCATTTCCTGGTTGTACCTGGCAGAATCCCTCACTTCTGGCATATGACGTGGAATGGCCGGAGTTCTGTGGCACAAATAGCGGAACACTGAGTCCTGGAACAAAGCCTGTGGCTGTGTTGTCGGGAGCCGTGTGGTATGAGAAATCAGCAATATGTTGCGTGCCCAGTGTACTCGGGGCACCAGTCTGTCTGGACCGACACGATCAGAGGTCGGAAGGGAACTAGCATCAGAAGCCGCACATTCAGTGCGCGCAGGGGAGATCAGGCTTCGGAGCGGGCTTGATATTTGGCCTGGGTCAGAGGAGATGGAGTCAAACTTCTCCTTCTGGGTAAGCTGTCTTCCCGCCAAGAGCCCAGACTTTGTGCGCTTCCCTCTTTTTATATCCAACCTGCCCACTTCAGTCAGGTGCTCAGGTTTTCTCTGTACAGTAAGCCCTTCCCCCAGCAAAATTGATGACAGGCCCGACAGTTCCGGCCTGGAGACACAAGGTTCAGCCCTAGCTTGGTCCACCCTCCTACATCCCCACAGTCAGTTGGGTGGATGGAAAGTTGTGAAGCATGGGGAAACAAGGGTAATTGGGGTGCCACCTCTGAGAATTGTACTGTGTGTGATGTTGTGGGGAGGAGGACTCCCAGACAGTGAAAGGACAGGTACCCAGAGGATCGCCATCAGGGTTCCTGAGGGAACGATACTGGGAAGACAGTAAAAGGAAAGACTTGACTGAAGTTGTCAGGGAAACAGGGGGCGGGGCAAGCTTAAAAGGAGCAGGGGGCGCGATGAAGTGGCAGTTGACAGAGAGCAGGACAACAGACAGGAAGTCGTGTGAGACAGAGAGGACCGAGGGAGCAGACGGTGTGTTGTGGAGAGACCGACAGGGGCCTGTGAAAGGAAAGCTGTGGACTCACCGACTAGTGACACGTGAGAGACTTGCACCGGCGGCCGCACCCTGCATACGGTCCCATACAGCGACTCCCGCTGCTTCCCACCCTGTTGTGACAAGGCGGCTACCTCAGGCGACCGCAGCGACGACAGACTATTCCTTTACAGAGGTCAGGACACTGCCCCCCTGCCTTCTCCCACAGCTGCGGCCCTGTCATCACCGGCCCCAGGGGGCGCCACCTCGCTACAGGCGGTAGTAGAGGCCCCCGTCCGGTTTGCTCAGGGACCCTGAGCAGAGGTCGGTGAACGCTTATATTTTGAGACTGCGTCATAACCCCGCGGTGAGACGAGAGCCGCAAGGAGACGCCTGTTGCGCCCATCGGCACAGTTTCTTCAGGGCCTGCTGTGCCCCACCGTCACAGTTTCTTCAGGGCCTGTTGTGCCCCACCGTCATCGTTTCTTCAGGGCCTGTTGCACCCCACCGTCATCGTTTCTTCAGGGCCTGTTGCGCCCCACCGTCATCGTTTCTTCAGGGCCTGTTGCGCCCCACCGCAACATTTCTATAGGGCCTGTTGCGCCCAGCTCCATCCCGGAATATCGAGGCGTCAAGGCAGCCGCATCAACGACCTCTACGCGGCCACACCTGTGATCCTGACAGACCCCTGGAAGGATAAGTTTATTATAAGAGATAAGGACCCCCCAGTTTGGTCACACATGGCCTATAGCACCCGGGCCAACCGGGTTAGTCGCATTACCCATAAGAAAGTGTTGTTAGGTTTGTTGAGTTCCTGCGTGGACTGGTTGCTGTTAATACTTTTTTTTGGTTGCTCAATATAGCCCCAGTGGCTACAGGTTATAAAAGTTATTTCCACAAACCACCCTCAGTCTCGTGTCTCGTCACTGCATCCTGCGAACCTGCTAGAACCCTACACTTGGCGTAGTCGGCAGGATGCAGTCTCCGAGCACAGACAGTGGTGCCCCAGATCAGGGTAGAGCTGTAAACTCTACAAATGATGAGGGTCCTCGTACCAGCATATCATTGGGGGCCATGCTGAACAACCTGCCTAGATTTTCCGGCTCAAATACTATGTTATGGAGCTGGACAGAGTGGATGCGGGGGCTCTTTTGGATGCACCCAATGACCCCTGATCTTGAGGCTGAGGTGGCACTCATGGCACTGGACGGGGAGGCGCGGAGGTCAGTGATGTTGAAACCTCCGGGTCACCGCAACACTTTTGAAAAAGTGTTACAGATAGTAGAACAGACCCATGGGGACCCTACTGATGTGGGAGAGTTAAGAACCCGTTTGTTTAGTCGGATGCAAGTAGAGGGGGAGATGATCACAGAGTATATGAATGTCCTCCAAGAATTGCATACGGCTATAGAAAGAAAGGACAGGGTAGGGGCAGGATCTGTTGACATTACCCTACGTGACCTACTGGTGACTGGTTTGCGAGATCCATTAGTCAAACAGGCACTGCGGGAACAGATCAGGATGAATCCCCGAATAGATTTTTCAGAGGTGGGAAGTCAGGCACGTGCTCGAGAGCAGGATCAGGGTATGGCGGTCCCCGTGGGGAAAGTCCGAGGTGAGGAGGCCTCTGTGAACGTAGTCAAGGAGCCTCAGTGGGTGGAAGAGATGAAGCAAGAGCTGAAAAGTATTAAGGGCGAGTTGGCCGAAGTAAAGAGAAGACCCGAGACCGGGACTGGACGCCCTGGCTTTAACCCCAGCTTCTGGGGATCACGCTCCCCGCGGGGTGGTCAACCTACACAGGCCCGGTGTTTTGAGTGTGGAGGACCAGGCCACTTTGCCCGAGAGTGTCTGCAGCGTGGGGGATACCCACCCCGGCCGCCATTAAACTAAAGGGCTCCGGGCTCGGAGCCGAAAACCACAACTAGGGGTGGTGGAAGTCCCGAAGATTTGGTAGCAAAATGCTTGGTGGTTTGGGCAGAAGTAGAGGACCGGGCCATCCGGTGGCTGGTGGACATGGGGTCACAAGTAACCACTATGCCCGCAACGTATTTTCAACAGAACTTCCCGGATGAACACAGAACTTAAGCACATGCTAAAAAGGAAGAAAAAAATGTTTATAAAATGGAAAGAGGGAGGCATATCTAAAGAAGAATATAATGCTGTCTGCAGAACCTGCAGGGCACAAATCAGATTAGCTAAAGCTGACAATGAATTGAGGCTTGCAAGAGATGTCAAAAGCAATAATAAAGGATTTTGGGGATATGTCAAAAGTAAAAGAAAAGTCAAAGATGCTATAGGATTTTTACAGGATGAAAATGATGAAATGGTAAGACAGGATGTTGAGAAGGCCGAACTTTTAAATTCCTATTTTGCATCTGTTTTCTCTCAGAAAGGAAATGTGACATCAACTGTTCTTCACTGTCCTATTAAGGGAATAGAAGAATCCAGGATATCTATAAACAGAAAGATAGTGAGGAAACACTTAGCTAACCTAAATGAATTCAAGTCTCCAGGTCCAGATGAATTACACCCCAGAGTACTGAAGGAGATAGCAGAAGAAATTTTTGAACCCCTCTCCATAATATTTGAAAATTCTTGGAGAACAGGAGAAGTCCCAGAAGACTGGAGAAGAGCAAATGTTGTTCCTATCTTCAAAAAGGGGAAGAAGGTGGACCCAGGCAACTATAGGCCGGTGAGTCTGACTTCTATACCAGGAAAGATCTTTGAACAAATTATTAAACAACATGTATGTCAGTACCTGGATAAGAATGAAGTGATTAAACAGAGTCAGCATGGGTTTGTAACTAATAAGTCATGTCAGACTAACTTAATTTCCTTCTATGACGGAATCACTGATTGGGTGGATCAAGGAAATGCTGTAGATATAGTATATCTTGACTTCAGCAAAGCATTTGACAAAGTATCTCATACAATCCTTATTGAAAAAATGACTAAGTATGGAATGGACAAGGCAACTGTTAGGTGGATTCATAACTGGCTTAGTGATCGGACCCAAAGAGTGGTCGTAAATGGCTGCACATCCAGTTGGAAGAATGTCTCAAGTGGGGTACCACAGGGCTCTGTCCTGGGCCCTTTATTGTTCAACATCTTTATCAACGATTTAGATGAAGGAATTGAGGGTAAACTGATTAAATTTGCTGATGACACAAAGCTAGGAGGGATAGCTAATACTAGAGAAGAGAGAGAGAGGATTCAAAAAGATATAAATAAACTGGAGAAGTGGGCAGCAACTAACAGAATGGTTTTTAACAGGGAAAAATGCAAAGTACTACATCTGGGCAATAAAAATGAAAAAAGCATATACAGAATGGGAGGAATAGGCCTAAGCAACAGCACATGTGAAAAAGACTTGGGTATACTAATAGATCACAAACTGAATATGAGTCAACAGTGTGATGCAGCAGCAAAAAAAGCAAATGCAATTCTAGGATGTATTAACAGAAGCATACAGTCTAGATCACGTGAAGTCATTATTTCCCTCTACTCCTCTTTGGTCAGACCTCATCTGGAATATTGTGTCCAGTTTTGGGCACCACATTTTAAAAAAGACATCAACAAACTGGAGCAAGTTCAGAAAAGAGCAACCAGAATGGTGACCGGTCTGCAAACCCTGTCTTATGAGGAAAGGTTGCAGGATTTGGGATTGTTTAGTTTGCAAAAGAGAAGACTGAGAGGAGACTTAATAGCTGTCTACAAATATCTCAAGGGCTGTCACATTGTAGAAGGATCATCTTTATTCTCATTTGCACAAGGAAAGACTAGAAGCAATGGGATGAAACTGAATGGGAGGAGACACAGATTAGATATTAGAAAAAACTTTTTGACAGTTAGAGTGATCAATGAGTGGAACAAGCTGCCACGAGAAGTGGTGAGTTCTCCTTCAATGGATGTCTTCAAACAGAGGCTGGACAGACATCTGACTGGGATGATTTAGCGAATCCTGTTTTGAGCAGGGGGTTGGACCAGATGGCCCAGGAGGTCCCTTCCAACTCTACGATTCTATGATTCTATGAAGGCCTCAGTGGGGGCCCATGATCAGACTAATAGCTGCCAACCAACTGCCGGTCCCAGTTGCCGGGGTGGTGTGGGTGCAAGTGACGCTGTGCGGTAAATCCCTTGGTCGCAGAGGGGTGGTACTGACTCAAGGAGAAGCTGATAAGCCACACCCCATCACCCTAGGCATGAATGTTCTACGAGAGTTCGGCAACCTACTGCTCAATGACCCTACACAGAGGATTCTGAAGCAGTGGGGTTCTCGCACAGCCCAGGGACAGGTATTCCAGCAGCTGGTGCAGGGAGCACGGGTACATCAGGACCGCCAGGAAGGCGAGGCTCTGGGTAAGGTCATCATGCCAGTGACTCCCCTGCTTGTGTTACCTCCTGGACAGACTGTGGTGGCCCTGCCCATTCGAGCCCCGATACCCTTGGAGGGCGTGGAGGTGCAGGTGGAGCCGTGTCACTCGGAGCGCTTACCTCCTGGCATACTGGTGGCCCGTTCCCTGGCTACCGTGCAAAAAGGAGCCATCCTGGTGTGCTGCGTTAACCTTGCAGACCAAGACACCGTTCTGAAAGCACGGACTGTGCTGGCCAAACTAGTAAGGCCTTTAGAAGAAGTGCTGCCAGCTCCTGCGGTTCAATTACAAGTACACCCCGAGGATCCTTGGGAAGTAACAATGCGAACCTTACAGGCCCAAGAAGTCTCGGCACAAGAGAAGGGCCGAAAGATTTTGGAGCAGATGCGGGCCGAGCTTTCTGGATTAACTGCAGCCCAACTCTCACAGATTAAAACATTGCTGGGACAGTACCATGAAGTATTTGCTAGTCATGAGGACGATTTTGGGTGTACCACCGCCATCACTCATGAAATCCCCACAGCAGGAGCGGCCCCTATCCGGGAACGATATCGACAGATTCCGCCACAACTCTATCAAGAGGTGAAAACTTTGCTGGCCCAAATGCTGCGAAAAGGGGTGATACGGGAAAGTCAAAGCCCCTGGGCAGCCCCAATCGTGTTGGTCCGGAAGAAAGATGGTATACTATGATTTTGTGTGGATTATTGTAGACTGAATGCTTGCACTAGTAAAGACTCATATCCACTGCCCCGCATAGTAGAATCCCTGTCTGCCTTGGGAAAAGCTACATATTTTTCAACCCTGGACTTGGCCAGTGGGTACTGGCAGGTGCCCATGTCAGAAGAAGATAGAGCCAAGATGGCGTTCATATTGCCCATGGGACTGTTTGAATTTAATCGGATACTGTTTGGGCTGGCCAACGCCCCCGGGACCTTTCAGAGAATGATGGAGCGCTGTCTGGGAGATCTCAATTTTGAGGCTGCGTTGATCTATCTGGACGACATCATTGTCTATGCCACCACCTTTGAGGACCACCTGCTCCCCGCATACGGTCCCACACAGCGACTCCCGCTGCTTCCCACCCTGTTGTGACAAGGTGGCTACCTCAGGCGATCGCAGTGACGACAGACTATTCCTTTACAGCGGTCAGGACACTGCCCCCCTGCCTTCTCCCACAGCTGCGGCCCTGTCATCACCAGCCCCAGGGGGCGTCACTTCGCTACAGGCGGTAGTAGAGGCCCCCGTCCAGTTTGCTCAGGGACCCTGAGCAGAGGTCGGTGAACGCTTATATTTTGAGACTGCATCATAACCCTGCGGTGAGACGAGAGCCGCAAGGAGACACCTGTTGCGCCCATCGGCACAGTTTCTTCAGGGCCTGTTGCGCCCCACTGTCACAGTTTCTTCAGGGCCTGTTGCGCCCCACCGTCATCATTTCTTCAGGGCCTGTTGCGCCCCACCGTCATCATTTCTTCAGGGACTGTTGCGCCCCACCGTCATCGTTTCTTCAGGGCCTGTTGCACCCCACCATCATCGTTTCTTCAGGGCCTGTTGCACCCCACCATCATCGATTCTTCCGGGCCTGTTGCGCCCCACCGTCATCGTTTCTCCCGGGCCTGTTGCTCCCAGCTCTATCCCGGAATATCGAGGCGTCAAGGCAGCCGCATCAACGACCTCTACACGGCCAGGCCTGTGATCCTGACAGACCCCTGGAAGGATAAGTTTATTTTATGAGATAAGGACCTCCCAGTTTGGTCATACGTGGCCTATAGCACCCGGGCCAACCGGGTTAGTCGCATTACCCATAAGAAAGTGTTGTTAGGTTTGTTGAGTCCCTGCGTGGACTGGTTGCTGTAAATATTTTTTTTTGGTTGCTCAAAATAGCCCCAGTGGCTACAGTTTATAAAAGTTTTTTCCACAAACCACACTCAGTCTCGTGTCTCGTCACTGCATCCTGCGAACCTGCTAGAACCCTACAATGTTAAGGTGGAGGAAGAGAAGGAGAGGCCACTTGATGCAGCGCTTGCCATCTACTGGAGCACATTCTCTTTCTGGCCCTCATCTATAAGGCGTACCACTGTGCGGCTGCCAAAGAAAGGGAGTCAAGTAGCCCGTTCAGTAACAGATGTTGTCAGTTGTCCTCGGATAGGATGAGACAGTGTTTGTTCAGTAGAGCTTTCAGTAACATTACCAATTAACCCACGTACACCTTGAACACTAAGCCTATTCTCCGTTTCACCACGACGTCACTTTTTCCCACTCATGCTGGATGTATCCTTCCCCTCTTTCACAACCCTAGGCCCAGATTTGTCAGTCATTTGTCACTAACAATCAGTACTTATTTGCTGAGATAGTGTATCTGAACCACATTATTAGCAGAAAATATTTTGGTTCTGAAATGTGGCCTGGTGTCTGGACCACAGTATTACCAGAAAAAATGTAGATTCAGAAATCTGGCCTGGTGTCTGGCCAACACTATTAGCAGAAAGGATTTAGGTTCTGAAATGTGGCCTTGTTTCTGGACCACACTATTAGCAGAAAAAATGTAGATTCTGAAATGTCGCCTGGTGTCTGGACCACACTATTAGTAGAAGAAAAAATAGATTCTGAATTGTGTCCTGGTGTCTCGCACACACTATTAGCACAAATAATTTAGATTCTGAAATGTGGCCTGGTGTATGGCTCACACTCTTAGCAGAAATTATTTAGAGTTGGAAATGTGGCCTAGTGTCTGGCCCACAGTATTAGAACAAAATATTTAGATTCTGAAATGTGGCCTGGTATATTGCCCAAACTACAGTATTTAGCAGAAAGGATATACTGTAGATTCTGAAATGTGGTCTCCTGGCTGACCTACACTATTAGCACAAACAATTTAGATTCTAAAATATGGCCTGGTCTCTGGCCCATACGATTAGCACAAACGGTTTAGATGCTGGAATATCACACAGGATCCCATCTATCTGAAGTATCTGACTACTTTCAGCAGCAGCAAGAGCAACCTATCTGAGCTGTTACATTGACAAAATGGCACGAAAACAACACGTCCGCTCTTTATTTGTAGAAGGACATGTGACTTCGGTAGGCAATGACAGAAGCCCTTGTTTCTGGACTTCGTGGATGGTTTGTGTGCTCTGATTGGCTGCTGGAATCTCCACACATTAAGTTAATTAATATAAAAATACAGTCCACCCCTACTCTGACCTATCCCCACCCCCTTCCTTCATCAGATTCTTCTCCCTTGCTCATCTTCCAGCACCACTATTCTAGCCAAAGTCCTAACAAAAGCATTAGTGGAATCTCGAAAAAAAAGCATTAGTGGAAACAATTTAATGAGCTTTGGCTGAATCTATTATGGACAACATGATTTGACGTACATTTAGTATCATATAGGTATGGCAGGTTTTTCTCCTGCACTTCTTAATGCAGTTTTCCTCAAAGAGTGCACAGAACTCCTGTCAGTAAAATGTCTGCTGGTGGAGGAGCATGTGACCAGACCGGTCCTTCAGCCTTCTCCAATAGAAAAGCAGCTTTCCCATGTAAGGTATTGTACATTTGGAGGAGGTTGATGGATTTATCTGTCTACAAAGCCCTCAATGTGCTATATAAGAAGAGCTAACCCAAAAATATGAGTGGTCTCAATACAAAGGACAATGAAATTGCTAGCTGCACAGATGACCTTCTGATATTTATATCCATTTCTGTGACTGATCTGTCCAACCCTATGCAGGAGTTTTATTTTTGCTTATTATAGGATAAGTGATTGTTTAGGCCTGACCATTAGAAACTGCACTGATCGGAAGTTTTATCCCTGACAGGACACTTATCCCCATTTTAAAATGCAGCGGCAGGTGGGAGGTCTGACCGCAGCTCCATTCATTCTCTTTGGGACTTCCAGAAAGAAATCAAGCACAGTGGTTGCAGCCACTGAGGGAATGAATGGATCAGTGATCAAGTTGCACATGCCACTCCAGTCTAATTGGGATAAAAGTTCCACATTCTGTCAAGCAGTTAGACCCCCACCAATCAATCGTTATCACTTATCCTGTGGAGAGGTAATTACTTTTTTTCACAGGAGAACCCCAGTAAGTGCAATATCAGAGAGAACAAATGACCTCCATACACAACACAATCCACTATATCAATATACATAAGTGGAAGAAATAGCACAACACTATGACCAGACCACATATTATCTCCACAAATAATATCACATACAAAAAACAAATACCACCACACTGTGACCAGACCACACAGTGGCAGAATAATATCACATACAAAGAACAAATACTGCCACACCATGACTAGACCACATATTACTATCACACGGTGACCAAATAACACCACATAAAAGTAGAAATACCACCACACCATGACTGGACTACATATTTCATCACATGGTGGCTGAATTATACCACATACAAGGGACAAATACAGCCACACCACGACCTGACAACAAATCACCATCACATAGTGACCAAATACTACAATATTGATCATGAATACAAACCACAATACTAACAATACTGTTGCTACCGCCAGTGACATTATAGTGCCATTATACACAAGAGCTCCGTATATAGTATACAGTGTATAGTGTAAGTTAAGTGTGCAGGTAATTTATAGATCACTAGTGACATTATACACAGGAGCTCAGTATATAGTATATATTGTATAGGTAATTTCAGGATGTCACCTACAACTCCTCACGTTGGCACTCAATAGCCCACATTCACTGATCCTCCTCAAGTGTAACCCTTTCCCCACCTCATTTATATTCATTTAAGTCAAGTCTGAAGACATGGTGCTTATGTTATACCTAAGTAATCTCTGTTAACTGGATATGCTATTGCCCATTATGCTAATGCTGGTTTTCTGTAGCTCATGCAGGACAGTAGGGCCAGAATAAGTTTCTCCCATTGTAATGAGTAGGTCAAAGTTTCACCCCTTCAATGTCAAGAGGCCTGAAAAAGTAGCCAAATTGTTTATTTCAGAAAAAGAGAGAACAAGTTCTTTCTGCAAGAAACTTACTTTCACTTAGATTCTATTCCCAAATATACTTATAGATATTATACCCAATTGTACCATAGCTCCAATCTTAAAGTAATGTCCAAAGGTACAGTATGTCTGTGATTTACCATGAATCCTTCAACCCTACTGTTATAAAATGTCTAACAGACTTATGTTATTTTGTTATTATCTTGGGCCTCTCACCCTCCATTATCCCAAATGTTTATTTCCATAACCAAGGTAAACAGAGAAATTGAATGAATTATCTGAAACTTTTGTAAGCGTTTGCTAGTTCATCTTCTCTGGTCCTTTGTGGAGACCTGTATCCCCTTTAACACATCTTTATATGTCTCCTCTGCTAAGTCTTTTCCTATGTTCAGGGTTAAAAAAACTGTTTGATAACTTCTGTTTGGAAGATGTCTGGAGGATCCTTCATCATACTTCTACAGACTATAGCTACTACTTACCTGTTGTCACGTGGACCCGTCCTGTGTGACACGACCCGCAGGTCCGTAACTAAAACCACAAGACATGACACGTGTAACTGTCCTGTGTGACACGACCCGCAGGCCGGTAAATAAAACAAGCAAAACAGAAGCCGAGGAGACACCATCACATGTTTCTCAACGCAAGCAATGACCAGCCAGGTCTTTCCCCGGGAAGGAACAACCACGGGAAGGGCAGTCTCCAATGAAGGAAACCACCTATGCCAAAACATGGTATCCATCCACAGACAGCTGTTTCAGGGTATTGCCCCTCATCAGTGTGGAGTAGGAAACTGGCTGGTAGGAGCAATGCCTAGTAAAAGACTGTGAAAAATGAGGATGTATGAACTCATGGAGATCAACATCCAACACTGCGGAGACACCATCACGTGTTTCTCAACGAAGTGTTTCTAGAGCACTGCCCCATCCCTTACGGGAAACATGCAAAACAGAAGCCGCGGAGACACCATCACATGTTTCTCAACGCAAGCAATGACCAGCCAGGTCTTTCCCCGGGAAGGAACAACCACGGGAAGGGCAGTCTCCAATGAAGGAAACCACCTATGCCAAAACATGGTATCCATTCACAGACAGCTGTTTCGGGGTATTGCCCCTCATCAGTGTGGAGTAGGAAACTGGCTGGTAGGAGCAATGCCTAGTAAAAGACTGTGAAAAATGAGGATGTATGAACTCATGGAGATCAACATCCAACACTGCGGAGACACCATCACGTGTTTCTCAACGCAGTGATTCTAGAGCACTGCCCCATCCCTTATGGGAAATATGCAAAACATGCAAAACAGAAGCCGCGGAGAAACCATCACATGTTTCTCAACGCAAGCAATGACCAGCGTTGTTTTGCATATTTCCCATAAGGGATGGGGGCAGTGCTCTAGAATCACTGCGTTGAGAAACACGTGATGGTGTCTCCGCAGTGTTGGATGTTGATCTCCATGAGTTCATACATCCTCATTTTTCACAGTCTTTTACTAGGCATTGCTCCTACCAGCCAGTTTCCTACTCCACACTGATGAAGGGCAATACCCCGAAACAGCTGTCTGTGGATGGATACCATGTTTTGGCATAGGTGGTTTCCTTCATTTGTGACTGCCTTTCCCGTGGTTGTTCCTTCCCGGGGAAAGACCTGGCTGGTCATTGCTTGCGTTAAGAAACATGTGATGGTGTCTCCGTGGCTTCTGTTTTGCATGTTTTGCATATTTCCCATAAGGGATGGGGCAGTGCTCTAGAATCACTGCGTTGAGAAACACGTGATGGTGTCTCCGCAGTGTTGGATGTTGATCTCCATGAGTTCATACATCCTCATTTTTCACAGTCTTTTACTAAGCATTGCTCCTACCAGCCAGTTTCCTACTCCACACTGATGAGGGGCAATACCCCGAAACAGCTGTCTGTAGATGGATACCATGTTTTGGCATAGGTGGTTTCCTTCATTGGAGACTGCCCTTCCCGTGGTTGTTCCTTCCCGGGGAAAGACCTGGCTGGTCATTGCTTGCGTTGAGAAACATGTGATGGTGTCTCCGCGGCTTCTGTTTTGCATGTTTTGCATATTTCATATAAGGGATGGGGGCAGTGCTCTAGAATCACTGCGTTGAGAAACACGTGATGGTGTCTCCGCAGTGTTGGATGTTGATCTCCATGAGTTCATACATCCTCATTTTTCACAGGTAACTAAAACAAAACATGGCACGTGTAACTGTCCTGTGTGACACGACACACAGGCCGGTATCTAAAACAACAAGACACGGGGGAAGGGGAAACAGTTACAATGGTGGGCCCTGCGATAGGGAACAGGGACGTGGAGACCTCCTGCACTTCCCTGAGTCAGTGTCCCTCACATTCCTAACATTCCCTATACAGGCTCCTCACCTGTCGCAGAGCCGGAACCTGTCACCCTATCACACCCTACACCTATCCCTTGCTAGGGAGCTGGGTGGTGCAGGCACTGGCCCCACCACTGTACTAATACACACCAGAGAAAAATACAAACAGGGATAACAGCACTTAGCTCTGCTCTGTTGCTCTTGCTCCCAGCAACAGAGTCCAGCACCAGAATGCAGCTTTCCTCCTGAATAGCTACTACGTCACCAAGCATTGTCAGAGCTGCAAGGAACTCCTCACTGTGGGTCCTTCCACACCAGGACTCTGACCGTGCTGCAAGTAACTCTCTCTAGCTCCTTCCACCACCAAGGATGGTTGAAATGACCAAATCACCAACACCTGCTCATAGACCATGTGACCCTATATAGGAAAAGGGAATGGTCAAATGATCAGGAGCCAAAAGCTGCTATAATCCCAGTGACCACCGGGGGCAAAAGGCAAAGCAAAGAAAACATCAAGTGCAATGACCCTAACAGCCACCGGGGGCAAAACTAGAACTGAAACCAGCAGCTTAAAGAAAAAAAAAGGTTACTAGTGCTTTTATCTGTCATAATCCAGCATGGATCATGACACCTGTCCATTTTCTTTACAATTGAGTTGACTATTACCTCAATTCTCATTCCCTATGTGATCTTAGTATGGATGGTGGTGGGTTTGATTCTATGACTGGATCATGTTTTAATATATTTACCCATGTGGGTTGGAGACTCAGTTACAGTTAGGTCCATATATATTTGGACAGAGACAGCATTTTTCTAATTTTGCTTCTAGACATTACCACAAAGAATTTTAAACAAAACAATTCAGATGCAGTTGAAGTTCAGACTTTCAGCTTTCATTTGAGGGTATCCACATTAAAATTGGATTAAATCATTAAACAAATGATTGTTTTGTATCTGGTCATGCCTCAGACACCAACTTCCTTCCCCCAAAAGAGGCAGAAAAGTACATTCCAAATATGATATACCCTGTGTGTTCAGTGATTATTAATAATCGTATAATATTATAGGAACATTAGCACAACCTCTCAATTCCTAAGCTCAAAATTGAGGCTTATACGCAAAACAACAACCCCCTCCCAGACAAGATGTTAGAGGATCTGGAGAAAGACTTTACTGTGAAGGAATTGGCAGCAGCCTTAAAAAATTGCCAAATCTGTAAAAAGACTGCAACCAGATAGCTTTAAGGCCTTTTTGGTCACCCCGTGTATGCTCTAAAAAAGCATTTGATAGGGTGCAATGGGAGTTTCTACAGTAGACCCCCTGGGGATTAGGCATGTGAGAAGTCATGATTCATAGAATCATAGCTTTATATAGCTCTCCCATGGTCAAGGTCAGAGGTAATTGTCCTTTCAATTATTCCTTCGGCATTAATAACATACCAGAGCAGACATACAAACATTTAATAGCATTGTCCACGGTTAGTTACCAGCCATAATATACTCTAAGCATGTTGAAATAATGAAGTGTATTAAGACCATAAGGAATTGCTATTTCAGTGCCCATAAGGATTATTTCAAAATGTAGGATTCATGTTTTATTAAAATGTTTGATTTACCAGTTACTTTATATTTAGTTAGCATACACGAACCGTTTGTAAAGTTTGTAAATTATATAACAACTGGCTGAAGAGCCCGGCATTGCCTGGGCATAGTAAACGACTGTGGTTAGTTATAACAAATTATAATGATTATATTGCACATAAAAACATTTCACATCATATATTCAACACTACAGATTTGCAACACAAATTAACTAAACGATTACCCAAGTATTGATAGTATTTTATTTTCAACTCATTCAAGAGCCTTTTGATAAACAACATGTTTGGTTTTTCCTTTCGGTGCAAAGATGAACAGATTTTTGGCAGTTCCAACTCTTGAACAGATCACATAAAGTTGACCATGAGAAAAGCATGGAGATTGCAAATCGATCCCTACTACTTAAACCGATCCCTACTACTTTCAAGGACTGTCCCTGAGCAAGCATTCTTAATGGACATTGCAAAT